>NC_080775.1:20858515-21465737 GCF_020826845.1 Diceros bicornis minor
TTTTCCTCAAAAAAGTCTTGAGAGTGTTTCATGTGACTGTGACTTTTCAAAGATGGAAGAAAGAATAAGGGATTAAGGATCCTAACTAGATTTTATAACTTTTCTACTACAGAGAAATACAAAATACAGAGTGTCAATACAAAACAAAAACTCTTCATTTCTTTATCCAATTAGCTATCAGGTACCTTCAAGTTTTCCTCTAAAATTTCTCTGAAATTTAACCACTGTTCTCCATCTCTCCAAGTGAGATTCTAAGAATGTCATGCTTAGATTGCTACTAGAGGAGAGCTAGAGGAGAGTTTTTCTTCATTTTGTATTTGTCACTGATATTTTATCCATAATTAATTTAACTCTATAGCATGTCATTTTACCAATTTGTTAAGGTCTATTTGAATTCCTTCATATTTCACAGAGTATCAGCAACTCCATGAAATCTGCAAATTTGATATCATGTTCTCGAATTCTTTTATTTTTGCTGAGGAAGATTCACCTTGAGCTAACATCTGTTGCCAATCCTAGTCTTTTTGCTTGAGGAAAATTTGCCCTGAGCTAACATCTGTGCCAATCTTCCTCTATTTTGTACGTAGGTCGCCACCACAACATGGCTTCTGACGAGTGGTGTAGGTCCATGCCCGGGAACTGAACCCAGGCTGTAGAGCACACTGAACTTAACCACCAGGCCACAGGGCCAGCCCCCTCATGTTCTCTAATTCTTAATCAAGTTACCTACAGATACATCAAGCAGATCTGGTCCTTACATGGTATCACTCCTCATATCACTTCATTGGCTGTGGGAACAATAATAAATGTTCTATGGATGCGACATTCATTCATTCTTTCATTCATCCATTTACCATTACTACAGGCAAGAGAAAGTACCAGCTTACTCAAGTTAAGATGAACACAGCTGTTACTGTCCCATTGTTTCCCTGTCCTTTCCTTCTAAATATGGAAGGCAGTTAGACTGGTCTAATGCCATTTAGTTTATGCAAAACCCAGGTGGTTACTACGTTTCTCTAGAAATGACAGGAAATTATTCGACGATTTGATGAGAAATGATCTCTCTTAACGTATTTGATGTTAGTCAGCATTGTCTATCATTTCCATGTCAATCTATTTTGGCTGTGTTATTTTTTAAGCTAGGCACAATACTTAACATATTTTAATCCTCAGACACTCCTCTTATCTCCACAATTAAAAAACAATAATAATAATAACGGCTTGCCACCACAGTGGCACCTGCCAGTTCCTTCAGCACCCAGCATGCCTGACTAATACAAACAGGTCCAGTTCTTCAAGGCACTTTCTACCTCTTTTTCTGTTTTCACTCTCTTTACTTTCATCAAAACTGGGAACTGTTCCAGGCCCCTTCACATCTGATATCTCTCATGAAGAGTGAATCGAATAAGACATTAAAAGCCTCTGCGTTTTCAGCAGCTTCTATTACCGGGTTCCATCAGGGACCCAAGCCAAGCAACTAGTGAAACTACATTACAACAAAGTCTTTCTGAAACTTGCAGTAACTAGCCCATATGGACAGGGGCCCAAGTGGACTCACAGTATATTCCCTCTGATGTGGGAGAAGTTTATGACAAGACGATAAAAGAGAATATAGATTGCTTTTTGCAATTTACTATGTATTTTCTTTCTCTTGGCTTCCTGTGTACCTTCCAAGGGGAAGGAAAAGGAGGGAAGAAATTTTTTAAGAGTATTTCTATTTTTTGAAAATCAGGTCAGTCCATTCTTCATTTTAACACAGGCAAATGAAGATTCTTCAAGATTTGGTTTCTTTTCACCTGCCTGAGTCTACCTTCATGACTCAGAGGAGAAGTATTTGGCAAAGAAATGCATGGTGGTGCCAGGATCTACTGGCCAGAGTGCTCAAGGCATTTTATCAGACGAACATGAGTTGGACAAAATTTTATAGGTGGAAAGGAAAGAAATCGGCAGGAAAATGTGGCTCCTGGTCTCTCTCAGGTTGCTTCCGGTGTCTCTCAGTTTGCTTCTGTCTTCCCCTCCTGTCATACAGAGCTTCGAAAGAAACAGGTTCCCAGAGCCAAGTGCATCAGCCCCCACCACCAGCAGAGAAAAAACTCCATCGGTGTTTATGCTGTCTGCTAAGCCTGTGAAAACTGAATAACATTTCCAAATTACCACTCTTGCCAACAAGCTGAAACAAGAGAAAGAATGTGCAACTATATGTGGTCAAAATGTTTAAGTGCTTTCTTCAAGATTAAAGAGAGTTGACAGAATCGAGAAAAGGAAAAAGATATGTGGGGCTTCTTTAGCTCCTGTATCCACAAATCTCTATCTTGACCGAATATAACGAAGTTCGCCCACTAGAACGGAGGAAAATATTTTTTCCTGAAAAATCTACTGCTTTATACACAAATCGCCACACTTCCTACGAAAATCTTTTTTAAAAATGTCCTAGACTGGTTTCCGAAGCCTCCACTGCATGCATTATTCATACTCCATGAATCACACCAAAGTTCTCACTGACCTTCTTTTGTAGAGACAGAATTTTCTCTTCTTGGAACCAGGAAACATTTTGTCATTTTTGTAAAAGACTAGTTTCCATTCTAAGCTTTCCATAGAAAATTCTATTTATCTGTGATGTGACACTTTAAGCATCATTACTCAACTTAATTTGTTCTCATGAGTTCTTAAGAGTCTAAAGAAGGCCTGCAGACAGCTACTGTTTAAAACCTGTTCCTTCTCAAATGTCACTTTGGTGGTAGCATGTGTTTTACAGGTCCCTGTTAACAGCAGATGACAAAGTAAGGTCACCTCTTGGCTTCCCAGCCTCACAGCATTGAAAGTAAATTTCCCTGAACCAGATTGACCATCTGGAAGAGGACAATACTGTAGGAGAGACTAGTATTCACCAACTATTTTAAGTGCTGGTGAAGAAAAACTAGGGCCCACAGACAGAGCCAGTGGCCAGAATAGCACAGAAAAAGCTCCTTATAATTAGGTAAAGCAATCCAAAGTGTAGATGTCCTATAATTTATATTAGTGTGTCCAAGCATTATGGTTCATGGACCACCTGCATCAAAGCCAGTGTCAGTGTCTGTCTAAAATACAGGTTCCAAGACCTCGTCTGAGACCAACTGTATCGGAATCTAAAGAGGTGGGGTCCGAGAATCAGCTTCCTAGACTATTCTTTGGTCCACTAAAGTTTCAGAACCGCTGCCCTCAGAGATGAATCTCACAAGTGTTCTGCCCAGTAGAGAGTTGTCCAGTGGGTGGTAAATGTGGAGACATTTGGCCAAGGTATGGGTTGAGCTGGGGAAAATCTAGCCTAAGAAAAGCAGGGAGAAGGAGCTGGTCAAGGTCAGAGTGAAGGAAACTGATGAGGAGGGATGGCCAAAACCAACTACAAGTTCCCTTAGATGTAGAAACTTTTTAAAATTCTAAATCAATAAACTTTTGGAAAACAGTGAGTTGTGAGTGTTAAACTATGATATGAGGGGCGGCCCTGTGGCTTAGCGGTTAAGTGCTTGTCCGGCCATGCTGAGGCCACGTCCCACATAAGCAACTAGAAGGATGTGCAACTATGACATACAACTATCTACTGGGGAAAAAAAGGAGGATTGGCAACAGATGTTAGCTCAGGGCCGGTCTTCCTCAGCAAAAAGAGGAGGATTAGCATGGATCTTAGCTCAGGGCCGATCTTCCTCACAAAAAAAAAAAAAAAAACTATGATATGAGCATAATTCTACCTTTTACAATCAAACCACTAAATTGCTATTCAAATTGTTGAGCTTAAGGATTTTGAAGGAAATCAGGTTATTTAGAGCATAACATAAGTATGTAATGTATGTAGGGTAAAGTATGGAAAGTATGGTTCGAATCAGAATGGCAATGTTCTCCTGAACTTTGAACATTTTCTACATTAATTCACCTTGAATTGAATTTAGAGCACTCTGTACTCAAAGATAGAACTCAAAACACCCAATGGTGTTTGTCTCCCGGGCACTGGTTAGCTTCATTCTGTCTCAGTCTATTGCATCAGCTGTGTAAGAAAGTGACAGGGAAGACTTGGGTTTGGCTTTCTCATGCCTCCTTCCCCCACCAGTCCTCACAGTACTACACAAAAGAGGCCAGAACTGGAACATAAGAAAACCTGGGTTCTAGTCTCTATTAATCCACTAACTAGACTGAATGACTCATGTAACCTTGTAGGTTGCAGCTTCCTCATCACTACAATGAAGAGGTTAGACCAGATTATCTTCTGGCTCCAAAACTCTAAATGAAACATCATACACGACAGTGATGCCGTGCTTTTTGCTTTAAAGAGCATAGAACCCACAGGCATTTCCATTTATTTTCCCCCCAAAGAGAAATGTAATATGTCAAAATGATCCTGTTGTTAATACGGTGACTTTGAAGGGGAAAACAAAAAAGATTCTGACTAAAAGAAAAACAAAGCTACTTTGGGCTTCAGATACCAGTGAAATTCTAAGGCACTCTTCCTTACCTCCCCCCCCTCCACCCACCTTCTTCAGCTCTCTCCTCCCCATCCTCACCCTCAATCCGCTAATTCCTTTAGCTCAAGCTCAGCATAACGTGATCTGCATATAAAACTTACTCCTCAAAAAAACTCTGCAGAGCGTAGCATCTTAGATTAGCCTGAAGAAGTTGTTGAAATGCTCTTAAATGGTTTGTAAAGAACAGAATATTTACACGAGTTTTTAGAGCTGCTCGGTTTTGAGTGTCTATTTTTAACAGAAATTTGGACTGGTTTCATTCCATCAGTCTGTCTTTCCTTAACTTGTCTCTACTGTTCACCTCACTCTGGGCCCATCTATTTCATCCTAGCTGCCTGACTAGTTCCTCCACCCTTCGTAATCACAGTATCAATTTACCTGCGAGCTGTCCTTAAAAACAAGAAAGTAGTCTCTCTCAGCTTATATTTCATTTAAATACACTCATAGGAGTTTTTACTTCTCAGATACCACTGTGCTGGAAACATCTGCCCCCACGCTGTCAACTCTTCACTGTTTCTAAATAAAATGTACAGTAACTATTTATTACCCCTTAGCAAATAAAACAAACTCAATAATAGGGCGTGTCCCTTCTGTTCCCTATAGCAACAGGCTTGCCTCCATGTCAGCACTGCTTAAACTAGTCATTTTATGTATTGTCAGCCTTTGCGGGCTCTGCCTGTACAATTCTGGTTACAGCATTACCAACAAAAGATTTACAAACAGGTTTCCATGGCAAGCCACAAGAACAAATGAAAAAGTCCAAGAGCAATGTAAACAGAAAAGATAAGGCTGAGTGAATCTCAGATGAAACTGGAATGCAGTTCTCCAAAGCAACTTTAACCGTGACAACTGAAATTATTGGCATTTCCCTGAAACATGACAACAACCTCACAATAAACGAAGACATTAGACTTTTTTATTGATGTAATAGTCACAGCTCCACGCAAAAGACTCTAATGACAAAAGGGCAGTCACCTTCTGCATACAAATTATTTTCCTTGTTTAATGGACTAGACAAGTACTGCTATTTTAATTCACGGCCCTACATAAAATGATCACTTATAATAATCTCCTTCTGAATCTTTATGTTTTCTGTAACCCTGATAGCTGAGTGCTGCTACTAACAATTATCTAAGTTGTTGTAAAAGGCAGAAATCAGTAACGATGGGTCAGCTGAAAAGAGGCAAAAGTGTGGGGTGGGTGTGGATTTATCACAGTGACAGGACTCCAGCTGTAGGCCCTCTCAGGTAATAACAGAGCAGCATGCACACAGAGTAGAGAGACGAAAGGAGACATTTTCATTTGTTCACACAAAAGACAATGGCAGAACTAGGACTTTTTCCTCTTTGTAGCCCTAGAACTCTTCCTCACACACAGTAGGCAGTCAATAAATGCTCACTGAATGAAAATACAGAGCCAAAATCAGAGTCAGGAAACCCACTGATGTTAAATAATTATTATGCAAATAAAACTGCATCATTTTACACAGAAGGAATGCAGATAAATTTTTCTATCCCTTTTAGTAATGAGAAGTCACTCTGGACATAATGCTGGAATTGGGATAATTTGTTTCTCAATTTCCTCTCTCTCAAAAACTCCTCCCATCCACTCAATCCATTAAGATGAATTCAGGTCATTTAGGGTTCTACAAGACTGTTAGAGGAAAGCACAAATATTCTTCAATATGTATCACCATAATTTGAATGTATATAGAAAAAACAAAACTTGAAACAGTCCTCACATCCTCCATAGCCTCTCATTAGTGATGACTGGAATATTGTTTTGCCTACAGCCGTAGCCTTGGCAAAGAAGTCCAAGTGAAACAAGTTTTGCCTTTTTCATAAACATATCTTTTAAAAAGGACTATTATAAGACATGAACTTACTGAGTAAATTGTTCAACTGAAAGTGATGGGTACAGATTCGATAATTCTAATTTCTTAGTACATAACCTCAAGCACTCCTAGGACCCCGCCCACCAACATGGTGGCCTCCCTCAGCCTCCTGCACAAGCCTTTTTCTCCCTTCTCCCCTGGCTCCCTCCCCCTGGCTGGTGCCAGCCTGCGCTCTGTCCCTTCACACCAGCTTGCCATTGCTATTCCCGCCATCTGGAGTCGGTTTTCAGTATCTCTTGTCTCATCAACTCTCCATCTATTTTAAAATATCATCTGAAAACATATGTTTCCCCCACACACACCCCTTTCAATTTCCTCTCTGCTTTTATTTATTTCATCCTCTGACTTCCTTCAGCTCTGAAAAACCCATCTGATTCACTTCAGAAAACTGCTCTACAAAGGGCTGTAACTGCATTTGATATGAAAGATCGTAATCTCTCAGGTCTGAAATATCGCATATGAGTGGTCAGCACGTGCTCCTCCATTTTATCGCCATGAAATGATGGAAAGAGCGAGAAAGAACATGAACCAGGAAATGAGGGCATTTCTAACATTAAAATTACCTCGAACACTGCGGATCATTTCCAAGTGTCTGCGGCTGCACCGCTCTATTGCACGAGGCTGCAGAGGAGCCACCCCAAGATCGTCACTGCCAGCCACTGTCCTGAACATCTTTTTAGAACCCAATAAGCTGCTTAGCCCACTTTTAGGGTTGCTAATAAAAGAGTATGGGGAAAAAAATCAAAAAGCCTCCCTCAATCCTTTCTATTTCCCTTCAAAAACTTGCCTGATAACCTGGACCCAAAGAAAAAAAAAGAAAACAAAAACTCCAAAACAGAGAGAGGATAAACATGCTCTAGACACGGAGTCGGTCAGAAACTTCCATTTCCAGACTGCCTGGCCATCTCGTTCTATTGCCTCTTTACTTTCTCTAATTAACCTCTGTGCTGTGATTACCCCTTTTAATCCTCTGGGCCAGCATCTATTAATGATGCGTAGGATGCGTGGCGCTGGCCCATTCTCCACCGTCAGCCAATGCTTTGCTGCACCATGCTGTTGATTGTGAATCTTTCATCCTATTTGTCTTTTCTTTCTTTATTCCCCCTCACCACAGTGAGGAAGCTGAAAAATGAGGTTTCTCACTCTCCAACTCCGCTCCATTGTCAGTTCCGCGGGCTGCAGCAGTTGTAAGAGCTGAAAGAATCACTGTTGCTAGGCAACACTTTTGCACCCTGTGTAAAAGATAAAGAGCACCATGCATGGCTCTGAGGACGAGGCAGTCCAGCTCCCCGTGAACTCTGGGGGGCCGACTTCAGGACAATCAACAGAGCAATGTCGATTCTATTAATGCAAGGCTTGGGGAGGAAAGTTCTTAAATTTTCTTTCTTTTTCTTTAGATCATTTCTTATTTTCTCCAAAAGAAAGACGACCTAATGGGCAAAGAAATGGATGGCAAACCCATAATAATTTGGGTTTCCAGGACTGATTTGTGCCACAAATTTACTGGTTGAACAGAGCTGCTCACATACCCTTCCATGACTCAGTTTCTTCCCCTTGAAAAAGTGAAAATTAAAACCTGCTTCACAAAATCATAAGAAATTTATTTTTTAAACAGTATTATAAAGTCCTCAACAATGACTAAACTACCATCTAAGTTATTAAATGATGATAAGGCATTTCCTGCCGACCTTGTTCAGATATCCCTTGTAGCAGCTTTTCTTAGCAGGGGTTCCATTCCCGCATATCGACCTTCCATGGGAACATTCTGTGGGTTTTTGCAGGAAATATTAACCACCAGAATGTAACTTCAGAGAAGGGAGGGTTGTCTCCTTCATTCACAGCCTGAAACAGAAGTGGGTGGGTCAGTGATAGAGGGCTGAGCCAGCCCTCCAGCCACATCCCTCAGGCTCTTCCCTCTGTGTCACTTCCTGAATTGAGGCAAAAAGTGAAGGATTGGATGACATCACAATATCATGAACTTCTTGAACTCTAGTCATCTGTAAGGCTAAACTCCTGTGATCCTTCTCTGTGGCTAACACTGCTAGTCACCCCCACAATATCTATTCTCTGTTCTTCCAAGAAAAGACTTTATGCCCAGCTCACGTGCAGCTAGGTGTAGCTAGGCCAAGTAACAGCTCTGGCCAAAACAATCTGCACAGAAGCGATGGGTGAAACTTTCCGGCTTCCATTTCTCCTTTCTGCCACCCCTTCTTGTGGGAGGGAAAGTGGGCATGGTGGGAACCATCGTGAAACATCTGCACAAGGGCAAGACCCAGGGATGGTAGAAAAACAAGAATGAGCCTGGGTCTCTGATGGCATCACAGAGCAGAGCCACGGCATCAGCTCAGACTTAGGGGACAGAGATATACATTTCCAGCTTATTGAAGCCACTGCTATTTAGCTTCTCCTTCACTTGCAGACCCTAAATAGTATGTACTCCAGTAATTTACGTTCTACTTCAGAGGCTTTCCCAGACTCAAGAAGTGTCAAGCATGCCCATAAAACAACTTTGTGCCCAAAGGAAACTCCAAAAAGTTTAATAAGCGGAAATTGTAATAAGATCTACCACTTACTGAGTGTATCTTTCCACTCTACCAAGAAAGTGCAGCAGTTCTCATCTATAATTCAGTTTAGGAAACACCATGCTTTCAACTAACAGCATATAGTTACTAAGCACCACCGTGTACAAAACCCTGTCTAAAACAGAGTGGAAGTCACAAAGATGGACGGGACATGCTGGGCTTCCTGGGAGTAACATTCTCAGGGGAGTGTCCTGAGGTGTAGCATTTTGATTAGGCTTAATTAAATGATGTATGACTATCCTGGACAAATCATTTTACTTCTCAGTGATGATCAAGATCATCTCTAAGGTTTCATCTGCTCTAAATGTCTAGGCTTCCACCACAACTGTTAATATGCTACTTCAGCGTCTCACCAGTGGCGGAAGTTAGGATTCTTTTTACAGCTTTAATGAGGTATAATTGGCACACAATATAATGCACATATTTAAAGTGTACAATTTAATGGGATTGACACATGCATGCCCATAAAACCATCACCACAATCAAGATAACGAATATTTCCATCATCAAGTTTCCTCATATCCCTTTATATTCCATCTCCGCTCCTTCTCCACTAACCCAAACCAAAGAAACCACTAATATGCTTTCTGTTGCTACAATCAGTTTACATTTTCCGGAATTTAACTGAAATGGAATCATACAGTGTGTACATGTTACTGCCTGATTCCTCTCACGCAGTATAATTATTTTGAGATTCATCCATGTTGTTGAGTGTATTGATATTTTGTCCCTTTTCATTGCTGAGTAGTATTACATTGTGGATATACCAAAATTTATCCATTCACATGTTGATGGACATTTGGGTTGTTTCCAGTTTGGAGCTATTAAAATGAAGCTATGGGGCTACAAAAATTTGTGTACAAGTATTTATACACATATGTTATACACATATGTTTTATTTTTCTTGGATAACTATCTTGGAGTAGAATCACTGGGAGGTATGGTATCCAACTTTTTAGGAAACTACCAAATTACTTTATAAAGTGTTTGCACTATTTTACATACCCACCAGCAGCTTATGAGAGTTCCAGTTTCTCCAAATCCTTTTCAACTCTTGATATGATCAGTCTTTCTAACGTTAGCCATTGCGTACCAGGAGTGCAGTGGTGTCTCATTGCGGTTTTACTTTATGTCTACCTAATGACTAATCATGTTGGGAAAAAAGGTGCTTCTCCAACTCTTCTGCTTATTTTTAATGGAGTTTTTTGTCTTCTTACTGTTGAGTTTTAAGAGTTCTTGATATAGTCTGGATACAAGTCCCTTGTATCATATGTATTTAGCAAATATTTTCTCCCAGTCTCTAGCTTCCCATTTCATTTTATTAGTATCTTTTGGGAAAACAAAAAGGTTTTAATTTTCATGAAGTATAAGTTATCCATTTTTTCTCTTATAGTTTGTGGTTTTTTTAAGTCATATTTTTAAAATATTTGCCTAACTCATGGTTACTAAAATTTTCTTCTAGAAATTTAATTGTCTCAGCTCTTACATTTAAGTCTATGATTCACTCTCAGTTAATTTTTGTATGGGATGTGAGGTAAGGGTTGAGGTCCACTTCAAGTTAGGTTTTGTCTGTGATGTAAGGTAAGGGTTGTGATCCCTTTTTTTTTTTTTTAATGCATATGGCTATACAATTGTTCCAGCACTATTTGTTGAAAGAATTTTCCTTACCCAATTGAATTAACCTGGCATCTTTATGGAAAATCATTGCTCTCTATTGCTCTATGTATCTCCTACCTTTATGCTACCACCACACTGTCTTGATTACTGCAGCTTTATAATAAGTCTTGAAATTAAGTAGTATGTGTTCATTGGTTCTTCTATTTGGTTTTTCTTTTTCCAAATTATATTTTTAAATCAGTATGTCAAATTCTACAAAACAAAAAGGCTGCTAGGATTTCAAATGAGATAATGTTCAATATATAAATCAATTTAGGGAGAACTAACATAATAATATTGAGTCCTCCAATCCATGACCATGGTATATCTATCTATTTATTGAGACCTTAATTAATTTTTCTCAGTAAAATTTTGCAGTCTTCAGGGTAAAGGTCTTTCACATTTTTTGTCAAATTTATCCCAAAGTATTTCATAGTTTTTGTTGCTATTGTAAATGGTCTTGTTTTTCAGTTTCAAGTTTGAATTGCTCACTGTCAGTATATAAAATACAAATAATTTTTGTATATTGATCTTATATCCTGCAATCTTGTTAAACTCGCTTATTAGTTCCAGTACCTTTTTTTAAGATCCTTTAGAATTATCTACATAGACAATCATATTGTCTGTGAATAAAGACAGTTTATCCTTCTTTTTCCTACCTATGTGCTTTCTATTTCTTTCTCTTGCCTTATTACGTTGACAAGAACCTCTAGTACTATGTCAAATAGAAGCTGTAAAAGCAGATATCCTTGCCTTGTTCCTCATCTCAGGAAAAAGCTTTCAGTCGTTCACCATTAAGTAAGATGTTAGCTTTATGTCTGTCATAGATGCTCTGTATCAGGATGAAGTTCCCTTCTATTCCTAGGTTGTTGAGTTTTTATCAGGAAGGGATGTTGGATATAGTCAAATGCTTTTTCTATGTCTATTAAGATACACATATAGTTTTTTTTTTTTTGTCTGCTGATATGAATAACATTGATTGATTTTTATATTTTAAACCAATCTTGCATTCCTGGGATAAACCCTACGTGTCCATGATATATTATCCTTTTTATATATTATTGGATTTTATTAGCAAAAAGTTTAAGAACTTTTAAATCTGTGTTTATGAGGGATATTGATCTATAATTTTCATTTCTTGTAATTTCTTTGTCTAGTTTTGGGGTTAGGATAATGCTGGCCTAATGGCTTCTACTATTTTCTGAAAGAGTTTGTGTAGAATTGATATTTCTTCCTTAAATGTTTGGTAGAATTCACCAGTGAAAGAAACTGAGCCTGGTGTTTTCTCTGTGGGAATGTTTTTAAATATAAATTTAAGTTTTTTTAATAGAAATATGGTTACCCAATTTGCCTATTTCTTCTTAAGTGAGTTTTTGTAGAAAATATGTCTTTCAAGATATTTTTCCATTTTATCTAAAAGTTGACATAGAGTTGTTCATGATATTCCCTTACTGTCCTTTTAAGATCTATAGAATCTACAGTAATGTTTATCTGTCTTTTCTGGAATTGGTTATTTGTGCCTTCTCTTTTTTTTCTTAACCTTTCTGGCTAGAGATTTATCAATTTTCTTTTCAAAAAACCAGCTTTTGCTATCATTGATTTTCCTTATTATTTTTCTATTTTCTATTTCATTGATTTCTGCTCTTATATCTTATTTCCTTTCTTCTGCTTACTTTGGCTTTAATTTGCTCTTCTTTGCCTAGTTTCTTATGTTAGAAGCTTAGGTCATTGACTTTAGGACTTTCTACTTTTTTAACATATACACATTTGATGCTATAAATTTCCCTCTAAGCACTGCTTTATTGGTAACTCACAAATTGTAATGTGTTGTTTTAATTTTCAGTTTAAAATATTTTCTATGTTTACTTGTGATTTCTTCTTTGACCAATGGTTATTTAGAAGTATGTTATGTGGTTGCCAAATATTTGGAGATTTTCCAGATATCTTTCTGTTACTGATTTCACATTTAATCCCACTATGGTCAGAAAACATACTTTCTATGACTTAAAGCCTTTTAAATTGATTGAGACTTGTTTTTTGGCCCAAAATATAATCTATCTTGGTAAAAGTTCTATGTGCACTTGAAAACAATGAACATTCTGCTGTTGTTTGGTGTAATGTGCTGTAAAGTGTCAATTAGGTCACATTAATTGATAATGTTGTTCAAATATTCTATATACTTACTGATTTTCTGTCTACTTGTTCTATCAATTATTGAAAGAAAGGTGTTGTGATCTCCAACTATATCATGTATTTGGTTATTTCTCATTTCAGTTTACGATTAGGATTAGGGTTGCTATATCCTCTTGATAAAATAACTCCATCATTTTTAAATGACTCCCTTTATTCCTGGTAATATTCCTTGCTCAGAAATATATTTTGTCTCATATGCATACAGCCACTCCAGCTTTCTTATGATTAATGTTTGCATGCTATACCTTTTTCAATCCTTTTACTTTTAATCTATCTGTGTCTATATTTAAAGTGGGTTTCTTATAGCAAACACAAAGTTGGGTCCTGCTTTTTTACACAATCTGAGAAAATCTGCATTTTAATTGGTAAAGTCTAAACCATTTACATTTAAGGTGATTATTGACATGGTTGGGTTTAAATATACCATCATGCTGTTTTCTATTTTTCCAATCTACTCTTTGTTCCCTTTTTCCTCTTTATTACCCTTTTGGATTAAGTTTTCTTTTATGATTCCATTTTATCTCCTTTATTGGCCTATTAGTTATACCTCTTTGTTTGTTTCTTTAGGGGTTTCATTAGGGTTTATAATATACATCTTGACCTTATCACAGTCTATCTTCAAGTTCTATTATACCACTTCATGTATAGTACAATAACCTTATAACAGCTTATTTCCCATTACCTTCTCCTAACCTTTGTGCTACTACTATCATATATTTTATTTCTGCAATACTCCACAATACATTGTTATCATATTTGCTTTAAACAGTTAATTTAAAGGCTTTTTAAAAAGAAGCCTTTTATATTTACATTCATATTTGCCTTTTCTGGTGCTTTTCATTACTTTGTATAGATCCAGGTTTCCATCTGGTATCATTTTCCTTCTGCCTGAAGGACTACATCTAACATGTCCTATGGCAGTGGTCCGCTGGTGAT
Organism: Diceros bicornis minor; assembly: GCF_020826845.1. Taxonomy (NCBI): domain Eukaryota; kingdom Metazoa; phylum Chordata; class Mammalia; order Perissodactyla; family Rhinocerotidae; genus Diceros; species Diceros bicornis. Next base: position 20,872,270 of record NC_080775.1, read on the forward strand.
AAATTCTCTCAAGTTTTTTATGTCTGAAAAAATCTTTATTTCATCTTTTTTTAAAGGTATTTTCGCTTGGTATCGAACTCTAGGTTGAGAGTTTTTTCCTTTTAGTGCTTTAAATATGGGATTCCATTGTCTGCAGATGTGCATTGTTTCCAGTGAGTAGTCTGCTCATTCTTACCTTTGTTCTTCTACACATAATGTGTGTTTTATCTCTGGCTGCTTTTAAGATCTTTTTCTGTAACACTGGTGTTAAGCAATTGATTATGATGTACCTGGGTATAGTTTTCTTCACTTTTCTTCTAACTAGGGCTTGTTGAGCCTTTGGAGCTGTAGGATTATAGTTTTCACCAAATTTGGACATTTTACATCTTTTTTCTGTATCCCTCTCCTTCCTTTCTGTGACTACAACCATAAATATGACAGGCTACTTGCTGTTGTCCCACAACTCAACGATGCTCTGTTAATTTTTTTCAGTGTTTTTTTTCCCCTATTTCATTTTAGATAATTGTTGTCTTCAAGTTTACTAGTTTTATCCACAGTGTCTAATCTGCTGTTAATCACCTCAGTGTATTTTTGTCTCATATCATTCAACTCTAGAAATCTGATTTTGGTCTATTTTATATCTTCTATGTCTCTCTTTATCATGCTTATGTTTTCCACTATCTACTTGTATGTATGGAGCATATTTATGATAGCTGTTTTAATGTCCTTGTATTAGTCAGCTTGGCCTACTATAACAAAATAACATAGACTGGGTGGCTTAAACAACAGACATTTATTTCTCACAGTACTGAAGACTAGAAGTCCAGTTCAAGGTGCCAGCCAATTTGGTTCCTGGTGAGAGCCCTCTTTCTGGCTTGCAGACAGCCATCTTCTCACTGGATCCTCACATGGCAGAGAGAGCAATCTGGTTCTCTCTTCCTCTTCTTATAAAGCCACCAATCCTATCATGAGGGCCCCACCCTCATAACCTCATCTAGCCCTAACTAAATACCAAATTACCAAAGGCCCCATCTACAAATACCATCACATTGGGGGTTAGGGCTTCAATATATAAATTTGGAGGAGGAGGGAAGATATCTGTGTTATTTCTGGGCCTTTTTCTATACATTGTTTTTCCTCCTCACTATGAGTCGTATTTTCCTCCTTCTTTGAATGCCTGGTAATTTCAGATTGGATGCCAGACAATGTGAATTTTACTTTGTTGGGGCTGGAGTTTTTATATTCCCTTAAATATTTTGGGGCTTTATGTTGGATGCAACAAAATTACTTGGAAACAACTTGATCTTTCCATGGCTTGCTTTTAAGCTTTGTTAAGCAAGACCAGAAGAGTCTTTAGTCAAACGGCTAATTCTGCCAAACAACTGAAGCAACGGTCTTCTGAGAACCCCAGGTGATACCCTGTGTGTTAAGAGGTCCTTCCACACTGGGTAGTGGAAAATTAAACTGTTGAGCTCCAAGAATGGTTCCACCCGATTCTTTGCCATGTCTTTCCCTGGCGGGAGGCAGTTTTCTCACACGAATTCACTGAAAACTCTGCAGATCTCTGGAGCTGTCTCTCTGTGTAGTTCTCTCCTATCCAGGACCTTACCCTGTGATTTCCAGTGGCCATAACCTCTGCAAACGCTGAACTCCATCTCCTCAACTGAGGGTGATAGCTAGGCTCCGTTACATATCTGAAAATACAAAATATACTCCAGGCAGTAACTGGGAGCAATTTCATTTGTTTCTCTTCTCTGAAAGATTACTGTCTTGTGCTACTTGTCTAATATGTCTGAAAACTGTTGTTTCATATAGTTTGCTTAGTTATTTTTAGTGTTTTTAAGTTGAGAGAGTAATTCCAGTTTCTTTTACTCCATCATCGCTAAAGATATGTCTACACCTCCAAAAAGTCTCCATATCTTCGTAATCTGTCCTCTTCAATGTCAACTTTAGAGACAGTGACAACGTCAACTTTGTCAGTTCAGTACAGCATGGTGGTCTTTGGAGCGAGACAACCTGGGTTCAAGTAGCAACTTGGTCACTACTCTCTACCTGACCCTATACAAATTATTTAACCTCTCTGAGTACACCTTGCTTATCTGTAAAATAAGAATGCTAGAAGTATACACCTATCTCATAGGGATGTTGTGAAATTTAACTGAGAAAACACATATAAAGCATTTAACATCACTCCTGGTACATAATAATTACTCAATGATTGTTATTTAAAATATTCATCATCATAATCTCCTCATATGCCAGCTGACAAAGATAGCAACCTAGTGTCACTCTGGCTAATCAAGCAACCTCACAGCTATTACTGATGGAACCTGTGCCCACCGCAGATGACACGTGAATTGTCTCTACTAGCTGAAGAATCTTGTCAAGTTCAATAACTGAAAGGAATGTCTCCTCTAGCTGATGGGTTATGTGTGCTCCTCCCTAATTCCTTCCTTGTCATCATTCTTTCTATAAGGGTCAAGGTCAAAATATCACCATTTTATAGATATTCTGTCCTGCCTCCCTCAGAGGGGGCAAAATGTTCATTTTCCATATTCATTCCAAGTACTCCACATACACTGACTCAATTTTATATTTAGTGTAACAATAAAATTCAGAAAACACACTTAACCTAAATTGAAATTAACACAAGATATTAGCACAGCAAGCAACTCTGAGCTTTCCTCTACTTAATGTTCTATTGACTTATGTTAAAGCTCGTTTGCTCTTTCTCCAACCTCTTGGGAAAGATTTTTCCATAAGGGCAACTGGTTAAATGAGCATAAAAAGTAAGTGAAGCTTTGTTTCATTACCGAAAAAGCTAATATTGGTTGTATGAATTTAGACACTGTTCTAGATTGCCATAAGGCAGAACTGTGTTAATCCCATCTAAATGGAGTAGATTTTTCTAAATTACACATGTTATGGAATGAGTCTTAATAAAGCCACCAATCCAATTTGTCTTCCTATGAATGCCTCTTCTGTATACTGAGAAAATACAACACTGGGTGTTATAATTCAGCGCAAGTTACACCTTAAACACAAAGAAACTTAGAGATATTGTTTTCACAGCTTACCAAGTACTTTCACATACATCATCTCATTAATTCTTACAACAATCCTGTGAGCTAAGGACTCATAACAGGAGAAAGTCAATATTGTGGAAACCAAAGAGAAAGACTAAAATGTCCAACAGCAATCCTTTCTCTACTCGAAAAATACTTTGTTCCAGACTATCTGAATCAAGCTCACTTAACAGTTGATGTCTGTGAATACTTCTTTTCAATGGATCATCTAACTTCGCTTTATTCGACAGTGATAAAATGCCATTTTCTCATAAACACAAGTTTAACAGCTCAACATTCTTCTCCACTACCATGTCTCTAAAACAAAAGTTCTCTTCTCCCCAGCTTTTATTTTGAAAAATTTCAAACCTTAGAAAGTTTTCAAAAATAGTGCAATGAACTTTTTTCTAGAATTTTTTGTAGAATTTAGATTCACCAATTGTCAACATTGTGCCCTATTTGCTTTATACTTGTACACAAATATATGTATGTCTGTGTGTATAAAGCAAAAATGTTGAATATATTTAATATAATGTATTATATTTAAATTATTGTGTATATAATACTTATTATATAAATTGTATACAATAAATATTATCATATATATTTTATATGATTTATATGAAAGTTAGTAGCAAGCATCATGACAATTAAGTCATAAATACTTCAAATATGAATCTCCTAAGCACAAAGACATTCTCTTACATTCGCAAAATTATTGCACTCAGGAAATTTAACATTGATACAGTCATTACCTAATAGATAGTCCATTTTCAAATTTCCCCAAATGACCCAATAAATGTCCTTTATAGCTGTTTTCCTGATCTAGGATGCAATCACACACTGCATTTAGATGTCATATCTCTTTAGTCTCCTTTAATCAGAAAACAGCTCCCCCAGCTTTTTCGGTCTATAATGACTAGCATTTCTTAGGAAAACAAGCACTCATTTTTGGATTTGTCTGATTGTTTCCTCATGATTAGATTCCAGTTAAATATTTGGGGCAGGAATGCTGCCTAAGTGACAGCTAAGGATCAAATCAACAGGTACAGGACCTCAATTTGTTCCTCTTTTGGTGATGTTAAATTGCTTAAATTTGATCACGTTTAAGGTATTCTCCATTGTAAAGATGCCTTTTTCCCTTTGTAATTAAGCAGTCCAATGGGAAACACTTGGAGAATATTTTGTTCTCCAACAATCTTTCACTCACTTTTTAGCATCCACTGATCATTCACTTATTAGCCTGAATCACTTATTAACTACCACGGCCATTGTAAAATAAGGATTCTTCTCTTCTTCATCCTTTCTACATTTATTAATTGGCACTCTTCAAAAATACTTCGTGATAGCAAAAAACAGCCAGGACCACCAAATGAGAGAGTTAGAACAAGAAGGAAGATGCTCCCTGGAGAGAACTAAGCGCTCGAAAGGAAAGGGACACGCCTGAGTCAGCCTGGAGCTAGTGCTAGCTCAGCTAGCACTGCGTTTGCTGCTAGGAAGATATTTTCTCTATGGTCGATCTGGTTCACAGGAATTCTTCCGTTGTGTAAGCTGTGGATGCTTACCATGTTCTTTGTTTCAAGATGATGATGGAATACTGGCAAAGGATCTAAAGAAACTACATTTTTCAAGCTTCATATAATAACTTTTAGTTTCCTCCCTGAAGTAGAGAACCTCTAAAAGCATCAGAGCAAGAAAATTGGACACGGCTGAAAAACCCAGGAGATCATTTCTGAAGTATGCTTGGCTCTGAAACCTTTTTTTTACAGCATAGATCAAGCACCCCAAAATTACACCCTTTCATCCCCTGTCTTGTATGGCTTCAGTTCAAAGAAGGAAAGTCTTTCTATCCCTTTCCACCTCTCTTACGGAGAGATACCCTGAGCCTTTATAACTATTTAACCTTATAAACTTGGTCAGGCTAATTGTCTTCAGACCACTTTAAAGCATGATAATGCTAAACCCAGTGCTTCCAAGGTTCAGCCCCAACCACTGAGTCCCTTGTCGACAAAGTCAAAAGAATACTTTAGTTTAATTCAACAATCACAGTGTAATCCACAAACACTCTGCTAGTGGTGACACCCTTGGATGTCATTTGTAAGTGCTTAACCTTATGCCTTCCCAGGTGCCATAGAGAAAGCCAAAATCAGTGCATACCTTTTGCCAGGGTATTACATAATAGCAGAAATAAATTATTAAATAATCCTCTTATGAATTACTATAAAATGATAAAAAGTCTCAATCTTAGAAGGGGTCATAGAGAGCTAGTCCAATCTCCTACCCAATGACAGGTTCATGTCTTCAGTATCTGAAACAATAATGCTATCTCTGTCTAAATACCACCAGTGAGAGATAGCCCATGACCACAACAATTCTTTCCACTAGTCGACAGCTACACATAGGACAGCCTGGAGACCACGGAGCTAAGAATCTAAGAATCAACGTGTTTTGCATGTAAACCTACCAGTATACCAGAAAAATACATAAATAGGAAAATGCAAACTTAATAATAGGTTTCCTTCCAATACTAAGCTCTTCCAAAACATTTAAAGCAAAATTCTATTTATCAAAATTTGATATATCAATATTAAGCAAGTTAACAAGTGACATATGTTTCAGGCCAAGGAATGTGGGGATTTCTCCCACTGTATCTCTTGCTCTGAAACAGATTTTTCTCAGGACCATTAAGTCAAAAGTCCACTGTCTGTATCTTCCATCAGAGTCCCAAGAGCATCACTTTATTTCCTTCTGTCTACCACACTTGCTCTGCATATTTGGGCACATGGGGTTAAAAATCTCTTCTATGCTCTTGATCTACTCACAATCCAGAACAGAGTGGCCACAGCAACTGATAAACATAAGGAAATATCAATATACAGAAACAGTCAACGATTTTGAGCCTGGGTGATTAGAACAACAGCACTGTAATAGACAGAAAAAGGAAAAGAGACTTAATCTGCTTGGGTTTAGAGATCTGAAGTTTGAGATGATGGGAAAATGCTCAGTGTCCAGGTATAAAATCCAGATAGATATCCATTTGACCCATCAGTAGAGACAGCAGTTGAAAACATGACACAGATCAATTTCCTAGGGAAAAGAGAAATGAAAGAAAAGAGCAACAGCGAGGACATACACTTATACTCCCCCTCAGTATTCCTGCCTTGTCTATTGTCTTTTGATTTTCTAATTTTTCCCCAACGAATACTCTCATCTTCCCAATATATGTAATTTATTTAATATCAAAAATCAAGTCTCACATACTTTCTATGTTACTGGAGTCATAGAAGACACTCAATAAAATCATTTTGGCTGGTTCTAACAATCAGCCAAAAATATTTATGAAAAACCTAGTATCAGTGGGACTTTACCAATGAGGAACACTTTCCCTGGACAATGAAGCCCACCTTCTAAGGGTACTCTGGGGTATCATTTATAATATCTCTTTGAGGTCAACACCAAAGGATGGCTTTATATTAAATTCATGCATTCATTCAATGAAAACTATTAAAAATCCGCCACGTGCAAGGTACTGTGCTGAGATGCACCTCTTGGGAGACACAAAGCTAAAGAAGACAAGGTCCTCACTCTGGTAGATCTTACAGTATTTAAACCATCTTGGTCAGGGTCAAAGACAAATTTGTGTCTTGTATCATTTTAGGGCACTCCATTGTATTTGCTCATACAAGTGCTTGTAATTTTATAGTTTTCTTTCAACTTTGGCAAACAGTCTAAACTACTTAAGCTAGCGACGATACAGTTTGAGGATAATTGCTATTTACTTGATATCCGTAGATAATACTGCATATTCTTAAAGTTCTCTACCATCACCTTTATTCATATGCTTAAACTTAGTAAAAAGCTCACTAAATCTTTTAGGCACATAAGCCCTGAGCTCAGGTCATCCTGGCCTTCCTAGTGGCCCAGAAATCCTCACCACTCGGTCCTTCTTTCTGGGATTTCCTATGCCCAGAGTTCTTGCTCTCTCCTCCTCACGCCCCGTCCACTCAAACTACCCAAATTCTTCCTTCCCTTTCTTGTTGGCATCTCCAACTCCTCTTCTCTATAGTCTCCCTTCTCTGACTTCTGATGATATCTATCTATATATATATAGCCAGCCTCAACCAATTTAATATTTAGGTTAAGTTTTCTCATATTATTCAATAAATGTTTCACATAAGTTCTTTTTTTCTCTCTCTACTAGAATATATCAGTAAGCTCTTTGAGGGAAATCTCGTGTGTGTGTGTATGTGCGTGTGTGTTTCACGAGCACCATTCTATGCAATTTTACACATACTGAAGTTAGAAAATATATGCAAATGACTGAAATACTGCTAGGTATTTGCAGAATTTCATATAATACCTTATACACTTGGTTGGCCCTTTGATAAATGTTTTTAGATCACAATATTGCTCACTAGGCCAACATAAATTCATTGTACTCATAACCTAACTCTTCAGGGAAGGGTCTATTTTGATGGAAGATGAAGGGGGATGAGGGTAAATCTTTTGGTATACTGATATAACTATTATCATTACTGTATTATTGTCCTTTATAATTTAAGGCAACATGACTAACGAAGATTAAAGACCAATAAGTTATGAGTTATTAATATAGGGATAAAATGAAGTCTAATACCAAACCTATGGAAGCAAATAATATCTTGCCCTTCATTTGCTGACCTGTAATAATCAGACCGGGACCTTTTTCCCTGAGTAGGGGTGATAAGTTCACCCTGAGTGGAAGTTTCTTCTTTAGAAGTCAAAAGACCCTTATGGCAATAAAAACAACCACTCTAGGCTTATTAGGATCATTCTTTAACAAGTTAAGCAGAACCACTGCCCAACCATATCGGGGTTCCAAGTTTCAAACAGGATGGGGAATACAGAGTTTGGAAAAGAGTAACAAAAAATGATCAGAAATAAATAGGCCAAAAGAAATCAACACAGCGTAGCCTGAATCAGTCTGCATGGAAGTGCGGGTGTGGAAGAGTGGCTGGGGAGGCAGGGCAAACAGGCCACGAAGGAAACTCACCCTCAAAACAGGACAGAAGGAACCACCTTGTGTTGGTAAGGGAGAGATGGAGTCATTGAAAACAACCTTGATGTCTCTAGTTTCCATGATTAATGGAATCGCAGGGTCTCTACAAGCTTACACACACACACACACACACACGCAGTCACTGTGCATATGCATTAGTTTGCAGTTATATTCGCTCATCATGAATGGGTCCCATCATATTGTAATGAAACCAAGAGCTCCTTCTTACAACATAAGACTCCTATTAAAAGGGTGTTTCATGTCTGAACCAGTCTTATAAACAACTGTTTTAAATTCTGAAGACACTTATTAAGGTGAGAAGAAAAGAGAAGTCGGGGAGGGGGGCCATTAACGAACTTGAGGCTTCACTTGAAATCATCTAGCATCACCTTTGCCTTTTTCCTGCAAAATAAAGCCTCAAAGTAGCAGAACGCACAAGCTGAAGAAGTGGAAACTTTGTCCCTGTAGAAAAACACAGGTGGACCTGCTCAATGCAAATGAACTTAGAGGGAATGTAAGTTTTGTGTCCTGGCCATCAAAAATAGTTTGGAGGATTTGTGCCAAAATTAGAAATAAAAGCATACTCTTTTCCCCCAGCACCCTACAGAGGTGTCTTTGAAGTCACATGTGCTTCACAGGGCACAAACAGAAACAAACATCAGGCCCTCTTTAAATTTTATTATATAGGGTTTGATATGAGACAATGTCCTTCAATCACTTACAAAAAGTCATTTTCAGCTTCTTCTTCTTAGATCTGACGAGCTTTCGTCTTCTGTCCTGGAATTTAAATCCATGCTTCCCTCTGGTTATGCCTTCTGGTCCCAGGGACAGCCTCGGGGACTTGGCCCAGTTGCCTGGACCTGGTTCAGGCACTGCCTGGATGGCCGGGCTCCAGCTCCCGGCTTGTAGGGACTAGGGCTAATTCTCTGCAGCCACCTGGCAAGCCTTGGCGGGCTTCGCAGCCTTCTGGACTTCCCTGAACAGCTCACTGGGGGGCCTCGGGCCCTCCCTAATTCCCCTTTCTGCCTGACCAGGGCTACAGGACGAAATGCAGCTTTCCGTTCTCCCTGCGTGGTGCCCCACATGGAAGGCGAGAACAAAATCACATTTGGAATAATAACAACTATAATGCTGGTATATTTCAAAACATACCTATCTTCAAAATCAGGGACTTCCTTGGTAAGCCTCATTACAGCCTTAAGTATAGAAATGTTTATCTCATGAGTTTTGTTTTGTTTTCTACCCAGATACTGAGCTCAGAGCGTGGAACTGTCATAAGCCAGTGTCACAAAAGTAGGAGCTGAAAGATCAGAGAGAGAGAAACAAAAACATTTCATATTTTCAAAGGCATTCATTCACTCACTGCGTGAACTCTAAAGAAAAAAATCACAATTGTCTACTTTCAGTGTAAGAGATTTAATTGTAGAATATTAGAATCTGGCGTCTTTTCTCTAGAAGGGAAGCTACAGCTAAAAGGAATCTTACTAATCCAATTATTTTAAGAGGGAGAAACTGCTGCCCAGAAGTTAATGGCTCAGACTAATAGGGTCGTTACAAGAAGATAGACAAGCCGATTAGAAGGAGCCTCCACTGGCCAAAGATGGGACAATTTGAGTATCAAAAAGAATGACTGTAACTGATTGAAACATATCAGATCTATAAAATCCAGGGATTTAGGGGCCGGCCAGGTGGTGTAGTGGTTGAGTTCGTGCACTCCGCTTCAGCAGCCCGGGGTTCACAGGTTCGGATCCTGGGTGTGGACCTACACACCGCTTATCAAGCCATGCTGTGGCAGGCGTCCCACATAAAAAGTAGAGGAAGACGAGCACAGCTGTTAGCCAAAGGCCAATTTTCCTCAGCAAAAAGAGGAGGATTGGCAACAGATGTTAGCTCAGGACTAATCTTCCTCACCAAAAAAAAAATAAAAAATAAAAAATCCAGGGGTTTATAATGAATTGATAAGATGTCCTTTCTACATCTACCCCCTAAACAGTAGAGAATAACTCACTGGTAGACCACCCACAGAAGTTGCTAGGGCCCCAATTCATTATTCTGAAAACTGATAAATAAAAAGAAAGACTAAAGAACATATCCTGCTTTCTCTTTCCAATCAAATTTCAGGATAACCAAATAATCAATGATGGAAATTTATCCATGTAAAAGAATCCCAACTAATAAATGCCAAATAATGATAGCATTAGAAAATTCCCATTTTGCAGCTCCTAGGCAAGGTCATCAGTAGTTGCAAAACCCACTAAGTGAAAGGTTGATGGGGAACTCTATAAAGGATGAATCAGGCATGCAGCTAAATCTTCCAGTCAATCTTAATATCACGAAAATTGGGTCAGTCAGACATTATGTCCCTCCTAATGTGACACAATAGGAAGTATGCAGCACCACCTACAAAGCGTTCTTGCCAGAAAATAAAATACAAATTGAACCAGAATATAATCAGGCCTCTTGATCTAGCTATGAGTCCACGGGAAATATGGGAATAGATGTACAAGTTAAATGACACTACAAGGAAGCAACCAGCCAAACTCAAAATGTGGGACATTCCATGGGGTAAATGACCTGGTTTCTCCAACAAATAAAGGGAATAAAAAAAGGGGAGCATTGGAAGGGAACTATTATAGATTTAAAAATACTCAAGAGACAAAAGAGCCAAGTCAACGAACGTACCTTGTTTGGCTCCTAATTTGACCAACTATTATTATATCTCTTTTGTTATAGATAAGCAACGAAATGTGACTATGGACTGTGTGTTAGAGGATATTAAGGATTATAAATTTTTGGAAATATTTATGTTGTAGCTATACATAAAATAAAAATACTTATTTATTAGAGATGCATACTAAAATATTTAGGGGTGAAACTTTTTTTAAAAGGCAGTTAATGACTCATCAGGACTGGAATCTGCTCATACCCAACACATGCTCTTTTCATTATAATCAAATTCAAAAGAATCACAAAATGTAAACTTTTTTTTAACAGTTCTTGAAACAAGAGCAATACCAGCCATCATTTGATTTGTATCCTCTCTTCCCTTCACTAATAAGAGACAATGTATGTTTGAGCACCACGGATAAGCCACATTTTTATCCCTCTAGAAATAAAAAAAAAATAAACATGCAAACATTCATACAAGATTATAGGACAATCCTGTGGATTACGGTAGTTACTGTGGGGTTTTGTGCATTAGGTTAGCTCACCTTTTAGGTGTGAAATGAGGAGAAGAGGTTCCCTAGACCAAAGATCTCAAGAGTGCTTCAAATTCCTATGCACACGTGCCATTTAGAGGAAATAATGCACTGAGTCACATATGCCTGGATTACTTTATCAGCTTAAATTTAGTCTTTAAACCAGGTCCTAAGAGATGGAACACAGGACAGCCAAGAATCAACAAAAGTAGAGGGGAATAAATCCCACAGTAAGAGTAATTAATTAGTAAAAATATAAAAGGAATGAGCATTTGGGAAAGAAAGTTCAGACTGGAAATGGGGCAGCAAAAATGGGGTGCATGGGAAACAAAGAAAGAACATCAACACCTTTTACAAGTCTCGATATAGCCCAGGATTGTTTAAAAAGAAAAATAAGTCTGACAAAAGTGAGAATGTACACAAAGCATGGAAATACAACATTGGGGAGAAAAAAGAAAAAGAAAAGATGGTCCGGTCCTCTTCATTGCAGCATTATTTACAATAGCCAAGACATGAAAACAATCTAAGCTATATTCCCCCATATATATATATATATATATACACATATGTACATATACACATACACAATGGAGTATTATTCAGCCATGAAAAAGAAGGAAATCCTGCCATTTGTGACAACATGGATGAACCTTGAGGGCATTATACTAAGTGAAATAAGTCAGACAGAGAAAGACAAATACTGTCTGATCTCACGTATATGTGGAATCTGAAAACAAACGAACTTATAGAAACAGAGAACAGATTGGTGGTTGCCAGAGGCGAGGGTGGGTGGTGGGTGAAATGGGTGAAGGGGGTCACAGGGTACAAACTTACAGGTGTAAGACAAGTTCTGGGGATGTAATGAATAGCACAGTTACTATAGTTAACAATACTGTATTGCATATCTGAAAGTTGCGAAGAGAGCAGATCTTACAAGTTCTCATCACAAGAAAAAAAAAATTTGCAACTATATGAGGTACTGAATGTTAACCAAACTGATTGTGGTGATCATTTTATAATAAACACATACATCGAATCATTATGTTGTACACCCGAAACGAATGCAATTTATATATCAAATATATCTCAATTTAAAAGAAACAAAAAGCTGGTCCTTAGAGTCCCACTTGGCCCCAACATTAACAAACAGCACGAAAGAAGCACACGCTGAGATTACATTACACGACGTGTTGACGGTGGGCTAAGAGCTGAATATTACACGAGTCCCATGCATATTAACCAGAAGTAACAAAGTTTCCAAAACAATGACAGCGTGTGTCCTCCACTGTTAGGTCTCAGTGGGCTGTACTTTGCTCACTATGAGGATTCTGTCAAAATAAATAAATGAGCAGAAGTAACCAAACCAAACCAAAAAAAAAATCCAGCCAGAGAAAAGCTCAGCACAGCACAAAACTAATAAAGGCAGTGTGGAGAGGGTCAACATTGTGAAATGTTGTTGTTTTGTAACACACTTGAAACCTCTGGAATGTTTGACAGGTCATGACATGGAACACTGACCTCAGGACTGAAACAGAAGCGCCATCTTTTTTTTTCCCCTACTGAACTGGTCATTTCTTCCAACTGCTAAGTTTGAGGGAGAGAACAAGGAGAAGAAAAAGAAGTTCATTTGGCAAGGAGCTGGATCCCAGTTTCCCTTGGTTCCTGTCCTCAAAATGAAGTTGGTAAAAATTCCCTGCTATTGTACCTTTTTTGAATGGTCAATAGTAACTTTGTTTCCTGCTTTTTTCCAGAAGGGCAGATACAGCTTTCTTTTTTGTTTCTTTTTTTTTTTTTTTCAGTATGTGTGTATGTTTATATATTGAGATATAATTCTAATACCATAAAATTCACCTCTTCAAAATGTACAATTCAGGGGGTTGGCCCCATGGTGTAGCAGTTAAGTGTGTGCACTCCGTTGCTGGTGGCCCAGGTTCGGATCCCAGGCACGCACCGACGCACTGCTTGTCAGGCCATGCTGTGGCAGCATCCCATATAAGGTGGAGGAAGATGGGTGCAGATGTTAGCTCAAGGCCAGTCTTCCTCAGCAAGAAAAAAAAGAGGAGGATTGGCATGGACATTAGCTCAGGGCTGATCTTCCTCACAAAAAAAAAAAATGTACAATTCAGTGGGTTTTAGTATATTCTCAAAGTTGTACCACTATCACCAGTATATAATTCCAGTGCATTTTCATCACCCCAAAAAGAAACCCTGTACCCATCAGCAGTCACTCTCCACTCTCCCCTTTTCCTGAGAGCCTATAGCAATTACTAATTTGTCTGTATGGATCTGCCTGTCCTGGACATTTCATATAAATGGAATCACATATATGGCCTTTCTTATCTGGTTTCTTTCATTTAGCTTAATGTTTTCAAGGTTCATCATGTTACATTATGTATCAGTACTTCATTCCTTTTTAGGGCTGAATAATGTTCCATTGTATAGATATACCATATTTTGTTTATCCACTCATCAGTTGATAAGACATTTCCACTTTTGATGGATTCATTTCTTTTTTGATGGATTCCACTTTTTTGGTGGATTGTTTCCATTTTTTGGCTATTATGAATAATGCTGCTATGAACATTCACATACAAGTTTTTCTGTGGATGTATGTTTTCCATTCTCTTGGGAATATACCAAGGAATAGAAGTGTTGGATTATATGGTAATGCTATCTTTAACTTTTTGAAAAACTGCCTGACTGTTTTCCAAAGTAGCTGCACCACATTATATTCTCAGCAATGTATGAGGGTTCCGATTTCTCCACATCCTCACCAACACTTGTTATTGTCCATCTCTTTCTTTATACACATTCTAGTGGGTGTGAAGTGGTATCTTGCGGTTTTGACTTACATTTCCCTAAAGACTAAGCCTCTTTTCATACACTTATTGGCCATTTGTATATCTTCTTTGGAGAAACATTATTAAATTTTTTTGCTATTTTTAATTGGGTTGTCTTTAATTATCGAGTTTTAACAGTTCTTTATATATTCTGCATACAAGTAGTTTATCAGATATATGATTTGCAAATATTTTCTCACATTTTGTGGCCTGTCTTTTCACTTTCTTGAGAATGTCCTTCGAAGCACAAGAGTTTTTAAATTTTGATGAAGTTCAATTTATTTTTCTATTGTTGCTGGCGCTTTTGATGTCATATAGAAGGCCATCAGCCAGTCCAAGATCACAAAGATTTATGCCTGTTTTCTTCGAAGAGTTGTATAATTTTTAGTTCTTACATTTAAGTCTTCATTCCATTTTGAGTTAATATTTTTATATGAAACGAGGTAGGAGTCCTCCTTCATTCTTTCGCCAGCTTTCTTTTTGTGACGGTTTCAGTCTGTTTGTAAGGCTTCAGCCCTTCCCCCATTTATCTCAGTACCAGCCACAGCTTCAAGGTAAGAGAAGCAGGTACTGTTTTTAACAAATGAAACTACTGGGGAGGCAGGACACAGGGCAGTGGCGAAGAGTACAAGTTCTGAAGCCAGACTCGAGGTCAATTCTACTACTTACAAGCTGTGTGACTTTGAGTCGAGTTATTCTCTCCTCTGTGCTCAGATCCTCCTCATCTTTAAGAGAGGAGAGAAGAAATAGAGCATCTTCAGAGAGTTGTCAGCATTCTATCAGTTAATCCAAGCAAAGCACTCAGACCAGTGAATGGCCCATTGTGGGCACCCAGCACATGTTAGCTATTATTATCAGTAAAGATCCAGTTATATTAACCCAAGGGCTATAGTTTCCAAAGAAACATAGGTCTCAAAATAATAGCAGAATAAAGCCTGGATGGGTGATGTGGCTTCCATGACAACATCTCTGATTCTCACATTCCAGAGCCTTAGGGCTCCCCAGCTGGGGCCCACTTGATGTGGACAGTCCTCTTTGTCCTGTGTACAAGTCATTCTCTGTTTTGTTTTCCATAGACTTGCAAGTGCATCTAAGACAAATTCTAAACAGGTGTCAAATTTTTCATGCCACAAAAAAAAAAAAAAATTAGACCTAAACGTAATCAAGTAACCCTCTACTCTCTTAGATTCAAAGCTGCCTTATAAGGGCAAAGTATTCTTTCTCTATAGAGATTTTGTCTCCAGATCATTTTAGCAACAGTGTTAGAAATACTTTGTAACGCCAGAGTCAGAGGGTAGGAGAGTCAGATTAATTCCCTCAGTCCCCCTCAATTTTTTCAGGAATTTCCTACACTTTTCATAAATTTTAGGAGACATCATTCAATTCATGTAAACCCACATCATAAACAACTCTAAGTCTGTCTTCCGAGGGCTACCTTTTTTAACTGTCAATCCCTAATTATCCAGGTTTGGACAAGTTTCCGCTTGAAGGTGATGTCCTAGCAGTGAGAAAGTTTCTGGAATATTTTCCTTCCTACCCGCACAACTACCCCATCAATTAGTGTGTGTTTAGCAACTGCAAATTACTTTTAATACTAGCATATGCAAAATATAATTAGATGGGAAATCTTCCGGGATCAAATCACATACGGGGGGGGGGGGGGGGACGGGACTGCTGAGTTCTGACATAATGTAACAAACATCACAATTTGTTCATTCAAAAGAACGTTGTCCTCTTTTTACCTGGAAGGTGTGCTACTCTGATTCTACAATGTTGCCTTGGCTTAAAACAACTTTCAGAATTCCTCTTAAGAATTCCTTTCAGACTCTGTTTGTTATCTACGTACATATACTTCAATATTTTATACCTTTTTTAAAAACCAAAAATGGGGTCATTTGGCTTGCTCACTCGCCCAGTCCACCCTCAGTTGAGGACAACACTCTCGCAGGTTCCACTGGACTCATTCATTTCCTCCTTGGACACCCCTTGTGACTCATTTTAGTTCAAACAGAGCTGTGTCTGCAGGCCCTGTTTCATCCCAGAAC
Organism: Diceros bicornis minor; assembly: GCF_020826845.1. Classification (NCBI taxonomy): domain Eukaryota; kingdom Metazoa; phylum Chordata; class Mammalia; order Perissodactyla; family Rhinocerotidae; genus Diceros; species Diceros bicornis. Next base: position 20,888,437 of record NC_080775.1, read on the forward strand.
CCAAGCTGAGAGCAAAACAGCCTGAACTCCACCCTCAGGACATTCCTCACTCAGGCAAACACATCTCCCTCTTCCACACTGAATTCATGAAGGATACACCAGGGTCTCTCTAAGTTAATAAAAGAGTAGAAACACTGGGTGAGGTGAGGCCACAGCGCCTCTGCCAACAGGATAGCGCATCCTCCCTAAACCCCTTTCTCTGGTGTTTCGCCATCCTTATCCTCCCAAGGGGCTATTTTAAGATCTAATTTCTCCAGTCTCAGTAAACCCACATCCCAGTTACAGCCTCAGTGGAGCCTGGAAAAAACAAAAGCTGCCAGTGATTCTTGGCATAATAATATTTGACAAAAACAAGGCATTGAGCAGTTCCTTTTCAGGCCAGGTGAGGCTACCTGCATTCAGCCTCCTGCAGCTGCAGGAAATGAGCATGAAGAGCCAAAAACACTAAACACAAAGAGCCTCTCCACCAAAGAAAAGGAACAGCTCCACCTGACATATGGAACATACCTGTTGAGCTATTCACCTGGCCTGAGACACCGTGGCAACCATTCCGCATGCTAAGCAAAGTTACTGATGGGTCTACACAATGAGGGCTTCTGTGCAAGCAGGGTGGCCAACCACCCCCGTATGCCTGCGACTGTCCCAGTTTTAACAGCTGAAGTCCTGTGTCCTCAATGGCCGCCCTTCCACCATCAGCTCTCGCAGCCGGCCTGCTCTTCCTCTTTCGCTTTACCCCAAACCCGGCCAGAACAAGAGAGGACAGACACCAGCTAAGAGGTAAGGAGGAGTGGGGCAGCCTGTCCCTGAGGCAGAACTTTCTGGATCTTGAAGAGCTTTGGTTAGATTCAGCACAGTTCTCAAAGAGAGAAAGCCCCTTCTTTTACTCAAGCACCTTCAATTGTTCAGCCAGGGAGTCCACTCCCTCAGAGAGGCCATCAGATTGTATTCAGGGTTGGCTTGCAGGGTTTCTATGAGCTCAATGGAAGAGACTCCAAACCAAAAGTTTGGCCTTCAGGCCATCTGCATTAGAATCATCTAGCGAGACTGAAAACATCTAGGTCCCTGGGCCCACCCCACATCTGCTGTACCAGCTACTCTAGCAGTAGAGTTCAGAAATCTCAATTTCTGGGCCGGCCCCGTGGCTTAGTGGTTAAGTGCGCGTGCTCCGCTGCTGGCGGCCCGGGTTCGGATCCCGGGCACGCACTGACACACCGCTTGTCCGGCCATGCTGAGGCCGCGTCCCACGTACAGCAACTAGACGGATGTGCAACTATGACATACAACTATCTACCAGGGCTTTGGGGAACAAAAAAAGGAGGAGGATTGGCAATAGATGTTAGCTCAGAGCCGGTCTTCCTCAGCAAAGAGAGGAGGATTAGCACAGATGTTAGCTCAGGGCTGATCTTCCTCACAAAAAAAAATTTTTTTAATTAAAATTAAAATTAAAAAAAAAAAGAAATCTCAATTTCTTAAGAAGCCCCAAATGTGCTATTGAATGCTGAAGTCTGAGAACTACTCTCCCGGCTGCTTCTTTTTCCAGACCCTCACGCACACCTTCACCGTCAGGGCTCAACGAGTATTGCAGTATCAGAAATCCTCAGGTTAAGCCAAATTAGAAAGAAAGTGAACTTGATTTTGGGCTCCCCACTTCTCCTCTGTATCCCTGCCCTTTTCCAGCCTTCTAAATCCCCTCTCTCCTCTCTCAGCAACCCATTACCTTTGGCTGCCCTGTGACTAGACAAAGCTCACCAAGGCCTGCCCTATTCCAAGGGGTCTCTGCATTCCAAAATCACCTCCAATTTCTCCTCCCTCAACCATCTAATCTTTCATTCAACAGTGCATTGCAGTTTGCTGTTAGGAAAACAATCTGGATGAACTCATTCACACTTAGGACAAAACGACTGATACAACATCTTACTCTCCTTGGGAAGGAGGAATTGTTTATCACCCCAATGAGTCACTGATTGGTGGAATTAATGGACATCTAGGGAAAATATTTTTGAAGTTGCTAGAGTTCTTCCTTAAATCAGTGCTTTCTGCAGACTTCCCTGGCTGGCACAAAATTTTCTTGATTTGGCAAGGATAAATGCTGCTAAGATAGCCATCACATAACTCCTTAGAACGTGTGCCTACAAGGAAGTGATTAAAGCATGGTCTTTGGTCCTAGGCAGACATGGGCCTAAGTCCTGGCTCTACCACTTATTGGTCATGTGACTCTGGGCAATGTACTTAACCTCATGCTTATAAAACTGGAGATGATTATAACACTTATCTCAGAAGGTTGTTAGAATTCAATGAAACAATTTTTTCAAAGTATCTGGCATCTGGTACTTAACAAATAATAACTATTAGCATTATAAGAGTACGCATATAATAAATATTCTTCCAAACAACTTTGCTGTATTCGATTACACCAAACTATTCTTGTTTGCTTAGTCTTCATGCTTAACTGTTCACATAGCCTGAGTGTTGATTTACAACTCTAAAAATCTAGGGAAAACACTGGTCATCATCAACCTGGTTTCGCCTTGGACAAGTAGAGATTTGTAGAATTAGTCCAGTTTGCCAAATGAACCAGTTCAGTGTCTAAGAGCACCATGGCTACTGCTGCTAATTTCCTCCTGGTTTTTCAGCCTTTAAAATCCATTCAAGGTCATGGTCACTGAGGCTACTGCCTCACTGGCCACTTCCTATAGGTGGCACCCCCTAAGCAAAAGGACAACTGAGCACGTGGAAAGGAGCTGACCTCGGTGTGAATGATGGGTATAGGGATTTCTAACGATCAGTGGTCAGCTCCTTTTGGCCAGGCCCCCCTCCTACAGGGTAATGATGACTACAACCATAAAGGATAAGGCTGGAAGGAGCATCACACTGGCTTCTTCAAACAGTAGAAACCAAGACAGTCCTGCATTGTTGGGACAACTGATGGTACTATCCCAACCGAACTAAACACCTAGAAAATGTGTCCATTTTCTGCTGGGAATTTCTAAGACCAAGAAAAGATGGACAAATATGAGAAATGGCCCTCTGAGGTAGAGAGAGTTGATGGCCTTTGGGTTCCTACCACAATCGACATGTGGTAGCCCTGAAGGTAAAACTGAGGGGCACCCCCAGGAGGCAAAGGGAAGAAATCTTTAAAATAAACAGGCTGCCAACTATGCCTCTACCATAATTACAAGGCAAAGAAATACATAGGGGCCAGCCTGGTGGCATAGTAGTTAAGGACGTGCACTCTACTTTGGTGGCCGGGGGTTCACGGGTTCGGATCCTGGGCGCAGACCTATGCACCGCTCATCAAGCTATGCTGTGGCAGCGTCCCATATACAAAATAGAGAGAAAATAGACACAGATGTTAGCTCAAGGCCAATCTTCCTCAGCAAAAAGAGGAAGATCAGCAACAGATGTAAGCTCACGGCCAATCTCCCTCCCGCCCCCCCCAAAAAAAAAGGAAATACATAGTGAATATAAGCAATGCACAGCTTAGAGAAAAACCAAAAGAGGGGTGAGGGTTCAACAAGATGTCGGAGGGGGAGGTGAGGCAGATCAAAAGGCAATGAATGATGACAAAAACACAAGGATGCTAAGTTACCAAATTAGGAAAGAGAATAATGCGACAGAATATCTGCCAAGAAAACAGACAGTGACTACTATTATCCCAGATACTATAAGCAAGAAAACTGAAATTAAATTCCCAAGAGTAAACAGCACATCATAATAAATAGTAGCTACTATCCATGACTCCATGATATTCTTATACAGGATCCATTCCTACTTGATTCTATATATTCAATTGTGATTAAGCCTTCCAATCTGTTCAAAAGCAATTCAAAACAAAATTCAAAGGAGAACACATTTTGTCATCTCCAGTTACAATATACACACAGAGTTCTCAGATGTTAAAAGCAGTGGCTGACCCAGGAATTTTCATAAGCAAGTTACATAGCACTACTGGAACTCTTTCTGGAACTCTAAGCCAAGCTCTAAAGGCTATAATTCAAAGTAACACAGAGAAATTAGAGAAAGACATTTTCCTTAGCATGAAGCTTTAGACTTGAGGCCAAAGATTTGAAAGGAAATGCAAACTCTAATCAGATAGAATGAAACGATTATATAATGCTGCCAAGAGCTAAAGAAATGTAGAATGTAATCAAGCAGTAGAAGAAATTAACTGCAACCTGGATGAGGATGCAGACATATGTCTGCCCAAGTCAGATGAAAGGACATAAGGATATCAACCCAGGAGACCAACGATGAAAATCCATCGCATCTGAAGGGTGTGGACTGCTATCTATTGTCATAGCTACTATATAGGCTTAGCCTGCTGTTGTCATAGTGATTATAAAATGGACTTACTGGAAATTCTAAAAAAGCCGAGATGCATGCCTCCTCAACCCCAAATTTCTGCCAGATAAACAACTGATTGGTGACCCAGTCACTTCAACAACTAGCATGGAAACCTCAGCCTGCCTCACATAATAGATCTTCTTCCCTTAGTGAGCATAAGTCTTGATAACCCTGGGAAGATCTAGAATTAAATACAGAGATACTGAAGTAAATAAAAGCAATAGTATTAATAGTCAGAATAATCTTTGTCCATTAAGTATTAAACTGTATGGAATGCTTGAGAATCTGACATCTTTGAGAATGTGACAGATTCTAATTGATTTTAGAATTGTGATTGAGCAAAAGGTGAAAATATGAGTGTCTTCAAACATTATTAGAATGTTTAGGAAATGAGAAATCCACTGTATTTATCAGTTTAATTTTTAAATTTACAAGGATTATTTAAGTACTTAAAGTGTTGTTTGCTAAGGTTTGTAGGTTTACTTTAGTAGGCATTTGAAGTAATTAAAAAGAAGACCGGACATATTAATTTACAAATGCAATTTTAAATATTTAAGGAAATGTGATTAAGTCATAAACCAAATGGATTAATGGGAATTTAGTTTGTCCAACTTTAATTTATTAACCATTATTTAAAACAAACACTCAAAAACTGTTTATTCTTATTTTATACATATTTTATTCTTATTACTTACTATATTTATATATAGAATAACAAGACATTTTACGTAAAATAAAGGCATGAGATAATAAATCTAGTTTTCAACTTTAATAAATCAATATTAATTAAAAATTAATATTCACCTAAAACAAATATTAATTTTAGTCCTGCCAAAAATGCATAACCTGAATCTAATCACAAGGAGATACCAAACAAATGTAAAATAAGGAGTTTTCTACCAAAAAAAAAGAAGTAAAATTGTTCTATACTCCTCAAAATGTCACGGTCACAAAAGAAAAGAAAGAACCGTTCCAAATTAAAGACCAAAGGGACATGACAATTCAATAAAATGCATGGTCTGGGATTTTCTTTCACTGAAAAGGACAATATTGTTTCAATTAGTAAAATCTGAATGAGGTCTGTAGATTAGACAGTATTACAGCATTAATGTTAATTTCCCAGTTTTGAAAATTGGCAGTTATGTAAGAGAATCCTTTGTTTTTAGGAAATACACAGTGAAGTATCTAGACACAAAAAAATCATGTATGCACTTATCTCAGTGGTTCAGGAAAAAAAAGAGAGAGAGAAAGAGAAAAAGATAAATGCATTAAAATGGCATCATTTGGAGAATCTTGGTGAAAGGTATACCGGAATTCTTTATAATATTCTTCCAACTTTTCTGTTATGTCTACTATTATATCAGAATAAAAGTTAAAAGAAAGAAAAACTAACATTAAAGGAACAATTTTTTTTAAAAGCCACCTCTGGACATCAAAAATCACCCATTGACAGAGAAGCACAAAAAGATGACTAAAAGGTGGAAAAGTAAATCTGAGAGAGGAGAATAGGATTGAATAAAATGGACCAAAGGGGAACTTCACAGTCTTAAGAAAAGTCTAAAAATTAGAGAAAGGATTATTTAAAGTATGTTAAGTCTTCCTCTTCTTTGAACCCAAAGTTAATTACATGGAATGTGGGATGCCCACAGCAAATGCCTGCCCCAAGGTTTAACCCAACAGGGTAGCTAATATTCAGGATTATTACCCCACCCCACCACCTTCAGCAGAACTCCTCTTCTGGAAAACCTCCCTCTTGACCCAATGCCAAATGCTTCCAAGTAGAAGGCAGGTCCCACCCCTGGTATCCACATATCAACCCCAGTCAGGCCAGGACGAAAGGGTTGTGAATCATTCTTTGTAAGAGGACAAAAGACCTTATTCAGCAGGGAAACTTGTAGGAGTAGTAATTCTCTTAACATTCTCCTTGGGAATATAACCCATCATTCCCAAGCATTCCCTGTTGGTGGTGTTCCCGAGACACAGATACCTGACGTCAAATGTGCCCGGCCCTTCTCTGAGACCATAACCAGACAGACCAATCAAACAGCCTAAAATATTTACAGCTTCACCCTGGATTGTACCAGCCCCACCTATTAGCACGACCTGAGCCGCCCTGTGTGCTGTACCCACGCAGACCCCAGCTGGCCCTACTCTGCCGGCGCGCTGCATGACAGCAGACTGCCTGACCTCTTCCCCAGTGATCCAGCACCCAGCCAGGAGGCAGAGGATGGAGGCTCAGGACAGAACAAGAGAAAACAGGAGGCAACAGCAGCCTCTGAAACAGACTAAAGCAAACAAAGAAAATTTCTAACAGGATCAATGATTAACAAGCAAAATGAACGTCTCAGGGAAGCTGTGGTATCCTCTTTAAAGATGTGGGAGAATTTTATTTATTTTGAATATTTCAAATATTCCCATGCTTGAAACCAGGAGACAGACTATATAACCTTGAAGTGGTTATACAGTGGTGAATTTGAGACGAAGGGTGTGTGTGTGATTGAAGCATAGAAATACATCACAATTACATTAACCTTTCCTTAATTCAACAGGTGTTGAGTAAGCACATGTTATACGCATAATGGAAGCTGGGAAAGGAGGGGCTTTCAAAACATGTCGAAATGGGGTTAAAATTCAAACATGAAAAGTGCTTTATTAACTACTTAGCACAACAGTTCAATGAAATAAGTACAACCAGCCTCATTTTCAAGGTAAGAAATCTGGAGGAAAAGGAGGAAAAACTAGACAAATGTCAGAAAGATGTTAAATGGCAAAACCAGAAGTCCTAACAAAATGGAAGAATCTCCAATCCTAGTCCTTGATCTGGAATAACTGGGTAATCTTGGCAAACCACCCCACTTCCCAAGATCCTGGATTCCCTATCTGTTCCATAAGTGAACTGAACCAGATGGCCACTAAGGTTGCTTTCAGCCTTAAAAAAAAATCCAGAATTTCTATCCTAGCACTTAGCCCCATTAAACATACATCAGACGCCAGATCAGGATAAGAAGAGAAAAAGCTTAAAATAAGACCATTTCAGAAAAACTCTACATCTAGTTTACTCTTTCACACAGAAAAGGAAATGGTAATTATTCAATTTTTTAAAAAGTTATGATTATTCAAATGAGGTGCTGCAGAAAACTCAAATAAGGAGAGGATCTTTGTTCTGTTTCTCTTGGGATTATTAAGAATAGTAACATTCTCTAGTCTCTGCAATGCAGAGGCAGTTTAGCAGTGCTGTGCCCTTGGAGGGAGGAAAGGTGGCACCCCGCAGGGCTGTCACTCTTGCTCTACTTTCCCTTTGTATCTACCCCTTAAGGAACAAAGACGCAGTCATCAGCCCCCAGTCCCTCAGTTCCCTTCACTTTTTCCCAAGGTTAGGTAACTCCAGCAGGTTGGGCGCTTGGAGAAGCCTGTGTTCATTCCTGTTCCCCTCTGGTGACCCAGGGGCCTCCCCTATGCTGCTTCCAAGCATCAATTGCCCCTCGGAGGTTACCCATCCTCCTGGCCAGCTGAGCCTCCCAAATAACCCTGTCTGCCCAAACAAAAGAAGACTGGGGGCCAGCCCCAGTGGCCTATTGGTTAAGTTTGGCACGCTCTCCTTTGGCAGCCTGGGTTCGGTTCCCAGCCGTGAACCACAGCGGCTGCGCTGTGGCGGCAGCCCACATACAAAAAGAGGAAGATTGGCAACAGATGTTAGCTCAGGGCGAATCTTCCTCAGCAAAAAAAACAGGAAGACTGGCAACAGATGTTAGCTCAGGGTGAATCTTCCTCAGCAAAAAAAAAAAAAAAAAAAAAAGATTGGACTCGGAGGAGGCTGGTTCTAACCCAAATCCCGTCATTAACTGGCCTCATGACTTTTAACTAGATATTTAGTTTCATGTGCCTCTTACCTCATCTACTAAATAAAGGTTAACATAGGACCTATCTCAACAGAAAAGTATGTAAAATCAAATATGTTTTAAATATATAAAACGCCGTTTCAAATTAGTAAGAAAAAGATACATCTCTCAGTAGATAAAGAGGTAGCCAGAAGGGCTAATCACAGAAGAAATGAAAATGGCCAGCAAACATTAAAAGATGCTCAATAATAAATTGAGGAATTGAAAATAACACAACCATTAGATACTATTTTTCATCCAACAGATTGGTAAAATTTAAAAGCTTATATTAGTGAGGGTATGGGAAGATGGGCATTCTCAAACATGTTGGGTGGAAAGGAAGGTTGTCATTGCCTTCTGGAGGGAATTTGGTGGTATCCAACAAAATATTAAATAGGCATGCCTTTTGATCCAGCAAAATCTCTTGCAATACTCTCCTAGAACTATATTCTCACAGATGTGGAAAATGTATGTATAAAGACGTTCTACACAGTGCTGTTTACTTAAATGTCCATTATTTGGGGGATGGTTAAATAAATTATGGAACACATATACTATGGAATATTAAACTGCCATTTAAAAGAATTAAGTAGATCTATTTATTTGTTTTGACATGACTATATCATGAAACTAGAACAATGCCTGGCATATAAGTGCCACTCAGTAAATATCTGTTGAATAAATGAAGACATATATACCTTTTCACAGCACTTTTACATATTCTATCTGATCTAATTTTAATGGCAACCCTACTATATGAGCCAAGCAGGTATTACTGCCCCCAGTGTAAGGACGAGAAAGTTAAAGCTCAAGGTGATTATGACTTGCTCAAGATAAATGTAAGGCACGGAACCAGATAAACCTAAGGCACAGAACCAGACCCATGGGTCAGTGCTCTTTGGTGGCCGGCACCCACTCTGCCTGCAGTGAGGCCAATCTGCAAGCAAACCCCATTGGGAAGCGCCAAGTTTTTAGGCAGCTGGAGGGTCACTCAGGAACTGCTTGTTGACTGGGACACACTGAGTCCTCTTTCACCAGCCAAGCCTTCCATTAGGTGAGGCTTGGCTCTCTGGACCTCTACTCGGGCTCACTGGGCATCTAACAGGTCTGAAAGGAGGTCATTCAACAACAGGTCGTCATGGAAACCCTACCCACCTCCTTGTCCCTGGAACAGAATGAAGTGGGAAGGGAAAAAGGAGCACTTGTGAAGTGCCTGCTATGAGCCAGGCACGATGAACAGGAAAAAATTCCTCTGAGCCTTCCTTTACAAATCACCGAAAGAAAAAGACACCGTGCATTGTTAAACGAAGTACAAAACATGCCCACATCGCTGCTTAATCTAGGTCAGCGAGAGCGGCAAGCGAAGTTGAGTCCACGTGGGGCTCACTCGCTCATCCCGCTCACCAGTGCGCATGTCAGACAGCACCGTCTCGTTACCACGTGGCCGTCATGCCACCACTGTGCAGTGACCGTGCCTCCTCTTCACGTCGGGAATATGCATGTCAGACACGAGACAAAATGACTAGCTGATTTGTAAGCCACAAACACTCTGTCCCGGATAAGCTAGAGGCCAGCCAAATGAAATATTCAGAAATTTCAGACGCTGTGTTCTCACTAAAATAGAGTTTTCTTTCACTTTTATTCTCCCTCCTCTCACATTATCAGAAAACGGTGAAAATGGTGCTGTGTTGCAATGGTGCATTGTTATCTTGGAACTCTCATCTTAATTACAGAGGCTCTTAGTAACTGTTGCTTAGTAACAAACACATTTGAAATAGATTTGTTGACTTATGAGATACTCTGAAGAGAACTTGAGTGAAATTTACTGATGGAAAAATAGTAAAAGCCTGGTAAAGCAAAAAAAAAAAAAATTTTTAACTGAAAAAGTACTCACAAACGTAAGGTATTACCAGATTCCAAAGATATTACTGAATGTCTACAGTAGTTCCATAATATTTTATGCTACTTGATTACCTATCATTTTCCAAGCCACTTCAGATGCAGTTATCTGACTGAAAAGCTAGTGAGATAGGCCTTAGTCTTTTAGTCAAAGGAGGATCCTACACAGAAAAGCAATGGCTTCTGGATTTCCACAGGTCAGAAATATCCTCCATGGCACAGTTTTGAATGCTGCTTTATTCATGATCTCAGGAAGTGTCTGAGGCTTCTCGTCGGTTTTCAAGTCGAAGGAAAAAGCAAGGGAAGCTTTCCCTCAATCTTTCCAAGAATATTTTTTTAGCACCTGTTAATAAAATCTGTGATTGTGGAAATGGAAATGCATTTTAGGACTACATCCTACACACGTCATCCTCAAAGCAAAACCCCAACCCCATACACTCTCTCCATTGAGAGCATGACCTCCTCCGGCCTCCTGATAAGATCTCGCTGTCTGCTCACCATTTCCACCTCAGAAGCTGGGCATCTTGACCCACTCTGCTCTGCTCTTACTATCTCAGAAGAAGGGATCCTCACTGGCAGAGTAAATCCCTCCTATCCCTTGTATCTTTCTGGTATTTTCCTCTGCCCCTGCTTCTGTTCCAGTCTCTTTTCTTCCTTTTTTGAAAAACTTCTCAAAAGAGGAGTCTCCGTTCACTGGCTCTCCTTTCTCACTTCCCACTCAATCCTCAACCCACAGCAATCTGACTTTACCTCATGATTTCCTCTTCCAGTCACCATTTCTGTTGATTCTAGAAAGACTTCAATTAAGAGCAATATAAATTTCAGAAGTCTGTTTTCTGATATGTTTGTCTTTGTATTTGCAAAACTACTGGTGATAGTTAACTATTGGTTCTACCACCACGCTTCTCCCAGCGCCCTGCTTCATTTAGCTCTGGGGCAGACTGTTACTTCAGCCTCAGAACCTACTAGTCTCCTGGTCTACTTGAAAACATCCCACAGCTGCCAGATTTTCTTCCTAAACAACTCCCAATCTGAGGATCTCTCACCTCTGCTCCAAAGCCATCTTGGCACTCCATGTCCTCCAACAGTCTTCCTTCCCAGTTTTCTCTACTACAGAAGTCCACCCCACCCTAATCCACATGCCCAGCGAGTCCTTCCAATTTTTCACAGTCCAAGCCCACACCCCTATGGTGAGAAGGAGGGCAGAGAACACCCACTAAGTGGGCCCCTCTCCAGGACATTCTATCTGATTGCCCAGCACATCTCAGGTGGCTTCGCCAATCTACTTCACTCATTTGCTCTGGCTGCCTGACCCCACAGGCATTTGAACTTGAGTCTGTGGGCCTGAATCTTTGTACTGGCCTTCTGCAGCCACCCAAACTCAATTTACTCATGGATTCCTTCACTGAATAAATATTTATCAAGTGCGAATATTTATCAACGTGCCAGGCAAGCATTGTTTGTAGGCAGTGATGACACAATAATTTCAAAAAATAATATTCTCCCTTATTTTATGGGGTTCATAGAATAAAGAATTATTCAAATAAATATAAAATAAGTTCTATAAGAACAACTACAGTCATGCGTCACATAACAGCATTTTGGTCAACAATGGACTACGTATACGATGGTGTTCCCATGAAATTAGTACTATATAGTCTAGGTGTGTAGTAGGCTACACCATCTAGGTTTGTGTAAGTACACTCTATGATGCTCACATAACAACAAAACCGTTACCTAACGATGGGGTCTCAGAACGTTTTTCAGTACATCCCCATCAAGTGACACATGACTATATACAAGGCTATAAGAGTTTACAGTAGAGAGAACTAGCCAAATTAGGAAAGGCCTCTCTGTTGAGAATTGAGAATTAAAGGACCAAAATGCATCAACTAGGCAAAGTTATGTGGTGGGGGCAGTAGGGGTGAGGAAGGTAGTACTCCAGGAAGAGGAACAACATGTTCAAAGGCCCTGTTCCTCCTCAAATCTTTTACCCAGTATGCTCACCATCAGGGAGCCTCCCAACTAAGTTATGTTTCTTTTGTAGCAAGTCATTACTGACTTCTAAACTAAACAAAGACTCCCATTGCAAAATCAGAGCAATCATTGTTTTTGAAAGACTTAGGCTGAAACAACAGGGCCTAGGCTTTAAAACACATATTTACAAAAATATTTTTCTATATCTCAACACCCTAGTTTATTCACAGCTTGCATCTTTTTTAAACTAAGGATTTATATCCGAGTATCGTAACCATTCACTTCTCATCAACTTTCTGACAAATTCCACTCAGAACAGCTTCTACCATAAAATTTAATCAGCCACTTCCCAAATAAGTCACTTCCATGTAAAATAACTTTGCCTTCCTGCTAATATTTTACAACTAATTAAAACTGAAATGATGGACTGAGAGTGCCCCAGTTTGGCTCAATCCACAGACGGGCACAACCACAGTATGTGGGAAGAAACACTAAGTTGTGAATGCTGGAGAACACATAACGTGTCTCCAAACATTTGCACTGCCAAGAAACGAAACTGGTGGGGATGCTTGGCAAATATAAAAATGAGATGTGGAAACTTCAGAACAATTATCTGTGTAAATCAATTTCCATGTTTCAACAGACAGTCATTATGTGCTCCTAATGCACCTTCGTAGTAACCACTGTTTGTACACCTTCTGTACAAAAAAATCACAACCTAATCCAACAGACTGGCAAACCACCTTATGGCATTTATTATTGGCCCACAAAATGAAAACTTTCTTCAAATGTTTTCCTAGGTGCCTTAATTGTACAAGAAAATTAATAGGAAGTGGAATCGTGCCAACCCCTAGCTGCAGAACAAGGTTCTGTTGTTAAAACTCATTCATGCCAAGATGGTACTCCACTTTCAAAAGACAGGACAGGAATGTTTCTTCAGCCAAGCCAAGGAAAATCAATGACCACCACTCAGAAATATACGGTCTGTTACGGCAATGCCCTCAGGCCTGATGATCAAGGAAGGGCGGGAAGGGGAGGATGGAATGAGGGAAGGCACAGGAAGGAATGAGCTCATCTGGCGGGAACTCAACAGGATTCAATCATTCTACAGGATTTTTCCAAGTTCCCTCCAAAGCAATCTAGGCCTAAATTACATTCAGGACATAAAAGATCTACTTTTGCACATAAAACAATGTATCTACCCTGCTTAAGTCAAAAGTAGTCACTTGGGGGGCTGGCACAGCGGTTAAGCGCAGGTGCTCCACTTAGGCGGCCTGGGGTTCAGGGGTTCGCAGGTTCAGATCCCGGGCACGTACCAATGAACCACATGTCAAGCCATGCTGTGGCGGCATCCCATATGAAGCAGAGGAAGATGGGCCCGGGTGTTAGCCCAGGGCCCATCTTCCTCAGCAAAAAAAGAAGAAAAAAAGAGGAGGATTGGCATCGGATGCTTGCTCAGGGATGATCTTCCCTAAAAAAAAAAAAAATTTTTTTGGAAAAAAAAAAAGTAGTCACTTGGTCACTGATGACGTCAAAAACCCCCCGTGCTGTCCCTTTCCTCAGACCCTCATGTCCTAGCAACTTCCAGGGGAATAAAACTCCCTCAAGGACTGGGGCCTCATGATAAATCTGGGCTAATTTTTATGATAAAATATACTCTTGTTTACACTAAAGGTGGTATCAATACACCCAACATGTGACTGTCCCTTTGGCATACACACACACACAAAAAAAGCCTTTTTGGGCCTATTAGTACATTAGTTTCACAGCAGCCAGAGAGATCCTGTTAAAAGCCTAAGTCACACGTCACATCACTTCTCTGCTCAATACCTCCAGCACCCCCCTCACTCAGAGTTACTCCAACTCCTCAGTCCCTATAATGGTCTATAGGCCCTTCATTCCCCTCCCCACCCACACCCCCACCTGCCCACACACACCTCCATGGCCAATCTCCCTTCCTCTTCACTTCCCTCCCCCTATCCCCTATCCCCACCCTCCCTTCCTCCCCACCCCACGCATTAGCCTGCTACCCTCCAGTCATAGACCTCTCTCCTCTTCCTATACTCCCCGGAGGCTCCCTGACTGGCTTGCCTCTCCCACACCTCCAGGCTCACTTTTTGCCCTTGCTATTTCCATGGTCTGGGTCTCCACAGGGCTCACTCTCTCAACTCCCACAAATTTTGCTGAAATGTAAGAACTAGATTTCCCTGACCAACTCATTCTAAATTGTAAGCTGCCCCCCAACCCATTGCCCAACCCACTGACACTCTATCTCCTTTCCCTGGTTGGTTTTTCTCTACAGTATTTATCACTTTCTAATATATTATTTATTGCTTTGTTTCTGTTTTATCCGCTTCTTCCCTCTAAAATGGAAGCACCACGAGGGCAGGGATTTTCACCGGCTTTGTTCACTGCTGTATCCCTAAGTACTTAGGACACTGCCTGGTTCATAGCAGATGTCCAATCAATAGTAATTAAATGAATGAATTGTACCACTGAATGAATAAATGAAGGAGTGACTGAATTCCCACCATCAAGAAATGGTACAGAGGAGATAAGCCCTACTGTCTTGATAGGGATGCAGGCAGAGTCAAGCCCAATTTTACTTTCACCTCAGATGGCTTCCAAGAAGCCTGGGATTGCAAGACAGTATAATCCAGGATGGAGCCTCTTTCACGTTCTCCATTTGGCCATCCCTCTCTTCCCAATGCCAAGCTCGTGATTATGAACTAAGCTGCTGGCTATGACTCCAGTATAATGTTTAAAATCCATTAGTCCCAAGAACTCCTTTGGCACCCAATAAGCATCCATTTCCCAATGCCACACCATGTCCTTGGGCCTCTCCTCATGCATAGGCTGCAAGGACAGAGCAATCCACCATCGACCAACATCCAACATTAATCCAGTACCGAAAAAGCCAAAAAGAAAAAGAAAAACATATCATTTCATCCAAACATTTAACTAGCTTGGCCAAGTGCAGATCGGGTAACATACTTGGTTCCAGGCACAAACTCCTCTCTGAACTCACGAACCTCAGAACAGTAACTGAACTTATTGATTGAAGCGAATAAAGAGAAAGGGGCATCTAGTTCTAGTCCAGGAATCCAGTGACCACAAGTCCTTCCCTCTTTATTCTGCTAAAGTGAAAAGTGACTTTGGAAAAAATAAACTCTGTATCCATGTCCTTGTTTGTAGCAATATGAATAAGAGAATAACCCAACAGAAAAGCAACACCACCTTACATACTTAGAACCAAAGTCTTGGTCTCCTTAGTCTCAATCTGTGTTTCCCACATTTGTGGATTTTCTCTGGCTTAGAATCCCAGGTCTCCAGTCCGCTAGTCCCAAATTGTTTACCCCACACCATGCCCCTTTTAGCTCATAAACCTGTAGTGATAATGGGTCAGGCACTTTCCATGCATTATCTCATGTATACCTCTCAACAACTCCAGGTGGTAGCTGCTATTATCATCCTCACTTTGCAGAGAAGAAAACTGAGGTGGGAGAGAGGAAGTGACTTTCCAATTGAGTCCAGAGCTCAAACCGAAATGTCTGGTTTCAAAGCATGGGCTCTTAACTACACTATACAGCAAGATGACAGAGGCTAATGTATTACAAATTAACTTCTTGAATTACAAGTATATACAGAAACAAAATGTAAGTCTTCACTGCATAAAAGCAAGATGCAGGACTGTGTTTATATTTGTTAAATGGTGCATAATGTAATGTCACATAAAATAAGCAAAATAGGAAATTCAGAAGGAGCATATACATGACATATGTTTTTCAGAAATGTTTCACCTTCTTCAGTGTTTTTGAGAAACATTAAAAATTGACTTGATGAAGAGAACAATTCCCCAGTTCAGAAGAGAATGCCTTAGATTATTAATACCATATAGAAAATAAATATTCTTTGAAGCAAACACTAAAATCAAATTTAGAAAGCGAGCCACGATGTAAATGAGCTATGACATTAAATTTTCCTCTCTGTCTGCTGCACTCACGGGCCTCCATAGCACCTGTATGATTAGAAATTCACACTATGAAACAGAGAATGGAAAAAAAGCAGAGTAACTCTCAATATTATTCAAAATGTTAAAGAGACCATGTGCATTTTCCTTAACATCATCATAACTAAATCTTCACAGTTAAGAGTCTCTTTAATATGTTCACCATGGGGAATTTTTTTTTAATTGAAGTTTAAAGCTAAGAGACAGAAAAAAAGAATTTCCCTCTCAGACTCTCATTCCAAATCTCAACCTTAGAGAAAATCAAAAATAATTTGAAAACACATTCGAATTTGAAAAATATACATGAGTACTTTTGAAATCTTGAGTACTGTGCCTATAAAAATTTAACACGTCAGCTTAAAATTCACACTCAAAACCCAGGTAATCATTGCATTGCTAAAGTTCAAACAACGGTTATATTTGAAAGGGCCAGGACAGCGGGATGGGGAGAGCACTGCCAGTTCTAGAAAAAAGAAAACAGACGGGGCAAGGGGCATCTTGCAAAAACAGAGTCAGGTGGTCATTAATGCTCCCATTTACAGAGGGCTGTGCCCTGTTCTTTGTAAACGCTCATCTTCTCTTTTCGTCTCACACCCAATCCCTCTGCAGAGACTAACGCCCACTGCATGATGAGGACAGAGGCGCAGTGGGCCCCGGGGCCACCTGCCTTTGCTGTCTCTCAAAAGTCAGATGAGTAACTGCACTACAGTCTCACGTGGGGCCCAGAAATCCTATTCGGGAACAAAGGTTTTTAGAAAAGTTAAAAATGTCCATCAAACCACAAGGCTGAATTTCTGGCCACTCAAGTGGTGAAAAAAAAAAACCCAGAAAGGATCAGTAGAAACTATAAGGAAAAAAATATCCAGAGGCATTCATTTATTTGGGGGAGGAGGAATTATATTTATGTAACTGGGGAGAAGGAGCTTTTCCTTTTTTTAAAGGCCGGAAGAGCTTTCAGTTTGGCATCTTGTCGATGGGGTTGTCAGAGCCGTGCAAAATGCAGCCACATTTAAACGTACAAAAAGTTACCAAAAAATTAATTAAAGATAGAAGCATCAACAGGACTTGGGAGGCACTGAAAATTAAGATCTGATTATGAGGAGGAAAAGACAAGAGTGTTTTGGGGATTTGTTTTCAAAGTCAGGGGATAAGAGTGGAGGAGAAATGCTTTTTTTCAAAATCCACAAGAACTCAGTGGGTGGATAAGGTTTCCATCTGGTGATAAAGTTCACCTGGGAGAAGAGGCTACGCAGGGAGCATGTCTACTGAAAACAAACCAGGACCAACACAAGCCTTATCACAGGACTCACCTGGGCTGTGGGCACGGACGCATTCCTTTCAGGAACCCAATCCTTACACATAAATGTCAATGTTACCGAAGTAAGTCTACTCAGCCACCTCTTGAGATACAGATAAAATTCTCCATTACTTAATATGATAATAAGAGAAGTTTTAAGAAAGTGAAGCCATGGAAGAAAGTTTCATGATAAAAAAATTAAATTCTCAAATTGAAATATAAATCCTAAATTGTAGAAACGTTACAATTATAAATCTCCACATCAGAATCTTTAAATTGAACTAGAACCTGGGTCACAGTCATGAGATTTTTTTTTTCCCCTTTTAAAAATAAACTGATAAGAACTGTGTCATTTTGTATGAAATTTTAAACCATATTTCTTCTGGCCTTTTCCATTTGAAACTGCAATTCATTTTCCTATAAATATTTTAATACCATTCTCCTATGAGCAGGAGCAATCCATCAGAGAACAATTTCATAACTGTTTCACGAACTTACAATGCACATAATGTCACAAAGTATACGTCCTGGGTGGACGAGAAAAAGGTTATTATACCTTGAAAATAATAATGAGGTCTTGAGAATATAAGCATCAAATAAAGAAACAGATGCTGAGGCCAATGTGTAATTCAAATGCACATTAAACTAAGGGCCTGTGGGGGAGGTGGAAGGGAATAGACTCACCGTAAAGGTCATTTATGACAATTAACATCATTGAATACTTTTTTAAAAATTCAAAGTTCACTGTATATATATTTCCCTTCTTCTATACCATCAAAAAATAAGGCTAATTTTGCTTTGCTTCTTTTGACTTTTGTTAATGAACTTGTTATGGGGTGAATTGTGTCCCCTGCAAAAAAATATATGTTGAAGTCCTAAACCCCAGTACCTCAGAATGTGACCTCATGTGGAGAGAGTCTTGACAGAGAGAATCAAGTTAAAATTAGGTTATTAGGATGGGCTCTAATCCAATATGACTGTTGTCCCTATAAAAAGGGGAAATTTGGACACAAAGACACACAGAGGGAAGAGGATGTGAAGAGACACAGGGAGCAGACAGCCATCTACAAGCCAAGGAGAGTAGCCTGCAACAGATCCATCCCTCACGGCCTCCAGAAGAAACCAATCCTACAGACACCTTGATTTCAGACTTCTAGCCTCCAGAACTGTGACACACATTTCTGTTGTTTAAGCCACCCAGTTTGTGGTACCTCGTACAGCAGGCCCAGCAAACTAATACAGAAGCTATGAGGATTTCTTCTTTTGAAGTCCCCACAAACTGTCTTTGTACTTATCCACAGGAGAATTTTGCCAGAAATTAACGTCAAATTTATTAGGTTATAATTTCTACAATCTGTCTCTTCCCCATTCTAAAACCTGGAATATTTTCCCATCT
Source organism: Diceros bicornis minor (assembly GCF_020826845.1). NCBI lineage: Eukaryota > Metazoa > Chordata > Mammalia > Perissodactyla > Rhinocerotidae > Diceros > Diceros bicornis. Next base: position 20,907,237 of record NC_080775.1, read on the forward strand.
CCAAAACCCTCAAAGCTCTCTCTTGCAGATAATTTCTCAAAGAGAATAGGCAATAACGAGTATAACTAATACTTACATGGTATCAACTGTGTCAACTGTTTACATAGATTATCTGATTTATTCCTTACCAGAAGAGGTAGTAAGGACTATTATTATCATCAACTGAGACACAGCCTCCTCGTTTTGCAGACGGATAACCGACACAACATCACCATAACTAACCCAGCTGAGCAATGGAGTCCACTCTCATAACTCGCCCATCACATCATCTCTCACTGTTAAGGACCATGGTTCCACGGGTTTCAGTGCCAGGACCACATCTACAGGGTGTTCTCAGGACCCTCATCTGAACCGAGAGATCCAAACTTCTTTGATTTCCATGAAGACTGGCTTGATGTCTTCTTACTATTGGATCTCCTAACCTTTAATTTCTTAATGATGTTTGTGGGTCTTTTCTAGTTTTAAATAGCTTCTTCTCAGTTGAAAGGATGAAAGCTAAGTAGGAATTGAATAACTCTGCTTTTCTCTATCATCTTTTATTATCACAGCATCTTCCCCAAGCCATGGTGCATCTTTTTTTTCTCAGAATATAAGTGCCTTTAAAACTCATTTCTTGGTCGTTGGAATTTTTCACAAGCCATTGCTCACGCTGGCCAAAGCTCTCCTGATCCTATTCTTCCTGTGTGTGCAGTGTTGAATTCTCAGTTTCCCATCTTTAAAACTGTTGCATTAATCAGAGCTTGGAAGGCTCAGGGGAAGCCCTATGTTGCTTTTTGGTTTTTTTGTTTTAAAAGGCATTCTCCCTTTTCTTTCTCACTGAAATAATTAACGTCTTTTCAACCAAATCTTTATTTTTCAAAGTTTTCTATCTCACTGAGCCAACTTTCTTTTTATTCCTTCTTTCATTTATTGAGTAAGTCTTTATTAAAGGCCAACTGTGAGCCACAGGCTGTTCCAGTCTCCAGGTATACAGGCGGAATCAAATTCTACGTGGCTCCTGCCTCGTAAAGCTTATCATAACCTAGGGCTCCCTGAACACACATGGCCCCTCTCGCCTCTCATGCACTGTTCATAGGCTGTCCTGCAGTCTGGGATGCGGTGTGGCCAGCAATCCCTCCTTTCGCTCTGATGAACTTCCAGACAACAGAGACCACTTGTTCCAAAGTCCCCACAACTATTACACCACCAACCCATTCTGCCGTACTTGCCACATTAAGTCCGAAGCAGCTTGAAAACAGTGAAACTATAAACAAAAGCAAAGCAAAAAAAATCAACTGACAGTCTCTTCTAAACTTCCAGCAGCTGTCTTATCAAAGTCTCCCCTCATCACTGCATCCTGCCTCTGCGCCAAAGCGTGAGGATGCTGAGAAAGCTTCCGTTCTGTCTCCCATCTGGATGAGCCGCCTGGTCTGCCCTGCAGTGATGCCACTGCTGTTTCTCCTTCACTTCATTCTCACCCAAATGTTCTCCAACCTTCTTTCACCTTCAAGTTTCTTTCTTTGTATCCCTGGATCCTCCTCTTGGATGTGTCTCTTTTTTAGCACAGCAAGCCCCTCCACTGCCAGGATGTAGTTATCAGCCTGTCCCCACCACACATTGGCAAGATTTCTGGATCTCATGAACCTTCCTCAGTGTCTATGCATTGGCACAGACGAATGAGATCATAAACGTACTCCTGTTGGTCTCTTCTGAGGATTACTTGATCCTTCCTCCATTCAGGGACTTCTTTTATGTTACCACCTGTTTTCCCCTGAGAGGGGATTAATTTTTAAATCCTGAGTAGCAATGTCTCCTGACCCGCCAGTACAAACCACAGAAGGATGCCAGAGCTAGGAGGCTTGCTATGGAAATAAAGGACTGCTGTATCCCATTCAGAATAAATGTACTTACAAAGTCAATCCACATGTGTTTATTCAGTGTCTGTTACATACCCACCGCTGTATAAGTAAAAAACAATGTGTTTATTTCAATATCTGTCAAACTGCCATTATGTAGAACACTTCCTGGGCAGCAGCCCCCGTGGACAAATGACAGGTGCTTTCCTGACCACTCAACCCCTCAGGTACATATGACACAAGAGACATCCAAATAAGCCGGCTTTCTGACTCCTGGCCAATTCAACCTGATGTTACATAACTACCATTTAAAAGAAAAAAAAAAACCCACAGAGGCAAACCCTCTAAATGGGATTTTCCTTCTTTAGCAGCCTCTGAGGAAGAACTGTTTTAATATAGTGTTTCTATTCCTGACAGGAATAACCCTTAATTATGATGTGCCTTAAGCATCTAGAAATTTTTAAATAGAATTTCACTTAATGTTAAGGAAATCAGAGAACTACGTCAGTGCCAAGAGAAAAGACTTTAAACAGAGAGAGGGCTGGCATGGGGGACAGGGATGGGGGTGGGAGGAGAAGCACAGATCCTGCTGAGTTGTTTTTGAAGTTCTAGAAATCTGGGGGGAAGACAAGAGCATTGAAGAAAGTCACCAAAGAAAATTACATTCTTCCATAAGAGAATGTAAAGACTTTTCATTTATGAGGGATTAACACATTAATCCCTGATTACATTTTCTTTCAGGAAATAAGTAAATCATACTTATTTCCAGGAAAAAATATATGGATTTGCAGGTGAATGTGCACATGGCCTGATGTCTAAAACAGGATTCACTTCTAAGACTTTGGAAAACATGGTGGTAACAAAATGATTTTTACAAACTACCTTTGTAGACCACATTATCCTTGTCATCCTTTGTTCAGCTGCATGTCAGTGACCAATAATCTGGCTATAAATTTCAATATTTCACCTAAACAGATGAAGTGGTAGCTACTGCTTATGTGTATTATCAGTTCTAGTATGGCCGGCTCCAGCCAAGATCGCCACATGGATCCTCATGGAAAGAAAAGTCTATTCCTTCTCGTTGAGTCAGCTCTCTCAGCTACAGATGCCTGAGGCTGAGCTGTGTTGCTCAGACAGCCAAACGGGCCCGCTGCACAAAACTAGCTGGGCAATGTCTCTATCAAGGGGACATTTAACCAGCACACAGTAGGTGCCAGAGTATACAAAGGTAATTGGGACAATTCCTGCCTTCAAGAATGTAATTTGCTAATAGGAAAGACTTGCTTATGTATAAAAACCAAATCTAGAGAGTTATATCAAGGATCCCTCCACAAATGGGTCCTCCCACCTGCCTTCTGTGTGCAGGCAGCAAACTGTTTATATGTCTTACCTAACTTCTATTGATTGACTAAAAAGATATGGCGGGTTTTAGATCATCATTCTTGTCATAACGAGATAGGAAGGTTCATGTGTCAACAGTTCCAACAGTACATCTGATGAGGACAGTAAGAAGCACACCTGTTGTATAATAAAGAATTTGACTAGCATTTATCCCTGGTTCCCGGAACATATTCTGAATAGTTGGAATTTCCCAAGTAATTAGAAATATCTTTGCTATTCATGAGCCCCTCAGTCCATAGCTGAGTTATGCTGTTAGATGGTTCAGGATAGGGCTGGCCACTCCAGAAATCATGTGATTAGAGGGTTGGGGCTTTGAGTCAGGTGACATCAGTGGACCTCCTCCAGGAGTGGGGCTGGAGACTGAATAATCACATGGCCAATGAGTCACCATGCCTGTGTAATGAAAGCCCAATAAGAACTCTGGATGCCAAAGCTCAGTGGAGAGTCCTGGTTGGTGAATGCATCAATGTGCCAGGAGAGAGACACATCCTGACCCCCAGGGGGGGGTCCATGTCCAGGACCTTCCCAGACCTCACCTTATATGTCCTTCCCATTTGGCTGGTCCTGATTTGTATCCTTTATGATAAAACAATAATCTTAAGTATAGCACTTTCCTGAGTTCTGTGAGTCATTCTAGCTGATTATCAAATCCGAGGCAGTTATGGGAACCCTCGAATTTGTAGCCAGTTGGGCAGAAGCGTGGCTGCCCTGGGGACTCCTGAACTTGCAGCTGGCATCTGAAGTGAGGGCAGTCTTTTTGGGGACTACACCCTTAACTTATGGAGTTGCCACTAATTCCGGGTGGTTAGTGTCAGAATTGCACTGCAGCATTGCAACACCCAATCTCAATTCCTAAACACATGCCAAAAATAATCCCTTTATGAAGCAAAGCTCTTGCAGCTGACATGACTTCCCCCACCCCAACCCACCTCCAACCCCAGCTGTGAACTTCCATGGTCCAATCTCAGCAGGAAACCACCTCAAATGGGTAGACAAACACAACTACAGTACAAGGCAGCCTTTCTGATAAGTGATCTAACTGAGGAATAAAAACTACACCGAGCACACAAAGAGAGAACCCAGTAATTGACTGAGAGATTCAGAACGGCTTCACGAAGGTTGTCACAGCTGAGTGCCTTAAAGATGAAAGCACCTTTAAAAGAAGGGAGGGCACGAAGGCATAAGAAGAGCATGAGTAAAGGGTCAAATCACTGTGTCAAGTTTAATAATCATGAAAATTATATCTAACTTATTAACTCCTTACTATGTGCCTAAACTGTGCTACACTTATTTTGATATTCCAATGAATCCTTAATCCTATGAGCTAGAGTCTATTATTATACCCATTTTACAGGTGACGATCCTGAGAGTTAGGTTAAGAAACTTGATGAAGGCATCAGAGCTAGCAGTCCGGTGTGGCTGGAGAGGAGGAGGGTAAACGGAAGGGGGTAAAAGAAGGTAGACTGTGAAGGGCCCCAGCTGTCTGTAGAAACCCAGTTTTTTTTCTGTAGGCAACGGGGAACCATCAGAGGTGTTTGTACAAGGGAGTAATATGACCAGAACCATGGTTTCAAAAGATAACTCTGGTAGCAGGAAAAGCATTCAAAAAGAGATTGACTAGAACAGGGAGACCAGTTAGGGGACAATGGTTGGATCACTGGCCAAATATGATAAGAGATCCTGAATCAGGGCAAGGACAGAGGAAGGAATACGTGGGGGTATGGGTGAAGTGGAGGGAGGCATGGAAGATGACAGAGACGCATGGGGCTCCAGAGCCTGGGTGGACCGTGGGAAGAGTAGCCAGGAGAGGGTGGGACAGACATCCAAACGGACCATCAAAAATACACGTTTATATGATACGTCTTCCTATATTGATTTGTGCGTTTACTGCACTGTTCTTGATGCTTCTGTGCATTGTCTGAATTTGGTGAAGTTCACACTCTTGATCAATTAACAGATAATGAAGTCACATTTAAAGACCAAATTCAATACTGGCAGGCAACCGTCTAACTCCACATTCCAGATCTCTGGCCCTCAGCTGAGCACAACCATCCCATTTCTCCACGCTCTGTGGTTGACTTGTACCTGCCTTTGATGGATAATGAGCATCAGGGGAGCTAATCAAGGATTTTTGTCTAAACGGCTTTTTAGACTGCTGAGCTGAAGCACAAGTATAACAGACCACCAGTCTACTTATCGATCTGATGCTGTTCAAAAATACACACATCGAACTAGTTTTCTTCCAGCTCCTTTTAGGATTCAATGGGAATGAGTCAAGAGAGAGTGTGGAAAAGTGAACAGAAGTTGAACACAAAGCTACTCCCTCAAGGACTCCACTAAGAAAAACGTACAACTGACTATAAATAAAATTAACACTGGTTTCCAGAGCTGGAATAAACAATCCTTGTCATTCAAACCCGGTCCTTTTCACAACTTCCTGTTTTCTGGTTATGTCTGTGCCCCAAATCTAGGTTCAATGCGAGAGGCTGCAGAACTGTTTTATTCATCAGCAGAACATTAGAATCAATAATAATCTTTTTACTGAGCGCTTGAAATGCTCTGGGTACTCAGCTCGTAAATATTACTTTAGATCCCACTTTTCATGCTTTTAGCAGCCTAGGTCTTCCTAGTAACGCTAACTATAGGAGAACAGAAACAGAAAGAAAAAGAAAAGAAATTCGACTGCCCGTTCCTCTGGGGACGGAGCTTTGAGGGGGCCTGAAGCTCCAGGGACAAGGGTGTCATGTGTGGGTACGTCTGCTCCTCTCTCAGTCCTGACATTCCCAGGAACCACTCATCCTTTGTAAAGCACTCATCTGAAAACGTTTAAAGAAGACATACTGAAATGCACTCTTACGCAGGCCCTTGACACATAATCAATATCCCTTTAAGCACACACATCTATATCGCGCATTAACCTTGCATTTCACCGTGATTTAGGAGATATTTGCTGTGCTTCATCTCCAAATCTTTTCTAATCTGACATCATTCCATATAAATACATCATCATAAAGAGACGGAAACTACACATCAAAGACACCTTTCAGAAACATTTTCAAATGTGACAGAACTCAGTCCATGATTTGTCAAGATGGTCTTCTACAATGATTTCAAAAGATACTAAAATTCATTAGATATCATCAATGGTTCAATAAGGTAACTGAGGATCAGATCATTTTGCATATACACTGCAACTTTTTTATTTGGTTCAGACAAAGTGTCTCCTTCCTTCACTTTCAATCATCCAATTTTAACAAAAAAAAACCAAACTGTCATCCTCCCATATCAGGTCTATGTCAAAGAGCAAAGGGTCTAATTTTTTCTATGTAGTATGTAACTAAAAAGTCAGGCAAGGCTGATGCTAACCAGAACCCCTACATACCACAACCTCCTTCCATAGAAACTAAGTGTAACTTTTAATAATGGGACATTTTCTCCTCTCTTTAAGGGGGAAATATGAGACTACAACCTTCAATGTACTATAAATAAGGGAAGGAACTAACATTTGGATACCTCATAGATGTCATTTGATGTGCTAAGGCTTACAAGTATTTGCCCCATTTAATTTCTACCAAGTTCTTGTTAGGTTGAAATTATTATCCCATTTAACAGATTATAATTAAACCCAGAAGAAAATAAATGAGCATCAATAAGGAATCTTTTAGAAACCAATCAGATTTTGAAACCAAGCCTGGAAGCACTGAAAGGAAATTCCACCACGTTCAATATGGATTGGCCAAGGTGAGCCTATCCCATCGGCAGGGAGACTTTATCCCTTGGGATCCAGCGTTTGTGAACCCTGGCCATCAGACCACCATTCAGGCTCCTCAAAGCCTACTTTCAAGCCAGCGCCTCTAGATCGCCCAACCTCTGTCTGCCTCCCCAGAAGAAACTAGTCTGGGCTGCATCCTGCCCCGGGGGATAAGGCAGGGACTACACTCTGAGATGCAACATAACCTTCACACTCACTGATGCAGCTCATCTTTATTGAGCATTAAGTGCCAGGTCCTGAGGATACGGGTGTGAGCAAGACAGATGCCCGCAGAGCCACCCTAAGCCAGAAGAGGGTACAGACAGGTAAGCACATGATTCCTTCAGAGGATGGGCAGGGCTCCAATGGCTGAATCCCGAAGGATGACCGGGTGTGGGGCAGGGCGTGGCTGGCACGGACAGCAGAGTGTGAGAGCAATGGCTGTCGGAATTCATGAACTTACTGCACCCAGCACTGCACTTACCGGCAACTTCCAGTGCTCTCTGATGTGTGGGGCATTAAGAACACAGAACTAAACTAGAGTTTCTCAAACTTTTTTGACCACCACCTCCAGTAAAAATATTTTTTACATCATGATCCAGTACACACTTTATACATACGACTGAAAAAAAATGTTGGCCAAAACAACACTCTTTTCACTACTGAAGTGAACTCTAATATTTTCTCTCTTCTCTCTCTTTTTCTTTAAGTTCTGGTTACAACCCTCTAATGGGTGGCAACTCATGGTGTGAAAAACATTGGTATACACCTCTTAACAGGTGTGACTATCATTTCCGTGACATCCTTCTTCTCCCTTCTATTTTCTGTTTCCTCCCTCACTCCTCAAAAAAGGACCACTGAGGAAATTAAGAGCACCAGGATCTACGGAAGCTCTGCTCAGTGCCAGAAACCGGGCGAGAGCCTCGACATGCGCTGTCTCCTTAATCCTCACACAGCCCTGTGGGTTCAGCATTTCTATTCCCATTTTACAGAGGAAGACACTGAAGCTTAGTGATCAAGAGACTTGCTTAGTAGGACATGATGGAGCCAGTACTCAAATCCAGTTCTGTCTTTCTTCAAAACTCCAATTACACCATAGTGCCTTTCATGAAAAGTTCTTAAGTAATTAAAGCTAACTTAATAGCAAGAATTTCATAAGTCCCCTTGAGAAAATGCGAGTCCTTGGAGTGTTACAGAACCAGGGTTTGGGAGGCCTAAGCAAGGACAAGGGAAAAATCCTCAGGTTTAAATTTAATTTCCTTCCATGTCCTCTGAGTACCCCTTAGGAAAGGCAGTAAGGAAGAGGGCGACCAGAGAAACGGTAAATGAGAGCTAGTGGAGTGCTGGCCTAGAGAATCACCCTCCAGACAGGCTGGCTGAACGGCGCTGACCACGCTGGGTGACTCATAATGAGCAGCACCTCGCTCAGCACCTCCAGGCTGTAGAGAGTCAATAAATATTCGCAAGATGGAAGGCTAACACAGGCAGAGTAAAAGTAAACATGATACCCAGCTCCTGCTGTTTTATTTTTAAAGTCTTCCAAAATCACATTAGGTGAAACTATTTGGTGAGAGGGAATCTTATTTGGAAAGAGAACTAAACATATTTAGCACAGATATTTGTGTTCATTCAGCCCCACAACTGAAGATATATTTGATGCAGCTAGGAGGTACATTAAACGTGGGCAGGTCAGAACAAATTTTCAGCCCCCAAAATATTTCTGCAAATGTGATGATTTGGGGAAATTATTGGCAGGGTCCTGCTAAGACGACTGCATCATTAACTGGTCTGTCCCCTGACCTAAAATAACTTGATGTTTGGTGACAGTACATTAACTAGCCAGTCATTGGCACTGCTATTCCTAAGTGATAATATTTATCAGAATATTTTAACAACTGATGTCTGTTTTACAAACACATAATAAATACTATGCTGACTTTTACACACAATAAATTATTTATTTGAAAAATGGCCTTGGGGCTTATATCCTTTGTGTGGCTTGTTGGGTAGCAATACGTTTATAGTTTCACTCAATGTATAAATTCCCATACAAACATGAGCTGTGTTTTTGGTCTAATCATCTAGTGTTATTTTTCTCAGCACCTTTTAGCAATAAAAATATTGACTTGTCCTCTTTTCTTTGCAAGATTCATGATGAAAAAAAAAATCCTGAATGTGCTAAAGAATCCACTGCCTGCTTACGAAACTTAAAGGCTTATGAAAACACGGCACGTACTCAAGTGGACCAGTTTGTTTTTAAATATTTTAATAGTGTGCACTGCTGCATTAGGAACAAAATGTGCATCATGCCCAATCTTACACCTAGTGTGTATTATACTTTGATCTTTCTATCAAAACATCAAAATTTAAATATTATGTAAATTATATTTTATACACGTTCTCCTTTGCATGAAATCAAATGGAAAACTTGTTTCTTCTCTAAACACATGAGAATATAAACAAGGAAAATATTTAAACCAAAGAAATACTCACTACTTCATTCCATTAAAAAAATGCCCTCAGGTAACGATTAAAATAAAAAGCCTTTGTGTTTTCTTAAAAGAATCCTAAATGTCTATGTTTATGCTTTCAAATTTTTTAAGCATATTATTAATATTTATTTTAAAGGTTCTTAAGTTAATTATGTAGGTTATTTTCACAAGAAACGCTATTTAATTCCTCTTCCTGAAAACTGAGACTTTATGTAAACCAAGAGAAGCGACAGCAGAAATTAAAGAACTGATATTGAATCTCCAATAATCAAGAAAAGTTGACATTTTCATAACAACTAAAGGTAAGGTATGAACCCTGATTGGATCCTGGTTTAAAAAAAAACAGCTAGAAAAGACATTCTTAAGGCAATGGGGGAAATGTGAACATGGACAGAATATTAGACGTCACTATGAAATTTTTGTTAATTTTCTTAGGTGTGATAACGGCTCTATGATTCTTTGAGAACATATTCTTAGTGCATGCATGACGTAACTTTTAGGATGAAATATCTTGACTTATGAAACTAACTTGATGCATGAAACTGACAAATGGCCCAACAATAATAAAAGTATTTCGGGCTGGCCCGTGGCTTAGCGGTTAAGTGCACGCGCTCTGCTGCTGGCGGCCCGGGGTTTGGATCCCGGGCGCACACCGACGCACCGCTTCTCCGGCCATGCTGAGGCCGCGTCCCACATACAGCAACTAGAAGGATGTGCAGCTATGACATACAACTATCTACTGGGGCTTTGGGGGAAAAAATAAATAAATAAAATTATTAAAAAAATAATAATAAAAGTATTTGTATATGAAGCCAGTAATGCAAGATGTTAATAACAGTTGAATCTCAGTGGCCGGTAGACAGATGTTCATTGTATTCTTCTTTCAACCATTTTGTGTATATGAAATTTTTCACAATAAAAAGTTACAGGGGGGTTAGAACAGTCATTTTCATTTAAGCATGTACGTATACTGATGCCCGAACCAAACTAGGTACAGAGAAAATATTGCTTTACATGGACATTGAATATTTCATTCTCCAATAGCAGTATGCTTCAGAGAATCAATTTTCCCCCACTGACCCAGACAAATTACGGCTGCCCTTCTGGTCAAGACCACAGGGAACAGCTGATTGACACACACCACCTGAATTAGAGCAGGGGTGTCGGGATCCCCAAAGGGTAATCCAGGCTGACCAGCCAGTTTACATGGCAACCTGTGTTCCTGGAAAAACAAGAGTAGAGAACAACAGGGGCCTTCCCGCCTGAAACCCTCACGGAAGACAGAACCCACAACTTCACCAACTTCTGTTTTCTAGAAATAGTAAATCAAGGTATGACCTGAACTTAAACCTAAATTAAACAAATTTAAACCATCAACTCTACTCATTCACCCACTAAAGATGGATTCCTATCTTCCCCGTCTCTTTGCTCAATAAAGTGGACTACCAGGTTCAATATTAAGCAAAAAATCGGAGCTGCTACTCCAAATATTCAAATTAAACCTAGCAACCAAGTACTGGAATTATATAAGAAATTTCAGAGAGAAAATCTGTAAGCATTCCATTTAGAGATACCAAAAGTATTAAAAATAAGACTCCGACCCATGAAACAACACAGCAGGATACTTCCTATCTACAAAGAGAGGCTCTTTGTTGTGGGGTCCAAATCTCAACGGTTCTGGGCACTAGTTCACTAGGTCAGAGTGCAAACCAGCCACCCACGACTTGCTGCAGAAGCTGATCTTTTTTAATTGGACCAAACTGAAACTAAGCAGTAAGCACTGAATTGCAAGTGGCCCAATGCAATTAAAGACTCCACTTCAGCTGTACCTCTTTTTTCTGTCCTTTTATTCTTATCATTTCTTTTTCTCCCTCATTCAATTCTTTATCTATATACATGTGTACATACATGTGTATATATATATATTAATACATATATACATGTGTATATATATTAATACACATATTGTATTATATTATAACACATATATATGTGTTCTCCCATTTTCTTCCTGTCTTTCCTCTTCCCCTCCCAATTCCTCCAGGCCTACAGAGGCATCCAAAGGCACTGTTATCCCCAGGTTAAACTCTCGGCTGTGGAGCTATAAAGAATCCTGATGTGGCCCATAAAGCGTGATCGAATCAGGCCACAGGCTGGAATAGTTACAGGAAGAACGGTTCACTTTCCTTAAACCAAAGAAAATTATCCTGTTTACGGGGTATTGGGGGCCCTTTCCCTTCTAGTTCCGCTGCCTGCCTTTGATCTTTAACCAGTCATTCAGACCTCTCTTTAAGAGAAGCAGGAGACCATGGCACTGAAATTTCATTTTTGCTTCATGTTACCCAAAGAAGAGGCATGGTATAGGAGGATTGAAAACATCAACGAGTTTGGGGAATATAGGCGGGCTTCACTTATTCAAGAAAGTCCTGAATTCTGTTCAATGCCCCCATTTCCAGACTTCTTGAAAAGTTTCTGGTCTATCTACAAGCACTAAGCTAGGACTGGAAGGAACACAAAAAGACTTGGGAAAAAAAAAGTTCTTCACCAAAGAGGTATGAGCACATTACATTTGTTTACCAAAATTTACTGTCTATGAAAACACACTCCCATGAGTGAAGCATGAATTAACCACGGGCCCTCCATCTCCGGGAGGCCTGAAGGAACCTGCTTCAAAGACTCTAGGGAGAATGAATCTCTGGCAATATTCCAGCCAAAAGGTCCTCTGCCACCTCCAGGCCAGACAGGCCCCACAGGGGAACTGGGAAGAAGGCTCAACAATCAGGGCCCACAGCTGAAAACAGTCTGCATGGGAAGATGCTCTCAGAAAAACACATGCCCCAGGGCAGCAAGGGAGCCACTTCGAACCACTGGCAATGTTTAACCATCTGCAGCCTCTAAGAGTAATCTGAGCCCCTTCCCAAGGCTTATCCTCCCAATGCGTCAATGTCTTTATCTGTCAAATGGGGGTAATAATAGTACACCCCCTAAGTCATAGGATCACATGATTAAATGAGTTAATATGCATAAAGTGCTTAGAACGGGGACTGGCACATGGTAAGCAGTATATAAATGCTGGCTAATTGTTATTATTTTAGGATAGAAGCATGCCTACAGAAGAGCCTGCCAAAGAAAGCTTGCCTTCTTTAATCCCCACCAACAGACCGACTGCTAACCAGCTGGAAATACCCACATCTCAATTCTTTGGTTTCCTGTTTAAGCTCCAGGATCTCTGGAGCTGTCTCAGCTAAGACCAAGCGAGCAAGACTCCTTTCCCTAGCAACTAGGTTCAGATATAAAATTGCAGTACAGCAACATCATATGATTAAAATGGAAATTGACATATGATTAAAATGGAAATCTATCTGACATGCACTTCAGAGCCCACACATTTTCAGTGTGTAAGTTCTGCAGCTTCTAACACATGTCCCTAACTCCGCAATAACGGGAACCTCAAAAACTAACCTTCTGGCTGAAGACACGCAAAATTACCCTGCATATTAGAAAGACGTCAACACCACGACTTTCAACAAAGTACGTGGCCCCAGAGTACGCGGCATAAACAAGTAACTGGCCACTGCCACCCGGGTGACACAATGAGTCAATTCTTCAGAACGGGCAGATCCATTCACTTTCATGCTCAGATGCTGTGCCACACCTGGCATACCATGTTGACAATACTTACGCATTACAATAGGGCTTCTTTTCATAGCCTTTGTAGTTGTTCATGTTCAGAGCCATCTTGCAGACTTCACAATGGAAACATCCTTTATGCCAATACTGAAAAAAATAAATATTTAAAACTTTAGTACAATGCCAGTTCTTTCCAGGATGGGTACAGAAAGGAGACGTTTTTAGTCCATCACAGTCCCTTCCCGTATTTGAAGATACTACAACAAAATGATCCTAGGTAACAGTGGATGTGTTCGCCAACTTGCAGTTAAGTAAATAAAGCAGGTGGCTACTAAAATTGAGTTTTAAATGATTCCCCACTACAATGTACTGGCTCAGAGGGAAGAACTGTCGAGGCTCTGTCCATATCGCACTTCTAGGAGTAGCCAGAATGGAATTCTGAGCTTGGTTAATGGAGAAACGGAGCCTGTGAAGTGGTTTCAAAAGGGAAACGAATCCAGTTCAAAGTACCTAATCACCGTGTTTGTAGGACGTGAAAAAACATGTGTCCACCGGAAGTCTGGCAACCCGAGGTGGCAGGAGGCAGACGACGTAAGTACCCTGCCCCCCCCATCCCTGTCCAGGTTCCACTAAATCGCGGGGAAGGTGGCCTCTGTCCAGGATGACTGTCGGGATGACGATGTGCTCTTAGGAGGCATCCGTATCACCACACGCAAATTTCACAGGGAACGCCTCCGGCTGGTTTCAATTGTCAGGTGCTCAGGACAGCGCCGGGGTCTCTCTCCCAAGCTGTTCAACTCCATCCACGCCCGGGAAGGGCAGGGAGCAGGGCTGCAAGGGCCGGGCCAGAGCCACTTCCTCTGGAAGTCCCCAACCGGCTGGATTAGCCCCCGTAGATCCCGCTCGCCGCGCTGAGCCAGGGCTCTCCGGTGAGGATTAGTCTTAGCAATGCGGCAGCGGCCGCCCCATGACATATTAATTACTATTTGCCTCTCCACCTCGCCGCCGTCATGGGAGGGGCGGGGGCGCGGTGGGGATGTGGACAGACCCTCGAGGAGGGGGGTGCGATGCAGTGAGGGACAGGAGTGGAGGTGGGAGGGGGCCGCGGCTCGCGGAATTGCCCCTGGGCGTCCAGCCCCGGCTCTCCCCGCCCCGGGCCCCTCTCCGCCGCGCGCCCTCCGCAGCAGCTCCGCCGACGCCGGCGCAGCCCCGCACCCTCGCCGTCCGCACCCCGACAAAAGCCTCTCCCGGTTCCAACATCCCCATCGCCGAGCGTGCTCTCTGACACTCCTGCGGGCGTCTTCCTTCGCGTGCTCTCACCCGGTGCCAAGACGCACACAAACACACAGACCCACTCGTCTCTTTCCACCCCAGATGCCAAAACTTCTAGAAGCAGGTGCAGCCCGGCGCCCCCTCGCTCACCTTATCCAGGCAGTTGACTTTCTCCGTGGGATACACGACTTTTCCGCAGCGGGCGCACTGGGGGTTCATTGTCGCGGTGCCCGGGGGCGGCGGCTGTGCGGCGGCGGCGACGGCTGGGGGCTCCGAGGAGCCGCTGTGACATCCCCCGGCGAGCCCCGCACCGCCTCCGGGCAGGCGGGAGGGCTGCGGGCGGCCGGGCGCCGGGGTCGGCAGTCGGCGCCGGGCCCCGGGCGAGCCGGCGGCGCGCGGGCAGGGCGGCGGGGGCGCGGGTGGGGGCGCGGCGGGCCTGGCGCCGGGGGCGGCCGCGCTCTCCGGCTCCGGCTCCGGCTCGGGCTCCGCGCCGCTGGCTCTGCGTCGCGCGCTCTCCAGGTACCGGTGACTCACACAGGCATTCGCTCCCGCCCCTCGCGCTCACTCGCTCCCCCGCCTCGCCGCCGCCGCCGCGCAGGCCAAACCCACCGGCGCGCCCGGACCAAAGTGGCAGGGAACGAGCGCGTCGGGCACCCGGGGAGGGAGGGCGAGGCGGGGGAAGGGGGAGGGCAGAGACCCGGAAAGCTCCGCAGACAGCCGCGGGCTGCGACTGGGCGGCCCGGGAGCGAGCCTTGCGCCGCAGCCGCAGCCGGGGGCGGCCAGGTGGGCGGTGGCGGGGGAGGAAACTGATGGGGGGAGGGGGGAGAAAAGGGGGGGAGCTGGGGAGGGTTCAAGGCCGCGCACTCCCTGCCCTTCCTCCTCTCCTGCTCCAGCCGGGTGCACCCCACTCCCAGGCTGCTGTTCCCAGTCCCCAAAGGGCGCCGGGAGCGCGGGGCGGGGGTGCGCACGCCCTCCTCCTCCAGCCCGGGTACCGCAGGCAGCGGCGCACCCACGCCCCACGCAGAGCCCAGTCCCCGGCAGGAGGCTGTCCTGGCTGCGCGCAGCCTCGCGCTCGGGCCCAGAAGCGGGAGACCCGGGGGCGACCCGGAGACTCACGTCCCCGCGGCGCCGCGCCCGCTTCCACGGGCCTCCTCTGGGAAAAAGCGTCCCCCGTGTGCCTGCGTGAAGTCCTTGGACCCTGGATTCGGAAGAGACTTCTCTCGCTGGCTTCCAGCCCCTGCACTTCTTGTATCTGTTCTTGGAGAACGACTGGTCATTTTAGGCCCGAATCAAGCCTTTCTTGATTAATCAGTGGTCATCGTTCATTTTGCTCTGTGTGTGTGTGTGTGTGTGTGTGTGTGTGTGTACACTGTATGTTTTTGCAATTAAACACCACAGGATCTACGACAAGTTTTTCATCTGCATTAAGGGAAGCAACTGCCAATTCATGGTCCTCACCAGAAGGGCCGGAAAATCAAGCTCAAGGCTGAGGGTAGGAGGGCACCAAACGGAATAGCAATCGGTTTTTAGTTTTAATAAGATCTCAGGTGATTGGACTTCCTTTATAAAAGGCAGGAAAATAGAGCCACACTGCCGGAGTTCAAAGCCCAAACCTGTATTTACTAGTCCTGTGACTTTGTACAAGTACTTAGCCTCTCTCTGCCTCAATTTTCTAGTCTACAGAATGGGGATAACATAGCACTAGGAACAGCTCCTACCCTCCTCCTGTGAGGATTAAGTGACTCAGCGGTTCTGAAGTGCTTCGATCTGCCTGGCTGGAGGAAGCACCGCCTAAGTGTTAGCTAGGATTATCGTAGGTCGGTTATAACAAATAAGCAAACATGTTCCGTTGCTAGCACACAGATTAAGACCCAGTAATGCCACATGGCAACTACTATGACAAATATTTCTTTTTTTAAAAAAAATCATAGCTGCACCCTTTCATGAAAAAAGAAAACTATTGATTTCTGAGCCTCCTAGGCAAGCTACGCTGATGAAATATCGTTCATAATGATGTTGTGCTGGTTGACTTTTCAAAAGAGACAGTTTCTTAAAAGAGATTCACCAACGCAACAGCCTTTGAAACACTCATTGCCCTGCTCGCAAGTCCACCTCAAAAGCAAATAAAACAATAATTTGCTGTCAGAGAGGATCAGTTGTCATTTAAAAACACCTCAGAGCTAATTAGAAGTGCCTGAGACCACGCATGAACCTGGAGGATTATTGCTAAGTGAAATAAGCCAGACAGAGAAAGACAAATACTTGCATGGTATCACTTATATGTGGAATCTTAAAAAAAAAAAAAAAAAAAAAGTCGCGCTTATAGAAACAGTTAAAAGCGGTTGCTGTGGCCTGGGGGTGGGGGAAATAGGGAGAGGTCGGTAAAAGGGTACAAACTTTCAGTTATGAGAAGAATAAGTGCTGAGAATCTAATGTATAACATGGTGACCGTAGTTGACAACACCGTATTGTACAATTGAAATTTGCTAAGAGAATAGAACTTAAATGTTCTCACTGAAAAAGTAAGTATTAGAGGTGAGGGATGTGTTAACTTGAAGGGAGAAATCCTTTCACAATTTGTACGTATATCAAATCATCACATTGCACACTTTAAATATCTTACAATTTTATTTGTCAATTATACCTTAATAAAGCTGAGAGGGGAAAAGGGACCTACATTGGATATTTATTTTTAAAAAAGAATGAAAGAAAATAAATACCTGCAAAAAGAAGTATTTATATGATCACTCTAAAGGTGGTAATTTTTTTTAGTATTTAGATGTTCATAATTGTAGGTCATAAAATATAGTTTAAAAATCCTGTTCTCTTTTTTAAATGGTGAGCAAAAAATTTTGAGGAAGAATGATAGTGATATGTGACATTTATAGCTGATTTATCAGATCTTCAAACTGTGAATTGTATAATTTCTTAGTCAACCAGCACCCATCACGATGCCTGACACATACATGGTAGACATTAATTACATGTTTGTTTAAAGTATGAATTAAACAAATGAATGTATTAAAATTGGAATTAACTATGATGCTTTATTCTCTCAAAAATCAACAATGAATGCTGAGAGCTATATTTTCGTCTAGTATCTGTTTCTCTTACTATTTTCATTTTCTGCCTTAAGCCAGCTTCTAAGTTGCTTGGTGCCATTTTCCTGATGTAAGAAGAATTTTAATACCATCTGTCTGAAAAGGACTTCTTTATTTTGAAATTCAAAGTGCTATAAACAGAGAATTGGCAGAAACCGGTCATCTGCTCCAGCCTTTCTCCTTCAAGCAGATGAATGATTTAATTATCCACCAGGGAGACCTTTTGCCCCTTTCAGTCTTTTTCACTTGGCTGGTCAAGAAATTTTTCCTTATGGTAACTATACCCCCATATCTCTACTTTAATTAAATCCTTTTCTGCTGGCTTGGATATAAGGAATAACTGCCCATTGTGACCCTCATGAAAATGTTTATATACTTAAAAAATTAAATTTTTTCTTTAGCTAAAATTCCCAAATCTGTTTACTTTTTCCTCTGGGGCCTACTTATATACAACTTATGGAAGACCTTATTTTCACTTTTATTATTTAAGCTACCTAAGTTGAACTCCAAATTAAAAGCTTTAAAGAGCAATTAATATTACAAAAGGCCAAATAGTGGCTTGGACAAACATGGGCCGCAGATTGTGCTGGATTGTATTATTAGTTCACAATTTTTTGTTGCCTTCCACCCTGGCAACACTTCCTGTAAGCAGAGTGTATTTCCCCACTGCAGTGACTCTGAGCATGATCGGGTAACCTCCTTTGGCCAACAGAATCCGAGTGGACGCAACATATGTCGTATCGGAGCAGAAACTTTAAGGCGCTTGCATGGTATGTGTCTGTTCTCCCACCCCCTTGAGCTCTGGCGCCTGGCCATGAGAAGAGTGTATCCCAGGGAGTGGCTGCTTCTTTGACTTTTGTCCAAGAATGAGAAGACCTGTCTAGCCAGTAGGGCCCAACTGAATTCAGTAGGCCCAGCCACGCCCCGCAGAGCCACAGCAAGCCCACAATCCTCACATAATGGGAGTAAGAAATCATTGCTGTAAGCTGCTGAAATTTGGGGGGTTGTTTGTTACTGCAGCAAAAGCTGACTAATATGCCAGTGATGAGAACTGGCGAGAAATGCTTTTACTTCAACAACAAGGAACGAATGGATTAACATACAAGATTCAGGATGTGTGGGGTTTTTTTGTAATTTTTCTAAAAGGTATACATTAAAAGTGTAGTAGCCAATAAAGCATAGCTCTTATTATTAATTAACTATTCATTCTTTCATTATACAAAGCTTTATTATGTGCCTTCTATTTGTCAGACATTGCATAAAATTGTGTATATTTTTGCCAGTTGGCTCAAATTCACCATGGAGGTAAGTTTTCCAAGCCAACAACTTTGGGAAGTGAAACTAAAAGAAAATGGTAATTTTAGCTCTAAGTTTCATTTCATAGCTGCGTACGAGCCTTAGCCTAATGAAGCATGTCTCCAAAGATCTTACATACTTTAGAGAAATTCTCATACCATTATAGCACTGCTAGAAATCAATGAGAACTGTAAAATAAAAACATTAAGGGAAATTCAAAATTCAGAAACTGTTATAGAAACAATTACTTTCATTCATCCTTCAAAATACAATTATTGATAGGCAAGATGTTAGGCACAAGGGGATGCAATGGGGAATAAGGCATGATCTCTGCTTATGATAAAATCTAATAGGACAGACAAGTAAGCAACGAATTACAATACAATGTGATAAATGCTCTAAAATAAAGCTCTGCCCCAGACACCGTGGAAGAACAGAGGAGGAACTTCTAATTCAGCTAGAAAGTCAGAAAAGGCTACTTAGAAGTAGTCACTACACTTCCTACCAGAGTAGGAACTAGCTGGTGCCCCTCACCTGAGAATACCAGGCCCCCTAAAATAAGAAGTTTAGGGTGATTACCCTATTTTTCCCTGGTTTAGGGATTATTATACTTTTACATACCTACTGAAAATTTGTTTACATCACTTCAATGCCCCCTCCCAACATAGCATAGCAACAAATTTCAAATAATGATGAATTTTTATTCTTTTTTTCTAGTTTTATTGAGATATAATTGACATACAGCACTGTATAAGTTTAAAGTGTAATTGTGAAATGATTTCTTGATAGAAAGATTTCTTGATAGATGACACATCTCACCAAAATAAGCCCCAGCAAATCTGCAATTCACCAAAAACATTTGTAAATATCAACTCATAATTGTAAATTTGACCCAAAACCTTTCAGGATTTGGAAAGAGGGAAAAGAAAGGCAGGAGGAACAGCAACACTTTGTTTTCTTCCTTAAAGGACTGAAACCCTCCCCCCCCCACCCAGATGATGGATAAGACAGACCCTCTGTGGTGGGCAAAACAATGGCCCCTCAAAGATGATGTCCACATCCTAATACCCAGAACCTGTGAATATGTCACCTTACCTGGCAAAAGGGATTTTGCAAATGTGATTGAGTTAAGGATCTTTATCCTAGTTTATCCCAGTGGGCCAATGTAATCACAAGAATCTTAATAAGAGGGAGGCAGGAGAGTCAGATTCAGAAAAGAAGATGTAACAATGGAAGCAGAGGTCAGAGAGAGAAATTTAAAGATGCTACACTGCTGACCTAGAAGATGGAGCAAGGGGCCACGAGGCAAAGAATGTACGCGGCCTCTAGAAGCTGGAAAAGGCAAGGAAGCAGATTCTCTCCTAGAACCTCCAGAAGGAACACAGCCCTGCCAATATCTTGATTTTAGGACTTCTGACCTTCAGAACTGTAAGATAATAAATTTGTGTTGTTTTTAGCCAAGAAGTTTGTGTTGTTATAGCAAAAACAGGAGACTAATATCCCTCAATGGGTGAATTCTCTTCTTTCTTTAGGACCACAATGAGTTCCAGGACTTTTAAAAGAAGCAGTTGGAAGTCAAGATGGCCATGATTCTTCATCATTGTTGTCTCCAAGGGAAAGATCCTAAAGCAAAGCGGTTAAAAGCACAAAATGCCTTCGTCCTCTCTCCCCAATCCTGATAAAAGGAATTATTTTACTTGCAGTCTTCAGATAAATGCCTCACTTCTCCATTTAATTTTTCACATGTAGATAGATACAAATATTATAAGTGTCATCAGATACATACCCATATTCTTTACCCGCCACACAAGAGGGGCCAAATAAAACTAGAATGCTAGGCTTATGGCAAGGGAAGAGTTTTTATTTCGGGTGACATCAGCTGGGAGATGAGAGCTCTCAAATTTGTCCCATCTCCCCGAAAGTTGGGAGGCAAGGGGTTATAAATGTTGTGAGGAATGTAGCTGTTTGTAGGGAGGGGGAGCCTGTGGCCTTGCTGGTCAGCGCTTTCCCACCAGCCTGCGTTTGGCCTTGTGAGGCTGCTGGCAGGGAGGAGGATGGCAAGATAAGGGAATCACAGGTGGGTGTCCTTCAGCTGTCTCCGTCTCCCTGGTGGATGGTGGATTCCGGCACCAGAAAGCCAAGGAGTTGAGGTCTGAGAAGCTTTAGCTTCTTGATATCAGTTTCCCTGTAACAAACCTCAAGAACAGGTAATTAGCCAAAACATCAGTGTGAGCCCAGCTTGAGGCCACCTGGGCATTTAACGGTTTGTAAAATAACCCATATCTACATGTGAATGTAACTTAAAGAAACAGGGAAAGAGGATGAGTGCTTTTGATTTTAACCCCATATATTCTGGGTTTAATGTAGGGGAACTGATATCAGGGCCGGTATCATAGGTAGTTTGCAAAGTCAAGGTATTTCTCTCCAAACCTCTTTGAATCTTTCTCTACTCCTCTATAGAGTAACTCAATGAGTAATATCGTCATCATCCCAGCCAGAACCCTAAAAATCAACCCAAACTCCTCCCTCTCTCCCTAACCAACCCTGTCTAGTTACCCAATCTTGTTGACTTTATCTCCAAAAGAGTTCACAAATCTGTCTCCATACCCACTGCCACTGCCTTAAGCTTGGCAATTTATCATGTCTTCCTTAGATTGTTCCATAACAACCCTCTAAGAAATCTTATCATCTTACAAGACATGGAAGGAGGTAGGACTTCACTCTCCCAGACAGGACTTACAGATGTGGTAGATAGGAATCTCTCTCTCTGGGCCTGCAACCCCCACACTATACTATTTTTTGTTTTTAATTAATTCATGTAAAGCACCAAACACAATGCCTAGCATCCAGTAAGAGCTTAGTAAATATTTGTTTAATCATTGAATGACTAAAGTAAAAAATAAATAAAATTGAACTCCTTGATACATTTTAATACAAATCAGATGAGAGGTGACAAGTATGATGATAGTTATTATTACCCTTTTCATGTATTTCAAGACTGCTTTCTGAATCACCTGCCAAACTTGATAAATATCAAGCTATAAAAATAAAACCTGCATTAAAAAATACTTTGTTGAACATATTCCCATGAGAAAAAAATGTTATATGTTATTAACATTATAATTTGCCTTTAATACCTGCTATGAACTGATTATGTCCCCCCAAAATTCATATTTTGAAGCCCTAACCCTCAGTTTGATGGTCTTTGGAGATAATGTCTTTGGGAGATATTTAGGTTTAGATGAGGTCATGAGGGTGGGGCCCTCATGATAGGATTAGGCAGGATTCTTGTAAGAAGAAACACCAGAGAGCTCTCTTTCTCTCTCTCTCTCTCTCTCTCTCTCTCTCTCTCTCTCTCCCCCCCCACCACCCCCCTTCCTTTCCCTCTCTCTCTCTCTCTTTCTGCCATAGGAAGAGACAGCAAGAAGGCAGCCATCTACCTGCCAGGAAAATAGTACTTACCAGAAGCCAACCATGCTGACGCCCTGATTTCCAGACTTCCAGCCTCCAGAACTGTGAGAAAATACATTGCTATTGTTTAAGCCACCCAGTCTATGGTATTTTGTTATGGCAGCCCAATCTAACTAATATATTACCTCAACATGGCTTATAGTAAATTAAGAACTAGATCAAGTTCTCCGGGGGTGGGCAAAATGGGTGAAGGTGATCAAAAGGTACAAACTTCCAGTTGCAAAATAAATATGTCATGAGGATGTAATGCACAGTGTGATGACTATAGTTAATAATGCCATATTGCATTTTTGAAAGTTGCTAAGAGAGTAAATCTTAAAAGTTCTCACCACATAAAAAAAAATTTTGTAACTATTTGTGGTGATGGATGTTAACTAGACTTATTGTGGTGATCATTTCACAATATATACAAATATCATCATTATGTTGTACACTTGAAACTAATATAATGTTATATGTCAATTATATCTCAATAAAAAACAAAAAAGTTTTTTGTTTTTCTGCCACTAAAAAAATTAATTAATTAATAAATTAAGAGCTAGGTCAAGGAAAATGTTCTTCTTGCTCAATAAAAATAGTGATAGAAAAAAATAAGTTTTTTTAATTCCTTCTAGTAAGTTCTTATACTTTTTACACCAAAGCTCTGACATTAATTAGCATCAATTTTAAATGTCAAAGGAAAGTGGATTTCTAACCTGCTTGGCAAGAATTGCAATTATGTTCAGTGACAAATTAAGGACTCATCCTCCTCTTAATATACACAAAAGCAAAAAAAAAAAAAATTAATCATTTTAAAGAGCAATATCAAATTATATGGTTTAGGAGCAGTCAATGAAGGGTTGTTCTAGGTATTAAAAAAAACTAGGATTAGAGTAGGTTAATTAAAATTTTGTGTGAACCTAACAGAAAGGTGGGAGGGGCATAAGCTGGAATGTACCTAAAGCTCAAAGCTATTTTAGGGGGGAAAAAAGACATTAACTCTAAAAATTATGCCAAATGAAGATAGTGTTCCCTTTAGACTCTGGTTACAAGAAAAGCCACTCAAGTGCTCTCAGTGGAAGGAGACTCACAATGATGTTCCCCCTGTGCAGGAACCTAGGAAGAATCTTTGTAAAGGCACAAGAAAAAAAAAAATTGGATCTCTAATAGAATCAATTCAAGGATCTTCACTTTAGTGTCCTGTTACAATGGTCTGAATATTTATGTCCCCCCAAATTCATATGTTGAAATCCTAACACCCAAGCTGATGGTATTAGGAGGTGGGGCCTTTGGGAGTTCATTAGGTCACGCAGGTGGAGCCCACATGAATAGGATTAGTGCCCTTATGAAAGAGACCCCAAAGAGATATCTCATCCCTTCCACCATGTGAGAACACAGCAAAAAGTCTCCACGTATGAACCGGAAGGAGGGCCCTCACCAGACACTGAATCTACCAGCGCCTTCATCTTAGACTTTTCAGCCTCCAGAACTGTGAGAAATAAATTTCGGTTGTTTCTAAGCCACCCAGTCTGTGGTGTTTCTGTTATAGCAGCCCAATAGGACTAAGATACCTGTCATTAGGATAATTCAGCTAGTTTCCACATGTCTGCTTCCCTCTGTCACTACTAACTCGCTTATTCTCACCCTCATCTGTCCATCTTACATGCCTCTCCATAGGTGGGTTTCTCTGTTTGCAGGTCCTGCTTTCTCACCATGTCTTCCTTATAGATTTGGCTGGCCATGGCCACTCATGGCCCCTAGTGCTTCTCCTAGCATCTTTTCATCTTCACCTCCCACAAATAACAGCCTTATTCTTTTTCCCTATTTCCGGTTCAGAAAAACAGGCTGATCAGCCCAGCTCATCTTTTCACATCTCTAGGTCATTGGGCCACCTCTTGGTTGTCCCAGAGTCCGGTCTATGCAGCTCTGGAGGAAGTGAGGAGGGGCCCAGCCAAGAGCAGGAGCACAGGGATGCACCCTTCAGCAGAGGCCGTGGTCAGGTAGCCATGCGATGGTCTGACCCATCCAAAATACAAGGGAAGCTCAAGACGAAGACGAGAGAAGGGCTAGGCTCATTTTTAAATCTGGATATCATTATAGACCAAAATCTGACCACAGGTAACATGCAGCTGCAGGGTTGTTAGTTTTTTCCTTTTAAATTAAATTTAAAATAAATTAGCAGAGGTATATATATTCTTGTCCTTAAGACATACTATTTCCGTTTCTAAAAAGCCAAAGTAAATAAGAACAAAGAAGTCATAATGGCCTCAAAAGAAAGCTCTGAGCCCTTAGCAGTGGGAAAACGGTAAGTTCTGAGCAAGCATTCGAAGATCTGTACACGTGCTGTCCCACAGAAATATAGTGAGAGCCGCAAATATGAGCCACGAGTGTAATTTCCAATTTTCCGGTGGCCACAGGTAAGAAAGTAATAAGAAACAAGTGGAAGATATTTTAGTTATATATTTTATTTAACCTAATTTATCTAAAATATTATTTCAACATATAATCAATGTTGTTTAATTAATGAGATAGTTTACATTCTTTTTTTTTTCATACTAAGACCTCAAAGACCTTGGAGAGCACAACACGCATTCACCCTAAAACAGAAAGCAGGCAGCGTGAACAGGTCAGGGTCAAAGAGTTGCTCAGGGGACGCTTCGCTTGCTCTGAAGGGCTCCAGGCAGGAGAGATTACACTGGGGCCACCCACCCGGGACAGCACCACCTTCAGCTGATGTCAAAACTGCTGACATGCTCCCCTCAAGCATGGCTACCAGAACGTGGGGCCAGGCAGCCTGGAAAAGGAGGCGATGGCAGGTGCAGGTGAATGAGTCCATGAGTCCCCATCCTGAGAAGAAAGCAAGAAGAGGACAAAATCAGGGGAAGGAAGAAATAAAGTGAAGAAGGGAAGGAAAAAAGGTACGAGAGAGGGATGGAAGAGATGAGTGGAGAGACCATAGAGCAAGAGGAAGTTTGAACAGCACCAGGAAGGGCACCATGAGGTGTGGAAGGAGCTGGTGAGCAGGAACTCGGAGCACACCCAACGGGGCACACAGAGGAGAAGAAAGAGAACGGGCCCCCTCCACTCAGGGAGGCTTCCACAGTCGCCCACGTCAGCCAGGCCCAGACATGCAGTTCATAAAATCAAATGCCCGGAAGAATCAACAAAGCAGCATCCAAGACAAATGCCATTTACGTCGTTGACAAAAGTAGACTGCGTTTTGCTTTATATCAACAAATTAGCTCAGTTGATTAATCTGCTTGAGCTGCTGGTAATGAGCTCCAGGTGAAGACCTCACATGAGGCGAAAATCATTGCTGGGCAGGTTTTCCACGAGTGAAGAAAAGATCTGCCCTAATGAAAACTGAGCTAGTAGTTCAAGTGACCGGCATTTCTGTTTTCATTTTTCCTCGGCCATAATGATTATTTTTCAGGGGACTCTGGGCTCCAGCTCCTCCGACTATGTTTTCCTGTTTCAAATACTGCAGCAAAAACATATCTTGTGGCAGAACTACATCAGAGGCAGCCCTGGCTAATGCAGTGGCTCGGCAAAGGGGCTGAGATCTCACTGAAAGATCAGGAAGGTGGTTTTCCCTTTGTTTACAATGACTCATCAAACAAGGACGTGTGGGGCCTGCTCTTCACCATTTGACAAACATGCTGGGTACAAATCGTGCCCATTAGCAGTGGGTACCAGAGCAAGTAAGTGTTCTTCAGCGTGAGCAATATAAATTAGGTGAAATGAACGGAGCTGACTAAATGGAGATGGATGGAGAAAAGAGCCTTCATTATATAAAAGTGAAACTTGAGCCCTTGCTGCTGCTGCTACAGCAGCTTCATCCAATAAAAATAGGTATTAAAGCTCAAATAATACAAAACAGAGATGTAATGTAACGGAGTTCCTCTTGAAAATTAAAGTGGAAAGGTAAAACATTACGTTAAAGAGCCTTTAATGACACGAAAAGATGTTTCTGATATTTTGTTAAGTGAAAAAAGCAGGTTATAAAAACATATGTTCACCATGACCTCATTTTTGTTAATTTTATGTAAGTAAATGTGCACAGAAAACATTGGACTGGGGTACACTAAAATGTCAACAGAGGTGGGATTATGTTTGGGTTATATTTTCCTTTCTATCTATATTTTCCAAATTTTGTACAAATTTTCTACAATATATATAATTTTAACAAGAAAACTCTTCTGTAAAGCCTAAGGGGGCTTTGGTTTTGAGATTGCTGTCTAACATTATCCTGGCTTCACCTTCCCCACCCCACCCGGGCTCCTCTGGCTCAACAACAGCCATTAAAAGTGGCAGTTCTACTTGTCACTCAAATGGTCCCTCATTTGCTCCATTAGAGAGAAAAGTGGAACCATGAGGAAGTCATGACCAGATTTCAGGACAGATTTTAGGGTGTGGGCTTTTGTTTTGTTTCATTCACGTTTTAAAGAATGTTCCTGGTAACACCCAAGCATTCCACCCCACAGCCCTTGTTCCAGCTGCTAACAAGAGCTGGAGGGCATGAAGAGGTCACCGTTCCCGGAGATGGCAGAGACCTGCTGAGCAAAAGGTGATGGGACAGAAATACAGGTCTCACCCTCTCCTGGACTCCTGGTGGTCAGGGAAGGGAGAAGGGTGGGGCTCCTCAAAGCTCACCACGAAGCTAAGCACATCGAATTTCTACTTCTCTCTCTGCTCTGTTTTCCTCAAATCCTACGACATATACATGGTCTTCATAAAATTCCAGCAGTATATGCAATAGATTTTCCTGTTTAGAAAATTCTCATGTCTGACCTTTGTAGACCTTCCATTTTGTCTTTCTTTTACTTTTCAACATTTCAGTTGAAAATAGAAAATTCAATTATATCCCTGCCGCCCCTGCTTGAATTCCCAGGGAAGCTCGCTAAAGGCGTAAGAGATTTGGTCTACAGTGACTTCAATTTCTGGTCAGAGGACTGTTGTTTTGTTCATTCCCATTTGCATCTCTCTACATTCCCATCATTTAATAAAACAGCAAAGCAAAAACACTTTTAAACTTAACACTTTAAATGTTGAAGTGTTAAAATTCACACTTTTAAATGTTAAAACTTCAGGTAAAATTAATGCACACTTTTAAAACTTAAAAATGTATCTTTATGCATAGAAAGACATTAGAGATATGTTGAATGTAAAAACGTAAAAGCAGATAGAACAGAACATGCATAATGATCCCCTTTTTAAAAAATGTTTATATATATAAAAATGCATTAAAAGGTCTGTCTGAAGGGACGTTTATCAAGGTGTTGGTAATTGTTGTTGCTGAATGCTGGGACTTTTTTCTCCCCCCTCTCTGTCTCTCACACACACACATAGATCCTTGATATATTTCCTAATTTTTCTATATGCACATGGTGTACTATTTTTATTTACTAAAATAAACACAATTCAAATTGTATCAGCATATCACCTATACTGTGCCTAACACATAGTAGGTACTTAATACACATTTTTCTTCTATTTGTCAGAAAATAATTGTAGGTAGCATTTATTGACTGCTTATTATATGCCAGGCACTGTACTAAAAGTTATGTATATATTATCTCATTTAAATCCTACAACAACATTATGAGGTTGGTACTATTATCTTCCACCTTGTAAAAGATGGAGGAGATGAAGACAGTTTAAGAAGCAGGAGAAAGTCCCAGAACACTAGGCAGTCTGACTGCAGCCCTTTTTCTGAATCACCCCATGAGGGAATGGTTTTGGTTATAAAATCAAGTAAAGACTTTGATATGGTTGGATTGATATCTACCACATTTTTAACTGTTTCCTATTCATTGCCTTTGTTCTTAGTTCCTTCTTTTGTCTTCCATTCTTGTTTCTTGTCTTCTCTTTTGAGCATTTATTTATTTATTTATTTTTTGTAAGGAAGATCAGCCCTCAGCTAACATCCATGCTAATCCTCCTCTTTTTGCTGAGGAAGACCGGCTCTGAGCTAACATCTATTGCCAATCCTCCTCCTTTATTTCCCCCCTCCAAAGCCCCAGTAGAGAGTTGTATGTCACAGTTGCACATCCTTCTAGTTGCTGTATGTGGCACGTGGCCTCAGCATGGCCGGAGAAGCGGTGGGTCGGTGCGCGCCCAGGATCCGAACCCGAGGCCGCCAGCAGTGGAGCGCGCACACTTAACCACTAAGCCACGGGGCCAGCCCTGTTTTGAGCATTTTATGTGATTCCATTTTTTTTCTTTTCTCTTAGCATATCAATTACACTTCCATCAAAGGCATTCTCCTTTTCTGTTACAATGTTTCTGATGTCTAGCACTACCTATTCATTCCATCTTAGAGTCTCCCTCTCTCCGCTCATATTACTCATCCGTTCCTGCCTGTTGTCCACTTTTTCTGTTAAAGCCTTTAGAGTATTAATCACAGTTGTTTTAAATTCCCAGTCTCATAATTCCAACATCTCCATCATATCTGAGTCTGGTTCTGAAGCTTGCTCCATCTCTTCAAACTATGCTTTTTGTTTTTTAGTGTGCCTCATAATTTTTGCTGGAAACTGGACCTGGGGTACTGGGCAAGAGGGCCTGAGGCAAAGAGGCCTTTAGTGTGAGGATTTTTTGTTTACGTGGTTGGGAGATAGATTGTGTTTACCATTTGCTGTAGGTGTCAGAGGCTGAAACTTTCCCTGATATCCTTATTTTTGTCTCCCCTATTGTCTTTGGGTTTCCCTAGGGACTTCTTCTTAAATAGGTCTCAGAAGTACAGTTCTTTCAGTAATATTTCCCTGTTATTACACAGAAGTCCTGTTGATGTGGTGGTAAGGTATGGGTAGGGGAAGCATTCTGTGGTCCTATGATTAGGTCTCCGTCTTTTAGTAAGCCCATGCTCCTTGGCTATGACCTTCACAAGTACTTGTCATATCCGTTCGCCTTCCCTTAGGTGGGACAGGAAGGCTAGAGTAAACTGGAGTTGAGTATTTCCCTTCCCCCAGGGTAATTAGGCCCTGTTAAAACCCTCAACAGGTTAGGCTCTGGTAAAATTGTTTCTCTTGAGGTCAGGCCTTAGTAAGAAGAACAGACTGCTCTGAGCTTATTTCAAAATGGCTCCCAAGGGCCAGCCCCGTGGCTTAGTGGTTAAGTGCTCGTGCTCTGCTACTGGCGGCCCAGGTTCGGATCCCGGGCGCACACCGACGCACCGCTTCTCCGGCCATGCTGAGGCCGCGTCCCACATACAGCAACTAGAAGGATGTGCAACTATGACATACAACCATCTACTGGGGCTTTGGGGGAAAAAAAAAGGAGGAGGATTGGCAATAGATGTTAGCTCAGAGCGGGTCTTCCTCAGCAAAAAGAGGAGGATTAGCATGCATGTTAGCTCAGGGCTGATATTCCTCACAAAAAAAAAAAAAAAAAAAAATGGCTCCTAATACCCTCCTTCTTCTGGTGGGAGGAGGGGATTTTTCTCCAGTCTTTACTGTGACACAGGTGTTGCTCCTGGAGGTAAAACTCACAAAAGTGTGGGGGCCCCCTAAGACCAGGTCCCCTTGGAGTTTTTAACTCTCAGCCTTGTCCACACTGAGCCTCCAGCAATTCATCAATTAACGGTTTAGGTTTTCCCACCCCAACACTGGCTCCCACAGAGGTTTCTCTTCATGGGCTTCTGCTCTCGTAAGTTGTAATACTCTGTATCCATCCGTCTGTCTCTCCAATTTTAGGAGCAGTGGTTTGTCCTGTGACTTCAATTCTCTGATAGATCTATGAAGAATTGTCGATTTTAGTTTGTTCAGCTTTTTTCTTGTTGTGTGGACAAGAATGGTAACTTTCAAGCTCCTTACATGCCCACCTGGAAACTGGAAGTTGTTGTGTAAGACTTTCTGTGGCTTCTCTTCTCTTTCTCCATAACCAGATAGCACATTCGTGATCCGGAACTCTAAGAAAATCCCAGTGCTTCAGCATCATTATCACAGGTGTGATATAAAAACAATTGTTGGGGCTGGCCTGGTGGAGTAGTGGTTAAGTTCATGCACTGTGCTTCGGCAGCCTGGGGTTCACAGGTTCGGATCCTGGGCATGGAATTATGCACTGCTTATCAAGCCATGCTGTGGCAGGCATCCCACATATAAAGTAGAGGAAGATGGGCATGGATGTTAGCCCAGGACCAATCTTCCTCAGCAAAAAGAGGAGGACTGGCAACGGATGTTAGCTCAGGACTCATCTTCCTCACCAAAAAAAACAATTGTCATTTCTAGCTAAGACTTGCCGCAGTTTGGAAATTTGTCTCCCTATACAATTTATAAATCTGATCTATTTCTTCTCAAAGTTTAACATAGGTTATAATAATAATACATATAAAATGCAATAGTTGCAAAATGTTTATGAAATTAAAACATGCGATTGGTGGATATATAATGAATGCTTGATTATTCATACGAGTGGAGCGGAGAAATAACAGAGAAGCTCAAAATTACTATTTTAGAGGAGATATTTTGGCACCTATATTTTAATAGGGTATATAAGATTTTTCTGAAGATTTAGAATGTTTCATAAAAATATTAAAAATATACTGTAAAGACAACTGTAGTGGGTTGAATACTGGCCCCCAAAAATACGTCCATGTCCTAATCCCCAACACCTGTGAATGTTGCCTTATTTGGAAAAAAGGTCTTTGAAGGTGTAATTGAAGGTCACGATGAGAAGGTCATCCTGGATTATCTGGGTGGGCGCTAAATCAAATCACAAGTGTCCTAATAAGAGAAAGAAGGAAGAAGAGTTCAGACAGGCAGAAGAGGAGAAGACACAGAGAAGATGAAGGAGCAGTGTGACCAGGGTGGCAGAGATTGGAGGGATGTAGCCACAAGCCAAGGAATGTGGATGGCCACCAGAAGCTGGAAAAGGCAAAGAACGGATTCTCCCCTTGAGCTTCCAGAGGGCATTCAGCACTGCTGACACCTTGATTTCAGATTTCTGCCCTCCAGAACTGTGAGAGAATAAATTTCTGTTATTTTAAATCACTGTACTTGTGACAATTTGTTAAGACTGCCCTCGGAAACTAATCCAACAATTTAGAAAGGTTTTCTAAATTGTCCGTTTTTCTCATTCTGCTCAGAACTCTTCCCTACATCATAGCTGCTTATCTATGGCTGATGCGAAATAACAGCTAAATCAAGTTACCCTTTTGAAATTTTTCAAAATTCCAGGCATCATCCCAGAATTGAGATGTTTTGGATAAAAAGTGTTTTGCTTTAGGGCAAAAGGGAACCAATGTCGCCTCATAAATTACAAACTCTTTGAGTGATGGGATAGTGATGGATAATTCATCTTGCTAACCCAGCACAGAGCTTGGCCCAGTATAGGCACTCAATATTTGATTATTAATTGACTGAAAAGACAACAAAAGATCCCAGATCTGGTACCCTCTCTCGTTAGTTAATAAGAATTTAGAAAGCAGGATCTCCAAGGCTACTTTGAAGTACAGATGATCCATTTGTTGATTATTAGAAGTGGATTGCACAATGTTGTTAATCTCTTAATGCAATTTGAGTGCCATAATCTGCTTATACCAGACATTTAAAGGATAATTAAGAACAAAAGATCTAGGGTCCAAACTGTTACTGATATTGAAACACACTCACAGAACATAGAATAACTATTATGACGCTTCTAGAATAAAATAAAATGCTAATTTAATTACAAGTAGATAAAGCTATGTAATAGATGTGTCCTTGCTATTAAACAGCTACATTTTAGTGTTTGAGGAAAGTGATAGCTGAATGCTTCCAAATTACCTTCCCAGAATCCAACTTTCCCCTCTCTCTGAGGACTGAGAATAGGTACATTTCCAGAAAGGAACTGGGCACTGCTCTCTGATAATTTTTTTCCTTTGTAATTGTTCCCCCCTTTATAATTGATAATGCTTTAAGTATTTTTTGTTGATGGAAGAAGCTTAAAAACTACTTAGAATAGAGGGATACAGTTTTAAAGATCTTCAGTGTTTGGTTCAGGAGCATCCACAGGTGTTCTTACACAATTTGCCAATTTCCCACCTGTGGCCCTACCCCTAAACGTTCCTAAATCTGGCATAGCATTAGTTAGCACTTCTAGAATGCTTATGATAAGCCAGGCACATATATTCGCTAATTTATTCCTACAAGAACACTAGTAGCATTATGATGAAACCCATTTTACAGAGGAGGAAAACGAGGCATGTGGACAGTAAGTAACTTGCCCCAAACCACACAACTAATAAGTAAAAGAACCTGGACTTAAACCCAGGCCATCTGACTTGGGAGTTTGAATTCTCGCCCGCTGTTCAATATTGGAATGAGCTGAAACTTCTTTATAGTGTCTCGATACCAGGTTAGGAAGTCAGACCCAAGACTTCTCCCATCAATGGAAGCTCTTATCTGTGGAATATCCTGTCCTATTGCCAGGACAATACCTGAGTTGATTGATCGGAACTTTCGTTGTTGTTATTTTGGCATTTGTCAGAGAGGCCTGTTCAGCAAGAAAAGTGTGAACCCAGCATCTCTTCCTGGCTTCTGTAATCCCATTATGTAATTATTTGACCATATGCCCAAAGCCTTTGACAATAGGTACATTTTTTTAAATGTTATTGTTTTTAGCTGAAGGCACTCTATACAATAAGTCATTCTTATCAACAACAAATCCCATCAACTTCAAGATCATTTTCCCAGCCCCTCCCTTTGTGGGCCCCACATGCTTTCTCACAAAACATTTGATGATAGAAAACTTCCCCAACTCGTAAAACTGGAAATTGTACAGGAGATCTGGGGGCTGTGAGAGGCACTGGAAGAATGACAGCAAAAGGTCTGTAAAGCCAAGTCTTTAGAATTTTTCTTTTATAAGCTTAGGAGGAGCATTATGGGGAAGAGGGTTATTGATTGCTCTTCTCAAAGAGCCCGGAGGTTTTGTTTCTTTAATGACTTACGCAGTAGAGGGTGTCTTGTGGGTAACTCATCATTCCCATGTTCTCAAGAAATCTACTTTTAAATAGGTGGATTCTTCTAGGCAATGCAGTTTCTAGGCACTTCATTCACTCGTTGCTCCCATTCAACAAAGGTATGTTTTTTAATTATTTATTTATTTATTTTTTGTGGGGAAGATCAGCCCTGAGCTAACATCCGTGCTAATCCTCCTCTTTTTGCTGAGGAAGACCGGCTCTGAGCTAACATCTATTGCCAATCCTCCTTCTTTTTTTTTTTCCCCCAAAGCCCCAGTAGATAGTTGTATGTCATAGCTGCACATCCTTCTAGTTGCTGTATGTGGGACATGACCCCAGCATGGCCGGAGAAGCGGTGCGACGGTGCGCGCCAGGGATCCCAACCAGGGCAGCCGGTAGTGGAGCGTGCACACTTAACCGCTAAGCCACGGGGCCGGCCCAAAGGTATGTTTTTTTAAATGCCAGTCACTGTGATAAGCTCCAGGAATAAAAAGTTATAGGACAAAATTCCTGATCTCAAGGTGCTCACAGTCTAAAAACAGTGAGACAGATAAAATATACAAACCTCCTCAATAACAATGACGTGCTGAGAGCCCCCTAGAGGTACTGCCTTTGAAGGCGTACCTTACTCCAGAGATGGAGGCTCTCCATGATTCACTCAGAGTTGAGTGTCCAAGGACGAGAAGTTTCCTAGGCAGTCAAGAGGGGGCAGGGCGTTCCAGTCAGAGGGAAGAGCACGTCTAAATGCACCAAGGAGGCACCCGTGCTCGCAGAAGGCAGCAAGCCAGTCACTCCGTGGGAGGGAACGGTGGACCGGGAAAGAGGAGCCAGAACAGACACATAGGGGGATGCAGCCGGTCAGCACCTGGAGACCTGGAAGCTGCAGCAGCCTAGGGATTCAAGAAGTCAGAGATCTGAGCAAACGCAGCCAGTAGCCAGAAGCAGACAGAAAGCTTATTGTTGATGACCGCAAAGAATTCGGAAAGCCAGAGCCAAAAGCCTGAGATGGCCACAGACCAGCAGAGGCTCATCCGGTAATGAGCTGGGAAAGCTGCAGTGCCCGTCTCCACTGTAATCTCCCTTAGCCCTGCCCTCATCACCCAGACACACACTCCAAGTTTGAAGAAGGGATGAGCTTGCTGTGCAAACACTGTGCCAAGCCAAGATCTACAGAGCTCTTTCCAACCAGATCATTTGCCCAAAGCCCTTCTCTATACAAATTCTAGAGCAACCACTGAGAACCAGAAGGACAAAAAGAGAAAAAGATGTGGATTCCACAACCTAAGTCTGAGTAATAATTGATAAAATTATAGCCAGTATTGATTGACAGCTTACTCAGGCACAGTATCATACATTTTCCCTGCATTATGCCCTTAAATCTTTATACGATCCTATAAGGAACTCCACATGGCTGTCACTTATACTGTAGCATTGTTTATTTGTTGTCACAGAGATTTCTTCAGTACGAAAATTTACTGCTGTTAAAATTTAGAAGCTTTTTACCTGCATATTACTTTTAAATGTTGTAGATTCAAAGATAAAATGCTAAGCTCTTATATTTCTCCCCATTGAAGAATGTAGCTTCTCAAAATTAATATGTATTTTTAAATATTTAAATGCTGCAAAGTTACAAGAAATATTGTCAAATCAAGTCACCTTTTTAAAATAAAAAACAAGTTATTGAAGCAAGTCAGCACTGATACCAAAAGCAAAGCATGTAACTATTTTATAACAAATTATCAAATTGTACAGACTTCGATTTTGTAATTACTAATTTGGAACTCATTACTAATTTTTATTATTTCGTGTTCAATAATTTGACTTGTATAACTTTACAGAATGATTTTGTGATTGTTGTTCTTATGAGAGAAATAAAGTATACTAACCTAAATGTTGTTTAATTAAGGGAAGGACACCTTTTTCTAAGTCTCACAAAGCCGTTCTATTGGCCACCAGCAACCCTGGGAGAGACAAGCAAGTCCTGTGCCCATCCTTTGATGCTGCACCAAGTCTCTCCTGAGATCTACCCCTGCACAATTCAGTTACATGAGCCAATACATTCCTTCTTTGGCATTAGCTACCTTGGTTTGAGTTTCATTCATTGGCTACCAAAAGGATCCTAACTATTACAGAGCAGCATGGTCAGATCTACAAGATTCACTTCAGGGAAATCAGATAGGAAGCTAATGACATAGTCCAAGAAAAAGAATGAGTGAGATCGGTCCACATAAGGCACTGCAGTGGGGATGGACTCAACAGGTGGTCAACAGCTCGACTGGATAGATGGGCCCTGGATAGATAAATGGAACATAAGTGTGGGGGGAAAGGGAGTCATCTAAACAGACTCCCATTTCTAAGCACCTTTGAGAATTTCATAAATTATTAACTAACTGATAAAATTAGAAATTTCCTACTCCTGGTTCACTCTCTTTTCTCCTGTCAGGATTATTGTCAAATCGCTCCAAACAGTCACCCTAGAAGTGTCAGGTGGATACAGCCATCCTTATGAAAGGAAGATCTTCAAATTTTTGGAAAGACATCACTCAGCAAGATTAAACCCCAAGGAAGAAAAGCAGATGATAATAAGTGAGGAAATATACCTGGCTCAACTTGAGTGACAGCCATAAAATTAACCCTATCTCAAAGGTTTTCTAAAAACATAAATCTCCAAGTTTGTCAGGGTGATGTTCAGCTTAAGAATCACAACATATCCAAATATACAACATATCCTAGTAATTAAATCAACTATCTGTCACCAGAAAGGACTTTTATTCCCTCTGAATATATTCCATCCAGGAACCTGCCAGGCCACCTCAAACATGAAACAGGTGCTGTCAATGACTGGCTAAATACTGGATGTCAGCCATCAAATTGCATAACTATAATTCCAAGAGTTGAAAAACAAACTCATCTTCGCTGTTTTTGTATCGTGTAACCACATACCCCCCTCCTACTATCCTTAGAGCTTAAAATATACGAGTTATTATCCAATTAGCTCTAAGTAAATCAATATTACCAAAATAAGCTATAATTAAATGAAAATATTTGTATTTGATATCAATTACAAGGATTCTGCAAAATCTTTTTAAAATTTATTTCACAAGGGCTACATCGACACATAGCCAAAATTAAAGCAATCAGTTGAAGTTATATCAATCAAAACCCTCCAAAAAGTTGGTTGTTTGTTAGTTTCATTGACTTTATTTGGATACTATCGATGCTAGAGACAGTGCGCTATTTTCAGATCTCTCTACTCCATCAGCTTCAAGGACACTGTTTGGCTTCTGTCCCATACCAGGACTCTTCTTAACGAGTGATTTGAAAAGAATTTTTTTTAAAACCACTCATTGGTGTCACTTTGACCCAGATTCGTAATCGAGCACTCGATGAGTAACATAATTGAGCATAAAAAGCTCAGGATCTTGTTCTAAATTTTTTCTTTATAATCTTATCTTTTCGTTAATACACGCCCAAGCTTTGCCGCTAAGGAAATGCACAGCAGCCTTTTCCATGAAGTGCAATTTTCTAGAATGTTATTTCATTTTCTCACATTTCCAGTTAGCAGTTGTGATGGATCTCATACTTCCAAACTAAAAGCACGATGAAGATACATTGGCATAGATTCCTCTAAAAATAATGACATATTTAATTTTGATCTTCAACTTGTGAAAAATGGTTATTTCTCTTCTGGTGAATTTTATCAAATGGTTTTCTACAGCCGTGGCGCCCAGCCCTGGCTATGCATCAGAATCCCTACAAGGTTGTTTAAACATACAGATGCCCAAGGCCTTACTGCCAGAAATTCTGAATCTGTAGCTAGCATTTGTATATTTAAAAGCTCCACAGGTAATTTTGATGGGCAGCCAGCACTGAGAACTGCTGTTCTACAATATATCTCAAAGCTTTTCTTCTCAAGGAATGGACTATAAAGATGAATTAATTCCTAAGTTTTGAAAGCAGCAATTCAATATTGACCTATATTTTTATGTAATGACTTAAACGGAGAACGGGCCAGAGTAAGATTGGAGAACAAGGATTATAACCTTTTTTCACTGGAGAGTCATCCTCATTGTCACATCCTTCATCAACCTCCTCTGAACACCAGCTTCTTCCCTGTGTTACACAGCTGTCTGCTGCCTGGATGTCCCCAAGTCCTTTAGCTGCCAGGGTCCCCTTGTTCTCTGAGATCTTGAGAAAACTGACTTAAACCCCATTCTTTAACAGAGAAAAACTCAGAGACCTTTCCCATATCTTTGGGATTTATGGGGAGGGGGACAAGAGTGCATTTTTCTTAGGCTCTTGGGTCTCTAAGTCTCTTCAGGCTGCTATAACAAAAATACCGTAGACTGAGTGTCTTGAACAACAGACATTTATTGCTCACAGTTCTGGAGGCTGAGAAATCTAAGATCAAGGCTCTGCTAGATTCGGTGTCTGGTGAGAACCCACTTCCTGGTTCATAGACGGCCATCTTCTCACTGTAATCTCACATGGTGGAAGGGATAAGGGATCTCTCTGCAGTCTCTTTTACAAGAGCACTAATCCCATTTATGAGGGCCCCATCCTCACGACCTGATCACCTCCCAAAGGCCCCACCTCCAAATACTATCACAATAGGGTTAAGTCTTCAACATATGAATTTCGAGGGGCCACAAACATTCAGACCATAGCAGTCTCCAAGTTCCTGCTTCCTCTGGATTGCCCCTTCCGCTTTCCTGATTTTGCCTCTGCAGATGCTGCCCCTTTTCTGAACCACTCACCTCACTGGACACAGCTTTGACGCCCTCCTTCCCCACAGCACCACCATGACAAAGGGGGATGGTATCAACCATGGAGTGCAAGTTTAGGGCAACAGAAGTGGGTTACATGGAGCAGAGCACAGCTAAAAATTCCAATTTGAATACTAGAAATCTTTGATCTAAAAGTTGGCCATTCTTGCTCCAAGATCCCCTGTGCCTCCATCCCTCTGTGTAGAGCCCTGCCCACTGCCATGTGCTTGACTGTCTCCCATCCACTCCCTCCAGCTGCCAGCCCCACCCCCAGAGCCTGCTACCTTTCACGTGCAGAGTCATTCAGCTCTTCTTCTGTCACTCCACATCATCCAGAGCCTGCTCCGTCATGGGCCCTCCCCTATTATTCCCTAAAAAGCTATCAAGTTATTTGATAATCCAGAGTGACCATTCTCTCTCTCAGGAACTTTACCACTTGCTATTAAACTAATTTTTTCAATCCATTAAGCTTGTCCCCAAACACCTAACAGAAATCAGCCTGAATTAATCATTAAATTTTTGAAAATCTGTAAGCTTCTTTGAACTCTTGAAAGATTTAACAAATAAAGACAAAGAACTCTTGAGCCAGCACTGATGGCCTAGTGGGTAAAGATCGGCACTGTCACCGCTTTGGCGGCCGGGGTTTGTTTCCCGGTGGCAGAACCACACCACCCGTCTGTCAGTTGCCATGCAGTGGAGGCAGCTCACACAGAAGAACTAGAAGGACTTACAACTATGATATACAACCATACACTAGGGCTTTGGGAAAAAAAAAAAGAAGAAAAACAGAGGAAGATTGGCAACAGATGTTAGCTCAGAGCAAATCTTTCCCTGCGAAAAATAAAAAAAAGTCTTATCACAAACTTTTTGAAAAATCCCCAAGCCTTTACTAGTTGCACATTAGAATCTTTGATTCTCTAACACCACTGTGGTGTGTTGGTACATTTTTGACAACTGGCTGGGGGTGGGGGGAAGCCTGATTTGTAGCTTTTCGAAATACCAAGATTCTTGCCAAGGCAGATTTCAAGCTACAACATGGAGTCGCTGAACCCTGAGGTGGGAAGAGACTGCACCGTGGGGTCTCCAAGGAGTGGCCCCAG
The DNA here is from genome assembly GCF_020826845.1 of Diceros bicornis minor. Taxonomy (NCBI): domain Eukaryota; kingdom Metazoa; phylum Chordata; class Mammalia; order Perissodactyla; family Rhinocerotidae; genus Diceros; species Diceros bicornis. Next base: position 20,946,267 of record NC_080775.1, read on the forward strand.
CGCATCCCTGTGCCAGCCCACAGGTACTGACTGTTAATGCAGGGGAACCAAGTCCAGCCCCCTGCCCAATCAGAACAACCCTGTGAAGGGCCATCCTAGCTGCACCCACTACCTCCCTGTGGAATCAGCTGCAACCTCATCACGTTCCCGTTTCTGTCTCGGCCCAGTCCTGCATCCCTCCATGCTCTAGAGGTGCTGCTCCCAAGAGCGCTCCCCACTCAACGGTCTGCTCAGAGACTCAGAGTCTCAGAGTCTGTTTCCCAGGAAAATCTTCCGAAGACAACTGGCTACATTTATTGACTGGATTAGTCAAAACCACTTGTGTGAAGTGACAGACCCCAAGTGTAATTTCATAATGGCCACGACTCCCAGATGTTTGGAAGATGGCATTCAAAATATTTAATACCTGGCAGGGCATGGACATCCACCAATCAGAAGAGAGGCTAGCTGAGGGCACACCTGGACTAATATAGGCCGGCTGAATGTCATCCTGGATTTTAGTGAGCTGAAGTCACAATCATAGAGATGATATAAAAAGCAAATTAAAAAAAAAAACACAGAATATTTTTCAGCAGCTGGCCAATTCTCTCCTGCAGAATTTCATTTGCCATATTAATAGGGACAAATGCTAAGCTCGGGGTGTCAAACACAAGTGGCTATAACTTCACTATCTGCCAAATTCACAATAAAATAAATACTACTTCCACTTCTTGGAAATGGGCCTCATCTCCTTGACTGTTGGGTTTTGTCTCTATTAGGTATGTTTCAAAGGAAGTTGTTTCCTGACATGGTGACCAGATGAACAGAGTGTGATCTTTATACTCTTTGAGGCAGAATTCCAAAGACCCAATCTAAAAAGAATCTCCCCTGGGTGCATCAGAATTTCTCTTAGGGCATAACCAGCACATTTATATTTATGGAAGATCCAGGTCTTGTGGGTCCTGAAATTTATACAATTTTGAGCATTCTTTAATAAAAAGAATGCAAAATTATAAATACAAAAGTAGATGTGGACATGAATTTTTATTTTCAATAGGAAAAAATTGCAACAAATTACAAATTTCAAAAAGTGACAAATGCCACAACCATCATAAAATCTAGAAACTATATTAGTATTCTTATTAATTAACTGTCCAACACATCTTTCTAAGACTTTTTTCCCTACATTTTTTGGTTGCATGATCTTAGATAGCATCAATTTTAAAATATTTTCATAGCGAGAATACAAAGATAATTCAGTATTTTCTCTAGCATGGTTGGTCAAACTTTGTGTTTTATTATTGATAGTTTAGAAAAGTTTTTTCAACCTTACAAATTGTTATTGGTAATGTCATGTAAATTTTTAGGACTGTTGTCAAAATTGAGAAAATAAACTCTATCAGATTTTTTTATCATATAGATCTGAAAGAATATTCTACAGAGTAGCTTGGGGCTCCGTGCATTTCAAACTTCTTCTTGCTCTATCTAAATCCTTCTAGTACCTTGTGTTGTACTGGTTTCCTCTCATGATTCAACCTCTATTCCTGCGTCTTTATTTCCTGACATCAGGTAATCAACAATGTTGCCAGTATGAAAAAGTCTGAAGCTCACAAAGAGAGAAAAAAATCTGCCCTATGTACCTCGCAAAGATTTTTTTTTAATGTAAAGATTAAATGTGAATAGATGTGAGCAGCACTTTATAAATGGTAGCTAATTTTATTGTGTTTATAAAAGAGTACAAATGTAAGCTATTTTTATCATTGTCATTATTTCTGTGAGGTAAAAAGGATACCCTGGGAATTCCTGTTGTGTTATCTGTGATCTCTTCTCAATCCACCCACATTCTAGAAACATCTATGACAAAACAATTGGCATAAAGTTAGACAGAATAGAGTAAATTCATCTTGGTTTTTTTTTAATATGTAAAGTATATATTAAAATATCGAAAATGTTTTCTTTAATAAGTAATGGTATCATTTGAGAATATATATGTAGGGCAATTTATCTAGCTTCCTAAGAATTTCTGCTCAGACCACAGAAAACTCCCTACGGACGAAGAATGGCATATTAGAGTTAGTAGATTTGGCAATGAGTTATTGGAGGCATATTTGCATATTCATTTAAAAAATTAACACTGCAAGATGGGGAATAAGATTTGGGGAATAAAGTTCCCATGCTCTTGGAGATTCCTGAATCAACACATTACTGTAGTACTTTAAAAAATCTGCATTGATTAACATGCTGCTTGTTCTCTTGCAGTAAGGATTCTCGATGAATAGGATGCTACTGTGCTGTTCCCTCATTACCGACAAATCGTCTCTCTTCCAAGATGTTCCCTGTGAAGTCACTAGCCAGGCCCAGATGGCCAAAAGCTCCCACAGCAGAACTTCAGAATCCTGAGCTAAGTGTTTTCCCTAGAGGACCCACTGTTATCTGTATAAGTTAGTGTAAAAAGGACTGAGAAATTGCTTTTATAAAAAAGTTCCCCAACTTGTGGACTGAAACCCCATGGGTGTTTATCTGGGTAGAAGAATTTCTCACTTCATTTCTCTTTTAGCCTGAGAGTGGTCTGTAGATAATTTTCTATTTTTGTGGAACTGCAGCCAATGCCTTATTACTCCTTCTGTAATTGAAACAGAAGAGTGGGGCTAAATGATAAAGAAGGATAAAAAGAGAAAATAACATCAGTGTTTTCTATGCTAACAGTGGCTTTTCCCACCGTTCTGAATGCAACCTGTTTCCGTATTGGGAAAATAAAGTAACCGAGCAAAAATGCAGATGACCCCTCCTAAAGAACACTTATTGTTCTGTTTGACTGCCCAGGTTTGAACCTCCTTCCTGAGTCTGATGGCCCGAACACTCCGCTGACTGTGCCAGACACCACAGGCTCCCTTGCAGCCCGTGTGCTGGCAGGTGACATGGCCCCAGACACTGACCCAGAGCGCTAGAAGCAGGAACAGTGCAGCACGCTTTTTCTCCAGCATCAGCGGCAGCATTGTTTCAGGAATAAGCCCATTGGCCCAAACTAGCTACAAAGTTGGATTTCCTCCAGAAGCGGACCCTGAGACAAGGATTTGAAAACAGGTAGTTTATTTGGGCCGTGATCTCAGGAAGCTCTGGCAGGCAGTTGGAGAACAGAAGGTATCCAAGCAGGGTGCCTCAGTGAACAGGTTAGCCCTGTGCACCCGAGGTTCAGTCGGGGTGGGGAGCGCTGAGAGACGGTGCAGAACAGGCCTCAGAGTTACCCCTACTGGGGGGTAAGAAATCTGGAGTATTTATCCTCTCTTATGGACTGAACGTATGTGCCCTCCCCAAATACATATGTTGGAGCCCTAACCCTCAGTGTGGCTGTATTGGAGTAAGAAAGGAATTAAGATTAAATGCAGTCATGAGGGTGGGGCCCTGATTCGATAGGGTTAGGGTCTTTATAAACAGAGACACCAAAGAGCCCTCTCTCTCTCTTTCCATGCACACTTAGAGAAAAGGCCATGTGAGGACATAGCAAGAAGGCAGCCATCCTCAGGTTAGGAAGAGAGGCCTCACCAGAAGCTGAATCAACCAAAACCTTGATCTTGGATGTCCCAGCTTTCAGAACTGTGAGAAAATAAATTTCTGTTATTTAAGGCACCCACTCTATGGTATTTTGTTATGGCAGCCCAAGCAGACTAATACATCCTCTGATTCTCATTTGTCCTGAGGTCATTAACATTTTGTGACATCTAGTCTGTCCCACTTGGGGTGGGTGGAGGACTACCAGGGGCAGCCCTCAGGTGGAGGATCACAGGTACTTTCAGAAACTGTGATCACAGAAGGAGCAGTGGGTGACAAGCGGCTAGGGTGGGGCATTGACAGAGTCTGCTGCAATGACAGCCATGAAACTATCACATTGAGTGTTTTGTGGCAGCGAAAGTGGTTTTTTTCCACCAGACCAGCTCTGTTCCATCGTTTTATCACATTTCCTGGCTGCTTAGCCTTGCACCAGGGTCTTCTGCCCTCCCAAGAATTCAGAGAGCTACCTTTTAATGAATTACTTTTCTGCTTAAATCAATCAGTTCTGTTTCTGTTGTTTGCAACTAAGAACACTCACTGTCTGCTCCAAGTCATACCTAGTCAGGAAAACAAGAATGTATCAGTGTCATCTGCATCTTCCTATCTGAAGTTACAAAAGCAAAGGTATCTAATTCATGACTGAAACAATGCAAATTAGCCAATGACCCTTGAAGGGATACATTTTGCAAAATAAGATTACAATATCTGCCCCAAATATGTATCAAAAGCTTTAACATTTTGTTTACCATGTGGCCCAGCTAATTCTAGATAATTGTCTTAAGGAAATAATAGGACAAGACCTCAAAGATAAATAAACAATATTTTTTTCAAGTCGTTGTATATAACAGCAAAAAATTAGAAAAACATCAAAATCAAAGGAGTATTTAAATAAATTACAATACATCTGTAGTGGAATGCTTCACAGCTACTAAGAGTGACATTGCAGAAGTGTGGTTTTTAATATCAAAAAATATTCATGATGTGAGTAAAAAAACAAGTTAGAGAACAGTATATTCAGTGGGACCCCATTTTTGTAAGAAAAAATGTATATAAATCTTAGAGAACATTCTGAAAGGATACATACCAATGTATTAATCAAAGTTATAGTTGGGTGATAGAAGAAAGATCATGTTTATTTTCACCTTATATTTAGATATATTTATGATGGTTCTGTAATAAGCATTAATTACTTACAAAATTTTTATGTAATAATAATACCTGCTCTACCTAACTCACAGGGATATTATAGTGTACGAAAGCATGATTGTCACTAAAAATTTCATAAACATGCAGTTATGGGAAGTTTCCCTAAAGAGAAGATGTATGAGAATCATCAAAACAATTTAACATATAATTTAACAATGCATTACTAGGGCTGCTATGATTAATATCAGCAGGCACAAAATACTGCTAAGATTATGCATGAACAATTAGCCATCAAGTGTGAATCAATATGGGAATTCATTCAGAACTAAAAGTACAAACCTAAGATTGTCTTCAGCATCAGTTGCAACAAGATGTCCTGGGATAAAACCAATTACAAGAGATCAAAAAGTCCTGGCCAATAAGACAGGCACTGGATTATATAAAAATATTAATAAAGCAGTGGATATTACTGATATCATAATTGCTCTTAGCAGGAACACTTTCAAAACCTAAGGAGACAGAATTAAATAAGTAGCTCTGGCAGAAGAATTAAAGCAAACGTGTAAATTGAACACTACTAAATTAAATTCTGTTGTCCTGGCAACTCTAACGCTTTGGTAAATAAATTATTCGACATCTTATAGGACTTGGAATTTATCATGTGTTAGTGAAAATTCAGAAATCATTCCTTCTATGTGCTTGTCCTGTGGCCAAAAGATTTCTGTCTCAAAAATTATAGTCATGTAGCTAGCCCTCAGGGTCTGAGATGAAACCAGCAAGGTAGAAACTATGGATTCTCCTTACCGCCTTCCGCCATCCTAACAGAACCCAGATTTGGTTTTGGTGTCAACTCCTCGCACACACAACCTGCACTGGATGTCCCCTCCAGATCTGCTCTCCTCTCTTCTCCACTCTGCCTTGTCCTGGGAGCCTGACTTGCATGGACTACATCATGGACGCTCATGACCTTGGGCTTCCAGTTGGATTTGAACAATGGGGAGCCCCGGCAGGAGATCAGAGGGTAGGAGAAGGGTAAGGCCAGGGTAGTTGTTTCTTCTGCCTTCTTTCATGCAGGCTGGCTGCTTTCCTCAGCCCGAGGTCATAGGACTGGACCAGCAGCCCTCTCCCCACAGCTTATCTGTATCTACAGTCCATCTGTCTCTAGGCTCTGGAAAGAACTCACCAGCCCAACCCTCCCTCAGTCCTAGGGGTGCTAAGGCTCCCATTAGCCACAGGGTACCTCACTCTTTCGTGGATTGTCTACACCCTTCCCATCTTTGTAAACAGTCACTTTATTACACTCTCCTCAAACGACCGTCTCCTGCGGGGACCCTGACTGATCATGTGCCTCAGGGAAAGTTGGCTCCAGTCCCAGCTTGAGGATGAACCGTGGTTTGTTTAAGCCAATCAGCATATCCCATTCCACTGATGAAGGGATGGGTCAAAGATATGTGGTCCAGAGAGAGTGAATCTCAGGATTCTTGCTTGGAATTCTAGGCCTGAAGCAGTCTCTCCTACAGCAGATAATGCTGTCTTAGTAGACCCCAAGGAACCCAACATTTCAGTGGCTTAACTCTTACTCACATTACAGTACAATGAGGGTCAGCATGAGGTGGGAGGGGGGTACTCCACAAAGTCATCATATGCCCACATTGCTTTCATCCAGGGTCTCCACTATTCCCTGGGGCCCCTTGTTCTTGCTGCAGATACGGGAAGGGCAGAAACATGGAGTCAGGCCTGGAAGTTACATGCAAGACCTCCGCTCACTTTCCGTTGGCCAGAACTTAGTCAGACGGCCCCACCTAACTGCAGGGGGCTGGGAAGTGTAATCTAGCTGTATGTCAAGGAAGAAAACAAAATAGTTTGGTGAACACTGGCCAACTGGTGGTTTTTGTATAAGTATGTATGTCCCATGCTTTGCATCCTATTTTTGTTTGTCTGTTTCTTTTTGCTAAATCTATAAAGTCTAGCCTGGGGAGATGTGTATTTTTTTAATGGCCACATTGCCTGTCTGAATATGTCAAGGCTCTAGTGATAAGGAAGAAGGGGAAATGGGCATTGGATAGGCAACTGGAAGTGTAGCCTCAGTAACCATATGACCCAATACTTGCCAGTAGCAGGTAAACGGAGGTCTGTTGGGTGTGATTTCCAGGAAAGTTCTGTCTTTCTCCTGATATAAGTGGGCAGACTTGACTTTTTCTGAACTATAGACGTGAGTTTTGGAGGTCCAGCAGCCATGTTGAGGCCACAAGGTGGCAAGCATGAGGACAAAGGCCTACAAGTTGAGGATGAGAGAACAGAAAGGCAGAAAGAACCTGGGTCCAGAAGGGATTGTTGTACTGCTGTGCCAACCTGATGGCCTGCCCCAGCCCAGACTTCTTAAGGCACATGACAAACTGCCATCTCTGTAAGCCGATGCTATGCGCCTCATTCTTTGTTTCTTTCTCTCTCCCCCCTCGTACCCCTCCCTCTATTTTTCCTTTCCTTTTTCAACAGAACACATTCCCAACTGGCACATATCTCTTTCCTTGCACTCGGTGATTATAGATGTGGAGCCAGTAGCGCTGCTGTGCCTCTATCAGGATGAAGGAAGCAGGCTGAGAATTAAACCAAGACCCAAAAGAGGGTACTGATGGAATTTCCCCAGACAAAGCCAGACCTACCAGGTTAAGTTGACCCAAGAGCCTACCATACCTCTAGTTACATAGGCCAACAAATATCCTTACGGTTTAAGATCATTCGAGTTGGACTTTTCCTTGCAGGAAAAACATCCTAACTGATAAAACCAGATTCTTCAGCACAATATGTATACTTCTAACGAATTTGACAACATTTATCTCATTATACCAAGACACGGACATAAAATTAACATGAGGTGATATAACATGGCAGGCATTTTTAAGTGGAAATATGTACATTTTTAAAAAACAAAAGTTCAAAGGGAAAAGCGTACAATTAAATGTCCTTGTCAAGCACGTTTTTTCCCTATTGCGCTATGTGTTTTGTAAGGCCTGTAAATAGATTAAAAATTTTAGTATTAATTATTCCCACTGGTTCCGTAGTCATGCACTGAAGTGCTGCATTTTTAAGTTTCAATAATTGGACCCCAGAGACTTACAAAGAGGAAGAACATGCGTTAAGATGTCATACTCCATTCTCAACATGTGACTGTCATTATTTTCCAACTCAATAATGCTTATAAATGTACAAGCTATGTATGAGCTACCGTAAGTCTTTAAAATCCTGTAGCTTGACACATATCGCCATCCTAGCCAGCAGGAGCTCATTGTAGCTGGGTTGCACGTGTTGTTTCAAGTATGCCCTCTAGGTTCTTTGGAAACACTGTAAAATATTGTGGGGAAAAAATGAAAACAAAAACATGATCCATATCCTCAGTCAGGTTTTCTGTGACATGAGCTGTGTGTCACAGATTGCGTGGGAATTTAGGCCACAAGGGGAATTGGGTGACAGACAACATCTCGAGTCTACGTCTGCACAGAGTGATTTGATCATTCTTAGCAATGCCATGTAGGGAAGAAAAGTCCTGGAATGAAAAAACAGTGAAAATAGTTATTTTACAGAGTTGGCTGATACATACAAAACACTTGACCCAGTCTGACGTGGACTGGCCCCTTTAACAGTCTTCCTTCCCTGATGAGGAAAGCCAACTAGCTATGGTCTCCCCTACATAGCTATGCCAGACCCAGTTACAGCAATTTTAAAAACCTGTCCAGAGCCAGCCCTGATGGCCTAATGGTTAAAGTTCAGCATGCTCTGCTTCAGTGGCTTGGGTTCAGTTCCTAGACGTGGAACCACACCATTCGTCTGTCAGTAGCCATGCTGTGGTGGCGGCTCAAGTAGAAGAACCAGAAGAACTTACAACTATACACAACTATGTACTGGAGCTTTGGCGGGGGAAAAGGAGGAAGATTGGCAGATGTTATTTTATGGCAAATCTTCCCCTGCAAAAGAAAAAAAACAACACAACCCTGTCCAGGTCCTTTTGTTCAAGTAAAATGTTGTTGTGTCAAATGTTCGTTGCGTCAACTAAGTTGGCCATTGCCAAGGGAGATCTTTTTGCTAGAGAGGGATCCTTAAACTAAGGGTCATTGTGTTGATGGAAACTGGCCTGTAGCCGTGGCTTCATTCATTCCCTGATGGCAGTTGGGGAAGCACCGAATTTCTCACTGAAAAGTTTCAGAAATGACCTGCCGAGTTATCATCAAGTGCAGCTGCTCTTATGTAAGGTTATCCATGCTAGTAAATACATTCCAGGGTTAAAACTCCGTGCCCCGTATATTATGTATGTTATACATATATTATTGTTATTATTATTATATATTGTACATATATTGTTACACATTATACATATAATATATACAGTGTATATACAATATTATCTCTGTACATCTGAGAGGTAATACTGTAAAGGCACTGTATATATAATACTGTATGTATTATATGTATAATACATCAGAGATAATACCGAATATATTTATGTTGTATATAATATGCAAATATAACAATTTGTAGATTTACATATACCTGTAAAACAAAATGTTTTTAATCTTTCAGAAAATTATTTGAAAATTAAACTGAAGAACAAATATTTCCCAATTAGTGCAATCCTTGCCCCAACTTTCCTTGCAAAGATTCCCAACCTCCAGCACATTTTTGGGCGCCCAGCTCTGGACAGCCTTCTACCCATCCTCAGAGTCATCAGAGAAAGAAACTAAAGGCAGATAATGGCTGAAAGGATAGAATGAATAAACTTTTACCCATCATTTCTCAAGAATTTGTGAAACTTTCCATTTTCTACTTCTGTTCCTTTGGTATAAATTAAGGAAGCTTTGGTAAAAGAGGTGAAATTGGGTGGCCCTTCAGCTTTGCTTTGCTTGTCGGGTGACACAGTAACAGCTTCAGAATTTCATTTCCATGTCTGCTCTTCAGCCGGGTCCTTTCACAAGCTCTTTCCAATGGCCCTGTGGCTACTTAACTTCCACTGGCTTCTCACATTTCTATCCCAGTTTTATTTTCGAAATAGTTGCCATTTTTCATCATACCAAACAGCTAGCTTGACTGCATTTCTCACTCTTTCAGCTGCTGTGTCAATACTTCAAAACATTCAGTTAGTTAACTCAATTCAGTCAAAAATTGTCACAATGTTTAGCATTGTGTTGACACAGCCCATGGCATTGGAGGAAATACAGCTTATTAAGTTCATAGTGATTCTTTATGGAGCAGAGCTACAAACTGTAACAGAGCTACAATTGTAGCCGGACCCCCGTTACAAAGAGAAGGAAACGAATTACTATTGGAGCGCCAACTATGTGCCAGGCACTGTGTTACGATTTATCTACTTTTCGGCTCATTTGATCGTGCAATTATCCAAGCCCTTCACGCTGACCATCACCCAGAGCTGGACGGAAAATGATAGTTTATTATGGAATTTCTATTTACACACTAACACTCAAAGAATGCAGAAAAAATAGGCTTCACAGTCAAGTTTCACTTAATGGTTTAATTTCCTTTAATTTAAATTTGGTTTTGTTGCAAACTGATATGGCTCCTTTAAGAAATTGGGATGCTCAGTCGCAATATATCATGCACCCAGAGAAAGTGGACCTTAGACAGGATTAGACACAGATAGATGGAGAAGTGGGGCTGGTTGAGGGAAGGGAGAAGGAGATGGGGGAGGATGGGGAGACTGAGGAGAGCCTCGTGCTCCGACCTTCAGCACCGTATCTGTGAAATGCACACTGGAAACAACAACACCTGCATGCCTACTGTGTGCAGGTCCAGGGCTAACCAAGAGGGTCTAAGGAACCCGGAGGACACGCTAACAAGTAGCCAGGAGGGTTAATGAGCCATTTAACAGGCTCTAAGGACTTTGCCATGAGAATGTCCTGAGGCACAGAGCCAGGGCAGAAGAAGGCCTGGGGCGGCCTGAAGAGCAGAGAGTAAATAAAGAAAACCCTAGAAACAGTCCTAGAGCAGCTGTTAACTGTAATATAAATGGAGTTAATATTTTAAATGAATCATTCTATTTTAACTCTAACCATTTCTATCTTTAAAAGAAGCAATGAAATATCTACACATACATCTGGTTGTCGCAGATGTTCTGTGCACAGAGGAAGTCCAACTCTGGGCTGGCAGCGGCTGAGAGCCCTAATCATTTGTGAAGCAAAGGAAGAGAGCATCCTTAAAAATGGCCAAACCGCCTCTCCTGGACTTTCATAAAAATATCAACCCGGTAAGGGAATAGTCACAGACGGCATAGATTTTCCCCACAGTTATAAAATTCAGCAGCATCGTGTCTTGAACGACAATAGCATAGACAGATAATGAGATCCTAATTTCTGCTTCAGTGTTCTTCCGTTCTCAACAACTAATTGGTAATTTACTCATGCCTTTCCCCTTTGCGTATATCTCACATTCACACGCAAAAAGTCAGTCAAAGAAAATTTCTTCCTGTCTTATGTTTTTTCAAATAAAAATGTGTATCTTGCACCCAGTTTTAAAAGCTATGAAATGCAGCATTCTTCGAAGTTCCAAAGAGTTGTTAAGATGCTGGTAAGCCTTTATGCATTTATTCTAAGGAGAAAAGGGAGGAGGGACGGAAGGAAGAGGGAAGGAAGGGAAAGGATCTCCACAGTCAAATCACACACACACACACACACACACACACACACACACACGCATGCATGCATGCACGCACGCACGCACGGGATTGTGGATGCAGTGGGGGAAGAGGGCTCCACGTGCTTCTTTTTTTTATTGCTAGTACATTATATTTACAGAGAGATCAGAAACTATATATGTAAAAAGAAAATCATTCCAATTCAACCTCCCAGAATTAACCATTGTTGATATTTTTAGGCTGAACTTTGGCATTAGATTCTTTGAAGAGAACATCCTGTGTTCTTCAAGAAAAAAGAAAAAAAGGAAATAAATTCAAGGAGGGCCCCTGCTGCCTCCCTGGCCCATCTCCCCAGGTCTAGTTCCCTTCTACCTGCCCCAGAGTGGCAATAAAGTGTGTGACTCCCACACCGACAGTCCTGGGTCACCCCACCCCACGCTGCCCTGCCACCTCTAAGTCCACAAAGAGACATCAACTAAAAAAAGAGACTGCCACTTGGTCAAAGTCCTAATCCTCATAAGTTGAAGAAGATCAGATCTAAATAATTTAAATGAAGTTTCAGTTTCTCTGTTCTTACCTCACCTAAAATTTGGTTAGATCTGCACAAATTAAGAATGTATATTGGGGGACTGGGCCCGTGGTGTGGCCGTTAAGTGTGCACGCTCCACTGTTGGTGGCCCGGGTTCAGATCCCGGGCGCGCATCGATGCACCGCTTGTCTGGCCATGCTGTGGCGGCATCCCACATAAAGTGGAGGAAGATGGGCATGGATGTTAGCTCAGGGCTGATCTTCCTCACAAAAAAAAAAAAAAAAGGCATTGAATTGTCTTCATAAAGGCATTTCATGGTGTTCATGAAATTCACTTTGGGAGACCCTCTGGAGTAGCTGCCTCTGGAAAAGAATTTTCACCAAATTTTAGGGACAGGACTTAATATTTATGGGGCCTGAAGCTTATACAATTTGGGGAGGGGATTTCTTTAAGAAACAGAATACGAATTCATGAACACAAAATGTAGCACAAAAATAAATATTCAGAGTGAGAAAAGAATCACAACTAATAAGAAATCTTTAAAAGCTAACAAATATCACAAATTCTAGAAAAATGATATAATCTGTTTACGAGCTGCCGACCCACTGCTATAGTATTTTTTCCACAGATTGGCTTCTGGCTCCTCCTCCACCCCCCTCCCCCACCTCCTTGCAAAGCCAGGACCATGGGACAGGTTCATGTCACAGCTCAGCCTCTGCCCCACCCCTTCATCTCATAATAGCAGGCAAGTGGCCACAGCGGGCAGGAGGGTATTCCAGAAACCCATTCCTACACTGCACAGCCAGCAACAGTTGTCTACAGAGTGACTTGGAACCACATGAATATGCCCACTAAACCCCACCTAAATGTATCCCCAATTTGACTTCCCCTTAGCCAGATCCCAAAAATGCCTGTGGCCACTGCAGTGCCACCCAACTCAAGGGGAAGTATGACAAGGAAAAGCCAGAAGAGAAAGACACAACGGTCCTAACCAACTGCAACTGAAATATCTTACTTTTGCTAATTTTACAAATCTACGACCATATGAACACAATGCTCCTGGGAAGCGGTCACGCACTGAGGGACCCTGATGCCAGGCCTTCTTAGCTTCCAGGCAAATCCACTTCTGGCTCCAGGGTGTGTTCACAGTTGTTGAGGAGTACTCTGCATAGCACCCCAGAGAAGCTGGCATCCTCCCAAAAATCTAAAACCAGTGACGGAGACGTCACCAAATTGGGTGAAGTACACAAAATTTACTTGAGAGGTCCTGGAGAGGAGTTCTAGAAGCTCCTCCCCAGTTTAGAGGTGAGAGGCCAGCCACCACTAGGAATAGAGAAAACAAACCCAACAAGAGCCCCCAGTGAAAAGTCACAAGGGATACCCTCCAAGTTATAGGCATCGATTTGCAAAGGAGCTGCTTCTCACAGGGTAACTCTATACAGCGCGCTCCCGAGTGAGGAGCAGCCGCTGTTTATTTATTTAAGGGTGGTGAACAGCTCTCTGTGGTATTGCCAGGGAGGCCAGCAAGTTCTAAATACAAACTGCCCTCCAATAATCTGAAACCCTTCAAGTTGAGAGAACCTTGCTATTGGAAAAATGCAAGTTGGGGCACGGCACAACTGTGGGTTCAAATCCAGGCTCTGCTAGTTACCACCCATATGACCCCAGATAAGCTACTTAGCTACTCGGAACCTCAGTTTCCTCATCCATAAAATGGGTTTAATAATGCCTACTCTATAGGATTGTTGAGGATTCGTGATATTTGTGACAAGTCTGCCACAAATGAAATATTCGGCAAATAGTAGGCATTATTATAAAGTTGTCTTTCCCATTTACTTTACCACGGTACAAAGAAGACACCTAAATGTTTGGTGACCTCACCTGTTACACAAGTACATAAATAAATGCTTGCTTGTTAAATAGAGATTAAAACTCCCATTGAAATTTGGGAGTATGTGGTGAGGCTAGACAGTGAGTGATATTTGCATCAGCCTTTGGTTTGCCAAAAATGAAGACTTTGTCAGGATGTGAATGGGGGGTGCGTGTTTGGTGAGGGTGGGAGTGGAGTGAGAGGAGAAGGTATTCATTAGAAGTAATAAACAAAATTTGTCTTTTTTATCCCCGAGGGCTATATAAATTACAAAGTAGTAGTCAGGACTGATTTAAAGACTAGAACTTCTGCTGCTAAAATGTGTATGTTGTGGGGGTGGTAAATCTATTGCGATTCAAGACTATTAGAGTATGAAAATTTATTGGTACTCCTAGACTCTATTATCATTTTATTTCTCCTTCAAATATATTCATTTCAGTATTTAAGAAAATAAGTGATACAAATGTGTTTGCCTACGCTCCTGAGAACCAAGCCCCCCACAGCCACAGCGTGCCAAGCCACCTTCCAGTGAGATCTGCCTGAGTCAGCCCTCATTTCTCTCTAACTTACCAATGCTTTCTTTCAAATCTTGCCTAGTTGACGGAGAGAGCAGACATCCAATTTATTTTTACTTTTTAAAAAACTGTTTAGCGGGGGACCAGCCCAGTGGAATAGTGGTTAGGTTCGGAAGCTCTTCAAAGGCCCAGGGTTCGCAGGTTCGGATCCCGGGCGCGCACCGACGCACCGCTTGTCAGGCCATGCTGTGGCGGCGTCCCATATAAAGTGGAGGAAGATGGGCACGGATGTTAGCCCAGGGCCAGTCTTCCTCAGCAAAAAGAGGAGGATTGGCCTCAGATGTTAGCTCAGGGCTGATCTTCCTCACAAAAAAAAAAACAAAACAACTTTTTAGCAAGTTTTATCAGAGATTGAAATTTATATTTCAAAACGCTGTGACTTTCCTGGATTCTATCCTCTCTTATTGATCTTTGTGTCGTCCACCTTTTCACGTAAACATTAAGGCCAAGGAACCCGTTGCACGCCCTTTGCTGGTGCAGGATGTGTCTGGTGGAATGAAGTAGGCAACCTTTTCTCTTTGGTGCCCTGAGAACCGTATGGGAGCCATCCTTGGGCTCAGTGAGCTCTGCCGTGCTCACTTCAGCAGGTTTTAGACTATTATCTTATTTGGAAGTTTATATTTTCAAATTGTGGACTTTCCAACATTAAGAAAAGCTTTTGAAAAGTTTAATCATTTGAAACCAGGATTAGTTTCACTCCCACCATTTTTAAATCCTAGAGAATAATTCATTTCAACTACAGACTTTCCTTTGTTTTGTTTTGTTTTTACCCTTAAGTCTCATTTCCTCCTATGAAATCTATGGTTTAATTGTTTCATTGTTGCTGCTGCTATTATTAGTTAATAGTGTTAAATTTTTTCCTACTAATACCTTATTGCTGCTAAACCTAAAATTTCCAACCCTGTCAAATCACTATTTTCTTAAAATATTACCTTCCCCCCCACCAGGATCTCACAGATTAGATTTCACCTAATTTAATTCTTAATACATTTCTCTACAAAATAGCTGAAATCTCAAATTGGTAACAATTTTTTGCTCTTTACTGGGTAGCCAGATGTAAGCGTCTTTTTTTCCCCCAATTAGAAACTTTCTGATCTGGGAACTTAAAAACTCACTTATGGGTCAGTTCCTTGGTCTCATCGCATCCTCCCTCACCCAGGGACCTTTTCAGGATCTCCTCCCTACCTCCATTCAGCTACTTCCATATTTTAGGGTTACTGTTTGTCTATAGCAAGAACTCCCGAACTTGTAGAAATTTTAGCATTAGACCATTACTTATTGATATACACTCTCCTTTAAAAAATGCCATATGGCACATTTCTAATTTAAAGGACATGAACATGAATTTTGCGTCGAAACTGTTGATTTTCCTTGTGATCATCAGAAGTGGTCCCGAGGCATAAGGAAATATTTCTCCTGGAGGAGTCTGACTTTCCACCCTCTCTGGCTATAAACCATCTCCCCCAGGTCAGGGGAAAGCTGTAAGCTTTTCCAAAGTGCCTTTTACTTTGCACTGTACTCAAATATCACTAAGGGTCATTCAAAAACACTTGCTGGGGCCGGCCCCGTGGCATAGTGGTTAAGTTTGGCGGGCTCGGCTTCAGCAGCCCAGGTTTGCAGGTTCGGATCCCGGGCACGGATATACATCACTCATCGGCCATGCTGTGGTGGCGACCCACATACAAAAAAAAAAAGGAAGACTGGCACAGATGTTAGCTCAGGGCTAATCTTTCTCAGCAATAAAAAACCAAAAACACTTGCTTTGTCAGGACACCTTGAGAGAGAGAGAGAGCTGTGGTAAAAATGCAAATGTTAAGGTTCACAATCTCAGGATAAGCACTGATTCTTAAAATAGATATTTAAAAATTTAAATGTTGTTATGGAATGTTCAGATTTTGAGAACCGGAATTAGAAAAGCAGGGAATGATAGCATTCTCATCTGGAGAGGGTATTTTGTTTTACTCTGCTTACTTGAAGTTAAAACTAATAATTCAAAGTTTTTAATGGATGTTTCTTTGAATTGGCTAAAGATAATCAACACATCTTGCTGACTTGCAGACCCATCTTCCATGTGGGTTACTATCTCTAGACAAGTATAGAGCTGGTACTCTTTTATTTTTTTTTTGGATTAGACTTTTTTTTTTAATTGTTAAATTTTTGTTGTACATTATTGTTTGTCACTCACCATATAAGTGCATCCCTCCACCTCTTGTACCCACCCCACCACCCCCCTAGCCCCTGGTAACCACCAAACAGTTCTATCTGTCCATGTGTTGGTTTATCTTCCACATATGAGTGAAATCATGTGGTGTTTGTTTTTCTCTTTCTGGCTTATTTCGCTTAACATGATACCCTCCAGGTCCATCTATGTTGTTGCAAATGGGACAATTTTGTCTTTTTTATGGCTGAGTAGTATTCCATTTTATATATATACCACATTTTCTTTATCTGATTGTCAGTCGAGGGACACTTGGGTTGCTTCCATGTCTGGCTATAGTGAATAACGCTGTAATGAACATAGCAGTGCATAAGCCTCTTTGGATTGTTGATTTC
The DNA here is from genome assembly GCF_020826845.1 of Diceros bicornis minor. Classification (NCBI taxonomy): domain Eukaryota; kingdom Metazoa; phylum Chordata; class Mammalia; order Perissodactyla; family Rhinocerotidae; genus Diceros; species Diceros bicornis. The sequence continues at coordinate 20,963,108 of NC_080775.1, forward strand.
AGGTTCTTTGGGTAGATACCCAGTAGTGGGATAGCTGGATCATAAGGTATTTCTATTTTTAATTTTTTGAGGAATCTCCATACTGTTTTCCATAGAAGCTGCACCATTTTGCATTCCCACCAGCAGTGGATTAGGGTTCACATTTCTCCACAGCCTCTCCAGCATTTGTTGTTTTTTGTCTTGGTGATTATAGCCATTCTAACAGGTGTAAGATGATATATTAGTGTGGTTTTGATTTGCATTTCCCTGATGATTAGTGATGTTGAGCAACTTTTCATGTGCCTATTGGCCATCTGTATATCTTCTTTGGAGAAGTGTCTGTTCATTTCCTCTGCCTATTTTTTTTTTTTTTTTTTTTTTTTTGTGAGGAGATCAGCCCTGAGCTAACATCCGCCAATCCTCCTCTTTTTTTTTTGCTGAGGAAGACGGCCCTGGGCTAACATCGGTGCCCATCTTCCTCCACTTTATATGGGACGCCGCCACAGCATGGCTTACCAAGCAGTGCGTCGGTGCGCGCCCGGGATCCGAACCAGCGAACCCCGGGCCGCCACAGCGGAGCGCGCGCACTGAACCGCTTGCGCCACCGGGCCGGCCCCCCCTCTGCCTATTTTTTGATCAGGTTGTTTGTTTTTTTTGTTGTTCAGTTGTGTGAGTTCTTTATATATTATGGAGATTAATCCCTCATCGGATATATGGTTTGCAAATATTTTTTCCCAGCTGGTGGGTTCCCTATTCTTTTTGATCCTGGTTTCATTTGCCTTGTAGAAGCTCTTTAATCTGATGAAGTCCCACTTGTTTATTTTTTCTTTTGTTTCCCTTGTCTGAGTAGACATGGAATTCAAAAAGATCCCTTTATGGCTGATGACAAATAGTGTACTACCTATATTTTCCTCCAGGAGTTTTATAGTTTGAGGTCTCACCGTCAGGTCTTTGATCCATTTTGAGTTAATTTTTGTGTATGGCAAAAGAAGATGGTCTACTTTCATTCTTTTGCATGTGGCTGTCCAGTTTTCCCAGCACCATTTATTGAAGAGACTTTCCTTTCTCCACTGTATGTCCTTAGCTCCTTTGTAAAGATTAGCTGCGTGTAGATGTGAGGTTTTATTTCTGGACTTTCAATTCTCTTCCATTGATCTGTGTGTCTGTTTTTGTACCAGCACCATGCTGTTTTAATTACTATTGCTTTGTAGTATGTTTTGAAGTCAGGTATTCTGATGCCTCCAGCCTTGTTCTTCTTTCTCAGGATGGCTTAGCTATTCGGGGTCTTTTGTTGCCCCATGTGAATGTTAGTATTCTTTGTTCTATTTCTGTGAAGAATGTCCTTGGGATTCTGATTGGGATTGCATTGAATCTGTAGATTGCTTTAGGTAGTATGGACATTTTAACTATGTTTATTCTTCCAATCCAAGTGCATGGAATATTTTTCCATTTCTTTATGTCATCACTGATTTCACTCAATAATGTCTTATAGTTCTCGTTGTATAGGTCTTTCACTTCCTTGGTTAAATTTTTTTTTTTTTAACAGTTTTATTTTATTTTATTTTTTTTTGTGAGGAAGATCAGCCCTGAGCTAACATCCATGCTAATCCTCCTCTTTTTGCTGAGGAAGACCAGCTCTGAGCTAACATCTATTGCCAATCCTCCTCCTTTTTTTTCCCCCAAAGCCCCAGTAGATAGTTGTACGTCATAGTTGCACATCCTTCTAGTTGCTGTATGTGGGACGCGGCCTCAGCATGGCCAGAGAAGCGGTGCGTCGGTGCGCACCCGGGATCCGAACCCAGGCCGCCAGCATCGGAGGGCGCGCACTTAACCGCTAAGCCACGGGGCCAGCCCATCCTTGGTTAAATTTATTCCTAGATATTTTATTCTTTTTGTTGCAATTGTAATGGGATTGTCTTCTTGAGTTCTCTTTCTGTTAGTTCGTTGTTGGTATATAGAAATGCAACTGATTCTGTAAGTTGATTTTGTACCCTGCCACTTGGCTGTAGTTGTTGATTATTTCTAACAGTTTTCCAATGGATTCTTTAGGGTTTCTATATATAAGATCATGTCGTCTGCAAACAGCGAGAGTTTCACTTCTTCATTGCCTATTTGGATTCCTTGTGTTCCTTTTTCTTGCCTAACTGCTCTGGCCAGAACCTCCAGTACTGTGTTGAATAAGAGTGGCGAGAGTGGGCACTCTTGTCTTGTCCCTGTTTTGAGGGATGGCTTTCAGTTTTTCCCCATTGAGTATGATGTTGGCTGTGGGTTCGTCATATATGGCCTTTATTATGTTGAGGTATTTTCCTTCTATGCCCATTTTGTTGAGAGTTTTTATCATAAATTGATGTTGAATCTTGTCAAAAGCCTTCTCTGCATCTATTGAGATGATCATATGGTTTTTATTCCTCGTTTTGTTAATGTGGTGTATCACATTGATTGATTTGCGGATGTAGAACCATCCCTGTGTCCCTGGTATAAATCCCACTTGATCATGGTGTATGATCTTTTTAATGCATTGCTATATTTGGTTTGCCAACATTTTGTTGAGGATTTTTGCATCTATGTTCATCAGGGATATTGGTCTGTAGTTTTCCTTCTTAGTATTGTCTTTGCCTGGCTTTGGTATCAGGGTGATGTTGGCCTCGTAGAATGTTTGGGAAGTGTTCCATCTTCCTCTATTTTTTGGAATAGTTTGAGAAGGATATGTATTAAGTCTTCTTTGAATGTTTGGTAAAATTCTCCAGAGAAGCCATCTGGTCCTGGACTTTTAGTTTTGGGGAGGTTTTTGATTACTGTTTCAATCTCTTTACTTGTGATCAGTCTATTCAGGTTCTCTATCTCTTCTTGATTCAGTTTTGGGAGGTTGTATGAGCCTAAGAATTTAGAGCCGGTATACTTTTTGAAATTAAAATTGAATGAAAAGCAAAATGATTTTTAAAAATCACTTTCAAATGAATGAAAAACAAAATAACTTTTAAAAATTAAATACTTTCATCACATACTTAACCTGAATCTTATCCTATTTTCCATAAGTATAATTTCTGAAATATAACCATACTAGATATTTTTATTCAGGCATACCTTGGAGATATTGCAGGTTCAGTTCCAGACCACCACAATAAAGTGAGTCACATGAATTTTTTGGTTTCCCAGTGCATATAAAAGTTATGTTTACACTATACGGTAGTCTATTAGTGTGCAATAGCATTATGTCTAAAAAAAATTGTGCATACCTTAATTAAAAATATTTCATTGCGAAAAAACGCTAACCTCATCTGAGCCTTCAGAGGGCTGTAGTCTTTTTGCTGGAGGAGGGTCTTGCCTCAGTGTTGATGGCTGCTGACTGATCAGGGTGGTGGTTGCTGAGGGCTGGGGAGGCTGTGGCAATTTCTTAAAATAAGACAACAATGAAGTTTGCTGCATCAATTGACTCTTCCTTCCATGAACAATTTACCTGGAGCATGCGATGTTGTTTGATAGCATTTTACCCACAGTACAACTTCTTTCAAAATTGGAATGAATCCTCTCAAACCCTACTGCTGCTTTATCAACTAAGTTTATGTGATATTCTAAATCCTTTGTAGTCATCTCAACAGTCTTCACAGCATCTTCAGCAGGAGTAGATTTCATCTCAAGAAACCACTTTCTTTGCTTATCCCTAAGAAGGAACTCCTCATCTGTTAAAGTTTTATTGTGAGATTGCAGCAATTCAGTCATATCTTCAGGCTCCACTTCTAATTCTAGGTGTCTTGCTATTTCCACCACATCTGCAGTTACTTCCTCCAGTAAATCCTGAATGCTTCAAAGTCATCCGGGACAGTTGGAATCAACTTCTTCCAAACTCCCATAAATGTTGATATTTTGACCTCTTCCCATGAATCACAAGTGTTTTTTGTTTCTTTGGTTGTTGTTGTTGTTGTTGTTGTTGTTTTGGTGATGAAGATTGGCCCTGAGCTAACATCTGTGCCAATCTTCCTCTATTTTGTATGTGGGTCACCACCTCAGCATGGCTGACAAGTGGTGTAGGTCCACACCCAGGATCCAAGCCCACAAAAACACAGGCCACTGAAGTGGAGCACACCAAACTTTACTACACCATGGGGCCAGCTCCGAATCACAAATGTTCTTAATGGCTTCTAGAATGGTAAATCCTTTCCAGAAGGTTTTCAGTTTACTTTGCCCAGATCCATCAAAGGAATCACTATCTATGGCAGCTATAGCCTTACAAAATGTATTTCTTGAGTAATAAGACTTGAAAGTTGAAATTATTGCTTGATCCATGGGCAGCAGAATGGATGTTGTGTTAGCAGGCAAGAAAATAACATGAATCTCATTGTACATCTCCATTAGAGCTCTTGGGTAACCAGGGGCATTGTCAATGAGCAGTAACATTTGGAAAGGAATCTTTTTCTGAGCAGTAGCTCTCAATAGTGGGCTTAAAATATTCAGTAAACCATGTGTAAACAGACAGTGCTGTCATCCAGGCTTTGTTGTTCCATGTAGAGAGCACAGGCAGAGTAGATTTATGTAATTCTTAAGGGCCCTAGGCTTTTCAGAATGGTAAATGAGCATTGGCTTCCACTTAAGGTCACCAGCTACATTAGCCCCTAACAAGAGAGTCAGCTTGTCCTTTGAAGCTTTGAAGCCAGGCATTGACTTCTCCTCTCTAGCTATGAAAGTCCTAGATGGCATCGTCTTCCAATAGAAGGCTGTTTGGTGTACATTGAAAATCTGTTGTTTAGTGTAGCCACCTTCATTAATTATTGTAGCTAGATCTTCTGGATAACTTGGTGCAGCTTCTACATCAGCACTTGTTGCTTCACTTTGCCCCTTTATGTTACAGAGACTGCTTCTTTCCTTAAACCTCATGAACCGACTTCTGCTAGCTTCCAGCTTTTCTTCTGCATCTTCCTTATCTCCCACAGCCTTCACAGAATTGAAGAGTTAGAGCCTTGCTCTGGATTAGGCTTTGGCTTAAGGGACTGTTGTGGCTGGTTTGGTCTTCTATCCAGACCTCTCAAACTTTCTCCATATCAGCAATAAGGCTGTTTCTCTTTCTTGTCATTCATATGTTCACTGGAGTAGCACTTTTAATTTCCTTCAAGAACTTTTCCTTTGCATTCACAACTTGGCTAACTGTTTGGCACAGGAGGCCATCTTTCAGCCTCTCTCAGCTTTTGACATGCCTTCCTCACTAAACTTAATCATTTCAAGCTTTTGATTTAAAATAAGAGACATGTGACTTTTCCTTTCACTTGAAAACTTAGAGGCCATTGTAGAGTTATTAATTGTCCTAATTTCAACATTGTTGTGTCTCAGGGAATAAGGAGGCCCAAGGAGAAAGAGAGAGACAGGGCAACGGCCAGTCAGTGTAGCAGTCAAAACACACACATTGATTGATTAAGTTCGCTGTCTTATATAGGTGCAGTTCGTGGTGCCCCAAAACAATTACAATAGTAACATCAAAGATCACTGATCACAGATCCTCATAATAAATATAATAATAGCGAAAAAGTTTGAAATATTGTGAGAATTAAAAAATGTGACACAGAGACGCGAAGTGAGCAAATGCTATTGGAAAAATGGTGCTGACAGACTTGCTCAATGCAGGGTTGCCACAAACTTTCAATTTGTAAAAAATGCAATATCTGCATTTCACCTCATGAAACCTCCACCCTCACTCCAGGCCTGTGGTAGCCATTCATTTTTCTCATGGAATATTTCTAGCTCTCTACACTTCCTACAACCGGGTGTTCAGGTGGGACTCAAGAGTTAATAATGGCCTATGTGTTGTGAGGTGGAAGCGAAGTATAAGATTCTCAGAGCCCTCTTTTCCCTCTGTCACAGCCTGCATTCCAGAGTGAGAACAATGATGACACCAAGCAGAACCCCCGACCAACCACAATGGACATATAGTATGAGGAGAAAACAACTCTTGTTGCTTTAGACCCTAAGATTTGGGACTGTTTGTTACCACAGTACAATCTAATCTATCCTGACTGCTACAAGTTCCATATAATAAGATAATACAATAAAATGTCACCAATTTGGAAGAATGTAAAAAAATAAACCAGAATGAATTAGTAATTCCTCTGAATCACAGAATTTTTAAGAAAAAGATGTTATTTCTGACAACTGTTTGCTGTGGTATTAGCCCTACCTGATTTCACCATCTACTGGAACCCTCTCTGCTCTCGTACTACAGGAGAGTAAGTGGTGTTATTTTAACTGGTTTTATTCCCAGTTGTTTCATTTCTATTCTGTGCCTTTCAAGTAGATAAGAGTGGATATATCCAAATGGATAAGGGTATAGACCTAGGAGCAGAGGGATCTGGCTTTCAGTCACCTCTCTATAACACGCCAGCCAGTAACCTCGAGCACGTCATGTCCCTTCGTGTGTAAAACAGGGATTAATACGGGCCAGCCCAGAGCCTGGCAGGTGGTAAACCTAACTAACTGTACATAGTAAACCTTGAACGACGGCCTGACATTATCAGAAATTGTTCAGAGCAGGAGTCCTCACTTTCCCATTTAACCCACTTCTCACAGCACAACGTTCTGTCTGGGGTGGCAACTTGGCAAATGCAGTTGGCAGACAACGTTTTTCAAAATGAGTCAACTCTCCTTCTTTCTCCGGTTCATGGTTCATCAGCTAATTCTATCTCTCGGGTTAGAGATTCCTGCTGCGGCATTTTTACATGCAAACATTCTATTTCATTTTTAAATTGGAATTTTGATAGCCCACTAAAATAATTCAAATATACCTTTGAGACGCTCAGTCTAGTTTTCCCCATGGGAGGCAGTGTAAGGAGATATAAAGAACACGGGCTCGGGAATGAGTCAGGTCAGGGGCTGAATCCCAGCTCTGCCTTTTACAACGACCTATGGCAAACACGTAACTCAATTTCCTGATCTCTAAAAGGGGTAATAACACCCGTCTTAGAACTTAGCCATGAAAATGAGCTGCGCATGCATGTTAAAGCACATGACCTGGGATACAGTAACTGCCCACTTAAAAAAAGAAAGAAGAAAGTTCGTTTCCTTCCCATGTTGTGCTTCTGAGTTTTCCACATGGCTTATTAAAATTTAAATTACTGTGAAGAGGGTGGTTGTTTCAAGACTGAATGTGTCAACAATCTCACTTTCTTAGAGCCCCATCCAGTCTCTTTTGTATTCAGAGAAGTCGCTTCAAGTCCACTTGAATTTAAAGCTTAAGATCGTCTGCAAACTGGGAACCCACAGTCACTGCTGTTAAACCCTAAAGCAAGCCCCATGCAAGCTGATTTCTTCTTAATCATTCAATCCAACTAAAAACTACTAAAATTCTGTTTTATTTTATGTTTTCCATCTAAATGAAGCAAGTTTCATTGAACAAAGGAAAATCAGTGGATTCACAACAATAAATAACTGCTAGAGGCATAAGGACACAAGTTCATTCATTCAGTTGCCGGTTTTTATCGAGAACTCACTCTGCGGCAGGTAATTCTCGTCTTGGTGGAGCAGTGAAGAGCAAGAAAGACAAAATAGCTGCCCTCATGCAACTTACATCCTAGCGGAGGAGACATGGAAATACATAAATAATAAAATAGGGACGGCCCCGCGGCTTAGCGCTTCAGTGCGCGCGCTCTGCTGCTGGGGGCCCAGGTTCGGATCCCGGGCGCGCACTGACGCACCGCTTCTCTGGCCATGCTGAGGCCATGTCCCACATACAGCAACTAAAAGGATGTCCAGCTATGACATACAACTATCTACTGGGACTTTGGGGGAAAAAATAAATAAATAAAATTATTAAAAAAAACAAAATATTAATAAAATACAGTGATTATTATAGAAGTATTTGCTGTAAAGAAAAATAAAAGAGGATAAGGAGATGAGTGATGTGGGAAGAGGGAGCAATATTAGTCAGAGTCAGAAAGAACATGGGAGGAGGGGCAGTGAGCTTGATGATGCAGATGATGCAGTGACATTGGGAGAAAGAGCCTTCCTGGAAGAGGTGGTAAAGGCCCTGAGGCAAAACGAAATTGCCAAGTTCAAGGAACAGAAAGCCAGCCAGTGTGGCCAAAGGGAGCAGTCAAGAAGAGTGGTAGGAAATGAGGTTAGAGAGCAAAGTAGCAATCAGACCATGTAGGTCTCTAAGACATACTATAGAACTTGGATTTGTTGCTAAGTGTTCTAGGAAGCCTCTAGAGGGTTTCCATCAGGTGAGTGACTTGGTCTGACTTACATTTTTAAACAATCACTTGAGTTTGTGTATGAGCAGGGACTACCAAAGGCAAGAGTGGAAACAGGAGACCCATTAGGGTGTTGCAGTAGTTGAGGAGAGAGATGATTATAGCTCAGATTAGAATGGTGGTGGTAGAGGAAGTGACAAGTGACCATATTTGGGGTATATTTTGAAGACAGAGCCAACAGTACCTGCTGAACAATTGAACATGGGCTGTGAAAAAAAAACAGGAATGAAGGAGAACTCCTAGATTTTAGCCCTGAGCAATTTGGTGAAATGGGATGTCATTTACTGAGAAAGATAAAACTGGGGGGCAAGCAGGTTTAGGTGAGAAAGTCAATAATTCTATTTTAGACATTTTAAGTTTGAGATGCTTATTTGACATCCAAGAGATAGTGAATAGGCAGTGGGATATATACATCTGGAGTTCAAGGAAGGAGTCTGGGTTGGAAATAAATTTGAGATTCACCAGCATTTGGAAGTCACTAAGGCCAAGGGACTAGAAAAGACCTTCCAGGGAGAAGGTGTAGACAGAGAAGAGAAGAGTCCGAAGAGCAAAGACTCAACCTTAAGAGGTGAGGGAGAAGAGCAAGAGCGACCAAAAATAGAGACAGGCTAGCCGGTGTGGTAGGAGGAGACCAGGAGAGCGCGGGATCTCCCAAGTATCCTCCCTCAAAAAAAGCGTTTGGGGGCCGGCCCGGTGGCGCAAGCGGTTAAGTGCGCGCGCTCCGCTGCGGCGGCCCAGGGTTCGCTGGTTCGGATCCCGGGCGCGCACCGACGCACTGCTTGGTAAGCCATGCTGTGGCGGCGTCCCATATAAAGTGGAGGAAGATAGGCACAGATGTTAGCCCAGGGCCGTCTTCCTCAGCAAAAAAAAAGAGGAGGATTGGCGGATGTTAGCTCAGGGCTGATCTCCTCACAAAAAAAAAAAAAAAAAAAAAAAAAAAGCGTTTGAAGAATTTGGTCTACCAGGGAGGGCAGAAAATTTGGTACAGAAACTGCAAGTTGATGTGGCATAAAAGCAGGGTGGATTTCCTGCAGGGGAGTTGAGAGAATATGCAAGAAAGTGGCTTTCCTATTGGGAAACCTAAGCTTGACAGACAGGAAAGGAGGGCCTGGGGGTCGATGGATAATTAAAAAGTGGTGGCATAGGGAGCTGATAACAATTTGGAGCTTCCAGACACAGAAAACAAGCAAAGTGCAGACTTTAAAGTCACCTACTTCCAGTAATTCCGTTTCTAGGTATACACCCCAAAAACCTGACAGAAGAGTCTCGAAAAGGTATTTGTACACCCATGTTCATAGCAGCATTATTCACAAAGATAAAACGTGGAAGTACCCATTGACAGGTGAATAGATAAACAAAATGTGGCACATACATATAATGGAATATTATTCAGCCTTAAAAAGGACTGAAATGCTGTGACATGCTACAACATGGATGAATCTTGAGGACATTATGCTAAATGAAATAAGCCAGTCACAAAAGACAAATTTTGTATGATTCCGCTTACATCAAGCACCTAGACTAGTCGAACTCACAAAGACAGAAAGAAGAATGGTGGTCACCAGGGGCTGAGGGAGGGAGGGAAATGAGGAGTTATTGTTTAATGAGTACAGAGTTTCAGTTTTGCAAGATGAAAAGAGTTCTGGAGATGGATGGTGGTGATGGTTGCAAAACAATATGAATGTACTTAATGCCACTGAACTATACATTTCAAAATAGTTAAGATGGCAAATTTTGTGTGTATTTTACTACAATTTTAAAAACTGGAAGAAAAAAAGTATCACCTATACATCTATTCCCTGGTTTTGATATTGTACTAAATCTTACATATAATATATGTATGATATATATAATTGTATATAATTGTACAATTATATAAGATGTCACCATCGGGTAAGCTAAATGAAATGTACATAAAACTTTATGTACTAATTTTTCAAATTCCTGTGAGTCTATAATTATTCCAAAATAAAAGTTTAAAAAAATCACCTAGTAGAGGTGTCGATAAAAAACTCTTCCATCCCAATGTTTCTGTGGCCCAGCTAACAACAGAAACCTTCCTGTCTCAGGTAGAACCACACGTCTAAACTCGCTCCAAACCCCTGACACACTGCTCAGAATTTTCAGTGTATTTGGTCCTTTGACCTTTACTGCTTATAATTTAAGAAAGACCCTTCCATTCTAACACACATCCAGCATAAACATATGTCTCCAAAGAAGCTAAACAATCTGGGAAAGTATTAGTTTTAGGTTTGGAAATACAAGCAAAGAGCTACCTTTTGAAAAGGGGTGAATGGATTTGACTTTCCCACTTCATAGTGGATTTGCGTTTAGAAATCTCACACTATTGTTCTCATTGATGGGGTTCAGGACATGCTACCCACAAATACGACACCTTGGCAAATTGAATATTTTAAGCCGAAGGCATTTGAGAAACAACACGTGCAGGAAGGACTCTGTGAGCTTCTCCTGAAGCAGGTCCTAAGATCCTAGGTGCCCTCCCTAAACCCAGAGGAAAGGCACATCCTGATCTGTAAGATGAAGAGATGCTGAAAGGAATCTGAAAGTACAGGCTTGCTAAATTTCCCCAGCTTACTACACTTAGCTCATACCCTTTGCCCTTCATATTTTTCCACAACTTTCCACTCTTCATCAAATCTAGTATGAAAACATGCAAGTTTAACCATTTGTTTGGGTCTTCATTTCCTTATGAAGGTTCCCATGTCGAGTAAAACTTACATTAAATAAATTTGTGTGCTTTTCTCTCGTCAGTCTGTCTTTTGTTACAGAGATCCAGCTGAAAATCTAGAAGGATAGAAGGAAAAAGATATTTTCCTCCCCTACACCATTAAGCATGGACGTGCCCATAAGCCCCTTCCCTCTCCTCCAGCCCACCTTGTCATCCATCTCCAAGGTAACCTCAGCTGACGTGGATCTAGCTTCCTAAACGGAGACCAAATCAGCTGTCATGGATCCAGAGAAGCCACCTGAATCCATAGGAGCTCCCTCCAGTGAGCTGTCACTCAGCAGCACTCTCCCTTAAAGCTTCAGAACACTTGCAAGTCATCGATTTGTCTGGAGGGAGGTGACATGGAACGCTGGCTTCCTCTGGAACAGGCCAAAACAAGGCTTGGCTGTGAGATATCACCAGCACCTGAGGCCTCGAGAACAGAGAGAAAGGAGTGGACTTACAGAGAACAAAGAACAAGGGCCATGAAGGGGTCACAAAAATACATCCAGAGGTCAGACGCACCAGAAGCATGAATGTTTTTAGAACTCAACAATTGTGCTCCAAGAAGCGAATGTGAGGCAGCATGTGTAACTCAGGGCAGTAGATGAACCAGCATCTGTGAACTGAGAATAGCAAATAAAAACATTTTGGGTCAATAAAATTCTTACAGATTGCTTGCTGTTAAAAAAATATTTACCTTGTTCTCACCTATAATTGGGGATCAAGGCTGTGTCAAGGCAGAAAAAATGTTTTACTACATCATGTATTGATTTACGACACGCCTATCTCATCGGAGATGTAGAGATCATTCATGGTTCCTGAAATATAGGTCATCAGTCAAATCTCCCAGAACATATTACAAAATGGAAAAGAAATGACTTTTTTAAAAATGATATATGGCACAGTCTTGTAGCCCTTTATGGAAGAGAAGGGTTCAAGGTCACCGGCTTTGACATTCCTAGCCCCCATAATTTTTATTTATATGGTAAAATAGAAGTTGTTCCTCTCCGAATCGATTTTCTCTTCACCTGGACAAGATTAGCATCCAGTAATTCTTTCTACAGGTGTTTTGTATCAAATCAATTCACGATGCCTCACAGTCTTAATCACAGAAGGGAGAAGTGAGCGTGGTTAGCAGTTTGGGGCTATGGCTGGAAAGATAACCAAAAAAGTCTACATCAAAAACAACTGAATTTTACAGTGTTGTTGCTTCCTGATGTTTTTTTAGTTCTGGTGCTGTTACTAACCTACTTTAAAAAAAGAAACTCGGATGATTTCCCCATTGCCCATCAAATTAAACATAAACTTAAATCTGATATATTTAGGCAACAAAATGATCCCCAAACTCTTTCCAGCCTCATAAGCACTGTACTTCCTACTAAGTCCACTAACAACAACAATAACAACAATAATAATAGCTAACACTTTTCAAGCGCTTACTATAAATCGGGAACAGTCCCAAGAGTTTTCATATCTTAAATTAATCCTCACATCTATCCAATGAGGTACTATTATTATCTCTCTCCCTTTATAGATAGAGGGAGAGGCCCAGAGAGGTTAATGACTTGCCCAAGGTCACACAGGAGAATGCAGTAGAGCCGGGATTTAAACTGAGGCAGCCCGGCACCTGAGCCTAAACACTTCACCACTTACATCCTTGACCCTGCCTGTTTTGTGGGTCCTTCTCCACCCTGCTTTTTGAATATCCTCCTTGAAAAAAATCCGTTGTTGAAATTCTGTCAAGGCGCATTTCAAATACCGCATCTTGCACGCAGCCTTCTTGGCTATTCCCATCTAATTAACGTCTAGCCTACCCTGGCCATCACGCAGCCTTTCTTCACATCTCCATATCTCCCTGATGACCCTAATTATATTCTACCTTTATTTATTGTTGGGTATTTTGCCTTAGCCCCTCCAGTAGTCTGTAAACCCTTGAGCACAGGGACTAAATGGTCTTCATCCCTACATCCCAGGCAGCAGCTAGCAGAGTTTCTGGAACACTGAGGGCTCTGGATAAATGTGTTCAGTTAATGAACTTGCTACTTTGTTTCAGTCTGAATTTTCCCGGGTGTAAAAAGAAAATAGTCACAACGTTCAGATATAATATCGTGTGGCCTGGCCTTGCACTATGTCAACCTCTGACAACAGTTCGGAGAAAGCCAAATAAGTATTCCCACATTTCCTGTAAAGTCATTTCAGGGAAAAGGGTGATTGTGTAGATTGGCACGCGTCACAGAGCCTAGGCGAGTGGCTGAAGTGGTTGCACTTTTTCCTGCGAGCTTAAAGACAATCTAGCTTTGCAACTTCATGAAAGAGAGTAGGGAGTTTTTCCTCTAAAATAAAGAAGGTTGGAGGGCAGGGAGGAAGAGGAGAAGCTGGACTTTTGTTTTAGGATACTCAGACCAAGAAAAAATGTCTAACTGAGTGGCAGGTGGCGGACTAGCTAAAGCGAGAGGTGTCTCTGATGTTGGTTTGGCAGGTTCAAGTTACCAAGAAAAGGAAGACTCTGGTTACCTTGACAACACAGGAAACCCAGGGCTACAGCATGTTTGACTCTCAATTCCCTTAAAGCTTTAGTAGATTTGGTACCATTTCATCAGAACTACATGCCTGAAACTCCTGTTTCTGTGATATATTAAAACTGTACCAGAAACAGTTTTTCAGGTAAATAGGTCTTTTGTTTCAGGATAAAGTTACACAGCTTTAATAATTCTGATACGCCCAATCGTCTATCTTGAGTTGCCTAGGTTGGCTACGTCTCTGAATAATAGTCCCAATTTTGTTCCAATTTGCCCTGGCAAGACAGCATAGTATGTCTCACATTTTCTTAACAAGCACGTCACAATTAGCTTTAGCCTAATGTTCAGATGCAAAATATTTTACTCCTCATTGAAAATAAAAATTTCCCAGAAATAGTAATTTGATGAGATCAAATTATTTCCTCAGGGATCTAGTCAGTTGCAGCTGATACAAAGGGAAACAGACACCCTTGAAACCCCCGACCCCTCAATGCAGCCCCAGTCCAGCTACCCTCTCACTCCTGCCTCAGTCTTCTCCAGCTCCTTGCAGGCTCATGAGAAGGACCTATCTGCAAGACTACCAAACCTAGAACCTCTGGAGTGCTGCTCCCCTAAGAGCTCCGGGAGTCCACTCTTTGGTGCCCTTCCACAGTCCACCCACATCTGCCAGAATCACCGGGGCCTCAACCTCTCTCCTTTGAACTGCTGGAGGAACCATGACCTTGGCCAGCCTAGTCAAAACTCAGCACAGACTTTCCCATTAAAAAATGTTGTAAGTGTTGGGGCTGGCACTGTGGCCTAGTGGTTAAGGTCCATACGCTCTGCTTTGGCGACCCAGGTTTGGTTCCCGGGCTTGGACTTACAACACTCATCAGCAGACATGCTGTGGCGGTGACCCACATACAAAATAGAGGAAGATTGGCACAGATGTTAGCTCAGGGGTAATCTTCCTCAAGCAAAAAAAATAAAATGTTGTAAATGGTAGTTAATATCTATATTCTTGTTGGTATCGTAAAATAGGAACTAAGTAGAATTTTATAGACTGGCCTCACCACCCATCCATGCCTGATATCACTCTTTCTATCAGGAACATTTTCTAAGTTCAAATCAGATAAGTTACAAACTCTCGAAACCTAATATTTAGTTGGATTCTGCCCATATTTATAGTTTTCCAATGCACTATACACATTGTTTATCAGTTTTTATTAGTTTAGGATCATAAAGATTTATTGCATATAAATACAGCCTGAAGAACATCCGTCACTTGTGTTGCTAAAAAAGTCATTATGTTTGATGTATTAAATCTAAAGTAACATTTAATATCATTGCAAGTTATTATTGGATTTATTTTTTCATGTTTTTTAAATTTATAGCAAATGGAGTTACAAGCTCAGAATTTAAAACATCATCTCTCAGTGTTGGCTAGTTGATGATAAGAAAAATCTTAAGGTTAGAAGAAAACATACAGGGCCCGACCTGGTGGGGTAGTAGTTAAGTTCTCACATTACACTCTGGCAGCCCGGGGTTTGCCGGTTCGGATCCCGGGCACGGACCCACTCACTGCTCATCAAGCCACGCTGAGGCGGTGTCCCATATAGAAGAACTAGAAGGACCTACAACTGGGATTTACAACTGTGTACTGGGGCCTGGGGGGGAAAAACGAAAAGAGGAAGATTGGCAACAGATGTTAGCTCAGGGCCAATCTTGCTAAAAAAAAAAAAAGAAGAAAACAAACATAACAAAGTTCTGTTTCCTGGATTTAGTGTCTTCTATGAAAAGGGGAGGGCACTCATTGTCAGAACGAGAACAGGGCAAGAAAAACAGTCCCAGAACTTTTCCCAAACTGTCTACAACTTTTGGCACGTGGAGCATTTTCTATTGAGCCCTGTTTTCTGGGTTTTCACACTCATATTTCCTGCTTCTTCTGTTGTTTTATTTTTATCAGCTTCACAGACGGGAAAAGAGGATTTCTTCCCAGATTGAAACATGTTTCTCTCTCCTTCCACATGTTTATTCCTGGGCATACGTTCAAACTTATGTCCCAATTTTATGTTAGTATCTCTCAAATATGGAAGGAGCTCCTCCTTCACAGAGTTCAAAAGCTAGAAAACTGATGCCAGCAAAAAAAAATCAAGAGAAGCAAGAGGCCGGGCTGGCCTGAGCCAGGCCACCAAGCTGACTGGGGAATAAGCTTGTTCAGCTCCCAGGTTGCAACGTCCCTGGGCGGCTCACCTGAGGCTGTTCTGCTTCCTGCAGCATTTGGAAACACCTCTCCTCCATCGAGCCCCACAAGTGATGGATGTTTTGCAAAGCAGTCAACACAGCACTAACAATTGTGGCTGACGTGTCTGCCTTTATGCTAGAAAAATGTTCTGAGTGTATATTCTTGCAGAATGTTCTGTGGTGGTTGCTTAATTGTCGTATTCACAAGAAGTCATTTGCTAGAGGCTGGAAAGAAGGAATGGCAGGCAAGATTTTTCTCCACACCTGGAGAGCAAAATCCTGGGTGAGGAGGTTCCCATGCCTATAGGGAAATCAGGTCACAGGGAAATTTGAGTCCAGTATGGCCAGTAAGGTCGTGACAACCCTACCCAGCATTAAAGAGGACGTAAAAGAGACTAAGCCTGTGACGTTGTGTAAAATCAGCCCAGGACCTGGGATCCCACCTCTGCCTCACTATGTCTTGGTTCTTGAGTAGACACCTATTTCATCTACGCAGTGTTCTGTTGTACTGGCTGAGGGGTATATAACTTACTTGGTGAGCAGAGGAAGGGGGCATCGTACTGATGATCCTAAAGATAGTTTGTATTTACAAAATATTCCGACCACTTCAACATATCAAATGGCTGAAAGAAGTCACCGTTGTTTTTCAAGCCAGGACTGGAGAAATAGCAAGTTTGTCCAAATACCTCTGTCTAGGGGAGTTGTAAACCAAGTCACAGGCAGAGTGACATATGGAATGTTGGCAAGGGCTAGAGGAGGGAGGGAGGGAGGAACGGAAAGAAAAAAGCAACAGTGAACCCTGAACATATTGGTGCCTTGGGAAATCCGACAGGCTCCTTTCATGGCAAGGTTTGAGGTATATAGCATTTCTCATCTCATGAGGGTCTCATAACCCTTTGACCTTTGCTTTCTCAGCCACTCACCCCTGAAGGAATGAACGAGCCAGGGACCCAAGAAGAAAGCTGACTGCCACACTCTGGTGAGTCTCCAGTTAGAATCTGTTATAGCTGCCCCTGTTCCAGAAGTGGGAAGTGTCTGATGAGTGAGATCAAAATCACTGTACATATTCATTCAAGATGTCCAGACCTCTGCTAGAAAAGAAATAACCAGTCTGTCAACCTGCAGGACCAAGCACAATCTAGCCTCTGCATGGGCAGGCTTTCCTGGGTGACATACCATTATATTAACTTTTTTTTTTTTTTGGTGAGGAAGATTAGCCCTGAGCTAACATCCATTGCCAATCTTCCTCTTTTTGCTGAGGAAGATTAGTCCTGAGCTAACATCTGCGTCCATCATCCTCTATTTTGTATATGGGACGCCACCACAGCGTGGCTTGATGAGCGGTGCATAGGTCTGCATCCAGGATCCAAACCGATGAACCCCGGGCTGCCGAATCGGAGTGCGTGATTAACTACTACACCACCAGGCTGGCCCCATATTAACATTATTTTTAACTAGCAACGTGCATTGGATCTTTACAACGTGCCAGGAAACATGCCAAGCCCTCTACATGCATTATCTCCTTAAATATACACAGCAACTGTGCGAGGTAGAGGCCACTGCTCTATCCCCATGTGGTAGAACACGTGCAAATAACAATCCGTGCTTTCTCCATCTTGCCGCCCATCTAGCAGCAATGAGCACATTCTACACTCACCCCCCTCAGCATAAGAATGTTACAGCAGAAATACAAAAAGAAAAAATCTATTCTCAGTTTCCAAATATACTGTTGGAACTCAAAGAAGATAATTTGAGGGAAAAGAGCATTTTTATGAATATGTAATTTATTTTTAATTTTTACCTAAAAGAACTATAACAAAAATTAGCACCCATCCCCTCCCACTCTTTCCTAGCCTAAATCTTGGGTCACACCTTTCAACATATTAAGCTTATTCTTATGTTTATTTTCTTATTCCCAAATTATGTACTTATGCTGCTGTATAGTGATTTCTCCATATTAAATATTTTCTATTGACACCCTGTTATGGTAGATGAACACGTAGCTCTCAACATCACCACCTCCACTTTCCCACGCCCCGACCTTCCAAAATAATTATATCATAAGTTTTAGTTAAATCAATATTTAATATTTGCACTATTTTGATTGCGGGAATACTGTTTCACTGCATGGCCAAGTGGTGTACTATGATTAAATTTCCTTTCTTGAATAATTAATTATTAGTCTTTATTGACTAAAATTATGGGTTTTTTTTCCACCTGGTAGAATAGAATTCTATTGTTATTGCAATTCTATTGCCATCAAGACAGCAATCAAGATCAGTTATCAAAAAAAGAAAATTAAGAGGCAGCCCTGGTGGCCTAGTGGTTAAGTTCAGCGTGCTCCACTTCAGTGGCTGGGTTGGGTTCCCAGGCGCGGACCTACACTACTCATCTGTCAGTGGCCATGCTGTGGTGGCAGCTCACGTACAAAAAAAAAAGGAAGATTGGCGGTGGATGTTAGCTCAGAGAGAATCTTCCTCAACAACAACAACAAAAAAATTATTTTTGGCATGCCTGGGATTCTGGTCTGAAATTTTATATCCACTCTACCTATTTTAGAGATTTAAAAAAAAAGAGTGAGGCTAAGAGAGAATAAATACTTTGCCTAAATTGACGCCGCTGTTAAGTGGTAGATCTAGGACTAAAATTTAAGACTGTTGCACTTAGGGCCTATGTTCCTAAACACTGTTTTTCCCATGAAGATAATGCCAACATCCAAGCTACAATTTTCCATGAGGCCAAACCGGCCTGTAGAATCCCAGTACCTTTAAACCAGTAGTTGTCAAGCTTTAATATGCATAAGAATCACCTGGAGAGCTTGTTAAAATGCAGTTTCCTGGGGCCCACTCCCAGATATTCCAATTCAGTAGGTTGGGATGGGGCCAGAGAATTTGTATTTCCTATCAGCTCACGGGTTAGGTGACACTGATGCTGCTTCTGGTTGAGAACCACTGGCCTAATCGAAGAGGAATTCCTATGGACCGGTAAGGCCCATCTCATCCTGATGGAGAACAATACATGAGACAATACCCAGCCCAGCTCCTGACCTCGTGCCATTCTCGAAAGGCCCCTCTCTGAGTCATGCAGTCAATCTGAAGGAGAAAAAAAAGTAATTTCTCCACCCTGTTTAGAGTTTAGTTTTTGGCTGAGAAGAAGCTCAGAGGCTCAGATAAATCTGTTTCCAATACAATACCTGTATCTGAATAGCCCCATTAATACTATAAAAAGTTACTAATTTCTTAAGGAAAACTCTCAGTATAGACCCTAGTGCTGAGAATAAGCCTCCAGAAAGGAAGACATCAAACAAAGAACCTGGCCTCTGGCTGGTGACCATCAATTTACCATCAGCCATTGATGGCCATTGTATAGCCATCAATTTATGACAAGCAACTAAGCTGAGAGGTACCACTTCAGTGCCTCCTCATGGAGGGAGGAAGTCACTGAGTTTAACCCACAACTTTGTCCAGAAAAAGAAGTTGGCATTTATAAAGGTCTACATGTCGAGTGAAAACATTTGGGAAGAAAGACATAATACTAAACCCAGGAGAGCAGAAGGTTTAAACATGAGTGGAGACAGTGAATTTGGCCCATGCTTCTGAGAAACATCAGAGAATTTATCAATTTAGACAAGGCACGTGGTGAACCATTGTATATTTTATTCTATTTTGAATATCCTGCAGCAGATAATACAAGCTTAATAACATTTTTCAAATTAACTATTGACTATAAGCAGTTTGCCCTCATAAGGAAGTAGTGGTTTATCCTTGTATTTACTCCTGTTTCCTAATCTTGAAATAAGCTCTAAACTGAGGCTCAGTCTTCTAGCAGCAGAGCGATCTTGACCAAGGAAAAAAGAACCAGATCTCCAAGTGGCAAAAACAAAAACCTTTGCTGAAATTGATGGTATATTGTTTGTGCGCGCTACAAAATCGTGACTGGTATGTCATCACAAATTAAGACAACAAGAAATGACAGTATTAGCCATGGAGTCAAGCTATTCACAGCAGAGTGTGTTGGTTGAGAACAAAATTCTTCCTCTTTCCCTAGAAAGTGTTTTACTTTTCTCCTTCTGTATCTCCACACACAACTACATTTGCTTTATCAGAACAACCTAGTAATGTTTAGGTGGAGTATGTTATATGACCTTGATGCAGTTACTGCTGTAGGCTTTTAATAAACTTGACCACACACTGCTCAAGAGCAGAAATTATGTCTTATCTACCTTTCTATCTCTAACACCTTTCACCATGCCAGGGGCTTAAAAAATATTTGTATTATACCAAGTGCTGGTAAGGGTGTGAAGCAATTGATACCCTACTGGTGGGAATGCTAAATGGTATAGCCCATCTAGGAAATGGTTTGGTAGTTTTTTATATTAAATATACACTTACCATATGACCCAGCAATTCCACTCCTGGGTATTTATCTTAGAAAAAGGAAAATTTATGGTCACAGAAAAACCTGTAGGCAAGTGTTTATAGCAATTCTATTCATATTTGCCAAAAAGTGGAAACAACTCAAATGTCCTTCAACTGGTAAATAGATTTTAAAATTGTAGTATAGCCATACAATGGAATACTATTCAACAATAAAAAGGAACAAACTATTGATACATGTAACAACTTGGATGTATCTCAAAGGAATGATGCTAAGTGAAAGAAGTTAGTCTCAAAAGGTTACATAATGTATGATTCTATTTCCCTGACATTCTCTAAAAGACAAAACTATAGTGATAGCGAACAGATCAGCAGTTGCCGGGAGCTGGGGGAAAGGATGTGACTATAAAAGGTACAGCACAAGGGAGTTTGGGAGGGAGATGGAACTACTCTGTATGCTCCTGTGGTGATGGTAACAGGAATCCATACATGTGTATAAATTCACGGAGCTGTACAGCAACAGAGAAAGTCCAGTTTAAGTATGACAATTTTTTTAGGTTTGTTGAATACAAGTGAACTATTTAAAAGTTAAGTAGAAATATGAGAAGTTACTTTTTTTTTTTTAAGAATAAAGAAAATTTAGATAACAGGAAGTAGGGAGGTAGGGTAGCTCCGGGATTGGTTTAGCAACTCACTGCCACCACCAGGGACATGGGGTTTTTCCATTTTTCTGCCTCATCATCCTCAGCACGTCGGCTTGTCTGCAGGCTGGCACTGCTCCTGGTCGCGAGATAACTGCAGCAGCTTATGCCACTCATTTAGGTGCAACCATAGCCTGTAGAAGAGAGACTGTTTCTTCCTTCATAACTCCCTTTTTTTCCCAAGATTTTTTAATTGTGGTAAAATACATATATAACATAAAATTTACCATTTTAATCATTTTTGATTGTACAATTCAGTGGCATTAAGTACATTCATATTGTTGTGCAAACATCACCACCTCTCCAGAACTTTCTTACCTTCTCATACTGAAACTCTGTACCCATTAAACAATAAATCTCCATTTGTCCCTCCCACCAACCCCTGGTAACCACTGTTCTACTTTTTTTCTTTTTTGTACAGCACAAAGAAATTGACTATTTGACTATTTGAGGTACCTCGTGTAAGAGGAATCATGTAATATCTGTCCTTTCGTGTCTGGCTTATTTCACTTAGCATAGCATCTTCAAGGTTCATCCATGTTGTAGTATACATCAGAATTTCATTCCTTTTTAAGGCTGAATAATATTCCACTGTATGTATACGTCACATTTTGTTTATTTATTCACCCATGGGTGGATATTTGGGTTGTTTCCACCTTTTGACTATTGTAAATAATGCTGCTACAAACAATGGTGCTCAAATATCTGTCCAAATCTCTGCTTTCAATTCTTTGTGCAGAAGTGGAATTGCTTGATCAAACGATAATTCTATTTTTAATTTTTTTGAGAAAATGCCATACTGTTTTTTTGTTTTGTTTTGTTTCGTTTTTTTGTGAGGAAGATCAGCCCTGAGCTAACATCCATGCCAATCCTCCTCTATTTGCTGAGGAAGACTGGCCCTGGGCTAACATCCATGCCGATGTTCTTCCGCTTTATATGGGATGCGGCCACAGCATGGCTTGACAAGCGGTGCGTCGGTGTGCGCCCGGGATCTGAACCCAGACTGCCAGCAGCCAAGTGCGCACACTTAACCACTATGCCATGAGGCCAGCCCCGCCATACTGTTTTTGACAGTAGCTGCAGCATTTTACATTCCCACCAGCAATGCACAAGGATTCTAATTTCTCTACATCCTCACCAACACTGGTTGTTTTCTGTTATTTTGATAATAGTCATCCTAATGCATGTGAGGTGGTATCTCATTGTGGTTTTGATTTGCATTTCCTAACAATAAATGATGTGGGCATCTTTTCATGTGCTTATTGGCCGTTTATAGATAGTCTTTGGAGAAATGTCTGTTCAAGTCTTTTGCCCATTTTGAATTGGATTGTTTGTTTTGTTGTTGTTGAGTCTTAGGAGTTCTTTATATATTCTGGATATTAATCCCTTATCAGATATGTGATTTGCAAATATTTTCTCCCATTCAATAGGTTGACTTTTTCTTCTGTTTTTCTTTTTGTCCTTTGATGCACAAAAGTTTTTAATTTTGATAAAGTCCAATTTGCCTATTCTTTTCTTTTGTTGCCTGTGTTTTTGGTCTCATATCCAGGAAATCATTGCCAAATCCAATGTCAAGGAGATTTTGCCCTATGTTGTCTTCTAAAATTTTGTAGTTTTAAGTCTTACATTTAGGTCTTTGATCCATTTTGATTTAATTTTTGTATATGGTATTAGGTAAGGGGAAGATCTTATTTAAACATATTTAATTTTTATTTAGCATCATATTTATTTAATATAATATTTAAAATAATTATTCAAATATTAAATTTATCCTTAAAAGTCTTTTAATGTATTTCTTAAGTTTATCTAAAACGTTGTCTTTTAACATACTTCTCACAATCTCAATACTGAATTGTTTTCAAAAAATTGTTACCCAAAAGATACATCCATACATTCCTTTAGGATCTGTCCAATAGAATTTTCAATAATGATGGAAATTTCTCTGCACAGTCCAATATAGTAGCCACTAGCCACATGTGGCCACTGAGTATTTGTAACATGACTAGTGTAACAGAGGAATTGGATTTTTAATTTTATTGCATTTTAATTAATTCAAATTTAAATTTAAATAACCTTGTGTGTCTAGTGGCTACCATATTGGACAGTGCAATGTCTAGATTCTCTCAGTTTCTTCTCAGAAAGTTAGATACTCAAACTGCATTATTCTAGCTTTTCACACAAAAGCCTTCAGAACCTCAAATTGATATTATATCTTAGTTTAGGGTTAGATGTATTAAGCTTAGATATAAGAAATGCCACAAGAAAAATGTCCTTGAATTTCTTGTACAATTCCTATTAAAGAAATCACATTTCATAACAGTCTCTATTCCTTCTATAAATGCCCTTTATGATAGGCTTCTCATGGCCAGTATTTTGAAAAAAATTTTTTAATCTTTTGGCAATATGGTACACTTCCTTGAGATAAATAATAAGGTCTTTGCGATCTTTCATCTTTCTTTTCTTTTCTTGGTTGCCAAGAAACTCGGGGCTAAGAGGAAATACTTTTTGATGAATTCTAATTGTTCCTCTTAACCTTAGTTTTCTAGTATAATCATTTTTCTCCTCTTCCTCCCCATTCCATGTTCCCACAAACTGCACTATTTTTCCTTGAGATCTTCTACCTTGATTGTAGTGATTTGGTAGTATCTGTTTCTTTTCTTTCCTTTTGGAGTAGTAGCTAGCCAGATACACAGTGATGTGGCAGTTTTAACCTCAACACTACACAGATACAAATAGTAAATGTAACTTGTTCATCTTAGAAGATGAATCATTTAATCTTCCTCGTGAGCTCCCCTCACCCCACCCCGCTAGGCAGTGGCTGCGGTGGGGGAGGGCTATTTAAACTTGCCAGTTCGTGGTATCCCAGCCTCATCCAGTTGAAATAATCCATTTCAGTTGGGTCAGTCTCTTTCGGGTGAACGTTCAGTGTTTAATTTTTCCTCTGCCTGTGCAGTAGGTTGAATAGAGTCTCCCCAAAATTCATATCCACTTGGAACCTGTGAATGTAATCTTATTTCTTCTTCTTTTCCAAGCGACCTCAAAATGGCGAACGGGGTATAAAAAGCCTCCTCGGCTTTCAGTTTCCCCTCTCTCCATCTAAAACTAGCCCCACATCCCACATGCTGATCCAAGGAGGGAAGTCCGACGTCTGACGCTGGCTTCCTCTTCCTCTGCCTCTGTATTCTATATCCTCGAGACGAAAAGGCACCAGCTTCTCCTATTCGCACGTACATCATAGCCTTGGCTTATAGAAAAGCCTAATGTTCAAGTCTCCCCGCTTTTGATGCATTAAAAGGAGCTTAAGAAACTTAGAAAACACTTCCTCTATTTCAAAGTGTGGTTTTCAGTAGTCTTGCTGTGGATTCAAACATCCTATTTTGGATATCAAACACTTAACATTGATTCGTTCTTTTTTTTTTTTTTTTTTTTTTCATTTCTGTGTAATAATCCTAATCCTCCCCAAGGCAAGTAAATGCCCCTGGCAGAATAGGGGGAAATTCACATAAGCACTAAAGGCAGACAAGAAAAGCCAAAATATGTTCGTAGATGATAGATAGACAAATACACAGATAGATAGATGATACATAGATAGATAGATAGATAGATAGATAGATAGATAGATAGATAGATACAGATTATATATTAGTCCCCTTGCAAGGAGATAGAAAGAAAATAAATTCCACTCCTTAATTTTAGATGAATTAGTTTCAGATCTTGTAACTCTTATTGAGATTTTTTAAGGAACTTAATTATCCAAAAGTAGTAAGTCCATAGATACTACACTTAAAGAATGTATAACCTCAGTGGAAGAAAATATATGAATGTATGGAACACTAAGAGAGCCACGCTAAGGCTGCATTAAAGCATACACAAGTAGCATGTCCTCCCCACCAAAGCAAGGCGAGAACAAGAGACGCCTGGCTGTGGAGTGTCTAGAAGCAAGGAGGGCAGGAGTCACAAATAGAGGCAGCTTTAGAGAGGCAGAGTGGAAGAGGGGAGGGTAACCTGGGCACTGCTGTCCAAACTTTTTCAATTCATGACACATGGAGAAGAAATATTGGCTGGGCATGCTGGGATAAACTAGAAGAGATTGAGGGAGGGGGCCGTTTACATAGTACCTAGTGGAAAAAATTATTGCTTTTTAACCTTATATCATTACCATAAGAAAAAATGCTACTTATTAGGGAATATATTAAATATGAATTTGCACCAATTCCAAATAAATTTTTTTTTAATTTTTTAAGTTATACTTCAGCTTAGTTACAAGAATATAACTTTTTTATACCAATTTATGCCAATGATGGCAAAAATGCCAACTTTTTAAGGATGGTATCTTCAAATTCTTGAAAGCATCCATGAGGAACTTTGCACAAATATGTGCTAAAGAATTTAAAACTATTTTTACAACTATCAGAAAGGTATAACAGCTGAAATTATATTTAAAGACTCTATTAGTGATTCATATTCTTTATTGATAAATGCAACATTTAAATGTCTTATGGTAATATGGATGGATTTCTAATTCAATCAGACCTTTTTGTAGAGACGAGTTCAAAATAATAATGGAATTCTTGATTTGCAGAATGTGCATGTGTTGTCAAGGCAATTAACCAGCAGCTCACCTGGACACCACTACAAGGACCTACCAGGCACAAATGGACAAAGGTATCGGAACTATGTGAGGAGGAAACTTAGGACCACCCCTGGAGCTGCAGCCACTAGGAGCCCTGGCCTCCCCACACCACACCCCTTGATTGCCCACCCCTACGGTTTGTGTCTTTCTTCCTGGGGACCTGGGACATAAACTGGACCCACCAGGGCCACTGTCCACAACAGACAGTGACCCACTCCGTGGCTGGCTGCTGGTATCAGAGTCCTGATGCTGGAGTACTTCGTTAGCCACACAGTGTGCTGTGGTGGATCTGTGGAAAGCTGATGTCACTGGAGCCCTCTGTCTAGGGGCCCATAGGACAGTTGTCAGACTTTGCTCCTCCTGTGGCACCCTCTGAGAGGCCCCAAACAAATCAACTTGAGTCTGAAGATGACTCACCCCGGACTTCCAGCCACGCCAGGCCCTGCCAGGCTACCCTAAAAGTTGAATAGCTCACAGACGTTTACTTATAACTCATGAAAGGCACATATGGGAACTACAGAGGCCTGATATGAGAATCAGCTGAGTATATATGTTAGGGATGGAAAAAAAACCAGTGAGCTGGATGGAGGAACCAAGTCAAGAGTAGGAAGAGGTGAAAGTGGATAAGCTAAGACAGCCAGAATCAGGTGATGCAAGCTGAGGAACTGGCCTGTGATTTCATAATAAAGACCCCCTAAAAATTATTTACCAAAGTGTAAGCTGTGCTTTCAACACAGTGGCCACTAACCACGTGCAGCTACTCAAATTTAAATTCATTAGGCACATTTCAAGTGTTCAAGAGCCAACATGTGGCTAGTGGCTACCATAGTGACAGTATTCAACTGGATAAGTAATAATAAGCAAGTCCCATGGGGCAGTGCTGCATCGAACGATGTTCCTTCTTAACTACTGATATTCACATTGAGTTGTTAGCATCGGGGAGTAATCCAACATCTAAACGGGATTCACTTCTGCCTTGTGAGAGAAATTTTGATAATAAATTCATTAGTAGAATTTCTTTTTATTTCCCTTCCAAGCCACAGTCCACAGGTATGCTGGGGCCAGCTCATATGGCCCCTCAGCTGATTATTATAGCTGATTAGATTTTCAGGGATTTTGCAAGCCAGTTGCTAAACATAACCTTTACTAAAAATTAAATTATATAAACCTACAATTAAATAAATTATATTAAAAACAAACAATGTATGTAAAGTGCCTGGTACATAATAGCTAGTAAGTGTTGGTCCTCTCCTCCATTGCTGTAACAATCTGGTCAAAGTAAAAAAGAGAGGAAAAAAATGTATATACACACACGTATATGCCATATATACATTTAGTTTTATATATATAGCTTTATATATATATAGTTTTATACATATTGTTTCATATATATATAGTTATAGCTAATAATTTTAAGTCTGAATTGCATGCTGACTTGGTTTGCAGAGCCTGAGATAAGATCTTGTGGCGCAGGTATTTTATTTGGAAGGTGATTCCAAGAAACAGGAGTGAGAAAGCAGGGAGAGTAAAATAGCAAAGGAGGAAATGACAATAAAAGGGAGCATTATCAAGATCACTGCTATAGACAAGAGGGGTTCTGGAAGCAGAACCTTCTAGAAACATCCAGAATGCCCCCCAGAATTCTCCATCTGAAGTATGTATCCACCAGCTCTCATCTCTCATTGGTGAAGATGACTCCTCAAGTGTTTTATTTGTTTGTCTGTTTTTATAACAGCTTCATTATTTATAACAGCTTCATTATTCATTAATTCACGTACCATACAATTCACTCATTTAAAGTGTACAGTGCAAAGGTTTTTAGCATATTCACAGATTTGTGCAACCATCGCCACAACAAATTTTAAAACATTTTCATTACTCCACAAAGAAACCCTGTACTCATTAACAATTATTCCCCATTTTCCTCCAACCTCTCTCCTCTCCCCAGCTGTAGGCAGCCACCAATCTACCTTCTATCTCTATGAATTTGCCTATTCTGGACATTTCATGTAAATAGAATCACACAATAGGTGGTCTTTTGTGTTTGGCTCCTTTCACTTACCAAAATGTTTTCAAGGTCCATCACATTGTAGCATGTATGAGTAATTCATTTCTTTTTATTGCCAAATGATATTCCTTTGAATGGATAGACCACATTTTGTTTACCCACTTATCAGCTGATGGACATTTGGGTGGTTTCACGTTTTGGCTATTACAAATAATGCAAGTTTTGGTGTGGACATAAGTTTTCATTTCTCTTGGTTGTATACCTAGGATTAGAATTGCTGAGTCAAATAGTAAGTGCATGTTTAATCTTTTGAGGAACTGGTAGACTACTTTCCAAAGTGACTGCACCATCTTACATTCCCACCAGCAGTGTATAGGGGTTCCAACTTCTCCACATCCTCATCAGCACTTGTTATCTGACTTTTTGATTACAGACGTCCTACTGAGTGTGAAGTGGCACCTCACTGTGGTTTTCGTTTGATCCCTCAGGTTTTAACTCCCCTGGACCTCCAGACTGTGCTTACTGGGGCCGAAAGCAGAGTGAAGCAGGGCACGCACGGGAGGTGGGATTTTTGTCGACTTGAGTTGACGCTTGCAGAGAACTTGCCTCTGAGGCTGAGGCTGAAGTGAGAGGGAGGCTCAGGGGTATGGCATGAGGTAATACTTCTGTGTACCCGGGAAGTTCAGAAAAGAAAAGGATCATATTGGGTTGGGAAGGCTCCTGAGGGTAGCTAGGCCTGATTTGGGTAGAAAGAGGAAGTCAGAGGACATTCTGAGCAGAGAAATAGTGTGATCAAAGGCTGTGAAGTGGGCGTGGGCATGGCAGAGGATAGTGAGCAGCAGAGAGGGCCTTGTCAAAGGGAGATGTGGGAGCTAAGAAGAGCTGGGTAGGGCGGGGCCAGGTGCCAAACCGCCTTCATGACGGGCCAGTTGGAACAGAGAATCTAAGAGTTACCTCCCTTACACCAGAGAGCACTTCAGTAGTGCCAATCTTCCAGCCCAACCACACTCTGCCCGATTTCAGGGTCTCCTAAACCACTGGCTATCATTCATTCACGTATTCATTCATTCAGACCTATTGAGCCTTCTGTGTGGCAGGCACTGTGCTGGAGGTGACTGTTCAAAGATAAATAAGTGAAATGGCTGCCTTTGTCTAATGCTGGAGATGACAAAGAAACAGATTTTTTTAAGTGGAATAATAACAGATAATATGTATTAAGGACCTACTTTGGGTCAGACACTGTTCTAAGTGCCTTAAGTGTTTTAACTCTTTAATCCTCACAACAATCCTGTGAGAGAGGTTCTATCATCTCCCCATTTTACAGATAAGGGGATTGAAGGCCAGAGATGTTAAGTAACTTGCCCCAAGTCATACAGCTGGAAGGTAGGTTGTGATGCCTGCATTGGGACACGAAGTCTTAATCACTAGGCTGTGCTGGCCCTTCTCTGGGGAAGATGAGGAAGAAAGCACATGGATAGAGGAAGAAGTGAGGGTTCAGCAATGAAACCAACTCAAACAGGTGCCCAGTTCTTTCCCACCTTTACTTCCTAGGGTTCGGGGTATAATTCTACCCTCTGCTGCTGGCACCCCTCCTCTAGCCTTTCCCTCTCCCAGGACCTGAAGAGGACACACAGTCATTGCTTCATCAGCATCCAAACCCCTCCCCCTGTTTCTCTCTTGCTAATGGAACCCAGATTTTCCTTTGAGGGAACCCTAGTCTTCCTGGTGGCAAAGTCTTGTCTTTGGGGTGGAGTTGGCCCCGACCCCCAGCTCCAGGGGAGGCCCTGACTGACCTAAACCAGTCAGCAGCCTTCCACCCTCCTTGCCACAGTGATGGTGGCAGGAACAGGTAGTAATCCAGGCCTGAACCAATCAGCCTCAGCCTTTGCTGGGCCACAGTGATTCAAGTGTACACCTAGGGGGCGGGAGAGACCTAAGGTGGACTGGGAAGATGCAGGACTGTGGTTTGATGTTTGAAGGAGAGAGATGCTCTCACTCACTCTCCCTGAACATGGATGAGGAAGCACACCGCCCTGAAGACAGTTGGCAACCACCTGGCAACCAGGGCAGAAGCCAGCCTTGGAATAAATCTGATACTACTGGAGGCAGAGCAGGAAGAGAGAAAGAAAGCCCGTGCTTGTCAATGTCATTGAACCACTGGATCCAACCAGCCTAGCCCTGCCTTACATCTGGGCTTTCCTGTTAGGCACATCAATATGTTTCCTTACTGCTTGAACCAGTTTGAACTGGGTTACGTTGAAACAGAAGGCTTACTTCCTGATGGGAGTTCCCAGGAAGCCCTACAACTAAGCACCCCTCCGAGAATCCAGTCCAGACTTCTGCAGCCTCTGGCCCTTTGAGGACAACTCCAGGCAGCAGTGGGTCATCCAATCCAATCTGCTTAAGAGCCGCTTTCCCAAGGCCCAGAAGGCTCTGGAGAGAGCCCAGAGCCCATGGTGTGCCAAACCTGCCAACAGGGCCTGCAGGCTCCAGACACAGTCTGATGGGCTTCTGTATTCCACCAGTACATTTTCTATTTTCTTGTTTGCAATTAGAAACGTTTCCTTTTAATTTAGATAATTCGCCTCTTTTTCTTTTGCCTGCCTTTAAATAGATCTGTCCTGTGATGCTGCTTTGCAAACTGCCCTTGATTTTTGTGTTCATTTGTTCAAGTATTTGGGATGTTTGCAGCCAAGAAGCCTTAGGCTCTGGATCATTATGTTCCTTGGTTTTCCCTTTTCAAGGACTCAGTTAAAACCCATGATGAAACCAGACAGGCAGGGCTATCAGGCATTCTTCTGAAGGTCAAGCCCTTCTCTTCTGCACTCCAGTCAGCCCGTCCTTGTACCTCGTGGCTCTTAAAAGGGAAGAATGTTGCCCTTCTGCCTGCCCTCGCTAAAGTTCCAGCCACACACACAAAATAGCAAATCTGTTCGGATCAGAGGAATTTTCTTTAGAGATTCTTATAAAAGCTCAACAGCGACAAACAATAAAATCTTGCATAATAACTTGCAAAACACAGGGAGAAACAAGCTCTCTCAGTGCTTAAAAGTCCCAGGGAGGTGTGCAGAAGTGTGGCCAAGAGGACAGGAGGCATTTCCATTTAAGTCACTAAGAAGGGATGGTTGATGGTGATGAGTGCTTTGATCTGCTGATCCTCTTATCGGCTTGCTTTCTTTCGTTTGTTCTACGCTCGGGGATAGGCACTCGTTTGAATCGCTAACACTCTTTTTTGCAGGTGTTGGCTTACACCTATTAGACTAAACACACCCTGGGGAAATGGTGGATGAATCTCTATACACATAGGAAGCATCAGGGCAGTGGGACTTCGAAGGCTCCAGGCTTCTCTGCTTAATCTCACTGATGTAGGGTCACAGAGGATTCTCTAAAAAGAAAGCAAAATTATTTTGATTCCAACCTTCAATAATGGACACTGAGCCACGGGATGGAATTTTTTTGGGGGGGAGGAATGTTTGTTTTAAACATTCTTGTATTTAAACTTTTTAAATTGTTTTAGATTATGTTTTTTTTGTTTATTTGTTTTTGTTTTGGTGAGGAAGATTAGCTCTGAGCTAACATCTGTTGCCAATCTTCCTCTTTTTTGTATGTGGGACATAGCCACAGCATGGCTTGATAAGCAGTGTGTAGGTCCACCCTGGGATTCAAACCCAGGACTCCCCGGCCACCCAAGTGGAGGATGCCAACTTAACCACTATGCCACCGGGCCAGCCCCTAAGTTTTTTGTTTCGTTTTGTTTTGTTTTGTTTTGTTTTGAGGTCACATTGGTTTATAACATTATGTAAATTTCAGGTGTACATCATTATATTTCAACTCTTGTATGGACTGCATCGTGTTCACCACCAAAAGTTAGTTTCCATCCACGGTGGAATTGTTTTCATCCTGATCACCCTCCGTTTAAAATGAAGAGGCAGTAGTGTTCGCTCCAACACACACCCACATGCAAATAAAAAGCAGTGCCACGTGGCCTGCTCCAAGGGAGGCGCGCGCCCCCAGCCTGTTGCCATGGCCGGCTCGGGGTGGCCGGAGCCAGCCGCGGAAACGTACTGCACACGGGTTCAGTCCAAAATAGCGCCTGGGATAATGAGCAGAGCCCAAAGAATTTTGAAAGCCAAAAGGCGCTCTCTTTTGTGAGGCTGCCCCCAACTGAAGGCAGATGAAAAAAGGCGAGGATAAAATAAAACAGACTTTGTCTTATTAGCCTGGCACACACGCCTGGTGATTGCTGGCTTAGCTGGCAAATTGCAAGGACCTCGATGGGAGATTCAAAACTCAACAAGTGGCTGTCACTATGGAAACGGCTCAAATGAACCCCAAGAACGAAGGACCTCAGCCTGGGGAAAATGTCGGAGGAGGATGGATGTTGCTGGGAATCTGCCATCAGCTAAAGGATGATGGGAGGAGGTGAAATTGATTAAACAAATGGCTTTGCATCCTGAAGTCAACACAAGAAGTTTGCCTGAGTCATAGGATTTAGGAATCAAGTGCTCCCTCTGCCATCGGCTAGGGGACCCCAGCTGCGTGAATCTGGGCTGGCTCCAGGCACAGCTGGCTCTGGGCCCACTGCCGCGAGAACTCAGAAGAGCGTTAGCCTTGGAAGGGCCCCGGCGCCAGAGCTGGAAGGCCGGGGTGAAACCATGGGACGCACAATTCATCTGGGATCGGAGACTCAACTGGGGCTTGAACTAATTCAAAGCCGTGGGCAGTTAAGTGTAGGGCTGGATGGTCTCTCAGGAAGTGATCAGATTCAAGGTCATGTTTTGTTTCCAGAAATTTCCCCAGAAAAGCCTCATTTGTGAGATAAGGCCAGGCTTGTGTCTGAGCTGGGCGCTGGGGGCTGAGGGCTAGACTTAATGACATCTGTCCTTCCTTCCAGCCTATGATTCTGTGATAATAGCTGGCGGGTGTAGTGATTTCCAGGACACCATGATTCCAAGATGCTCTTTAAATGCCCACTGTAGACATTCTAAATAGCACGTTGGGAGACAATTACCCAGATTACCCAAAGGCGATAGCTAACACGGAGCAGGGTCCTCTTCCTGCATTAGGGGCAGAAAAGGCCATCTGAAAACAGCCCCACAGTCCCTGCGGCAAGGGGCGGGTGGCTAAGGAGGCACGAATGTGTGATCTGCTTGGAGTCCTTAGCAAACGCACCGATTTAGTTCTGTATTTGGTGCTCTCATCATCATAATAATAGTAAGATTAATATGTAATAATAACAACAGCGATTGAAAACTTACTATGATCTAGGCATTATTCTAAGTACTTTTATGAATATTAACCCATTTAATCCTCATACTTGCCCTTTGAGGTGTTCCTGTTTTCCAGACTCTACAGCTGAAGAGACTGTCCCCAGTCTTGTGCTAAGAAGCTTACACTCTGGTTGGGGTTGAGGCACATCAATTTCAGCCTGTGTCTCAGCTGAGGTGGCCCCATAGGGACACGGCCTGGGAGTAGAGGTGGGGGGGACAGAAAAGGTAGGTGATGCACAAAGGGCTTCTCTCATCAGCCCCCAGGATCGGCTCTGGGACAGTGATGGGCCACTCTCCCAGGCCTTTCAGGCAGCATGTGGTCACCATGCGAGGGGCCGGAGAAGAGGCATTTGCTGGACCCTGGTCCCAGGAATGGCTTGGGCCATTGCACCCCCACAGGAGCGAAGGGCTGCGGGGAGCAAGCTGACCCCCTCCTGCAGCATTGTCCTCAACTCGCCTTCATTCACTCAATGCAGTAGCATGTGTGTTCTTATGAGACCTGAGGGGACGTCTGCTCCAAACTGTGCTCCTTGATGTGACTCTTTTCGGATGCCTGTGTCTCTTCTCAAACAGATCTGAACCTTTAAGGAAAGCACCATAGTTAACATCTCTCAAATTCCACCAAAGAGAAAATCCTGGGCTTGGTTTTCAACCTTTGGGGTTCCAGGTGCCTTTAAATACCCAAGAGTGATCATCTAGTCTTCCTGCATTCCTCTAGGCCCAGAGGCGATGAGACTGTGTGAGTCCTCTGCATGTGGGGACACTGGAGCTCTAGGATGAATGCCCTCCCCTAGGGAGAGAGAGAGGTCAGAAGAGGAGAAGTCCCGTCTGTTGCCACCCTCTCCTGCTCCACGTCCAGCCACTGGACGGCACTTTTC
The DNA here is from genome assembly GCF_020826845.1 of Diceros bicornis minor. Taxonomy (NCBI): domain Eukaryota; kingdom Metazoa; phylum Chordata; class Mammalia; order Perissodactyla; family Rhinocerotidae; genus Diceros; species Diceros bicornis. The sequence goes on from NC_080775.1 coordinate 20,996,660, forward strand.
AGAACACTGAACCTGTCCTGGGTCCCTTAGACCTGCTGCCACATCTCCTCCTTCTCTTCCTCCACAGTCACCTGAAGGAGAGGGTCTCCCTGCAGGTCTAACAGCTTCTAGACTCTGACTGAGAATTTTGAATTGCAATCTTCGAATGTGGATCAAGTCAGCAGGCAGCCGGCAGAGACTTAGGAGCATCAGCTGGTGCCCTTCAGCCCCACTTCCCCCAGGCCTGCCCTCCACGGAGCAGGAGGGAGGAATGGGCATCTCTGCACCTTGTGTCCTGGCCACAGACGGCTAAACAGAATCCAGAAGACCCAGCGTAAGCAATTTCTCCAGCTCAAAGGCAACCCCACAGTGTGAGTACAGAAGCAGGAACTTACACTGTTCCCAGCAAATAGAGCAAAAGGCCATGCATTGCTTTTGAAAGTGGAGGAATTTGCAATCCATTCAGAAGATGACACAGCACAGGGATTAAGAGCATGGGGTTTGGAGTCACATTGGCCTGATTTGACTCCCACTCAAACCTGCAGAGGACTAGCTTGATGACCTTGGACAAGCTTGTCAAATCTCTGAGCCTCAGTAATCTCATCGGTAAGATGAAATCAATAAAATTCAAGACTCTTGTATCTGTTAGGTTGCTTTCTGCTCCCAATAATGGATAATCCTAATTTAGTGGCTTAAGCAATAAGCAGATTTTTCTTTTGATCTCACATGAAAAGAAATCCCAAATCAGGGCAGCTGCTAAGCCCAGCCCATCAGGGCTCTGGTTCAACTTCTCTGCGTGTTGGCTACATGTTCAGGCTGGTAGCACCGGGCTGCTGCAATTCCAGACACTTTATCTAGATAATGGCAACATCCGGGGAAAAGAATGAGGGGCTGCTTCTTCTGGGGCGTCTTTTTTGAATTGGAAAAAGAAAGTTCTCCTAGAAGCCCCCAGCAGTCCTTTCCTCCCATCTCACTGTCCAGACATGGATCACATTCAAGGCTGAAATTGGCATGCACCCCACCTTTATGCAAATGGGAGAAAGGCACCTCTTCCTCAAACAAGATGTGGCCTCCAGGGCACCTGGCTGCTTGCTCTTGGCAGTGACGGTGTACATCCCTGCTCTCCTAAATGTGTTCTCAGTGGAGGGGACTGATACAGATTTATGCTCTAGAACCGCATTCTCCAATATGGCAACCATTAGACACTTTTTTTTTTTGGTTAATTAAAATTAAGTAAAATTTAAAATTCAGTTTCTCAGCCACACTAGCCACATTTCAAATGCTCAATAGCTACATGTGGCTAGAGGCTACTGTATTGGAAATTGCAGAACATTTTCCTCATCACAGAAAGGTCTATGGGACAGAACTGCTCTATAATTCAGCCAGAAGGCCCAGGATCTTCCTGCTTGAACACTCTCATCGGTTAATATACGTCTATGATGTGAATGGTGCCCCTTTAGATGTGGTACCTTTGTGTGGTGCTCAAGCCAATGTGTGGTGGCCCTGATCACATGCTCCCTCCTAAACCAATCACTGGCAAGGGGGACAAGACCCCTAGGATTGGCTTGGTCTTCTGCCAACTAAGACTCAGCCTTGGTGTTCAAAATGCACCCCGCCCACAGTGCATGGCCACTCAGATGAGTGTAGAAATTATAAAATCAAGACTGGGCCAGCAAGGGAATGTGGTTGATTTGGGGTCTGCATACAACTCATAGGTCATGGTAAGAGTTAAATAAAATAATGCAGCCATAGAATTTTATATGGTGCCTAGAACATAATAATTACTTAATGGATTTTAGCTATCATAATCATTATTGATTAATTACATCTAAATTATGTTTGGGCCACTGCCAGAGCTGAGCTCCTCACCAGAATGCAAAAAAAAAACACCATAGGGTTTTCCCAGTTCCTGCCGGGAACAACAGAGAAATAGAGGACCTTTGTCACCTCTCCTCCCCAACTGGCTTTCCATGAGGGCATTTCCAACAGTGTCTTAGTCCTCTGGTACCCAGTTGCCTTCCGAGTCCTTTGAATGGGGCTGGCTGTGTGGAATAACAGGATGACACAAAGAGCTGGCTCAAGCAGGCTGGGCTCAAGCAAACGGACCCTCCTCCCACCCAGTGAAAATGCAAATGAACATGCTTGTCACAGCCACCTCCAGAGAAAGAGGGCTGGGTTCACGGAGATGGGATCTCCCAGATAAAACCTTGCAAGAGCTTTGGGCTTCTTGGGAAATACTCTCAGTGAGCACAATAGATATAGTTACTTTCATCTTCTTCACCCTCTAAAGACTGGGTGTTTAATATTCCAAAGCAGGCCAATTTTTCAAACAAAATAATGAATGTTCATGGTTAAAAATATCCAGCAACACCAGGACATTTTGACTTAAAAGGCTCTATTCTCTTTCATTATCAAATACTACAAAATATCAACATGTTAGGATGGCGCCCACAGCTCATTAATGCTGAATATAATTGCATCAGGCTGTCCATACTGGCTTTGCCACTGGGCTGAACCTGTTGTTTATGAAGATTTGCTATAGGGAATATATTTGCATATATAGTGAAAGCAAATGCCTAATAGAGTGAAAAGTTTACCTCCAAGGTGGTGGCCGTCCCTCCTAGCCTTGGTCTCCAAGAATGGCTCTCTGCTGCCTTCTGTTAATCTCATGGTCACTTGACTTGCAAGAGCAAATACTAAAACGCAGTGAGACCCAGCTAGGAAACTGAGTCAATGTACAGAATTTACTTAAGAAAAAGTTGAGTAGTCCTTTGTTTTCAGATTCTCTATTGCAAATGTGCATGAACTCCATGTAAAATTACAGTAAGAAAATTATTAATGTCTGAAACAGATTGAAGATCTTTCTAGCCATTATCTCAAACTTATCACAACTGTACTTGAATCCCCAAAGCAAAACTCTCTAGAATTCCACTGAATAGTGGCATCATCTGGTGGACATAATCGATACTGCAACTCCCCTGCAAGTTTTTGTCATCCTTCTTTGGAAAATATTAATTTCTGAATTGTGCTAGATTGCTCAGGAATTATTGTAAGCTATTGAAATTCCCTCCATGAAGCATCTTCAACTAAGCTGCACATCTCCAAGTTAGTATAGCACTTAGAGACTGTTATAAAAGCTTACAATCCGATAGAGTCAGAGTCTGTTTTCCATATTTTTCCAATGGTTTAGTGTATAGATCTTAACTCACCCCAAAGATCATGAACTCTTTGAGGGCAAGTCTTTCAACTCTTTTACATACCTTATGTTTCCTACTGTCTTGGTGGATTCTCAATAAGGACTTGCTAAGGACTGAATAATTTACATAACACATTAGTATCTATATTAAGGAGAGCAGAACTATGCAGTGTGAAATATACAGAATTTGGAGGGAAAATATTAGGGGTCTTGTTCCAGATCTTCCATTTGATAGCCATGCAGCATTGGGTCATCTCTGAAAGTTGGTTCCTGAATCTGTAAATTAGGTATATTAAGAGCTCCCTCACAGCATTATTTTGAAAAATAAATGAGATCATCAGAGTGAAAGAGCAGTATAAACTGTTGTCATTGTTAGTTACTATTACCGTCCTTTATATGCATCCTCCCTTGACAGTTCCTTATGTATTTTTGCTTTAAGTTATTGTTATTATACCTATTATGGTCATCCTACCATAAAATTGCAAGACAAATTCTCCTGTTAAGCCCAGGATCACACTGGCCATCTGCCTCCTTGGGGTCGCAGAATGGACAAATCTCCTTTTTACTCCCTCCCAACAACAACAACAACAAAAATACCGGTACCAGAGAGAGGAGATCTGACGCAGCATCTGCTCACTGAAAACAGCTTCGGTCATTCACTGCTTGGAGGTTTCAAATGATGGAGTTTGACAGCCAGCCCAAAGAGAACGGGGAGTCAGCGGGCCCTTGGACAAGGTTAATAGAAGGGTGGTCTGTGGGGAGATGGGAGTTCCTCCTCTCCCCTTCCACATCGGCTCTGAACAGACCACATCCAGGACATCATACGCAGCTCTGAGCACCAACCTCTAAAACTTAATCATGAGGAAGCGTCCAAAGAAGCGGGTTTGTCTCTTTGAGGGCTGGTTCTATGAAAGAGGGAATTGACTTTCTCTGAAGTTAAGACCAAAGGGAGCTTCAGGGAAACAGATTTAATTTCTGTGTAAGAATAAACTTTCTAATAGTCCTGGAGGCAGTGGAACAGAGAGAATTCCCAGCCTGGGGGAGTCTGTTACACTGAGCTAGGCAGAAGGGTTAAGCATTACAGGGCTCATAGAACTTGCAAGCCTTCAGATTGCGATCCAGTTTGAGATGCTACGGTTCCATATCCCAGCTCTGTTGACCTTGAAGAGGAGACAATCCCTCCCTATGCCCTACAGGCTCTTCCAGGCATTACTCTGTGGTCCAGACAGTTCTACAAGGAAACATAAGAAAGATCACCAGGCAGAGAGCAGAGCACCCCTCAGGATGCAAACTCAAGTCATGCCCTTGGGGGCTGAGACTCAGGAGCCAGGGTGCTGCTAAGTGCCGCTCTGCACAGCCAAGGGGTCTCCCCCTTTCTGGGATCGAAGGCTCCCTGGGTTGCTTGGTCTATCCACACAGCTGATTTACTCCTTACCCTTTCTCACCAACACCCTTTTCCCTTTGCCAAAATTTGCTTACCACCACCCCTTTCCCCCCAGCAGATGCTGACAGTCCCTACTCACATTCCCTCTGTCCACCCTGGCTGTGGAAGACAGATTCTAAGATGGTGCCAATGATCCACACCTCCACCTCCAGATAAACACAGCCTTTGTAATCCTCTCCCCTTGAGGAACTTACTTCCAAACAATATAATATGGCAACGTTGAGGAGATGTTACTTCCGTGATTAGGTTACAAAACATTCTTCTTCCATTTTGTGAGAAGACTCTCTTACTGGCTTTAAAAGGATGCTGCCAAGTTGGAGAGGCTCACATGGCAAGAAACTGGATAGAATCCAGGCAACAGTCAGCAAGGAGCCAAGGCTCTCAGTCCAACAGTCCTCGAGGACATGAATCCTGACCACAGCCACGTAAGTGAGTTTAGAAATAGATCCTTCCCCAGTTGAGCCTTCAGATGAGACCCTACCCTGGTCAACACCTTTACTGCAGCCTCATGAGAGACCCTGAAGCAGCATGTCTTCAAACTAACCTATGGCTAGATTCCTGACCCACAGAAACCATGAGATAATAAAAGTGTGTTGTTTTAAGCCATTTTAAGCTTTTAATGAATGCCCTGGCCTTCTGCATCTCTCTGCCTGAGGACACTCTCTGGCCTCAGAAGTGTGCCTGGCCCCAGCAGGGAACACTGCAGGAGCAACCCCCAACCATTGGAGTTGGATACATTTCCCCAGCTTCCTGACCCCAAATGGGATGATTCCAAATACACAGTCTCTCAGGGTGTCCCTAGCAGATTGGGCCCCAGTTGGCCAGAGAGGTAATCACTCATTAACACACCCTTTACCAGGTTTCTTCCCTTCTCTGTCTCACTACCCTGCTCCTTCATTGTGTTTCCTGAGATCGTCTCTGACAAAACTACTTGCACCCATATGCTTGTCTGCTTTAAGTTGGAACCTAAACTAACACAGACCCACTGTCTTACCACCTTCCTGGGCTTATCGAAGTCTTGAATGTTTTCTAAAGCCTAAGTGTCAGAGCTCTACTGTTATGAGGTTGATCCACATCCTTGGCAAAAATGCTTCATCCCATCACCACCCACACTCCCTATCCCCCAGAGTGGCCCTCAGCAGCTTTTCAAGTCCTTGCCACAACACCCATGTGGCTTCCTATAAATCTTCCTCCCCTCCCTCAGGGAAGCCACTTCTCACCAAAACTGAGCTGCAAGGAGAGTTTGACAGTGTGTCAGTCAAACCTTCTGCCCTCGGCCTCCAAGTACATGGCCTGAGGCCAGTGTGCCTAATATTTCACACAAATCTTTGTTCAAAACAGTTTTGTCTGCACTAAGCAGAATAAGCCCCACTCTCTATTCGTTTTGCTTCTAGTTCTACTCTTTCATTCATTTATTAACTTGATTAAGCATATGTTCCACAGGCATCAGGGAGGACCTCAACTCTAGGCACCAATCAGTGTCTCTGAGTGGGACCTTCTTGAAATCTCACAAGCTGCCTACAGGCATCTCTAAGTCTAGGGGAGGGGAGTTGAGGGGGTGGAAGCCATTATCTTCAATTTGCATATTCTTGAAAACCATTAAAATGTCAGGCCCTGTCAGCTTCCCCTCCTTGCTTATTTCTGCAATAGTGCGTTGACAAATCAGCCTCAGATACTTATTCGGGGTGTTAACTGGTCCTTCTGGGCTTTTCTTGGTGTGGGATTCCTAGCTACTCTCATTCTCTCCCTACTTGGCCTTGCCACTGTGATCATCTTTTCACACTGGAAGTGGGAAGGTGTTCTGGTTGTCACCAAACATTCTCAGCAGCCTCCCTCAAAAGGCAGCCTCACTGGTTGGGTGCCTCTCTTCTGGGAAACTCAGACTCACCCTCTCCGTTCTGGGATTAGCTCTAAACGATGTCCCTCCACATTTCCATAGACTTTGCAGGGCCTGTTTATTGTCCCAATTTCTCCAGGAAAGATCCTAGATGCAAATAAGATGGACTTATGGACTCTAAATATGGTGGGTATGCTATCAAACCTCAATAGATGGAACCCTATTGCAGGCTGGGCAATCTGTTAGTCTAGGCAATCCTGAGCTCAGGGATGTCTTCAAACCCCAAAACTCTCTTTCAGTGAGCCTTTCCCACTGTGCCTTCCACAAAACCACTGTGATTTTGTTCTAGAACCTTCCACTCAGCCAAGATTCACTGATGAGCTATTTGGTAATGGGTGGGCCGAGGTCGTTATGTGGACCCTTCAGCCCCAAATGAGATTGTATTGCCAGAGTTTAGTGATTTGGGACCTGTCAGCTCCATGATTCCCAGGCAGGGCCAGGTAAGTGCTTCCTAACATTTCAGTTTCCTTGGCAGGGGTGTACGGTTCTCGACTTGCTCGTGGGACAACTAGGGAGGAAACCCTCTGATGTCCCAAGCCCTTAACCGGCCCTGCCTGTGCTTCAGCTCATCTCATAGTGATAAGAGCATTGTGCCTGGTTCCTGCTCAGATGTCTCCTAGCTGTGTAACCATAAGCACATTACCTGACTCGTCTGACCTTCACCTTCCTCATCAGCAAAACAGGCCTGTTCTGAGAGTTAAATGAAACAGTGTAAGTTATGCACAGAGTGAGCTGAGCTCAATAAAATCCACCCCCCCAAAAAACTCTAGACCTGTGCTGTGCAATACAGAAGCCACGAGCCTCACGTGGCTATTTTATATTTAAATTTAAATGAATTAAAATTCAGTTCCTCAATTGGACTAGCCACATTTCAAGGACTTGGTAGCCACATGGGGCTAGCAGCTACGGTATTGGACCTTTCTATCACTGCAGAATGTTTTATTGGGGATTTTCCCCAATGTATTCCAATGCCCAGGCTGCACCCCAGAGCAATTAAATCTGAATTGCTCAGAGTGGGGCCCCTGCCATGAGTTTTTTAGTTTGATTTGGTTTTTAAGCTGCCCTGGTGATGCCGATGTGCAGCTAAGGTTGAGAACCACTGCCCTAGACAAACTCTCCACGACTGAATACTCTATTCCCGAATATATTCCACCTGCACTCACTAATCTTTGACTCCCACCTGGGGAATGCCTCAAGAGATGTGCCCGTCTCCTAACCTCTATGGTGTTTGCTTATTGCCTCTGAGCCTCATCTGGCACCAAACCTCTTCCCCTCTCCTGTGTATGCTTTCTTGTGGCCTCGCTAGGTTGTAGGGCAAGAACCAACCAATGCCATACCTCCCATCTGAGCTTCCAAAGCACTGGCCTGAGGCCCTGCTTACACCCCACACACAACGGTAGTTACAGACATTGTAGTGTCTCCTGTCTCCTATTAGATGTTCAGCCCCTCAATGGCAGGAGGTGTCTTTATCTTTAGAGAACTCACGGCGCCTTACTGAGGAAACCCCTCAAGAAAATGAGCTTGAGCAAGTTCAGCCAACTGGGGACAGACTGCACTGTTGGTTGGAAAGTTGGAGAAAAACTGAAAATGACCCTGCTTCTCACAACATTAGCTATCAGTTAATCAACTGGTTTTTAGAGAGCAAATATTGAGTGCAAAACCCCATGATAGGTGCAAAAAAGTGGGAAGCAAATATGGGCCAGGCTCGCTGCCAGGGGAGTGTTCACAGTGCCATCCCATTTAATCCTTACAGTAGCTTGTAAGGAAAGATTTTCTGATCCTGTTTTACAGATGAAGTAACTGAGGCTTGGTGAAGTTTAGATAACATGCTCAAGAACACAGTCAAAGGTAGATTCAGAATTTAAACCCTGGTCTTTCAGATTTTAGAAGTCCATTCTTTTTCTCCTGCCCTATGTAGCCAGTATCTGTCCCAGCACAACGGGGCTGGTAGTATAGATGAAAAGGCAAGACACACACAGAGAACAATCAATGAACATGAGGGGTTTATTGATAGAGGTTCAATACAACAAGACGTGACCTTGGCCGTGAGGGCAAGTGAAATAGTTAGACCCCCTAAAGAAAGCTGCATTGAGCTGCGTCTTAAAGAAAATGACCTCTGTAAAATCGGTGGACACGATATTAAAGATGATCCAGGCAGACTATGTTAACATGGAAAGGTTCAGAGGAACAGAAAAGGCAAGAGGCAATGGATGACAACTGGTGATAACAATAGAAGGTAACAGTTACTGAGCGCTGAGTAATGCCAGGCGCTAACTATGTGCTTTATCCCACTAATCCACACAACAGTATTATTGACCCAATTCATTATTCCCATTTGACTGATGAGGAAACTGAAGCTTAGAAAAATTGTCTGTGCCCAAAGTCACACAGCAAGTGAGTTATAAGTAAGTCCTCACACCTGTTGATTAAAAAGTAGCCCGAGGAGCCAGTCCGATGGCCTAGTGGTTAAGTTTGGTGCACTCCACTTTGGTGGCCTGAGTTTGTGGGTTCAAATCCCAGATGTGGACCTACACCACTCATCAGCCGTGCTGTGGTAGTGACCCACATACAAAATAGAGGAAGACTGGCACAGATGTTAGCTCAGGGTGAATCTTTCTTGCCAAAAAAAAAAAAAAAAGCTCAAGAGGAATGGGGCATCCACACTCCCTCTAAAGGGATGAGCTTTGATGTCAGACTGCCTGAGTTAATACCCAGCCTCTGCACCCCTGACAGTGGCATGTCCTTGAGCAAGACACTCTCCAGGACTGTTTTCTTGTTTGTAAAATGGGATTGATTATAGTACCCACTTCACTGGGTTGTTGTCTGTATTAAATTACAAAAGGCACGCCATTGAGGGCAAGCAGTAAGTGCTTAGTAAATTTTAGCTGTTATTATTATTAAGAGCATCTGGGCGATGATTGATTCCCTGAGAGAAAGAGCCAGCACCAGGGAAAATTCTAGCTGATTAGGCCAAAATATGTGGCCTCAGAGTACATGGGACTGCTCAGTAGATCCCAACAAGCTCTCTGAAAAGAACTCGTCTGATCTAGCTGTGGGTTAGGTCAGCTCTCCATGAAGAGGATCTGGACCCACAGAACTCTTAACTGGTGGGGTTGGGAGGAGTTTGTGAATTTCTTCTGTGCGGTCCTCCACTGAGGGACTCTCAGGCTGGGACCCAGAGCAGAGATGTTCCACTTTTAGCTGCCTGATGTGTTAGGGGTCTATGTGCAAGTTCATTGGAGTAAAGGATTCTGCTAAGGAGAAGTGGAGAAGGAGGGAGGAAGTTCGAGAACCATTGAGAGTACAATGATTTTTTACAGATTTGAGGATCTGAGACCCCGAGCAGTTAGGTGATCGGTCCCCACGTCCGCAGCTAGGAAGTTCTTAGCCAGGCTACGGTCACAGTCAGGCCTCCTCACTCAGTGCTGGGGCCTTACAGCACGCCGGGCAGCTTCAGATCTGGTGCCTCCTCCAGGGGGCGCCATTCCCATTGGATATTATGTGAAGGGCACCTCCCTGGAGTCATGCAACTCCAGGGCCTTGGCAAATAGAAAACTCAAAGCCCCAGTTTCATTCAGAAAGATCACAGCAATGGTAAGAACACGTTATGTGTGTGTTGTGCCTGAGTATTCATATCAGAGATCACAAACTGTTTCTGCCAAGGCTGAACAGTTAACACCTCAGCTTTGCAGGCCATGCAGTCTGTTGCACCCTCTCAGCTGCCCCGTGGCAGCACAAAGCAGCCACAGACAATAACTGAAGGAATCCGCGTGGCTGTGTTCCAATAAAACTTTATTTATGGACACTGAAATCTGAATTTCATTGAATGTTTACTAGTCATAAAATATTCTTCTTTTTTAATGTTTCCAACAGTTTAAAAATGTAAAAACCATTCTTGGCTTGCAAGCTATTCGAAAACGGAGCAGGCTGAATTCGCGTGTGGGCTATAATTTGCTGACCCCTGGCTGATATGAATAATTCATATTATTGTCTCTTTTGAGCTTTGTAAGTTATGAAAAGTTGGGAGGGCAAGTATAAAACCCACTTCCTACAAACATAATGGACCAAAACTCAGAGAGGTTAATTTTATACCATATTACACAACCTCTAAAATGCCTCTGCCTCTCTGGAGAAGACACAGAGTCCCCTAGAGACCCTAGAATGAGCCGGTTTTGAAATAATCTTCTGCTTGAAGCCTAGAACCCAAGCCACTCTTGTGACTTATGGTCACGAGGGTTCTTTTCAGAGTTTGTTCCACAAGCATAAATCCCTGTGATGCTCCTTCAGCAACCTCCCATAAACACCAAAACAAAAAGATTCGAGTTCAATGTTACGTTTACAGCATGGCCCTAGGCACTAGAAGAACAAAATAATTCCGAGTCCATACAGGAGTTGGGCTTGAGATGGAGAGCCCAGTGGGGAGGAAGATTCTAGGATTTCTAGCCTGGAAAGAGGCACGAGGCAGATAGGAGGGGAGTGGGGGGCGGGGGGAGTGTTAGGACAAGTGAGGAAGACAGTTGGCAAGAAGGTGTGGATGGCAAACTGGGGTCCCGCAGAGTCAAGAAAGAGCCCAGACTTGATGTACAAGGCATTGTGGGTTTTTTGAGGAGAGAAGTGACATGAAGAAAGCAGGGAAATGCATTTTAATCCGGCAACGTTGTACAGGATGAGAGAGAAAGATGCAGAGATGCCCAAATATTCAGGAGACTGTATTCCAGAGGTGAGCTAGAGGGAGCCTGACCCACAGCGGTGGCCCAAGTCACGGCAGAAGGCCAAGTACAAACACTCTTAAAGGGTGAGGAGGAAGGGTGGGGAGGTCCGAGATTCCCTCGACCTGGAAAACAGAGCAGAGTCAACAGGGGCACCAACAGATCCAGCCTGGGTAAGTGGACAGAGACGGGGCATTGGTAGAAGCAGACTACTTCTTCCTCTTATGAATAATCAGTTTGTCTACACTAACTATAATTAGTATAAATATAGTAAGCCTCCAACAGAAAGCACTGAGTCTCAGTATAAGCCCTTTCCTTTTCTCTTTTCTTTTTTTTTATTAACCGACTTTATTTTTTAGAGCAGTTTTAGGTTCACAGCAAAATTGAGTGGAAAGTACAGAGAGTTCCCACATACTCTCTCCAAACACGTACACAAGAGTCCCCCATTGTGAACATCCCCACCCAAGTGGTGCGTTTGTTACGCTGGATGACCCGAAATGGACACATCATTATCACTCAAAGTCATGCTTTACATTAGGGTTCACTCTTGGTGTTGGACATTCTATGGGCTTTGACAAATGTTTAAGGACATGGATTCCCCCATTTAGAGAATCCTACGGTATCATTTCACTGCCCTAAAAATCCTCTGTGCTCCACCTATTCATTCCTCCCTCCCCAGAAACTCTTGCTACCTACTGATCTTTTTACTGTCTCCCTAGTTTTGCCTCTTCCAGAATGTCATACAATCCTTTTCTTTTTGAAAAATAAATTATTTCATTTTTAAGTAATACGTGCAGAGATACAATGATAGAAAGATACAATTAAAAAAAAAGTGTCCCTGCTTCTGTCCAACAGCCACTCACCCAGTCCCCTTACTATAGCAGTTTCCACCAATTCATACATATGCAAGTGTGTGTGTGACTTTTGAGGAGAGATGTTGAAAATGAGGTGTTAGCAAGACAATTAGGTAAAGAGATCAGTAAACATGGCAACAATTGAAAGGCATTCCAGTGACAGGTCAGACCTGAATATGTAGATTCAGGCGCCTCTGCCCAGCGTGACAGCTGGGAATGGACGAGCTCTCTGGGGAGGGCAGTGAATACGAAGATTAGCGATCCAGGCCTTGGGGAGTTCCTTCATTACAAATATTTCTTAGCACCTACTAGGAGTGAGGCCCTGTGGGGAGCGCTGGGCTGGCCCAAGGAAAGGCACAGACACACGAAACACAGAGGTTTGGTCAGATGGCTGCAGGGAAGTGTCAATACTGAGGATTCATGGAGTGAAGCCAAGGAAAGAGCCAGTACAAAAGGGGATGTCATGCCTTTGCCACCAGATCTAGGAGAAGTAAGACAAACAAAAACCTGGGGAATGGGGCAAAAAGATACATTGGTGAGAACAATTTTAGCCGGAGCCTGGGGAACAAAGCCAGATAACTGAATTAATGGGGAATGCATAGTGAGAAAATGGCGGCTAGGGAGACAACATTTTACGACATGTCATAACCCTTTATCCAAAACCTTAGGAGTCTGTTGTATTTCAGAATTCAGACCTTTTTGGGTTTCAGAAAGGTAATACAGTGCACATGCTATATTAGATTAGATATAACACACTCAGCTGCATCTGGGCTAAGACCTCATAATCAAACACACTAATATTTCTGCAGTGAATCATAAGAATATTCACACCAAGTGGGACAGATAAAGATCACAAATTTCAGCTCCATCTTAAGAAAATGTTTTCGGTTTCCAGAGCTTTTTAGGTTTCAGAGTAGATGAGAGACAGATTGGGACCTCAGCTGAATTTCTTTTCAGCTTTTAGGTCGAGCAGCATAAGCTTTTTATACCTAGAATAAAGTCTGACGCTGCCACCAATGGCGAAGGTTCCCCAACTGGTTTCACACGTGTCCTTCCTTGAAGCTGAACTCTCAGTGGCTTGAAGACAGAATTCAAGTCTGATTATCTTTGGGTCCTCAGTGTAGGGCATAGGACCTGGTACACGGTACACGCCGAATGATTTTGGCTGCCCTGAGTTTTCACTACTTCTAATAATTCTTCGGCACTGGCCTGATCGCTGTCCCACCTTGGCTCTTTCCGTAGCCCAGCCTCAGCCCTTGTCAGCCCCAGCTCCAGAATCACTCCTCTATTGATATGCAGCCGGCACATCCTATTTCTCTTCTTAAATCCAAACTCAATAGCTATCTGTTTGTTCTGGTATTCTAGCACTAATTGCCATTCCTGATTTTGTTTGATATGTTTGACCCGGTATTTTAGAACTAACTCTTAATTGTGTTTTTATTTAATATGGAGAGCACATATAAAGCAAGAGCATACGAAGTGCTATATAAATGCAAATTTCATTGTATTTCGTTCCAGACCTCAGAGACTTGCCAAACTTTGTTCTGCTCTCAAGAAGTTTTCCCCCTCTAGGGCTTAGGAGGTTTCCTCTCTCTCCCTATAACAGTGTCCTCAAAGCTGGGCAAATAAAGAGACAAACACCCATCACAGACCAACCAACATCTCACCAATTGGTTCGACACTAAAGCCTTCAAAATTCTACTGAGTTTTCTATAAAATTAACAAATCTCACATTAGGTTATGACATTTTTTTATCTCGCTTTTGCAAACTGATTGGGCACTTTGCATGAAGAAGGGCCATCCTAACTGGGTCACTGTGACATTATTTAAAGTTTAAGTTTGCCATGTGAAAAAGACTACTTTAATTTTCTGCTTTTTGAAGAATAGATTCATCGCTACCAAAATGTGCCTTTAACCAGTAGATAATTGGTACAACTTGTAAGGCTCCACTGAAATTTTTCAAGATAAGCTATTCCACTTCCAGGAAGTGTCTAAAGTTATTATTTTAATGAGATTTCAGAGCCTGTAAGAATTGAGTGAGGCATCAAGCAACATAGCAAAAGAGTAACTCTTGCAACTTGTGAATCATCCCATTCAGGGGCCACTGAGTCACCACACTTGGTGCCTATGCTCTAAGCAGCCAAGCTGGCCCCCATGCCACATAAGAGTTCAGTACTTCCACTGTCCAGGGTCTTAATTTTGAACTTCTTGCCCTGCCCCATTCCTCAGGCCACATTCCGTGCAGCTCTCATGGCTTCTGGCTTTTTACAGCGTTGCTCATTCTTCCATTTCTGGCTTTCTCCTCTCTTTAGACTTGGCCCTCAGATTATCTTCCTAGCTATGACCTTGGCTCTCTCTCAGCCTATCTATGGCTGGATGAATGAATGGATTTTATTTTCTATTCTCTCTTGGTTACTGATTCTACCCCATTGTGCTCTTGAAACAGTCTAATAGGTTATACATGTCTGCAATGTGAACATCATATTTGACTTTCGTCACTGGGGACAGAAAATGCTTGCCATTTCAGGAATCTTTATATCTTTAATAGTTTATTTAATAACATTCTTTGTAGCCTAGAGCTGGTCATAGAAAATTACTAATATTCTCCATTAGTGGGGCACGGCCAGGTCAATGAAATGCTATCAATATTATCATGAAGTCTCCATTGATATTATATCTGAAAAGAATAGCCATATTAAGAAAGATATTCTGTTATTCCATGTGTTATCTTGCACATGTCACCATGAGGTTGAACATGCCTTTACTATTGCTGGCCTTTAGAAAACCAGATGTAGACCGCAGCTATAAAGATTGTAGGAATTGTACGGAAACTGAAAATTCCATCTTTGTTCACACCGGGGTGGAGGCAGCAGTAATGACAAGTATGACCAAGAAAGGATGGTGGGGAGGCAGATGGTGAAGGCCAGAGGACTACTGGAAGTGGAAATCAGGTAAACGGTCCAGATCCAGTAATTAAGGTGAGAACCTGAGCAGGATCCTATGATGAGACACTAAGTCCAAGGAGGGGTTCTAGAAGTTGAAGGACCACAGCTGGAAATAACCAGCAACAGACAAGCAAGACTTAGCACCCAGGAAATCATGAAGATGACCCAGAAGTCAGCAGAGGCACGTCAATACTAATTGTACACGTATCCCCATAGGGTTGTGAGAAGGAAATGTGATAATGCACATAGAGCGCTTTGCCACGTACCTGGCAACTAGGACCCACTAAATAAATGGCAAACAATATGACACCAGCCATCAAGGGGTGAAGTAATAACAAGACATGAAAATAATTGCCATCTGACTACCTTTTATGTTTTATGATAGAGCAGGAATCGACGCCTAAGCCCAATTGGTCCTGAACCTGAAAGAATGAATGGGAACATAGCTGCCCCTGGTTGAATGAGGGCCTTGTAGCTACAGAGGAATCCTGACACCTGAAGCTGGGTGTGAGAAGAACAACTCACTATTCAGGGAGGATTGTCTGGAAGACAACCATGTAGCTCGTTCTTTCAACTGACTGGTCTCCGTTTCACATTTATTCAAGCCCAGACTACCAGCAATCCTGGTGAAGTGCCCTATGTCCTCAAATTAGTTTTTCTGAACTGTGTTTTGGAATCATGCCCTTGGCCCACTTAGAAAGATGCTTGACAGCAGTACTATGAAACTGGCTCTTGAAAATACGATGCTATGGACTTTCTCCCTTATACCATATAATGCCCCTTTCTCAGGATCTTTAGGAGATTATCAAAGCCATCTTGATGCAAATAATCCATAATCAATCTATAAATCAAAATCGAGGTGAGTTTATCATGAGCCAGATCTGAGGACTAGCCCAGGGTCTTCTTTCCCCAAGGAAGGAAGGGCACCGAAGAAGTGGGTTGTACAGAGTGGTAATATATTGTCTTGGAACAAAGAGCATATATCACATATGACAAGAATGTCCCTTTTACAATAGTCATGAGAGTGCTTAGCTGACACAGCATATCAGTGGCCAGCAGGTCAGTGGTCACAAGGTGAGCACAGCAGGTCGGTAATTAATCCTTAGTTTCTTGGAAGAGATGCTTATCCTTAAGGAAATGCGGATATGGGGGAAGATACATCTTTAAGGGCATCATTCCTGCCTTTGAGACATTGTAAATGTTTAAAGCAGATATACAGTGCCTACCCAACAGGCCACATCAGGCCCTTTTGGAAAAACAAGATGGGGCCAAATTACTTTTAAACCAAATGGCTTCCTCATATATTCCAATATATCCTATTGCTTTTCATTTATTTATCAGCCACAATGCCAGAACTTCTCTAGAGCAACTGGTATGTGTTAATTTCATGGAAAATGTGATTTTTAAATGGAAGCCCAGTTTTCCTCTTTGCTTTGACCTTTAGGAAACTCATAACTAAATTTGAACACCTTTAAGCAATTATACAGGCCCTTCGGCTATACAGTTCACTGTAATATATTTTCCTTACCTTAATTTTAATATTCTTTATTTTAATTTTTATTTATTTATTTATTTCCCCCCCCAAAGCCCCAGTAGATAGTTGTATGTCATAGTTGCACATCCTTCTAGTTGCTGTATGTGGGACGCGGCCTCAGCATGGCCGGAGAAGTGGTCCGTCGGTGTGCACCCAGGATCCGAACCCAGGCCGCCAGCAGCGGAGCGCACGCACTTAACCGCTAAGCCACGGGGCTGGCCCAATTTTAATATTCTGAGTCTAGAACAGGAGTCGGAAAACTACAGCCCATGGGCAAACCCAGCCTGCTGCTTGTTTCTTGTTCCAATGAAATCGCTTGTCCCCTTGACTGTTGTCTATGGCTTCTTTTGTGACACAACAGTAGAACTGATAGTTGCAACAGAAACTGTGTGGCCAGAAAAGCCAAAAGTCTGTACTCTCTGGCCCTTTACAGAAAGAGTTTGCCACCCGCTGCTCTAGACTTAATTTTCTTCCAACCTTCTTCTCTTGATTTTTCCCTGTGTGTTTTGTAAGCTGCCTCAAATCCATTTTGGAAGAAAGCAGGTTATAAACAATTTAACATTAAAGAGAGCCAATGGGCCGTCCAATTCACTGTAGTCCTCCACAACACCCATTGTCAGAGCAAAAGGGATCATCCCGTTTCCCCATTCTGGATTTCAGTCTTAGATCTTGAGGATTCCTCTCTCCTAGACTTCACTAAAGTTGTTTTTCTCTTGAAGAGCTTTACTAAGTTCCTCCAAATGATCAGTTTTCAGCAGGTCCCACTAGAAGCTAAAAGAAGAAATAGTGGGCAAGGAGAAGAAAGGGATGCCACAGAGGCTAAGAAGGCGAGAGAGCTGGAAGCTGCTTCTGATCCTTCCATGTCAGCGCCAGGCTTGACATGGTAATTGGATCATGATGATGACAATTATGAAAAATAAAAACCTTAATTTTTTTCATAATTAAACCCACATGCAGATGATAATTGCTGTGACGAGTTTAATGCCCAGACTTGTTTCTCTTCCAAAAAAGTGAAAAATCAGTCAGGCTATAACTTAGTAACGCTCTTAAATCTGACTTAATAAGGGGCAAAACATCTGATTTTCAAGGTTTTTGGTGTTTGGTTCTCTCTAGCTGAAAGTGGTTTTATTTTTCTCTCCACGCAGGATATTTCTAGGGAGTCTTTCATCAAAAATAACCAACCGGAGGGCGGGTGCTTATTTTGTATAAGATTTACATGTGTTCCAAGATCAAGTTTTAATTAACAAAGTATTGTACGGTTTTATAGAGCAAAATCCTAAAAATGCAAGATGGCCATTAAAGTCCGGTGTAAACCAGCATATCATTGAAATTGCACGATGACCTTCTTAGTCTCTCACACTGCCTCATGTCAATGCAAAAGACGGCATTTAGGAACAAAATTTATGGCTGGGGTTAAAATAAACATTAGGCTCCTGAGAAACTTACTGAGAAATTAACGTTAGGGACTTTTTTCTGAAAACTGTTCAAGCCTTAAGCAACTGCAATTATACTTTTAATCTTGCAGAAAATACTGTCTTTATAATTAAGAAAGACATCCCTTGTGCCTATTCTTTTAAAAGGGACTTTTCCCCGCCTATTTATCTAAAAAGGAAATCAGTATTTCACATTTTCTAGTGAAATCGTAAGAAAAACTATGAAGGTGTCTATGTTGTGACAGAAAATCTCGTCAGCATCAAAGGTAACATTGAATATTGATGGAATCGGAAAGATAGATTGCTTCATGTTGTTTCTTAAGAACATAAGAGAATTTGAATCAACATTCTTGGCCGGTTTTTCCACCCACGCGGGGGAACCAGGAGGAATGCGGGAATCAAAGAGAGCTGCATTCCTCTTTGCCACAAAATACACACACTTGGCAAGTTGCAAAGATTTGGGTCATCGTTTTTAGAAGATTGCCAAGGAGTGAGGACCTCAGGCCGAGCGCAAATAACAGTCCCCATGGTCCTTTCTAGCACTTACATCTGTGGCATCGACAACAGAGCACGTTGCAGGAAACAATCCAAATTTCTGTGTCCTGAGGGGAGGCATGCATTACGCGGCAGCACCCGCTTTGACATCCTAAGTAGGACAGGAGCTGTTTGCCTGGGCAACACTCTGATGTCCCTTTAAATGGTTTCTGCATCTAGTCCAACAGAATGAGTGTGGAGGTGTATTTATTGCAACCACAAGGATGTGCAAATTTATTTATATTATTAACGTCCTTTCCGAAAGTCCTAGCTGTCAACAACTCCTTATTTTCCTGGAGTGCCTCAGGAGTCAAGAATGTTTTGTTTCTTCAATGTGGTACCTGGAGAGCTAAAATAACAATCTTGTTAATGAGAAGACAACGGGGCCCCTGCTGTTCTGTGGTGTTTCCACAGGTCATACCTTTTAATTGCAGAGTGCTGGCAACTTAGAGTGTAATGAATACATTGTTCCTGTTTTTTGCACACAGCCCCTTAAGCACAGTTGAAACTGAGTTTGTTTTGTGTACAGAGCAGAGAAGACTCTTATTAAAAGCTGACAGAGCATTTGGAATGAGAGTTTATTTTGATTGGTGAGGTATGTCTTGATAGTTCACATTCAGATGCAAGAGGAAAAAGAGATAAAGTGGATTAGCCTCAATCATCTGGGAGATGACATTTCTCGCCGTGTTTGAAGTATTTTATGAATTAAGAATGGGACTGATTTTGAAGCCTAAATTAATTTAATCTGTTTGCTTTTGTTTGATGCAGCAGCTGCAGAGACACGCCCTGTTTCTTTGAAAATCTTCAGCTTCGAGGGTCTGGGCTTGGAGGGGCGAGCGCCGGCAAAGTGGTGGCGCCTTCCCTGGGTGGGGAAGGGAATCGTTTTTCAGTTTCCCCTGGTGGACGTCTGGTATTCTCCGATAGGGCTCTGTCTCAAACTTAATCTAGACGCTCTCACGCTTGCCCATCGTGCTTTTTATTAAAGGAGAACTTGCCTGCCGAAGCCAAGAAGAGGGAAAGAAAGGAAATTAATACTCCTTTCCCTCCTA
Source organism: Diceros bicornis minor (assembly GCF_020826845.1). Classification (NCBI taxonomy): domain Eukaryota; kingdom Metazoa; phylum Chordata; class Mammalia; order Perissodactyla; family Rhinocerotidae; genus Diceros; species Diceros bicornis. The sequence continues at coordinate 21,016,234 of NC_080775.1, forward strand.
GCACATTTCACTAGGAACAAAACCCCTTCAGGGTCAAGATGAAAAAGACAGAAAGGATCCCATAGGTCATTGCCCATTAACGGTGACTGACACCCAGTTTACCACACATTCAGCACTTCCCATCGCATCTTGAGTTGTGTTTAGAATTGGGATTTCTTCGGTGTTGTAAATGGGCCAACACATTCAAGAACTTGATAATAACCGTGCATATATGTCCCAAAGTCTTCATAAGTCCACCTCAGAAGATAAGGACTGTGCATTTCCTCGCAGGACAGAGAGAAAGTGTCTTTACAATACCACTGCCTGAATGTTCCACAGCAATTTTCCAAAAACTCTCAGTTACTTAAGAGGACAGTAGGTTAACCTGGCTTATCTCAATGTCAGTTGATCACCAAAACAGGCTGGCTTTTCATAGATTGATACACTGATGAGCGTTAGACTATTTCAAAGTCGAGGGAGAGAAAAGTGAAATTTGCCTATCATGGTGCTTTATCAGATAACATAATTCACCCCCTGATTTAGTCTGGAAGGAAAACAGGCTGGCCAATATGAGAGAAGGTGAGAGAAGGAAGGACTTGTAGAAATCCAGAAGAGGCAAGAAATGTCCAAGGACTGTCACATCAGACTGGGCAGAATGTTATTAAAAGTCCACATGGGAGCCAGCCCTGATGCCCTAGTGGTTAAAGTTCAGAGCGCTTCACTTTCGCGGCCCAATTTTAGTTCCCGGTTGTGGAACCACACCACCCATCCACCAGTAGCCATGCTGTGGCAGCGACTCACCTCGAAGAACCAGAAGAAGTTACGACTATACACAACTATGCACTTGGGCTTTGGCAGGGGTGGAAAGGAAGAAAAAAAAGGAGGAAGATTGGCAACAGATGTTAGCTTAGGGCGAATCTTCTCCTGCAAGAAAAAAAAGTCCATATGGCATTTATGGATTCATTACTATGAGGACCTTCGAAGTTGTAAGGCGGAGAAAAAAAAAAAACTTGAATTTTCTGATGAGTAACTCATTTATCTGGCATTCACCTTATAACGCAAATCTAGCTGGACCCGTGTTCTGTGATCTGCTATGTGAGGTCGGTGTGGGGCTGAATGCCTGGTTCCCTCTTTTCCACTAGGAGCAGCTGTTACAGAGAATCATAGCTCTGTCCCCTCTGACTGGGCCCAAGGTAAGCCCATGACGTAAAGTGAGGTTAAAGGTGGGACCTTTTCTCCAGAGCAATTCAGCGTCCCCTGGGAAGTAATGCTCCCTGCACATAATAAACATGCCCCATCAGCAGCCTCCCTCTTAATATTTTCTCTCAACATTGTGGAATACTGTATAATGTCGGCTTTTTAAAAAAAATCACAGCTGACATCTTTGAAAAGAAATGAGCGTTTCCTAAAATCGACGCAAACGTGTTGCATTAGCTTTCACAAGTCCGTCCTTCCAAGATACACATTCAGTCTCCACTCAGACCAAAGGACACAGAAATCGGAGGCAAAAATATGTGAGTGAGCTTTTCTCCGTTATACAACTGGTTCGGGTAGATCCATTGGCATAAACAGCTCCACTGATCATATTTTCAATGGTGAAGGGTAGCAGAATATGTCACCCCAAAATATTACTGTAGGAGCTCAGGACACGCCACCCCACAAAAATGCCACTTTGGTATGTTGGTTATTTTGAGCTGTAGGCACTTGAAAAACAGCAAACACAGTGAGAGGCTTTCTCTGATCTCTCCCCATCTGCCTTAAGACAGATCCTCCAGAAGGAATTCAGCTATAGATGCCCTCCCTGCGAGTTGCCTCAACCGGAGGAGATGGACTCTTGTTACAGGAGAGGAGCCTAGAAGTCAACACCACACCCAGATGAACTTTGTCACAAACTATCATACCTCCCGTCTGTTCTTCTGAGGGCCCGTCCATTTTTCCTAAAAATCACTTACTCTCCCTTAAGAGACCTAGGTCCCCTCTCCCCTTTCCTTATTTATTTATTTTGTTGTTGTTGTTGTTGTTGAAGAAGATTCGCCCTGAGCTAACATCTGCTGCCAATCTTCCTCTTTTTTTCTTTTTGCTTGAGGAAGATTTGCCCTGAGCTAACATCTGTGCCAATCTTCCTCTATTTTGTATGTGGGTCGCCCCCACAGCATGGCCATCAGCAAGTGGTGTAGGTCCCCGGCCGGGATCTGAACCCAGGCTGCCCAAGTGGAGCACACTGAACTTACCCACTAGGCCACAGCACCGGCCCCTCCCCTTTCCTTATTAAGATGATATTTAAGTCTGAATTCTAAGTCACTTCTGGGAGTTACTCATCTTTCCCTGAGTGTCTCCCATGTATACAGGAGGTCTACATGTTAACAAACTTCTGTTTGTTTTTCTGTTGTTAATCTGTCTTGGGGGTCTCAGCCAAGAACTCAGAAGCGTGGAGGGAAAATTACTTTTCCTCCCCTACAATGGGCAGTTTTATAATTCTATGTTTCCTAATCAAGTATTTCTATGTGGTAAGGAGGAGAGAGGTAAAACAAGAGTGGCAGTAAGAAGGAAGGGTGACTTGGTAGGCCCAGGGTATCAGATGTCAAAATTAAGCAGGAAGCTATGCAGGGGATGCTCCAGCCAGGCCGTCCCCTTCCTGCCTCTCCCCCTGTCCTGCCCTGCACCTCTTCCCTCCATCTCTCCCCTCCTCCTCTTCCAAGAAGCTGTTAGAGCAGGTTTTCAATTCAAGGGGCAGCTGTGGCAAGTAACGAGACAGAGGGAATGTCCACAGTGGGCTCAGTCCTAACATGTGGCCAGGCCTGGCAGCCATGAGTGATGCCACCCACTGGCCCTGCCCCAGTGCCTTTTCATGGCCACCAACCTGGCTGCCACATCCCCAAAGGCTTTGGACGCAGCTCCAGTGCATTCAAGAGCAATTGGTTTTAAAAGAGAGATCTCTACGGCTTGCGGGTCTGTTTGCCAAGCTTTAGGTCTGGAGCTGCTTTCTCCGTGATGTCAAGGGCAGGGTGTGCCTGCTCCTGTGTTCCTTCCAGCGGAAGGGCACATGGCTCTAGTTAAACGGCTCTTTACAGGCTAAGCAATCACTTCATTACCCAAGAACTCTTCACCAGGTTTCCACAACGAGGAGATCCCTGACGTGAACAGCTCCGCCCTATGTATGAAGTGTTTTGGATTCCGGTTTGGAAAGCTGTTTCTGCCACGTGGAGCTGGAAAGAATCAGGGCCCCCTGACTTTCTGCACAGGCACTTGGAGCCTAGAATGTTTGAAAACAATTATAAATCTCCTTAAACCAGTTTAGCCTCCCTATGAGATGGCAAAATAATCCCAAATCTGCAGAGACGGCCCTGGGAGGTTAATGATCTTCCCTCAGCAATAGGGACAACTCCTAAGGGAGTCCAGCAGGAATTCCAGGCTATTCTCTAGGTTCTTGCTCCAATTTTCCTTTAAACTACACAATCTCTCTAAACCTCTGTTTCCCCTTCTGTCAAATGGGAAGGATCATTTCTGCATAACACTTATTGCGAAGACACAGTGAAATGATTATATAAAGCAGTTAAAACAGCTTTGCATCGTCAATGTTGTGCTGTAATTCTTGTTACTGTTACGCCCGTCAAACTGTATCATCTCCGCCACTCTGGGAATTCATTTTTGAGATTGTATCTTCTTGTCTTTTTTGTAAGAAAATTATTTGCAAGTGACTGAAGTATAGCCTTAGCCAATATAAAATGAGAAACAGTTCTTCTGGGAATACGTACCCTGCCATCACTGGATTTTCATAGCAGTACCACGTTAGGAAGTAAAACGCTCCCAATGAACACTTATCCAAGATTGCAGCTTTTCTCAGAATATACTTTGCCGTTCTCTTTGTGTGTGTTTGTGTGTTAAAGATATCAAGTCACGTAATTTTTTGAGCACCTACTCTGTGTAAAATGCCATAGATAAATGTTAGAAAAAGCTATCTTAATTCAATCAATGTGTGAACCCATTGTCAACATAACATAGGCCCTGAACTCATCTGTCATTCACAAGTGACAGAATCCCAACTGCGACTGGCTTAAGAAATATTTATTGGGCCAGCCCGGTGGCATAATGGTTAAGTTTGCATGCTCTACTTTGGCAGCCCGGGGTTCGCGAGTTCAGATCCCGGGCACGGACATACATACTGCTCATCAAGCCATGCTGTGGCAGCATCCCACATACAAAATAGAGGAAGATTGGCAACAGATGTTAGCTCAGGGCCAATCTTCCTCACCAAAAAAAAAAGAATAATTTATTAGTTTGTGTACCCCACAGAGTAACAGAGGAGTTTGCTGAAGGAGAAGGGATGCTACCTAGAAAGAAGAGAGATATCAGTGCAGGTGGTTACAACCCACCATAGCCCCCAACTGCTAACATCACCATCATCGTCATTCAGATAAACCACCAGGAGTTCAAGGTAAATAGTATGTCAACAAGAAATTCCTTTTTAAATTGATAAAATGATGATACTTGAATCTTCAGGGAATTAACTCAAAGCGGACAAAACATTCAGACCAAGTGTCTTCCATAGGGAACAGTATTTCAACTCTTCTACTCAGCCTAGTTCTAGAAACCTGGTACATTTGAACAGATGGAGAGACGGGAAGAACCAAGATGTGTTCCTTCTACCCCCACCGCAGTCTGGTGGAGCTGTGCGCTGGCCAGGGTTCCTGCTCCTCCGGGCACCTGCTCCAGCATGGCCACCGCCCCACCCGGCAGGTACTGGGCCGTAGGTGAGGTATTTTTCCCTGTCAGCTCTCCTCACAACAGTAAGCTCCAGAGGGCCAGCAGTGAGTGTGCCCGGCTCACAATTGATGGAGTGCCTGCTATGTGCCAAGTGGGGCCAGAGAAGTGAAGGAACAAAGCCCTTTTTCTCAGGGAACTTGCATGCCAGTGCACGCAAGCAGGTAACCATCCATCAGATGAGAGAGGTGCTAAGAAGGTGGGAAGACGGGAATGGGATCTTTAGGCAGGGCGCTGGGGAAGGGAAGCTCCGCGGAGGAGTGGTCCCAGTGGCAGAGGACACAGCAAGCACTGCCGTCCAGAGGCAGGAGCCCCCTGGCCCATCTGAGGAGCACCATTGGGTGGGGGTTAGGTTAGAGGAGAGGGGCCATGGTAAAGAATTGGATTATGCAAAGCCCAATGAGAAGCCACTGGAGAGTTTTGAACAGAGTCTTTAGTATTAGGGCTTGGGATATTAATGAAGGGAAACAGGGTACGCCACCCCACAATACACCACTTTGACATAAGAATTACTTTGAGCTGAAGGTATTTGAGTTACTAAAACCCCTTATCTGCCTAAAAGCAGAGCCTCCCTAAAGAATTATTTGTCATAAATCCCTTTCTGGAGAGCAACTCTAATCTCTTCTAGGAGACAGAAGCACCGCACCCAAACAGACATTGTCACAAAACTATCTTATTTCCCAACTCCCAACGATTCTACTAAGGTCCCCTTTATCTTTCCAAAAAGTCATTCATTCTCCCAGAAGGTCCCCACTCCCTATTAGGATGGCCTAAATGTCCCCAAATCTAACCACCTCCTTGAGTCACATTTCTTTGTGAACTCCAATGCCTAAGTGGTCATTTTTTTCCTCTTGCTAATCTGTCTTGTGTCCATTTAATTTGCAGGCCCCCAAGCATAAACTAAACAGCATAGAGAGAGTGTTTTTCTCCCTGACACTGCCTTCTCCTCTTTAGATGCCTTCTGTTCTACCACTGGCCCATTCGTATTTAGGCCAAATATACGAAAACAGGTTTGTTCTCAGAATTTGTGAAATGATATATTAAAGTATAAATTCCCACCTAAAAAACACAAATATATAACAATAGTTTAATTCCTCAGAAAATGTCTTGCAATAGTTTTTTTTTTTTTAATTTCAAAAGTTTATTAAGAAGCCTTGGTATTCACAATCTTTCTCACATCTCCTTCTCAACTAATCATATATATATGGAGACAGTTTTTTGATGGATCTACCTGGGTTCTAACCTCAGAACTGTTGAACTTCACCCTCTCAGTCTGTTCCTCTTTCTTCAAGGATAGGGGAACCACGATCCTGCTGGCTGCAGCCGTTGGGAGAGGGTGAAGGGAGAGCCCAGAGATAAATGAACCAAGGCCAGGGGGCCAATGCAGCAGTCTAGGGTGGATATTTTTCTCCTCAGAATGAGTAGCCACTGGGTAGAATGTTCTTTGGTCCTGCATTGACACATAATCCCTGTCACATTCCACAACAGGAACAATCCTTGTAAAAATGCTTACACTTTCTTAATAGAATATTGAAACACTTTTCCAGAGACGCAATGCGTTGTCTCATTTGGGGAAACCAGCTGGGTGGAAACTGGGAGAAGTTAAATACTTGACTGAAGTACCCAGGTCAGCGGCTGACACGGAAAGGGATCACAGAAGGCAGTTCAGTGAGCCTGGTGCCCGTCACTCACAGACATTTCATCTTGGTTAGGTTGCGTTCTTAGTATCTGTGTGACTGTGTCAAGGAAAACTGCACGCTCTCTTGGTCATAGTCCTTACGCTATATATTTATCCACAGGGCGCTTTGATGTCTTAATTATATTTGACTTGCCTGGATTTAAAGTTCAGTGGCCAGAAGCCAGGGCAGGGGCTCCCTATGTTCCAAGGAACCTGGAGAGCAACACAAATACTAGGAAAGCAGTGTTCCAGGAAAAGGGCTTCCCTACCCAACTCCTAAATGGATGATTCCCAGGGCGTAATGTGGACCAAGAAATGGTATCGTCTTCCACCTCCGCCCCACCTCCACCCCTTTGCTATAAAAGCCTTATTTCTTATTACTTTAATTGTTTCTGACATCATCCCTGGTGCAGGCTTTGTATTCAGGCAGCCTTGCAGAAAATAGCCCAGAACCCACAATGGCAGCAGTAAACCCGAGAACTCAGTCACCCACCCAGGCCCCCCACCCTCTCCTCCATCATTAAAATGTCAATGTTATTAAATGCAACAACTGGAGAATCAAACTTTACCTGAGGCGAGGGCATCTGGTTGTGTCTGTCTTGTCTTTCTGTTCCTCCTTCCTCGACCCCCGGTTGTTCCTCCACCCCACACAAGGGTTGATCTCTAGCTTCTCCAAACCTGGCCTCGCTGCTCTCTCTTTGTGGGAACAGCCTTCAGCGGTCCCTGTGGCCCTGGTGGCCCAGCTCAGGGATCATCGCCCTGGAAGTAGGGTGCTGAGCCCCACAGCACGGCTGCTGGAACGGGGCCCCTCCATGTCCTGCCCCCAGACAGCAGAGCCGGAGGCTGCTTCTGCAGAAAGAAGTAAACTGCGTTTCAAGACACAACAGTGAGTTATTATGGGGACATCATCTTGCATATCTCTGATTTCGGGAACTTGTTCTATTTCTGGTTCTCACCAAAAAGAGACACTGGTCCAAAGATCTCACAATGCTTTTCTACTCAAACAAGACAATATAGAATAATTTTCAGTATAATCCATGAGAACATCTTCAAGTCAGCCAGAGTGATTCAGCTCTTGAATCTGACCATAATAATATCTTGCATTTCTAAAGAACATTCTAGCTTATGAAGCGCTTCATGTACATTTCTTCATCAGGCCTTGGAGGCAGGCAAGGCAGCTGGAGATGTCCTGGTTTTCTCAGGGCTTCCAGCAGCTGGTACAGCACCCTTCACACCACAGCCTGCTGCTGGAACGGGAGAATGTTTCAAGAGCACTTAGAATTCACCAAGTTTAGCTCTAACACAATTGCACAAAATGCACAGCTACTTTTAAGACTTTGCACACTTCATTCAACAAATATTTCTTAAACCCCTCCTATATGCCAGCCTCTGGCTAGGCACTGAGGATACTGTCGAAAAGAAATAAACAAAAGACATGATCCCCATAAATTCTAAAGGACAAGATACACATTAATCTGTAATCACGCAAAATAAATGTAAAGTTGCACCTTCTGAAGATTTAGGATGCTGCCTTAGTCAAGGAGAGCTTCCCAGAGGAAGTGGCCCCTGAGCTGAGATATGGATGGCCAGGCGCATGGGGAGAGGAGAGACAGGAACAATATTACAAGGAGAGAGGCCACTCTGTAAAGGCGCTGTGATAGGCAGAGTGTGGATGGTAAGGGTCCCCCCAAGAAGACAGTGTGGGGGAGCACAGGGCACAGGATCATGAGGCCGGCAGGATGAGGTTGGAGAGGGAAGGGGGCGCCGGGATTAGTAGGATGGGTTACTGCACTGCGTCCTCAGCATTAGGGTAACAGGAAGCCATTGATGTGGAGGGTCGTGAGATGGATATTTTAAAATATCACGGTGTGGGGTTGTGAGAGGGAAGGAATCAGAGCAGAGAGAGGTAAACAAGGTCAGATGCTATTGAAGCAATTCACGTGAGAGAGAATAAAACCAAGACAGGAGGGGTAGGGTAGAGAGGGAGAGAAATGGGAAGATTCCAGAAACTGGAGGTAAAACCAACAGAAATTAATCCATATCAATTGGATATGGGAAATGATGTCAAGGTGTCATTTTTTGTTTTTTTGGGGGGTGAGGAAGATCAGCCCTGAGCTAACATCCATGGCAACCCTTCTCTTTTTGCTGGGGAAAACTGGCCCTGAGCTAACATCCATGCTGATCTTCCTCCACTTTATATGGGACACTGCCACAGCATGGCCTGACAAGCGGTGCACCGGTGCATGCGTGCCCGGGATCCTAACCCGGGCCACCAGCAGCGGAGCACATGCACTTAACCACTACGCCATGGGGCCGGCCCAAGGTATCATTTTTAAAAGAATATTTTGTACTTTAATGATATTCACGTAAAATAGTTTATATATATATATATATATAAACAGGCGTCTGGTTTCATGACTAATGCCCCCAAAAGCAAGTTGTATCAGGCTCTTTCTGTGTCCCATAGCCCAGTTCTCAGAGTCGGCATCTGTGAAGTGCGCCAGCAGGCTCCGACAGCTTATAGAGCACCCGTTACCCTCCAATGTCTTACTTATCTTGAGGCATAACCGTGTCAGACTTGACTGGCTCTTTAATGCTCTGAGTGTTTAAGTAACTGGCTCAAAGTGATGATGGAGCCATGATTTACCACTGAAGACAGAACTAGGGAGGAATTGAGACATCACAGCTTAGAAAGGGCACTACTAGTCCCCGAATCTAGGAGTTAATATCATATCAGTTTACAGAGGAGAAGTAAAACAGCCTTCAGACGAACACTCATTAGCGTGCCAATGAATCACTGTTGAAGGAGAAAGACGAAGGGCATTAATCACTGTCATGAGAAATATTTTTATGCTTTAAGGTATTTAAAGGTACTTTAAGGTATTTAAAGCCTGAATGTGGAAATTAACCCAATTGCATGTTGAAGAATAAAAATTTCCCCCAGTTCAAACCAACACCATGAAGTTAATGCTTTTTATTTCATTCAGCAAATATTTATTAAGTGAACTACCTATATGTCTATATGAAACCAGTGTGTTCCAACAAAAGCATGAGACCCTGTGCGGGGAGTAACCATACCCTTTTCCTCTGTATGAACCTGACCTTTATAGGAATATCTCATCCTATTACGGTCCCTGATATTTCGGGGTTTTTTAATACCATTGTGAATGTGTTAGGGAGGTTCCAAAAAAGTGTACTATAAATTATTAAGAGCATGAAAAATCAGTCCTGTGAAGAAAGTTGTAGTGATTGGAACTAAGACAAGAGTAACAGATGACCAAATGCCTCCCTTAAGAATTATAAGTAAATGCCGTGTTAGGGAATGCTGTGTCTATGGAAGACAGAGGAGACAGCTTCCTTATGCAACAAGACAGACCATTTTATAACAATATAGTACACTGACAACAGGATTGTTGGTATCTAAAACACCCTGATTGTCTTCCCTTGGATTTAGAATCTGCCTCGAGTTAGAAGCTTGGCCCTACGACTAACTAGCTCTGCGACTTTGGGCAAGGAATTCATCTCTCGAAGTCAGTTTTCTTTTCTGCCAAATGAGAATAATATCGACCACATAGATTTTTGTAAAGGTTAAATTAGATAATCATTTGGTCTTGCCTTTTAGTAATAATTCAATGAAAGCTGGCTCCATTGTCCACTTCCTGCCTTACTTCCCTCAAAATTGATCAGTCAAGTCTGTTAAAAACAAGACAACAGGCCCCAAATGGAGTCATTTACGCTAAGCCCCGCATCAGCAAACTAAGACTTAACTGAATTACAGTCTCGGCTATCCCAGGAACAAAATCTTAAACCAGTCACTCAGGAATCGCCTGATGAGCACTAGTTAGGCCATCTGCCTGATAGACCCCTGCCATCCCCTACAGGAAAGTGACCTTGCAATAATCCACCCTCTTTTTTGCCTCATAGAACTTCTTTGTTCCTGCTCCCTTCTGCCTGTAAAAGTCTTTCATTTCGTACAGCTCCTCAGAGCTCCTTTCTATCTGCTAGATTGGATGCTACCCAGTTCATGAGTCATTGAATAAAGCCAATAAGATCTTTAAAATTTACTCAGTTGAATTTTGGTTTTTAACAGTATTAAGAAATCGTGATCAAGAATACATTTTATTTCTACATGAACTATATATAAGAACCATTGCGTGCAAAGAATACTATATGTTAAATGAAATTAATCTGTAAATGATACGTTTGGAAAGAAGATGAAATTTGTTCCAGAACGATCATTTTAAAGAAAAACAAAAGTCTTAAAAGGTAAGAAAGTCATCCTTGATGGACAAGCAGTAGTCCAGAGGATCAATAAAAATGTTTAAGCGATCAGCAATTTGGCTAATTCACATGGGTGATTCACTGGGAGAAGGAAGGTTGAAGAGTTAAATTTAGATAAAGAAACACTCTCCCTTAGAGAAAACTTGAACATAAAGATTGTACCACACATTTTTGAGTGATAGATTGAAATAGAAAGATGTATGCATCTTTTGTCCTTATCTTTGAGGAAAGCTGTACAAATGGTACATTCTTGAGGCATAGAGTAAGTGGCGATGAACCATGTGTTTTCCAACATGACCTGAAAAATAAGTGTCGACGTCTGCGGTGGGGCCTCCAAACCCTGGGAGGATCCGTAAAGCTGATGTATCAAAATCACAAGCGATGACAGAGTTAATTGGTTTCTTTGACGTCAGGGGCATTGTTCTCGCAGAATTCATTCCTGGAGGTCAATCAGTCAAACATAAGTTGAACTTATGTGGAAATTCCAAACCATTTGATAGATTCTCAGCACTGCAAAAAGAGGGAATTCTAGTTCAAGGCTCCAACTCAAACTGCGCCTCTGTAAAGTTTTTTTTTTTTTTTTGGTAAAGAAGATTGGCCCTGAGCTAACATCTGTGCCCATCTTCCTCTATTTTATATGTGGCACACTACCACAGCATGGCTTGATGAACAGTGCATAGGTCCACGCCCAGGATCCAAACCCGTGAACCCAGCTGCTGAAGCGGAGTGCGCGAACTTAACTGCTACCCCAGCAGGCCAGCCCCTGTAAAGTACTTTTGATTAAAAAAAAAAAAAAAAGACAAGACGCCCTCCTTGACCAAACTTTAGCCAGGCTCCTCTGAATCTTCTCAGCTAGGCCACAATATTTGGACTTCCATGTGCATCTTTGGAATCCCCCATTTTAGCAAAAGTCCTGCTAAGTCGGTTCAGCAGGAACTCCCACCCCCAATATCTGGACAAATTCCTCATCCCCTACCTTTGGTATCTGATCACCCTGGTCTGCCTTCAACAAGAATCCTATTAAATCGGTTCAGCCAGAACCCCCTTTGTCCCTAATGTAATTTTAGTAATTTTCCATCCATGACCTCCAAGCTATGCCTTGGCTGTAAATCTCCCCTTGCCCCTGCTGTATCCAGTATTGAGCCCAATTCTGTACTGAGATCTCTCTTCCCCTATTGCAATAATAGTTCCGGAATAAAACCTATTTTCACTGCTGTAATTTCTGTCTAGCTCTAGTTTTCTTTAACACTTCCTGGGCTGATCACTCACCTATTCCCCAGTCTTGGCTCCAAGTACTTCTAACTGTTCCTCAAAATCAAATATGCCCTCAGAAGATGAAGATTCCCCATCAGAAAAGATGTGTGACAGTCTGACTATGCTGTAGTCTTAGAACGTAAAACCCAAAGAAGAGCTGTGGAAATCCTCCTGTTGTTTGAACAAACGACCCCAGGTGACTGCTTTAAAGGTGACAACGGTTATTTGACTGTTTATGTTTAGTTTTTTAAAGATTATACTACTTCCTATCGCAGCTGTTGTACGCATTAGGTAAGTCACAGATACATGGCATCCGATTATCCGGTTACTTGAACTAACTTGACGGAGGGCCTTATCTTGACTTATCTCCAGTTTGACTTCCTAGCTCGCTTTTGCAGACTCCTCGGCCTGTAAGTAAAGCTCCTTTTTAACTCTGGTCTCTGACAAAGCAAAGCTCCTTCTGCATGAGTTCTCTAGTCCTCTTTACCCTCACTTTCAGGCCAACCACAGTCTAAGGAGTGAGGGAGAGATGGAGAGACAGAGAGGGAGAGAGAGAGAAAGAAGCATGTTTTTACTAATATATTTACTGGTCGTATCCCAGGATCTCAGACCTCGCCTTAGACTTTCTCTCTCTCCCCTCTCTCTCCATCTCTCTCTCTCCCTCTTTCTCTCTCTCTTTCGTTCTCTCTCTCTGTCCCTTTCTTTCCATCTTTCTCTCTCCCTTTCTTTCCCTCTCCCTCTCCTCTCTCCAACCCTCTCTCTCCATCTCTCTCTTTCCCTCTCTCTCTGTCTCTCTCTCTGTCTCTCCCCTCCTCTGCCTCTCTCTCCCTGTCTCTCTGTCTCTCAACTTTTGATAGCTCAGGGGACTGAGCTATCCCATCCATTTACAGTACATCTGCCTCTTTGCAAGCCTTTCCTACAGCCTCCAGCAGCAGTTTGTCCCAGAGTCTGGTGAGCAGATCGCTTAGTTTCTGTTTGAACATCTATCGCTCTAACTACCCTACAGACCCTCACACTCATCCATTCCCAGTCACCCACCTGGGCCCTCAGTCTCACATCTTAGGGCCTCTGAGCCCCCTAACTCCATTCTCCCGTCACTTCTGCCCTCTCCCCCACCCCCACCCCCACTAACAGGGCAAAGCACCAGAGGCATTGTTGTTCTCAACAGAACAATTAATGTTTTGTGAACTTAATTTTTCTTTCCTTTCTTAAAAAAAGAGATTCTTCAGTATAAGCAATCAGGGTTTAGATTTCCCATTCTGTCCAAGAGAAGTCCATATGAGACAGTATGGGGTCAAGCGTTCATTTGGCAAGTCTTAGACTTACGAACGTCAGGGGCTGTTTCAGTCCAGGTGAGCCAGCGCTGAGTCGGGCTCACGCTCTCGGCCTGTGGTCCAGCCAGGAGCCCGCTGGTGGATTCAGGCTGCTCAGCCCTCAGGCACAGCCTGGCCCCGGGAGTCAAGGCTCCAGAAACCACCCAGCCAGTGGCAGCAGCAAGGTTTGCGGTAAGGCGAAAGGGCTGCCAGCACGGAGTACATCTAAAGACCCTTCTGTTGTTTTCCTTCAAATAACTTCCAAAGAGGAATCTCTTAGAAAAATCTGAGAGCATTCAAAGAACAAAGATGTGAAAGAGGCTGGGAAATAGGACCCATGAGGAATGGGAAAAAGAAACTATGATTCTTAGTCTGAAGAAGAGAAAACCTAGAGGCCATTTAACAACGCCCGCAAGGTTTAAAGGGATACTCCTCAGAGGCTGGAGACCAGCTGTTCCCCGTCTTCAGCGAGGACAGAACAAAAGAAATCGCTTCCGCTTCCACATGAGCGATTTCAGCTAGAAAACCATCTCTACCAGTGAGGATATGGGACTCGGGATAAGTTATCCAGGGAGATCGGGGCCTCTCCTCCACTTCAAAAAGCCAAAGGCCCGTCTTCCTGGGCAGGTCAGGGACCAGTGTCCAACGACCCACCAGCCACACGAGTCTATGACCTCGTGTTACAAAGAGCGGGCGCTTTTGTCCTGGCGGTATGTCCAACAGCATAATAGTATTTGGACTCTGGCATTTGCAGAATTAAGTCAGGGGAGAGGGAAAAGAGAAGGCATGCAAGGAATGAGAAAAGGGAAGAGAAATTGGCTCATTTTCCATGGCAGAGGGAGACAGAAACGGCAAATAACTAAACGTGGGCCTGGAGTAACTGTCAATTTCTAAAGCAAGGATCTCTAACTTTTTCATATGAAAATTACCTTCCACCGAAACACACTAATTGGCCATTCTTTCCGGGTTTCCTGGCATCCCTTTGTATACCCTCTCTATACTTTCAATATTAGCTTGTTTCAGGTTCCTGTGCAATAAAAGCCAGAGACAGATTCTTACTATTGAATCCAACACTACAAATCCAAAGCCAAAATCTTTGGTATGACATTACTCGTCTATTAAACTCAAACCCAGCACCAAATTCCTAGACATTTGTCTTATTTTTAATTCCTTAAGACCTTTGAGTGTCTCTCCAGCCTTCGGCCTTCCTCATAAAGTCCAACACCAAGGGCTGACTCCTATGTCCCCCACCCCAGTGTCTTTAATCAGATGGGCATCCAGGGACAGCCACGCCCGCTGGGCTGAAATGCCACCTCTCCGTGGACAGCAGGGCCACTCCAGGAGCTGGCCAGTGGCCACAGCACTCCTGGTGTGGGAAAGTGACATTGTCTGTCTCTGGCGCCTCCTCTCACTCGGAGCAGGCCCTGAGGATGACAGGAAGGAAGGGATGCTGGTCTTTGAGTCTCACCCAGTGTCCAGTGGTCTGCCTCTGGGGCGGCCACCCTGAGGACAGCCTCCCTCAGGCAGCTGCAATTGCAGGTCCCAGGCTGTGACCCCACGAGAGCTGGCCCTTCTCTGCTTTGTTCACTGTGTTATCCCTGGCTCCCAGAACGGTGCCTGGCACATAGTAGGAGAGCAATCAATATTAATATTCACTGACCAAACAAAGAGATGCCAGAGCAGGAACAGGCCTTGGAGAGCATCCATTCCCACCCTTCATTCCAGACAGAGAAAGTTCAGCACAAGGCCTTTCCCAGACTTGTCATAATCCTTGAAGACCTATCTGCACTGTGTCATTTCCTCGCCACTGGAAAGAAATACCTTTCTGATGAATTAGTCCATGCCAAAATGTTAATGGGTGCTAATGGGTTAATGTGTGTTTCTCTCTCCCTCTCTGACTCTAGGCCTGAGGCTGACCTCCCCCCAGACCCTCTTGCCCCTCCCTTGCTGGGCAATGGGCATTCATCCCCAGATACAGAGGAGAAAGGAAGCTCCTCCACCGCGCCTCAATTCTTGAGTTGATGCCAAGAAACAGCCAGCTGGAGCAGAACCGGTTGAGATTAAAGTTTCACACATCTGCCAAGGACAGATTCTGCTGGCTGCCCCAGGCACTGGCGCTCACATAGCCTTGTCCAAGTGGAGTGAACACAGAGCCAGCCCTCACAGGACGCGGGAAGCCAGAGAGTGACACTCAGGGGCCCAGGGAGTCCTGCCATCACCCCACCCTGGGACTGCCAGCCAGCTCGCCCTCAGGGAGCCAGGCTGTGCTGAGGGGAGAGACACAGTAAAAGCAACCGACTGGTGGCACATTCAGCTCCCCAATCTGGCCATGTGTGTCCCAGAACCACCTGGGAGCTTTTTAAAAGCTGATCTGCTGTGACCTGGCCCAGATCTACCAACTGCGTCAATCTCAGAGGTAGGCCCCAGAATCTGTTTTTTAATACACTATAAGCAGTTCCGACGTACAGCCCAGTTTGGGAATAACTGCCCTACAGGCTAATGGACCTACATTCTCTCCCCTTCTTCTACAACTCGTTTTTCCCCATTGGGAGGGAATTTGGCTCATCAAGTGACACCAGTTGACTGTCTGTATCACTGAGCCTCTTCTGTGGTTTCCGGGATGAGCCAAGTCTGTGCTCCTCCAGGTCACATGCGAGTGGACAGCCCGAAGCCAGAATCTCTGCTAAGTAACTGATGTGAGTTTGACTTTTCCTCTGTTATTAGCTAAGAGATGAAAGGCAAGGGCAAAAAATTAGTTATTCAATTCAAGAAATCCTAGCGCCCTCTCTGTCTTGGAGAGTGGTAGCAGAGGTGAGTAAGCCACAGGCCTTACCCTCAGGAGCCGAGCATCGTGGTGGGAAGCGGGACACGTGCACGGCTGAGCAGTAAGAGGGTGCTGGCGGAAGCGGCAGTTCCTGGGTGGACGCAATCTTTGTCGGGACTGTGCTCTGGGAGGATTATGCCCAATCAGAACCTGAAAAGTAAGGTTTTCTGTGCCTTATACTGCGCCTGCAGGCTCTGGACCCCCCAAGGGGACGTCTAAGGATTTCTGCTGTTAGTTTTCTCAGTTTCATCACTTGGCTGGCTCCAGCCCTGTCTGGTGCCTATCCACCCGGAGCTGGGCTCTTGGCTAATTCCGTGGGATGGAGCCCTCGTGCCTAAGCTCCAGTCTGGGGATCTGAGGCTCCATCTCTTTCTGTGGCCAAGGCATTGTTTTTTGTTTTGTTTTGTTTTGTTTCCAATCATTTTATTGAGGTCATAATGGTTTATAACATTGTGTAATTTCAGGTGTACATTATTATCTATCAGTTTCTGCATAGACTGCATTATGCTCACCACCAATAGTCTATTTTTCATCCATCACCATACATATGTGCCCCTTTACCTCTTTCATCCACCCCCCAACCCCCTTCCCCTCTGGTAACCACTAATATATTCTCTTCATCCGTGTGTTTGTTTATCTTCCACACATGAGTGAAATCATGCGGTGTTTGTCTTTCTCTGTCTGGCTTATTTCGCTTAACATCATACCCTCAAGTTCCATCCATATTGTTGCAAATGGGACGGTTTTGTCTTTTTTTATGGCTGAGTAGTATTCCATTGTGTGTGTGTGTGTGTGTGTGTGTGTGTGTGTGTGTGTGTGTACCACATCTTCTTTATCCATTCATCAGTTGAAGGGCACTTGGGTTGCTTCCATGTCTTGGCTATTGTGAATAATTCAAGGCATTGTTTTGACACCTGCCCCTGACTCCAGTTCCTTCTTTGGCTTCTCTCTCCCCTTCTAGGATTCCCTGAATCCTAGTCCCTGTACCTCACAGCCTCTAATCCACTGCTAGACTTCATCTGTGACCTGCTGCCAGTTCCCTCTGTCACTACCCTCCCCCACCTCTTGCCTCTTGCTGGCTCCCCATGACCTGGCCACCTGCCCTCGGAAAGGTCACTCTCCTTGCCACCTCCATCTCCTGATACTGTGCTCTGCCTGCCTTATTTCCTTCTGTTCCCTTCATCTGTCTTTCCCCTCCCACACCCCACCCCGCTTATTCTCTCTCTAATGGGAACATCTGAAGATGTGAATCATCAGTTGAAAGGGCACACTTAGAGGATTCTATATATAAATGCCTCTGTGCCTTCTTTATTTACTATTACTGCCATGCAATTAGTTGCCCTTTTAACCAAAGATTTCTCCTAAAACAATGCCCTTTTTTTAAAGCAATGCCCTTCTAATGTTTTCACCTCTGTAAGATTTCTATTCCTTGATAATAATGGCAGTTGCTGCTTCTTTTATAGACCTAAAGAGTTCCAGAATGTTCATTTATAGGATTTCTCAACCTTCACTATGCCTTATAATTCCCTGGGATGCTTTTAAAAAAACACAATGCCCGGCCTCCACCTTCAGAAACTCCACTTCAATTGGTCTGAAGTTGGGATCTGCATCAATATTATAAATATATTTCCTGGGAGAAGGGCTAATGGGCCAGGCTTGAGATTCACTGATTTATGGGAAAATCACTCATGATAAATATATATTCAAATAGTCAAGTCCTGGAAGTCTTGATTTACAGTAGTGGCTCTTAACCACACCCTTTTGAGGCAAGGCAAAAGATCTTAAAGCTCACACTACCCCACTCATTCCCAATTACCAGTGGAAAAGAACTCTGTGATAAAGAATTGAAAGGCGACAAACACATGATTTTACATTCGAAAGCAATGCTGTATGTACCTTCAAGGCAACCCCAAAATTTTATAATTTGCTAGCGTTTTATAAGTTACTTAAAGAACACAAGTTATTCAATGAACAAATTCATTGATAGCATATCACCAATGATCTGTCCCTGCACAAGTAAATGTTCGGGGGATTAAATATATTTATCAGCTTCAGCAATAGGCATATGGATGCCTAGCACTGGAATGATAGCACATCTACACGTGGATTAAAGACTAGCTACTGGAAAATAATAGCCAAAAATAATGTTTATGAAAATAGGCACCATGAACACTATTGCCAGCACCAAACATCATTCAGACTAACAAGAATTTATTATTTAAAAGCATGACTAGCAGCCATTTGAAATCACAGCCACGCGTACACAAGAGAAAACAGCATCCTTTCCCCAGTTTGCAGGAATTCCTTGAGTGCCTACACAGTACTTGCTTAATGTTACCAACATGACAGCATGGCAGCCAACATCTTAGAACACCGAGGTGGGAGCATCAGTAAGTGCTGGAAATGAAATAGACTTGATATTAAACATAACTACTCTTAATTACTCACTTACTAGGTTAGTGATCAGCAGCTTTACGAATTGAGCATAAAAATGAAAATCTGTGAAATTTTGCCTCGTTTGCCCAAAAGGATCCCCCCAAAAGCACATATATTTTTTATTCTGTATCAGCCCATAAAGGTCTCTTGATTCCTGGTCAAGGACCACACCGTGAGATTTCTGGTTTTTTGAAGGATGAAATTTACTGTCTTTTGAGACAGGAAAAAGTGTTTTGTTTTGACGCACATTCAGGTCCGAATTTGACCTGCCTGGTTATAGATACCCCCCAGAAACAAACATCTTTTATTCTAATGAATGTATTTTTATTCACCGGAGCTTTCAGACAAAAAATTGTGTATTTAATAACTGAGAAAGTGTACACACCGAGTGAGAAAAAAATCACTTTGAGTAGCAAGTTTTCTGAAGGCGACTTCGGCATAGCCTGAATGATTTATCCAAGTCTTTGATGGAAAACAATTTTTTCCCCAAAAGGGCAATTTCTGAAGATTGAGAAATAGAAAAAAAAAAACAGCCTAAAAAAATAGAACCAGTATAAATCAGTATAAACTCAAATATCGAGATCAAATAGGACCAGTGAGATCTGAATATAAGAGAATCTGGAAAACCTTAGAAAATCTAGAGTTTTGGAGTCCATTTGCAAAGACACTAGAGTTTTGAAGCTTAGCTGAAATAGAAAAATAAAAGCTTAATTTTTATTCATTCTCATTCTCTCAATTTCCAGAAATTCCAAAATAGCTGCCAGTTCCTGGAACTTTAGGAGCCTGCAATTTGTGCATGATTACTTTAATAAGTATAAAGTACATCCTATAAATATAACACAATATGAGACATTTTAATTCTGCAAGTTTAAAATTAAGATGAGAATTGCTTTTTTTGTGTGTGTGTGAGGAAGATCAGCCCTGAGCTAACATCTGTGCTAATCCTCCTCTTGTTGCTGAGGAAGACCGGCTCTGAGCTAACATCTATTGCCAATCCTCCTCCTTTTTTCCCCAAAGCCCCAGTAGATAGTTGTATGCCATAGTTGCACATCCTTCTAGTTGCTGTATGTGGGACGTGGCCGCAGCATGGCCGGAGAAGTGGTGCGTTGGTGCGCGCCCGGGATCCGAACCCAGGCCGCCAGTAGCGGAGCGCGCACTTAACTGCTAAGCCACGGGGCAGGTCCGAGAATTGCTATTTTTAAGTTTCTGGGGAGAAGGAAGTTCATATGGTTATCTCAGAACCTTCCAACACCTGGCACAATACTTTTTACATTATTGATATCACCAAAACACATTGCTGATGTGCCTTAGTGTTTGCAGAGCAGGAAAGATCCTAAGCATAATAGCCCCTCCAAAGAGCCATCTTCCAGAAGTCACCATAAGCACAGCAGCTTGGAAAGGAACCCCATCCCAGGAAGTCAGGATGGCCGAGCGGTTTAAGGAACCCCATCCTTTCTGTTGAGTAAGGCACTCTTGCAGTCAGTTACCAGCAGCTGTATTTAATAGAGCTTTGCCTCCAAGCTCATCAGAACAAGCAACCCCTCACCCCACTCATCCCAACTACTGCTTTCCAACAGGGACTATGTGGGGCAGCAACAGAACCCACATCTGAAAAGAATAAGCCTTGGGCTTTCCAGGTTTTTGGTCCTTTTATAAGGTAATCAAGCCTATTCTCTCACCACTCACCAATATTTCCCAAATGTCTTAGCTCAGGCTGCCATAACAAAATACTATAGAGTGGGCGGCTTAAACAACAGAAGGTTATTTCCTCACAGCTCTGCAGGATGGAAGTCCAAGTTCAAGGTGCCAATTCATTTCCTAGCGAGGGTCCTCTTCCTGGCTTGCAGATGGCTGCCTTCTCACTGTGTCCTAGCATGGCCTTTCCTCAGTGTGTGCACACACTGAGAGAGAGTGAGATCTCTGCTGTCTCTTCTTATAAGGACACTAATCCTATTGGATCAGGGCCCCACCCTCATGACCTCGTCTAGCCCTAATTACAACCAAAGGCCCAGCTCCAAATACCATCACATTGGGGGTTAGGCTTCAACATACAAATTATATGGGGACAAAAGCATTCAGTCCATTACACCAGGAATCCCCTAAAACATTTGATTAAATCAAGCTCAAACAAAACCAGATTCCCAGTACCTGCCCATGGATGTTCTGATTTCAGAAGGTTGAGGTGGAGCCCTGGAATCATCGAGGGTGATTCTGATGATCAGGCAAGTTTGGGAAACACTGACCTGCCCTACAGTGTCTAAGGTGGAGTTAACTTTCTCTCCACCCAGACTCTTTTCCTCATCTTGCTTCTGCAAACAGGCTGGACTGTCTGGTCACCATCACACCTGGACTCTGACATAGTTCAGAGCCAGGCACTGGTCCTACATATGGAGGACTGACCACAGCCTCCCTGTGAAGGGTCATCAGTCTTCATGCATTGCCCAACCTGTAAGTTTTGTGGGTGGGCTGGAGGAGGTGACGAGCTAACGCAAGCCCTAAGGAAGAAGTGACAGTCATGGGCGTTGTGTTACAGAGTGGCCTCAGTGATGTCCACGGCTCACTAGCACAGAAGAGTCACTGGAAGCGCTGCATTTTGTAAAATCACAATGGAAGAGCCTTTCTTTTTCATAACATGAAATTGACCGTTTTAACCGTTCTCAAGCATATAGCTCTGTGGCATTAAGTATATTCGCATTGTTGTGTGACCATCACCACCATTCATTTCCAGACCTTTTTCATCTTTCCCAACTGAAGCTCTGTGCCTAGTAAATACTAGCTCCCCATTCCCCTCTCCCCAGTCCATTCTACACTCTGCTTTCTGTCTCTATGAATTTGACTACTCTAGGTACCTCATATAAATGGAATTACACAATATTTGTCCTTTTGTGATTGGCTTATTTCATTTAGCATAATGTCTTCAAGCTTCATCCATTTTATGGCATGCATTGGAATTTCCTTCCTCTTTAAGTCTGAATAATATTCCATTGTATGTATACACCACATTTTGTGTATTCATTCACACATCTATGGGTTGCTTCCAACTTTTGACTATTGTGAACAATGCTGCTATGAACATGGGTGTGCAAATAATCTGTTCGAGTCCCTGCTTTCCAAAAGTCCACTTCTTTTGAGTATATACCCAGAAGTGGAATTGCTGGATCATATGGTAATTCTATGTTTAATTTTTTTTAAGGAACTGCCTTACTGTTTTCCACAGCAGCTGCACTATTTGCAGGCCTTCCAGCAATGCACAAGGGTTCCCACTTCTCCACATCCTCATCAACATTTATTTTCTTTTATTATTATTTTTTTGTGTGAGGGAGATCAGCCCTGAGCTAACATCCGTTGCCAATCCTCCTCTTTTTGCTGAGGAAGATTGGCCGTGGGCTAACATTCGTGCCCATCTTCCTCCACTTTACATGTGGGATGCCGCCACAGCATGGCTTGATGAGCGGTGCATAGGTCCGTGCCCAGGATCTGAACCCGTGAACCCCAGGCCGCCAAAGCAGAGTGCACAAACTCAATCACTACACCATGGGGCTGGCCCCTTATTTTCCTTTTTTATATAATAGCCATCCTAATGTGTGTGAAGTGGTATCTCATTGTGGTTTTGATTTGCATTTCCCTAGTTATTAGTGAAGAGTCTTTCTTTTAGGGAAACAAGGAAAAATGTAGCTCCGAAGATTTAGGTTGGAAGATGGTCCCAGGAAATGGAATCGAATGTGCAGAACCACAATAGAAGAGAGAGAATGACATGGGAATGCTGCTCTGCAAATGTTAATCTTCAAAACATTCTTTAAAAATAAATATACCCTGGGGCTGGCCCCGTGGCTCGGCGGTTGAGTGCATGCGCTCCGCTACTGGCGGCCCAGGTTTGGATCCCCGGCGCGCACCAACGCACCATTTGTCTGGCCATGCTGAGGCAGCGTTCCACATACAGCAACTAGCAGGATGTGCAACTGGGACATACAGCTATCTACTGGGGCTTTGGGGAGAAGAGGGGGGGAAAAAAAGGAGGAGGATTGGCAATAGATGTTGGCTCAGGGCAGGTCTTCCTCAGCCAAAAAAAAAAAAAGAGGAGGATTGGCATGTATGTTAGCTCAGGGCTGATCATGCTCACAAAAGATAAATAAATAAATAAATGTACCCTGAGGCCAGTTAAGGCTGTAGTGGTTAAGTAGTGGTTAAGTTCAGTGTGCTACGCTTGGGCAGCCTGGGTTCATGGATTCGGATCCTGGGTGCAGACCTACACCACTCATCAGCCATGCTGTGGCGGCAACCCACACATAAAGTGGAGGAAGAGTGGCAGGGATGTTAGCTCAGGGCTAATCTTCCTCAAGCCAAAAAAAAAAAAAAAAAAAGAGGAAGATCGGCAACAGATAGCTCAGGGCTAATCTTCCTCACCAAAAAATAAAATAAAATAACACACACACAAAAATTAAAATTAAATTAAAAAATAAATGTATTGTTATCTTCAACAAAACAAAATCAGAAGGTATCACTGCCCCCAGATATAGAAAGAAATCGGATTGCCATGAATAAGCTTACAACATACATAAGCTACGTGTAGAAAAATCAAGAAATAACTATGGCAACGTTTCTCCCATATATAAAAAAAAAGATCAGTTTATTCATTTACCACTTAAAAAATTCAGTGGAAATTCACTCTACCGTGAGACCACTTTCACAGTGATGAATCAAATGGATAAAAACCTTGCAGCTCTCTAGAAGACAGGAACAAAAATTCCTTGTGTCACTTTAAAAACCTAAACCTCGTGTTTTGTCAGCCAACATTCCAAGACTCCCTAGGAGAGGGATCAGGATAGGGGATTAGCAATAGGAAATTTGCTATCAGGAGAGGGAATGTTCTGGAAAAATGTCAGTATCTAACTTCCTTCCCCATGTACACAGAAAGGAGTGTACATCCATAACAGGGCCATAAGCTTTAAGAATGTGGACTAGTTTAACCTAACAGATAGGTAAACACACTTAGAAACGGCATTGAAAGCCCACTCTAAAGGGAACTAATTCTGCTAATTCTGTGCAAAATTCAATATAAAAACAGTACTCCATTTACTGTGATGGGCACAAAATCAGCCTTATTTTTTGTTGTTTTCTTATTTCTAAGATGCAGTCAGCTTGCAATCTACCACAGTATTTGGCCGGAAATTTAATTCTCATGCCTCTCCCTCCCTTCTCAAGTCACATTATTGTCCTAAGAGGTCAAAAATAAAGCCTTAAGAATGTTCTGGGGTTTGCATCTCCTTGCACAGGCAGAAGTTCCATAGGAATCATTATTAGCGGTGCAACTTGGTTTCAATCTGATGTTAATTCGAAGTTTTCCTGTTCCAAAAGGCCATCTGCTGGGGTGCCGGGACCACACACACACCTGTGATTCATCTGGCTGAGTGCTGGGGCTGCAATTGTTTCCTCACCTGGCTGCAGCTGAAACAGCAGTCTTCCTCAGTAGATTGAGTGTAACCCCTTGAGTGCCTGGACCAGCGGATAAGTACACGGAGAGGTGATAATGAAAGGTTAGGACCCACCCAGTGTGTCAGTGAGATCTGGGTGAATGTCAAAAGTCAGGGAGAACCAGAGATCCATCACACTAAAGGAAAAAAAAGGTCTCTCCTTTCTAGGCAAGCATTAGAATTCGCTTGCCTTCATCAAAACCAGCGTTGATTTTCTGAGCTCAGCTCCTGTTGCATACTCCCTCCTTCTACGATCAAGAGTTCTGTTGGGATAAACTTCGATAGCCAGCGATTAGCAGTTTTGTCTGAGCAATTTGAACAGCACTTTCCTCGTGCATGCCTCAAATGGTTGCTGTGAAAAGATAAACTGAGGCATATTAAAAATTTTAAGAGTTTATTTGAGTATAAAGTGATGGGAATCGGGCAGCGCCAAACCGGAAGTGGTTAGGCGCCTCCTCCGACAGGAGCCAGGGAGAGGTTTTTATAGAGAAAAGGCAGAAGCAGAGAAAGGAAACTACTGGTTGGCCACAGCTTAAAGCCTAGTTGGCTGTTTGTGATCCGTTATCCTTAGATTTCAATTTCATAACCTTGAGGCATTCACAGGCTTAGGTTTTGGTTTGCTGAAGTAGGCCACCCTGGCACTAGAGCCGCCTCACTCCGTCTAACGGCCTCCTTGTTTAACTATTTTAAGGTCAGTAATATTGAGCAGTGAGTAGTACCATTTGAAATGCCAATCATTTGTTTAAGAACCTATGCCTTTGTTATAAGAATTAGTTAATAAACTACATTGACTGAGGGTGGGTACCAAACAAAAAGTAGCCTGGTCAAGACAGACTTCAGGGCAAGGCCATACACCTGATTCTGCCTTCTCTGCATACCAGAGTCATGACTGTATTTGTTAGATAGGATTACCCCCATTTGTGAATCTTTTTCTTTTTTAACAATACACAACAGAGTTTTTAACCTAAGACATAATGAAGATGCAAAATATCTGTACCGAGGATTTCCATAAACACTTGGAAATAAGATGGCCCACTCTAAAATCAACTCATAATGGACAAGAGATAGGCAAGGTCACCCCCGACACAATAATTCTCTTTGGGTACATTAGACTCAAGTGGCATGTTGGTTTAAAATTCAGATCCCCAGGCCCAGCCCCCGGAGACACATTCAGACCATCTCCCAGAATGAGACCCAGGAATCTACATTTTTAACCAGCACCCCACCCCACCACACACACACACACACACACACACACACACACACACACACGATTCTGATGCAAGTATTCAGAGGCTTACCCTTTGAGAAACACTGCCCTGAAAGATGGGATGATTCCCAGACCCCCAAGCTTGACCTAACCCGACAGTCTGTATTCATAAGCCTATGGTAAGCAATAGAAGCTTAAAAAAAAAAAAAGTAGACTGTCAGAGGCAAACATTGGGAGTGGCCCCTAAGCCTGGGCCAGGGGAGAGAGAGCCATGATCTGACCCAACAGCTCTGCCTGCCTGGGCAGCATGGCAGATATCTCCCACTGTGGAGATGGACGCATCAGATCATCTTAGCCTGGCATCATTGAACATCTGAATTATAAAACTAACTCCCCTTGTTCCAATTTCTGTGGTCACTAAGCAACTTCCTCTTATAGAATTTGGCTTCCCATGTAGCCTGCCTTTGCTATTGGCCAAAGGCCGCCAGTATTCAGTCCCCCTTGGACCTTTTAGTTATAATACATTGGCAGTCACTTTGGTTTCTCCATCATTCTTTGAGTTTGGTTCATGTGACTCCACCCCTGAGAAACATTCCACTCTCCACAATTCCCGGGTTGATAAATTAGGTTTCTGTGCTTCCGAGGCTTAGGAACAAACTCTCAACTATGAAAAATTTTCCAATGACATGACAAATTCTGAGACCTTCTGGGAACATGCCTGGAAACACCCGACCACATTGATGACCATTCCCTTCCTGTTGAAGCTTTCTCACCAAGAAGCTGTTGAGAGCAATCGAATCCACTTTTGGTGAAGGGCCTCTGTGCCATTTACAATAAACTATAATCAAGGGCCAGAGGAGGTTCTGATATTAGTCTCCTGCTGCCTCTCACTAGAGCTGGATTGAGGGACAGGCCAGACAGGCAGGTGAGAGAAGAACAAATGTTAAGTTCTCACATCGGCTCTGCTCCTCATTCAGGAACAGATGGAACCCCTGGGCCAGTGTGGCCAAGGGAAAAGGGCTATTGTGGTCACCTTTGTCTGTTTCACATATCCTCCAACACTTGTGCTCCCCAGGGCTGGTTGGAGCCTCGATGCCCTCCATCCAACTCAAGCGTCATACTCTTCACTGTTCACTCCCTATGTAGCTGATTCTGCTTCCATTCGGCTGCCCTCTTCCTGGCGGCTGTGTTTGCCCTATGGAATCAGCATTCGGCCACATACTGAGACAAAGGGGAGGAGGAGGTAATCCCACTTTAGTGGCAAAACATTACCTCTTGTTTTCACAGGACCATGACACCTTCTGTGTAAAACCATTAAATGTCCTCTACCCACCCCCACCCCCCAAGTCCAATAGCGTGGGGTAGCCTGGACAGTGTAAGCGTATGCAGGGAAATTGAAGTGCATTATCATTTACTGAAAGCACTGATGACTTAGAGGCGAGTGTGGAGCCCTTCTCTCCTCCACAACACTCCACATTCCAACCAGGTGACTCACCAGCCCGCACATGCACCCCTCCTCCTTTGACTCTGCTCCAGCAAGAGACTCAGGAGGGGCTTCCTGGTGGATTTGCACCCTTTTGCTTTCTCTTCACCTCCAAACCCAGAGATGAGGGATAGAGGATGTGGGGTAAAGGTGTAGGGTGTAGGGTGCAGAGATTTGTTCCCTGGTTTCTGCCGACTTTCCTGCCAACTGCCGATAGCTTCTGCCTCCGTCTCCATGTTGCTTAAAAGCCCTCTCAGAGTCTGACCCTTCCCTTCAGGCCTTACCTTTGTTACCTCCCCTGTTCCTTCTTTCCTTCCTGCTCTCAAATCCACAGATACCCTTGATAATCGCCATAATAGCCGACATGTATTGAGTGCTTACCATGTACCTGGCACTCTTTTAAATGCTCTGCAGGTAGTAACTCATCAAATCCTCACAACGGCCCTTTGAGAACACAATCATTTTCTCCATATTGAAGCAGAGGAAACTGAAGCACAGATGTGTTAAGGCTCTGGCCTGAAGCCACACAGCCACCTGTTCTCAGCAAGACAACAGAAGAGCTTCCTTGTTCAAATAAATAAGAGTTGATCACAGAAGGGAAAGACCTACCTAGTAACTTGTAAGGGTTCTAACCCACTCCTCGGGGGTTTGGCCCCTGTTTGAATAAGTTATTTTGAATTTTGGAGGGGAGGCAGGGAAAGTGGAAAGTATGTATGAGCTCTGAAGTTGAAATCGCTGTTATGCCACTGGCTACATGAACACAAACAAGTTATGTAACCACCCTGAGCATTCAAGTTTTTATGTATAAAATGGGGAAAATATGGCAACACCTACCTCACTGAAGTATTGTGACTTTAAAAGATACTATACATGGAGCACTGAGGGCAGTGACAGGCACATAGAAGGTTCTCAAGAAATGAGAGAGTTCTTTTCTATCTACACACACACACACAGACACAAATCCTTATATAATTGCTTTGTCCTTTTATTTTATTTTTAATTTTATTGAGGTTGTATTGGTTTATAACATGGTATAAATTTCAGGTGTACATTATTTTAAATCAGTTTCTGTATAGACTGCATCGTGCTCACCACCAATAATCTAGTTTTTATCCATCACCATACATATGTGCCCCTTTACCCCTTTCACCCTCCCCTCAACCCACTTCCCCTCTGGTAACCACTAATCTGTTCTCCTTATCCATGTGTTTATCTTCCACATATGAGTGAAATCATATGGTGTTTGTCTTTGTCTGGTTTATTTCACTTCACATAATACCCTCAAGGTCCATCCACGTTATCGCAAATAGCATGATTTTGTCTTTTTTTATGGCTGAGTAGTATTCCATTGTATATATATACCACATCTTCTTTATCCATTCATCCATTGATGGGCACTTGGGTTGCAGCCATGTCTTAGCTATTGTGAATAATGCTGCAATGAACACAGAGGTGCATAAATCTCTTTAAATTGTAGATTTCATGTTCTTTGGATAAATACCCAGTTGCAGGATATCTGGGTCATATGGTATTTGTATTTTTAATTTTTTGAGAAATCTCCATAGGCCCTTAGCAAATGCTGACTGAGTAACCCAGGGTTTCTTGCTTAAATGGTGCCATGTGTTTACTGATGCTAGGAGGGGTACTAAGGTTTGCAAGCAGTCCTGCCAGAACACAGTGCAAACTCCAAACCATACGTGCTTTCCTTTATGTTCTAAATATTGAAATTATTTTTCCGCCTCTCAAACTTCAAAGGCTGCCCTGAGCTTTTACATTTGGCTGTGGTGTCAAATCCCAGCAGCGTACATGGCGTACATGGCGACCAACCTTTCTGTAACTAAGCACTTCCATGTCCACTTAGGGCAGGAGATGCTGACAGTAAAGGCCTTGAGAGGAACAAGAGAGGGAACCCTGCATCAGATCATGCTCATGAATCCTGGTTTTTAAAGAGAACAGTGTGATGGGCGGGCAGGTGGCAAGGAGGACAATGGGAAGGCATCAATAGATGGGATGGCAATCCATGACTTGGGATTTCAGAGTCTGTCGATGCAAGCTGAGAGGTCACCTGTCACCTATTCAGATATCATATCATCGCCCTATGCAATGCAGTTTTCCACACCAAAATGTTCTTTTCATCCTGTTTTGCTGATATCACACCATCAAGCGTAAAGAAACAGCTAGATCCCTACCCGATACTCACAATTATTGGAAGCACTAATGAAGAAGACAAACAGAATAAACTTAATGTGATGTGACACTTCTAATTGAATTGTATTGCTTTTTCACACTCTCCTCTACCATTTAGGTCTAAACACCTTGATATATATGCAGAGAAGAACAGAACGATATTGATCTCTATAGCCAATGAATTCATGTCTTCTCCCATGTGTCACCAAAGCTTTTATATTTCTAAATTTGCTGTATTCCCCCCAGCCTAAGTAAAGTTTTTCTAACCATTCTTGTATTGTGCTTTTTTCCTAAGAACTGTAATACTTACCACATAAAGCACTTCATTTTATTCTCAGGGCGTCCTGAAGATAGAACAAATTATCATGATCCCTCGTTTTCAGACAAAAATAAATAAAAGCATGCATGGGGGTAGGGGGTGGGAATTTACGTATAGAGAACATAAATGAGTTGTCCAAAGTAATATGGTCAGTAACAGAACCCCAGAACTCACAACCTATTCTCTAGGCCAAACTAAAATGTCTGCTGAAAGATCTGATACAGAATAAGTTAAATGACACTACAACAAAGAAATCTGACAAATCTAAGGTACAATCATTAGATACAACAAATGACATGGTTTTACCAAGAAATCAATGAAAGTAGAGAAGGAAGGATGAGCACTGATATAGCGAAAAAAAAAAGAGACATAAAAATCAAATGCAATGTGGGGACCTTGTTTGGTTACTAATTTGAAAAAAACTGTAAAAATACATTTTAGGAATGAACAGGAAAGTCTGAATAATAACTGGCTACCAGATAACATTAAGGAATTCTTATTAATTTTGTTGTATGTGACAATGGTATTGTAGCTCTTTAGGAAAATGTCTTTAATCTTTGGAATACAGTGGTATGGTGCCAAGGTTTTTCTTTAAATTCATTTCTTACCTAGAAAAGCTTCAATGGAAGAGAATTGATCAGGCTGGAGTAGGGAGAGGACACGCCTACGTGCCGAGCAAATGCCACGGTCCTTCGCTGGGAAGTGACCACATCAGATTTTCATTTCATTTTCATTTCACTGAGCTGCCAAGCAGAGGGTGGATTTGAAGAGAAAGGTGCCAAAGAGGTGGGGCCAGATCAGAGCCCGTAACTGGAGTCTAGACAAAAAAATGAGGAGGTCCCAACCTTAGGCAGTGGTGTTAGGGGGGATTATATAGAGGAAGAGACTAAGAGGCAACATATTTAGAAGAGAAAAAAAGAAGGGACTCACCGATTGATTAAATGTCTTTATGTCTTGCGCATTTACAGTCCAGTTTGGGAATTCCAGGTGGGTTTGCCCACATTCCAGGCTGGCCAATGGCAGTTCTTCAACACATGGTTTCCAAAGTTGCCCAAGTTGTGGCCAAGCCAGAGTGCAAGAAAGGGAGAAAGATTGAGTCTAGGACCAGAGATTTCCTCTTACACGGGTGAATCGGAAGCTGCTCCCAACATTTCTGCGCATATTCCTTTGATGAGAGCTGAGTCACGTGGTCACACTTTGCTGCAAGATCGGGAGGGGACCCAGGAAACACAGTCCCTGGAAATGCAGCCAAGATCCCAGCAACCATTCTAATATGGAGGAAGAATGGGAGAATGGAGTTGGGTGGACAGCCAGCAGTTTGTCTTCACCTAATGGATGCCTCTATGGATAATACCTGACTCCATTTTTTTTTTTTTTTTTTTTTGCAAAATAAATTGCCCAGCTTATTGCTAGACCAGATTAATGTTTATTCTAAATTGTGATTAAGATATAAGAATTGATCAAGTACTTACCTTCTATGATGGAAATTACCATTATCCTGTTAGTGTGTAATCTTTTTTCTGAATTTATTGATACTATCTAATATTGAAATAAATAGATATTAAAAAGCAGTGCATATATTTGATATAGCTTTGGGTTTTTTTCTGTTTTAGGATAGTACCTAATTCTTTAAGTGTGTATGTGAGTGTAGGAAGCAAAATAGTAGTACAATGATATGTGAGAGAGAGAAATATAGGAAAGGATCATATTTCATTTATTAGATTCCTGTCAGCTATTTTCAGTTGGAGTATACATAAAACAATGTTTTAAGTTATGAAAAACACTTTGATAAAGACTCAATTACATTGCAGATTTTTCTCTTAAGGCAATTATAACATTTTGCATTTTCTTACAGTAATTCTGTTCTTCCTTTTCCTTATAGTTTTCTTTTATATTTTTCTAATGTATTCCAAAATTATTTTCAAGTATAAGATTGCTTTGTAAAAATACCTACATACTGTGTGAGATGATTATTATCATTTTTTCTCACTACCTTCTCATAAATAAGGAAAGCCAAGAGAGATGTAACAATTGCCAAAGAAACGAAAGGCATCTGGCTATGTTTGTGCTGGGATGGCTCGTGGCTTGCCGTTGTTAAAAGCAGATAAGATAGAGCCAAGAAACTGTGCTGTCGTCGCTTAGTTGGAAAGAAAGTTTGGGGCACATATAGGGTTCGAGATGACCTTCAAGGAGAACACAATGTCAGTATCCTGCCAAGTCAGACACAAGAGAATAAAATGTAGAATGACAGTTAAAGTCTTTCTTTCCCCCCAGTAATTTGAGCCACCGCAGTCACAAACAGAAAGAATAACACCGGAAATACCTGGTCCTTTCACTCCTGGTGATTGCCAGTTCCTACTTGGCTAATTGCTTAAGCTTCTGAAAAACAAGGAATATTTCAGAAACCTAGTTATGAGAAGAGATATTTGCAATTTACAGGTCAATGAAGCAAGTATCGTGCGTGCCCAGAGGTGACCAGGCCTCTGCTATGCAAGCTCTGGCAAGTTCAACAGGCTGTGTCTTATGCTTTGAAGCAGCTAAGAAGGCCCCAGCTGCCGGCAATGCTGGGAGGTGCCAGAGCCGACTCTCAGGGAAAGGTTTGAGAACAGACGTGAAAGATGCTCCCTGAGCCACAATGTTATCATTGCAGTTGTTAACAAGATAAATACTCTACACCTAAACTCTCCCTGAACTTATTTCACAGTTTATTGAATTGAATTCTGACACATCCTGCTAGGTGCCTGGGATACAAAGATGAACAAGGCCCCATTCGGTGAGGGAGATGGTTATAGAGATGGATGATGACAGTACTCTGGGAACAGTCTAGGTCAGATTCCAGGGGAGAAGCCAAGATATCTGCCTGAAGATCAGGAAAGGCTCCCAGCTGGGGATGCTCAGCTGAGACAGACAGGGAGCAAGGGAATTCCCATAGCTTGCATTGAACCCAGAAAACAATTTACATGTGACTTGTGAGACAACCTTCATTTTTTTTGTAGCTCTGTTGGAAAAGTTGAATAATAGTTATAATGACTACCATTTATTGAGCTAGGCATGTGTTAAGCAATATAGGTGTATATACACATATACTGTATTAATCTGCTTGGCCTGCCATAACAAAATACCACAGCCTGGGGAGCTTAAACCACAGACATTGATTTTCTCACGGTTCTAGAGACTGGAAGTCCAAGATCAAGGTGCTGGCAGGGTTGTGTTCTTCTGAGGCCTCGCTCCTCGGTGTGCAGGTGGCTGCCCCCTTGCTGCCTCCTCACATGGTGGTCTCTCCAAGCAAGCGTGCCCCCAGGTCTCTCTGTGTGTCCTACCTCCTCTTCTTATAAGGACACCAGTCATATTGGATTAGGGCCCATCCTAACGGGATGGGCCTCATTTTAATTACCTACCTCCTTAAAGAGCCCTGTCTCCAAATATAGTCGTGTTCCGAGATACCGTGGGTTAGGACTTCAATATGTGAATTTTGGGGGCACACAATTCAGTTTATAACAGATATATATGTATGTATGTATTTAAATATATAACTTAATCTTCCAGACCCCAGAATGATGCTGCTCCCCATTTTACAGATGAGGAACTGAAGCTCAGAGAGGTTTAACAATCCACCCAACATCACACACTAAGTGTCAGGAAGTGGGAACCCAGGACAGTCTGTCTGCAAAGTCCATACTTAATCACTACGTGATCCTTTTCAGAGAGAGAAAAATTAAGCAGCAATTATGAAAATTCTTCTGTGTTACCTGATATCCATTCGCATACTCAGCCGTGGCAATACGTGACCAAACATTAATTGTGCACATACTTCATGTCCCAGGTAACAGTGGAACAGCTTGGAAGTTATGAGTCTCCTAGGAGAGAGCTGCAGAATTAAGTTGGAAATAGTTTTAATATCTGTAAGAATTGTGAGCTTCACCCAGACGGGAAATCTATGGGGGGGACATTGACAGCGTTCTGTCAAGTTCAAAGGTCTTTAGAGCTAGTAGAAAAGATTAGTATGCAAAATCCAGTCAAAGGATGTAGGCTTATCTACACTGTAAGGAGACAGAAGATTTGGTAATAACTTGAATCTAAAGGATATGGAATTATGTAGTCACCTTCTTTATGTTATGGAGTCAATGACATGGCAACTAGGCTAGGGCCAGGATATTCTCACCATGTTGCAGACATAGATTCTGCTGCATTCCCCCCAAAAAATTATCTTGGGAAGGCAATCCCTAACTGTGATTGCTCTTTAAGCATATTTAACCTTGGGGGGATTTAGAATCGAGTATAGAAATGTTTGAGAGAATGAAACTTGTATTACTAATATCTTGATATTAAGGAATCTGTACATATTGATAGAGCAGAACTGATTATACTTAAGAGAATTTGGCCTTTTAGAGTCATTTGTCAACCAGTAATTCCTATTTTATGTATATAATTGAAGAATTCATTTAGAATTACAACTTTAAATTGAAATTTTATGAAATTTGTGTATAATATTGACACAGAATTAAGGCTGGCCATATTTATACGTTTCATTATCAGATTTACAGGAATTAAACACTAAGGAAGATTTAACAGCCAGACATCTAATGTACTTTAAAAAGGAATCAACATATTTATTGGTTATGATTACAGTTTCAAATATGTAAAAGTTCAGATTTCTATATGGGACCAAATATTAGTCAAAGCCCCCCCGTAAAGTGTAGGAATTTGCTAGATTTATAAATAGAATAATATTTTTTAATTGACCTTAAAAGAAAGAACCTGATGTTTTGATATGTAACCTAAATGAGGGATAGTTTTTTAAAATCAAAGTAAACCCTCCAACGGGCTTTTCTGCGGACAAAACTACCTTCAGAGACACCAAAAATCTCTTATTTCACACCAGGCACAGTACTCGGCATAAAGGTACAATGATGAGAAGGGAATCCCCGCTCTTGAAACTCCCGAAGTATAGCAGGGAAAGCAGATGGTTACAACACAGTATTGGCTGTAACGGTGCTGTTGGAACACGAGGAAGGAGTTGTGTGGAGACCTGGAGATGGGCAGGAGTTTGCCCAGCAGATTAAACGGGGAAGGGGTCCATTCCAAGCAGAGGCAAAGAAATGCGACAGCAACGGCTCCAATGTGTTCAGCATTCCTGAGTCAAACACGGAGTGGAAAAGAGGTAGAGAGGAGGTCAGGTAAGTAGGCAGAGGCCAGATTGTGAAGGGACTTGTGTCCCAGGGAAAGGCGCTTCTGTTTTAACCTGCACGCCATGGTGACAGTGAAGAGTTTTCACCAGA
Organism: Diceros bicornis minor; assembly: GCF_020826845.1. Classification (NCBI taxonomy): domain Eukaryota; kingdom Metazoa; phylum Chordata; class Mammalia; order Perissodactyla; family Rhinocerotidae; genus Diceros; species Diceros bicornis. The sequence continues at coordinate 21,050,709 of NC_080775.1, forward strand.
TTTGATCCGATTTGCCTGTTACAGCACTCACACCGGGAAAACAAAGTGAACCAAGACAAAGACAGGAAAACGACTGAAGTCCGGGTAATAGATTTTGGAGAGTGAGAGGGAAAATGAGGGCAGGAAGAATAAGATCAAGGTAAGTGCAAAATTAGTGCCTAAAGTACATTCTCCTGGCTGTGTATACTTTGCTAGTGGTAGTCTGCAAAATTTATCAAATAGAAGAATGGAAGGAAGCAAAGAAGGAAACAAGGGAGGGAGGGAGGGAGAAAGGAAAGAAGAAAAGAAGGGGGGGAAACTGAGTCATAAATTGAGGTGAGAGACTTGGACTAGAAGCATGTTTCCGGCATCAAGAAGAAATAGATGGCAATTGAAGCCATGAGTATAGATGAGATTTTCCCAAGAGAACTTGTAGAAGACTGGGAGAGAGAATAGGGCTACGGATGAAATCAGGGGAGAGTCCACATTGAAGGCGCAGGGAGCAGAGAAAGAATCAGGTCAAGGTGATTAAGAAAGTTCATTCCGAGAGCAAGGAGATAATCTGGAGAGCGAGATGTCAAGTCTCAAGAGAGGGGAGATTTTAACAAGGTGGAGGAAAGCAAGCTCAGATGCCATAGAGAAGACCTCCAAGACAAAAACTAGCATCATGCAGCTCTGCCTCGCCAAGTGTGTGAAGATCAACCCACACCTACCTTTTAACATTTCTGGTAAATAATAAAGGGGAAGGAGGTTTTCTCTGCTTTCAAATTGCCTTCTTCTCTTCTCCTTATCCGCCAAGATCCATTAAACTCTTTGACCAACAAGCAGTCGTTTGTCAATGACCCTTCTACAGTGTTTGAGCCCCATGACCACCTCTGCCTTAAGAAACTCAGCCCTTCTTTGGCTCCCGTAGTGTAGCCCTTTTGTGTTTTTTCCTCCTCCCTCTCTTACCCCTCCCCTCCCCCATCTTTCTCCTTTCTTCTCTCTCTCACCCCCTCACTGCAGGTATTTCTCAAGGTTCAGTGTTCACTCCTTTGTTGGTCCTGTTCTACACACCTGGAATAATTCTGCCAGACTGATTTAATTTCCTTCTTCAGTTATAATTCTTTTGGCTGATATTTCCTAGAGACCACAAAATGTTGCTATTATAGTCGTTCAGTACATCACTGCAGGGAAAGAACTGCTAGATGTATATGCCCTCCCCTCAGAATCACAAATACAAAGATCTGCCCGTACCTCACCCATTATTCCCCTAGTCTCTTCTTTTGTTCTTATTTTCAAGTAGCTCTAGGCAGCTTGGTGCTTCCAAGCTTTGGGGACCATTGACAGGGATAATAACGACTTACCCAACTGCAGCAACCAATCCAACCACACACCACTGTCTCTGCAAGTGAGCTGAAAATTATGTATAGCCCTCCCTGCCAGAGGTCACCTCGAGAATGTATCCACTTTGGGGACCCACCAAGAAACCACATTGTCAGGACCGCCCATGCAAGTAGGTTACACAGCATTAGCCTCTTATTTCTGTAAGAAGTTGTTCTATAATTTTATCATATCTCATCAATTCTAAGACTTATATACTTTTCACATTATAACTTCTCAGAAATTGAGATGCATCATTCAATTATAGTTAGCAGCACTTTTCTCTGTTATTGGAATATGAAATAATGATGTGTCTTACAATCTATGGTATCACAGATTTGATGGAATTTGGGTATTTGAAGAATAAGATGCAAAAGTAAATTAGTTTTGCTCTGGGAGACAATGATTAAAATGATTAAAAGGTGGGCTTAGAAATCACAGACTGGGTTTAAATTTCAGCTCTGATACTTACTAGCTCTAACAACGTGGAAAAGTGGCTTAATCTCTGAGTCTCATTTTCTAACGTGAAAAACTAGACTAAGGGACTAGTAAAATCTCCCCCATTAGGTTTTGTGAGTTTTAAACAATACTGTGTGACCTACTTAAACAGTGTCTGGTAAACGCCAGAACATCAGCTACATTCCAGTTCTCTTGCTTCTTCTAAGGAAAAGCTGTAAGAAGCACGGGAACAAGAATGGATTCTTATTTTGAACGAACTAGACAAACAACTCTCTGGTCATTATACTCAAAGAGAAAGAAAAAATCAATAACCTGCAATGGAGTTGAATAGAGTTATAAAATAGGCAAAGCGGATTCTCACGCTCATAAATCCTGTGCAAAGTTTCTGCAGACAAGAACTAAGTCAATGCTGCTCGTCTTCCCTACCTCACACCCTAACAGACGTACAGAGCATGTGAGCACATTACACCCAAATTCACCACCTTCCCTCTGGGAGAGCCCAGCCTGGCTTCTGCAGCTACTAAGGTCCTCACCGTAGTCAGTCGATTTGAGATATTTACCGAAATATTTGGTTTTTCTTTTAAGGAAGAAGTTATAAAACTGTATACAATATAGTCTGATTTTAGTAAATATACATATATTCATAGAAAAAGAACTGAAAGGCTATATACCAACTTGCTAACTGGATAGTGGGATTATGAAACTTTTTTTTTTCTTTTTTTCACTCTATTTTTCAATTTGTCAATAATTGAAATGAATTGTTTTTGTAAAAAAAAGTTTAATCTTTTTCTTTTATAAAAGAAATGACTTGTTTTCAACAGGATTTAGGAGAGATTCTCTGCAGTTGATGTCCCAGAGTTATTTTTATGAATTTAAACACACTTAGGAGACATTAAGTCAGTCTTTCTTATGAAGGCTATTAAGGAGTCCCCTACAGGCTGTTGCAGGATGGACGCATAGTGGTGGTATGTTCATACTAACTAATGAAAACCTCACTCCAGCAACTCGGAGTGAAACAGAACTTTCTAAGCAGGCATGAGTGAGCCCAGTGTAGAGTAGTGTAGAAGTGTAGAGCCCAGAGAAGAGACAAAATAATCAGCTTACACAGACACAGCTCGGGATAACTATTTTCTTTTGGAGTATGTAGGAGAAGAATTGTTTTAAAAAAAATTATCCAGCGGTGCTGGCCTAGTGGCATAGCGGTTAAGTGCGCACGCTCTGCTTCGGGGTCCTGGGGTTCCCAGGTTTGGATCCCGGGCATGCACTGACGCACCGCTTGTCAGGCTATGCTGTGGTGGCATCCCATATAAAGTAGAGGAATATGGGCACAGATGTTAGCTCAGGGGCGATCTTCCTCAGCAAAAAAGAGGAGCATTGGCATCAGATGTTAGCTCAGGGCTGGTCTTCCCTACAAAAAAAAAATTATTTAGCAATGCAAAGCAATGTTAATCTATCATCCAACACATCTTATCAAGTAGACAAAGAGCAGTAGTTGAAACCAAAAAATGAGGTTCTTTCCTAATCTTGTCTGTGTATTAGTTCATGTATAAGCTAAGCCACTATAACAAACGGATCCCAAAATGATGACTCAAATAATACAGTTTATTCCCCTCTCCTGTGGTTCCCAGGCGTAAGTGGGTGGGACACGGTGGTAAGGCAGCTCTGCTCCAGGAGGCCATCTATCTCATCGCTCCACCATCCAGGAAAGTGGTATCCTTACCTGTATGGTCAGACTGGCTCACCATCATGTCTGCACCCCTCCCCAGAGGAAGGAAAAGGAGAGTAAGTGGAAGGCAAGAAATTTCTCTTCAAGAAAGTGATGTAGAAGTTGCCCACATCACTTCGACTCACTCATAAGAACTCAGTCATACAGCCCCACCTGCTATAAAAGAGGCTGGGCACTATGGTCTCTACCTGGTCACCATCGTCCCCACCTACGAAAACTCAGTGAGGGGAGTGTGCACAACTAAAAGAAAACGGGGCGCTGGCTGCTAGCAGTTTCTGCCACAGAGAGCAATTTTTAGTGGCATATTTCTGTCTTGAAATTTTACATTCTTTTCTGTCCTCCCGCTTTCCAAATACGATTGATAAATATTTCTGGTGCAGCAGCCAAGCAAGGCTGGCAGCCACCAGAAGCAGGAGGAAGCAAGGAACGGATTCTCCCCCAGAGCCTCTGGAAAGAGTCCAACCCGGCCCTGCCAACACCTTGGTTTCAGCCCAGTGACACTGATTTCGGAATCCCGGCCTCCAGAACTGTGAGAGAATAAATTTCTGTTGTTTTAAGCCACCCCCTTGTGGTAATTTTTACAGCAGCCACAGGAAATGAATACAGTGCCATTGTCTTGGCCTTTGGTCTTGAAAGTTTTTTCATAGCCATAGCCCTTGGCCAAAATGTTCTGATTCTACTATTACCTATAAATTGGAGTGAGAGATTTGAAATTAGCTGAGCACTTACCTAAGACAAAAAAAAATCTCTAAATCTCTCTAGGCTAAACGAGTGGGCTATAACTGAGACACAAGAGTTTCATAAAAACCAGTATAAACAAGAGTGCCCTATTTGGGGAACTTGGGAAAGAGGAAAGAAAATTCCCAAAGTTCATTTTCACTCATTAACTGATTCAGTAAATATTCATTGGACACCTGCCATGGGCCAGGCACTGTGCTCAGAATTGGGGAAACAATGATGTATAAGAGAAAGTTCCCCAAGGGACTTTGTCTAGTTCAGCTTTCAGAAAGAGAGAAAAAAAGAAAGAAGGCCTAAGATGGCATAAATAAATCCAAGAAGCCCACTTTATAAAAAGATGCAGAAAAACATGTGAAATACTTCATAACACCTCTCCAAATGTTTTAATACTCTCTGTGAACAAAACAAATGTTTTATGAAAAAAGGAAGCCTTCCTGAGTGTGGCAATCAAGCCAAGAGAAGGTTGGCATGTCACCTGACACAGAACAAGTCCCCCAGGCAGACACAGAAATGAAACATCCCAAAACACAAGATATTACGAGGAAAAATGAAGGCAGAGCAGATGTGTTTGCTTTCTACTATCTCGTGTTTTGCAAAGGATCTCAAAATCATATAAAAGACAGAAACATGTATAGAGTTTCTTAATTTCTAAAGCAGAACTCTCTTTAATAGCTGAGTCAAATGAATTAAAAACTAAATTACCATATTCATCAATTGACATAAAACAATTTTCCTATTTTTAAAGCCTACCATAATCCAAATTCTACTATAGATTTAAAAAGTCTGAAGCTGACACAATGATCTTCATATACGGAGGGGAGGGGGAGTCCTAATAATCTAGGGGGCAAGCCCGAAATGCCCTGGGGAGCTGACTACATAATCAAATTATCCAGTTCAAAGGGCAGGCTGTATAATTCAAGACCATAAAGGAAAAGGAAAACCCTCCAGTATTGCTCAATATGTTTCCAAGGCTTAATATTTTTGTGTGAAATTGCCTGGATTCTTCATTTTATTTTGCATTTTTAGACACAATCAGTGGGAATTTTTTCATTGGAAAGTGGCGAAGTGACAAGCATTCTTGCTAAAGAAATCTAATATCACACATCCTGACAAATCTCTTTGGACTTTCCTCACTTCATTCAAATATTCAGAAGTGTCTGACAGACTGGTGGGCAGGCCAGCGGGAGCCTTATTTGCCTGAGGGCCTGAATAGCTTCCCGGGAAATCCTACCACCCAAGGGAGGCTCTCAAAGGTCAGGCAGAAGCTTGGCCGAGTAACAATGCCTCCCCGGTCCCAGAGGAAGGGGGACTCTGAGTGCAGCCTGGTCTGTGAATTAGATTTGTCCGCCAGCCCAGCCCCCATGGACTCAGGTCAGAATCCTAGAGAGAGACATAAAAAACTACAACAGCATTTTTGACTAAAATTTGCTGATCAATTGTAACATTACTAAAAGGGGACAGCCAGACATTACGTGTCTCGTAACGAGAGGCGTGAGGAAGCACTCCGCACCAACCATAAAGTAATCTTGCCCCCCGAAATCATAACAATAAGAACTGAAGCAGAATCTAATCAAACCTCTAGACCTCATTACCGACAATTTCCAGGAAACTCGGGAACAGAGGAGCATTTTGAACTACACCATGATGACATAATCAGCCACATCCAGAATGTGGAAAATTCCATGAGACAAATGACTGGCTTCCTTTAACCAGTGCATAGTTTTTAAAAGGAGTAGTGGGAATTATTATAGGTAACAAGAGACTTAAGAGACACAACCAAATACACGTGTGGACCTTCTTTAGATCCTGATTCAAACAAATCTTCCATACAAAGACATTTTTAAGACAACTGCAGAAAATTGAACATGGACGGAGAATTGGATAATATATTAAGAAATTACCATTCTTTTTTTTTAAGATATGGTAATGTTATTGTGCTTATATTGGGGAGAAAGGCCCTTACTTTTTAGAGATAATAATGAAGGACTTAAGGGTAAAATGATGTGATGTTTGGGATTTGCTTTAAAATATTCCAGTGGGGAGTGGGGGAAGGAAGATGATGAAGAGTAAGGTGGATAGATAAAACAGGAATGATAAAATATTGATAATTGTTGCAGCTGGCTAATGTCGGCAGATGATTCATTATACTATTCTCTCTATGAGAGAATATGTTTGCGTATGTTTGAAGTTTCCGTAACAGAATTCTCAAAAAATACATAAAGCACCATTTTACCTTTCTACTCTTACCTCCCACTACCCTGCAACAGAAACTATCCACCCTACGTATCCTTGCCTCCTCCACAGCTCTACACTCACTGCAACGCTCTTGAAATTCTCTCTGAGAGCGCTTTTCCAAACTGTGCTTCACTGCCCAGCTCAAATCCTTGCCTCATCGTCCAAGACTTCCCTGAGTGTCCCCAAACACCGTGAGCCTTCTCTCCCCTCCCGGACTCTCACAGCACTTCAGGTCAGTTGGTATGTCTCAGAGTTTGTTTGTTTTCCCGGTTAAATTTTTAGTGGTTTGCATCCCTGATTGGGTCTGAGGCTGTCATAGGCTGGGGCACATGTCTGTTTGTTTTCCTTTTGGCTCAACAACTTCACCCCAGCACCTGTCCTGAATAATCTCAGCTAATTAGTAAATCGTGGGGATGTCTCTTGAAAAGCCCTGACTACGAATCTGGAAACCTGAGTTAGTCCTTGCAGTAGTCACGGTTGCAAGCGACAGATATTGGAATGTATCGATCCAAATAACTGGAAAGTTGAGATGTAGATTCAGACACCCGATGGTATTTTTAGTTCCCTCTCCCCCTCCCCTTTTCCCTATCTCTAAACTTTACTATTTGTGACAGACTCAGCTCTTATCAGCCTACCTTAGAAATGCTGAAAGAAAGAGAAGGTCATTTTTTTCTCCCAACATGCCTATATACAAGCCTCAATGAAAGATTCTGATTGGTCCCCATTGCAACTCAGTGCCCATCCTTCAGCCAATCACTGTGGCTAGGGGAATGGGGAACTAAAATTGGCCAGATCTGTCTTACACATGATCCTTGTAGCCAGTGGATAGGCAGGCCCATGAGAACTGCATGAAGTGGGGAAGTGACAGTGCCCCAAGGGAAGGGGAGGTACAGTTACCAAAAGAATGGGGGAAGGAATGCTGGGAAAAACTCATCCATTCCCATCCCTCGAAAAAGACCTCCACCACAGCCCTACTTCTCCCCTGACAAATGGTCCTGAGATAACTATTTAATAATGACATAATTGTCACACTTTGTTGCACACTCACTATGTATCAGATAATGTACCAATACTTTGTAATGTAATTACGATTACATTTATAAAGTAATATAATGTATATATGTTATCGCTAGCTCCCTGAACAACCCACTAAGGTAAATGTCATTAGGCCCATTTTCCAGATGAAAAAACTACGACTTAAATAGTTCAATGGACCTGTGTCTTAGTCAGTTTGAGCCGCTACAACAAAGTACCACAGACTGGGTGGCTTATGAATGACAGAAATGTATTTCTCACAGTTCTGGAGGCTGGAAGTCCAGATCAGGGTGACAGCATGAGCTCTGGTGAGAGCCCTCTTCTGGGTTGCAGATCGCTGACTTCTCATAGTATCCTCACATGGTGGAAAGAGAAAGGAAGCAAGCTCTCTCATGACTCTTATAAAGAGTTGAAAAGCACTAATCCCATTCTGAAGGCTCCATCCTCATGACCTCATCTAATCCTAATCACCTCCCAAAGGCCCCACCTCCTAATACCATCATACTGGGGAGTAGGGTTTCAACACAGAATTTGAGGGGATACATTTCATCCATAATAACCTGTTCAAGGCTTCACCACAACCATATCTTTGCGCTGCAATTTCTATCCGGGGTTCCTATTATTTCTCAACCTCGCAGAGATATTTTAAACATGAAAGGAAAAGAAGTAGGCCAAAATTTTTGAGATTTACTCATTCTTCCCAGCATGCCCTGCCCTGCGTCTTCCCACGTGTGGCCTTCCGAGGCTCCAAGGCCACATCCTCCACAGAGCCCTCCTGACTCCTCCATGTCAGCCATGTCTCTTTGCTCTGGATCCCCCACACTACACCCACAGTGCTCTCCTGGCACCTACTCCCTTCTCTTCCGTATCATAGACACGGATGTTAACTCCCTGACTAGACTGTAAGTTATTGAGAAAGGGGACCATTTCTAATTCAGTTTCATATAGAGCATGTGGTTAGCCCATACATGATAGGTTTTAAATAAACATTTTAAAATTAATTAATACATTTGCTTAATTAATTGATGTGTGAGTGAGGAGTTCTTCTGTAAATCAAGGCACAGCTATTTGGGCTTCAAATAAAAGCACAGAATGTTAGAACTATAAGAAGTCACTGAAATCCAGGGCCAGTCTGCAAACTATTTGTCACTGGTCCACAACAAAATAGGTGAAGAAATTGAGAGTAAGCATTTAGAAATTTTTATAGCAACTTGGCAGATTAAGTTTACATCTGTTGAATCCAATAATAAGGAAAAAGACTGGCTTTTGAAATATGTTTTTGGAATATTTATTTTTACTGTATTTTACAAAATATCAGTCCAAAATGAATTGGGAAGTAAAAAAACTAATGTTTCACTAGAGATCATTTGAGCAACAAGGATCTCGTCTAAACTCTCACTCAGAGCAGAAGTCTTTTCTCTATTTCTGACCAACTAGCCTCTTGTTAACACTTTCCAGTGGAACATTCGCACCATCCAATTTCCACTTGCAGATTGTTTCGTAACTTAATTATTTGTTCTGACCTTGGAAGGTTCTCCAGCTCTATCAGAGAAGAAAGTAGACTTCTCCAGCCTAAGGTGGAGTTGGAGGATGACAGGCTTCAGCAAGGAAAAGTGGAAATTTCACTGACTTGGATTCTCAGGCTCATCTGCAAAATAAGAACATTCCATTTCTGACATTTTATGATCCCGGGATTCATTCATGAGCTTTTCTCTCCCTCTGAGATATGAGGCAAGTTCCAACCTCTGAAGAACAGTCCACTGCAGCCTCTTTCCTTGAAGAAAGCTTGCTTTTTGACATTAGTGACTTGATTATACAACTACGGTGCATCTTATGTATCATTTATCTACATGGGATAAATAATATTAGATTATTCAAAATCCAAATAAAATAAAGGTTACTAGAGTTGCTGTAGAAAGCAGATCTCTGCTTTCCTATAAATCGTAAATTTAATAGTAGTAGTAATAATAATAATACAACTAATAATTATTGAGCACCTATTGTATACCAGGCATTGGGTTAGAATACTCAGTGAATTTTAAATATAAATACAAATTAATTCCAGAATAATGGCATTTTATAACTATAAAAACCCATAGATGAAAACACAAAGATTTAAATAGATGAAATGGAACAAGTATACATTTAAAAAAATGAATGCAATGCAAGAAAAGTTATTTGTACTTCAGAAATAAGAATACTCTATTTATTAAGCCCTATAAGGAAAAATATATAGCAACAAATGTATTCAGATGATTTGTAAAATACAGGGGAAATGAAAATTGGATATTTGTAAATTAATCACATAAAATGTCACAGGTAATAACACCAGCATTATTACACTGAGAATAAATTTTAAATGTGGAGATAATGGGTTTTACAAGTCATCTATGAAATCGTTTTTTAATTCTGGATGATATGGGAATTTCAACACGTTTTTTAAATGTCCAGAAACAAATTTGGTCATGTGTTTTCAGTAATTATTACTCAAAATAGTAAGTATGTGTATACTTGTGATATAAAATTAAGGTATCAGAAGTTATCCTGCCTGATCTAAGCAGGCTGTCCCTGGTTAGATAAAGCCATCCTCATGTGATGGCTTGTGACAGGTGACTGCACCCAGCTGAGATCTGTAGAGCTGCCCCAGCCACCCTCAGACACATGGATTATAAACACTTATAGTTTTATGCTGCTGAGGTTTTGTGGTTGTCTCTTGCACAGCATTATTGGAAAAATATTTAAAAGCTGTGATAGGTTTAAAATATGTCCACAAATGCTTTGAGACTCCTCCCTTGAAGAGGTGGAGCCTAACTACCCTCCCCTTGAGGGTGGGCTGGACTTAGTGATTCACATATAATGAACAGAAGAAAGTGGAAGTGATGCTATGTGACTTTGGAAGGCAGATCTTAAAAGACACTGCAGCTCCTTCCTCTCTCTCTCAGATTGCTCACTCTGGGAGAGGTTAGCTGACATGCTGCGAGGACTCTCGAATAGTCTGTGGAGAGGCCTGCATGGTAAGGAACTGAGGCCTCCTGCCAATGATCGTGTGAGGGGGTCATCTTGGAAGCAGACCCTCCCTCTTCAACCAAGCATTCAGATGACTAGCCACTGCCAACATCCCCACCACAGTCACAAAAGACACCCTGAGCCAGACCTGCCCAGCTAAGCCACTCCTGAATTCCTGGCCCATAATTACTGTGAGATTGAAAAAAAGTTTGTTGTCTTAAACCACTACATTTTGGGGTGATTTGACATGCAGAAATAGATAACTAATACACCACTATGGCAGGAAACGTTACAGAGCAAGTTGAAAAGTAGGGAATGCTAACTACAGTTTTTGTCCATAAAAATGTAATTTGTCTACTTCTGCCCCCAGCCGTGATGGAATAACTGGTATTGCACTAGCCCTTCAAAACAGACAACTGGACAAAACGTATGAAATAACTGTTTTCAGATATTGAATAAACAGACAATGCAGGACAATAATCCTAGAGAGAAGAGAAAAAATTGAGCTGAGTACCAGGATCACCCTAGCTTTCTGCCTGGAGGCACTTTCCAGACTGAGGCACAGTCAGGGAAGACCAAGGAGAGCACAGAGATCACGTTGGGTTGAGGAAACAGAGATGGGCATTTAAAGCTACTGAGGTGATGGAAATTTGTGGGGTAGGATACCAGAGAGAAAGAACTGCAGGAATCTACAAATGGGTCCCCTTGAGTATCAAATGAATACTAAGCTGTGCACACAGGAATGAGACTCTGAGATAGTAAACTTGAAGACAGGGCAATGAAGACAATCTAAACTGAAGCACAGATAGGAAAAGGTGAGAAATGAACAGAGCCCTAATGACCCACGGACAATATCAAGTAGTCTAAGAGATAATTGGCATTCTAAAGGAGAGGAGAGATTGGGGCAGAAAAAAATTTTTTGAAAAAATAATGCTCAAGCATTTATCAAACCTGATGAAAAATATAAACCCACTTATCCAAGAAGCTCAAGAAAGCACAAACAAGAAAAACAAAGAAAATCACATCAGAGCCTCTCCTTCTACATGTGGTATCTCCATATATCTGTCTAGCAGAGTAGCCAGATTTCTTACATGGCAACTCAGGATCCCAAAGGCACAAAAGCTGAAGACTCCTGGCCTTCTTAAGGCTTAGGCCCAGAACTGGCAGAGCATTGATTCCACCACATTTTACTGGTTAAAATGAGTCAGAGGGCTATCCCTAATAGGATGGGTTCACACAGGAAATGCAGTTCACTGGGGGTCGTCTTTGGAGACGAGCTACCTCATGAATAAGCCAATAGAGAGAAGATAAAATACTAAAAAATACTGAATTAAGTCAAAGAAAGCAAGAAAGGAGGGAAAATAGTAACAAAGAATAGATGGAACAACTGAAAAAAATAGCAAGGTGGTAGATTTAAACCTAAACATATCAATAATTACATTAAACATAAATGGGCTAAACACTCCAATTGCAAGACAGAGATTGTCAGACTAGATAAAAAAGCAAGGCCTAACTAAATGCAATCTATAAGGAATCCACTTTAATATTAAGATATAGATTAGTTAAAAACAAAACAATAGAAAAAGACATAGCATGCAAGCACCAGTCACAAGAAAGCAGGAATGACCACATTAATGTCAGCCAAAGCAGACTTTAGCTCAACACATCATCAGAGATAAAGAGAGACATCTCATATTGACAAAAGGTCAATTCATCCCAGTGACATAGTGATTCTAAATGTGTATATACTTAAAAACAGGGCTTTAAAATATACAAAGCAAAAACTGACAGAACCAAAGGGATAAATGGATAAATCCACATTTGCTATATGAGATTTCAACACTTTTTATTCAATAACTGATAGAACAAGTGTCTGAAAGTCAGTAAGGATATAGTAAAACCTCACTAACAAAATCAATCAAATTGACTCAGTTGACATTTGTGGAAGCTATATCTAATAACTATAGAATATACCTTTTTTTTCTTTTGCTGAGGAAGATTCACCCCGAGCTAACATCTGTGCCAGTCTTTCTCTATTTTGCACGTGGGTCGCCACCTCAGCCTGGCTGATGAGTGGTGTAGGTCCACACCCAGGATCCGAACCTGCCAACCTGGGCTACCAAAGTGAAGTGCACCAAACCTAACCCCTATGGCACAGGGCCAGCCTCAGACATTTTTTTAAAGTGACATGGAACTTTCATCAGTAGAGATCATGTGCTAGGATATAAAATAAGTCAAAATAAATTTTAAAAGATTGAAATCATACAGAGTATATTTTCTAACTATAACAAATTAGAAATTGATAACAAAAAGAAATATGTGAAATACCCAATTATTTTAATATTAAGAGATATACCATAAAATAAGTATGGCTCAAAGAAGAAACTAAAAGAGAAATTAAAAAATATTTTGAACTGAATGATAGTGAAAGCATAACATATGGAAAGCTGTAGGATGCAAACTAAAGCAATCTTAGGAAATTTACAGCTTTAAATATTTATATTAGAAAGGAAGGAAAGTTTAAAATCAAGGATCTATGCTTCCACCTTAAGAAGCTAGGAAAAGATGAGCACATAAAAGTAAGATAAGGAAGGAAATCAAGATAAGAACAGAAATCAATGAACTAGAAATAGGCAAAGAATAGAGTAAAATCAAAATGGTTTTTGAACAAAATAAATAAAATTTATAAACCTCTAGCTAGAACTGTCACAGAAAAAAGAAGATAAACACAAATTATCAATATCAGAAATGAAAGAATAGATAACACTATGGATTCTAGAAATATCAAAAGGGAATATTATGAAAATATTTATGCCAATGAATGTGACAACTTAAATAAAATGGAAAACTTTCTTGAAAGATATAAATTACCAAAACTAATACCATATAAATAGAGAATCTGAATGATCTTGCATCTATTAAAGAAGTTGAATTTGTAATTAAAAACTTTCTCATGAAGAAAATTCCAAGACTTCACTGGGGAATTCTATCAAACATATAAGGAAGAAATACTACCACTTTTGTACAAATTCTTTCAGAAAGTAGAGAGGAAGGGAACATTTCCCAACTCATTTTATGAGGCCAGCGTTACATTAACATCAAAACCAGGCAAAGATATTGCAAGAAAAAGAAACAACAGATTAATGTCCCCCACGATCATAACAAAAATCCTCAAAGATTAGCACATTGAATATTAAGTATTAAGGGATATGAGAAAAGGGTGATAACATCATAACCAAATAAGGTTTATCTTAGCAATGCAACATTATTTCAATATTTAATATTCAATCAATATAATTCACCACAATAACAGAATAAAAGAGAAAAATCATATAGTTATTTCAATAGATGCAGAAAAAGAATTTGATAAAATTCAACAATCGTATATGATAAAAATAAATGCACAGGAAAACAGGACAAAGAACTTCTACAAAAAGCCGACAGTTAACATCATATTTAATGGTGAAATGCTGCATGTTTTGTCTACTCTCGCCACTTCCATTCAACATTTTATTGAAGTTCTTAATTATTGAAACAAGACAAGAAAAATAAATAAAAGACATACAGATTGGAAAGTGAAAAAAACCATCTTTACACACAAAGGAAATAATTATGAACATAGAAGATGTGAAGAATCCATAAAAATCTAATTCTCTCAGTTCAGTGCTCCTTGGTTTTGAATCAGCAGACTTTGAACTGTTGGGAAGGCACTTGCATGAATAAACTTAACAAATTTGTCAGGCATGATCATCTGGAAATTCTATTCTCAAGTGCAAGCCAACCAACTATATATATTTTTTTATCCCAGATATCTTTACCCAAGCATCTATAGCTTTAACTAACATGCAAGTAAATAAACAGATATATATGCAGAAATCAATTTTGAGAAATTCCATGCAAACTGTAGAGAAATGTCTAAGAAATCTGAGTTTAGAAATCAAAATTCAGAGATTCTAGACTCTTCCTAAGTAGTATGCCCAGAACAAAACTGATGGTATCAGATAAATCATGCCCTAAGCAACAGTCTGGTTTATGACTGTGCATGGAAAAGGAAACAAATTTGGAGAATAGAGTAGATTCCACAATTGGAGAACTAGTTAAACCCTTTCTTAGAACATTAAGTTACATGTTTTATTAAATATTTAAGAAACATATGTAATAAATTAACTAATAATATGTCATAGCTTTACCATGATTAAATAAACAACACTTTGTAGAAAATTTATTTTACAATAAAACACATACATACAGAGTCAAGAACCTAGCCTCTGACCTAATAATTCTATTCCTGGGATTTTAGCCTAAAGAAATATAAAATTCATAAATTGTTTATGCACAAAATGTTCATTGTAACATTTTGTATAACAATAAAAAAATGGATTCTGCCTAGATGTTCAACGAAAGTAAACCAGAGTTCAACCACAGGACAGACTATTACGTAGACATATATGATGTATAGGAAGATGCAATAAATGGGGAAATCATCATTGCCAAATTTACTGAGTACTTTCTGAAAGCCTGGAATGATGTTAAGAGCTTCGCACACAAGTTAGCTCATTCCATCTTCGTAAGAATCCTATTAGAAAAGTCCTTTCATTATCCCTTTTTAGAAATGAGAAAGTAAGGTGGAGAAAGATTACTAACTTGTCCAAGTCTCACAGATACTAAGGAGGAAGCTTGCATTTGAACCCAAGCTGGCATTGGACTCCACAGCCTGCACTTTACCACTGTGTAAATGAAAAATATGCGATGTAAAATTACAGAAAGAGATCATCTCTTCTACATTTTCTAAAGGAGAGAGGGGTACAGAGGGGGAAAATGCATCAGAAGATTAACAATGGTTTTCTCCAGTTAGGGAAATCATAGGTTTGTTTTTTTCCTTTCTACTTTCTGTGTATTATAGTTTTTCAATAATACAAATATAGATATCTATCCCTAGTACTCATTTTAATCCACCTTCTAGTCCTCGCTTAGGCGTGATCTTCTGAGTTAAAAAGGAGATTTCCCTCCCTTGAATCTGCCATCCGAGCCCACACCTGGGAAGATTTGCTGTGTCAACTCATGCTGCCCAGGCAAAATTTACAGTGAGACAGTGTTAAAATGCAGTTCTCAATGCTGAAGTTTCATTCAATTTGCCTGACAAAGCCCTTCCCTCTGTTTCTGCTTTCTATGACCCTCTCCACTGCACCCTCCCCTCCCCCACCACCACTCCCCAACCTGTGAATCCCTTTGAGGAAAACCACTTAATGTAATTCACCTTTCTATGCCTCTCCAGCCTAGACCAGCACTTCACATAGAATATAATTCCCAGATAATTTAATAAATAAAAATTTATTGAATAAAAACTTAAAAGCCAAGGTGCTGTGATCAGAAAAGAGAATTTTCCAGAACAAAAGATATGACTATACACTTCAAAGAAGAAGAGGACTTCTTCCACCAGTTGTACCAGATCCAGCTCCAAGAGGCATGAGGATAATGTCTTAGCCCTGCAGTGTTCATTGTGATGCACCACCCAGATTCCCTCCAGTGGGGTGGGGTGGGGTGGGGTGGGGTGGGATGGGGGACAGGGAGGGCAGAAGAACACAGGTGTCACTCCTCCAGCTTCTGGGAGTTTTGGCTGCTAAAGGTCACAGTTGAATCTCTCCCCTCTCCCAGGGGTCACCCAAGGTCATCCACATCCCAGAGGAAAACGACGACCAATGACCAGTCCATGTCCTGGTACAAAGACTCAGCCCCCGATGCCTCAATGTGGGACAACTCCAAAGGGCCATCCCGCTCCTGAGCTCCCCTTGAGGTTGGCTGAGGCCTTTGCTGTTACTGCATTGCAGCTCAACTTCTCCCTCTGCTCAATCCTGCTGCCTTCACTCCTCAGAGCTGTTGATACCAAGAGTACTCAATAGGGCTCCTACATGCAAATCTCCATCTCTGAGTCTGTTTCCCAGAAACCTGACCCAAGAGATCCTCTGGAAAACAGCAGGTCCCGCTGGGGCCTGGCTGTTAATAAGATAGAGGTATCTGGGGTAAGTTGAGGCCAGGAGTTCAGCCAAGTGGGAGGATTCCCAGTGGCTTTCCAAGTCTTAGGAAGGCAAGGGCCAAGTTCAGGAAGGTAGGGAGTAGGGAGTGTGGGGTACAAACGGGGAGGGGTGGGCAAGCACTGGTAGGTATAGGCAGATGGAGTCTGGTAGGTAAGAAGGGCAGGGAGTGAGTGAGCCACTTTTTAACCCCAGTAAGGGGGTTTACACTGCCTGCTAGAAATCAGCAATAGTGGTCCCAGGGGTGTTGATTATATAGCCACAAGGTCAGAGGCTCCAAGATAAAATTTGCCCCTGATTGAGGCAAGTAGAGAAATGTTAGGATTACCTCTCAGA
The DNA here is from genome assembly GCF_020826845.1 of Diceros bicornis minor. NCBI lineage: Eukaryota > Metazoa > Chordata > Mammalia > Perissodactyla > Rhinocerotidae > Diceros > Diceros bicornis. The sequence continues at coordinate 21,067,617 of NC_080775.1, forward strand.
ACACCATAAAGAGTCTAGTTACAGTGAGCATGCAACAGGAGCTAATGTCTCTTTCCCACTAAATCCAGGTGCTAGCCAGACTCTCTGATAATCCCTGAAATGACTATTGACACCCACTGGTAGCGCATTGTCATTTCACACACCACTCAGACAACACGTTTGTGAGGCACAAATGCTACTACCTCCCTGGCTGTGGTGAAACAATGGCCATTTAGCTAATTGTACCTCTAAAGTATTCCAACCACAGTATCTAAGGCACATGAATATTTATATATTCTGTCCCCCACCCAGCTGTCCCCACACACTCACAAGCTGGTCCAGCAACAACCCAGGGCCTGCTTGACTAAAATCTGCTTATCCAGATGGGACTATGGCCCTTCACAGCCCCCAGGTACCACTAAGGCAGCCAGAAGGTTCCAAGGCAGACAAAAAGCAGAACCCTGAGGGAATGTGTAAAAGCAGGAAATGTACCAGGTATACAGATAAGGCTATCAGATACCGTCTATCAACTTAAAGTCAACCAACCCCATAGCATTTGAAAACATTATAAATACCCTTTGACCCCATTTTCAAAAATTTACCACAGAGTTACATCTGCACGTGTGTGAGAATATTAAACAAGGATAGTCACTCTTTGTGTCACCAAGATGTCAGCTAGTCTCCCAAAGTCTTGGGATCCATGTAAGATCATATGAAAGCCCCACAGAGGACCAAAGCACCTCCACATCCATCCCCCATGATATCTTCAAATTCCCAGGACATCTTATTCTTTTGGCCATTTCTAGTTTCAACTTCCTGCCTCAGCATTTTGCTGTTTTATCTCCATTCTGAAAACAAAATAATGAGGGCCACAGCCCCTTGTGCTGAGCTTCTCTTCATAGCAACCACTGGTAGAGTCAGCAAATTTTTACTAAAAGTTTATGGGGCCTGGAGAAGGATCATATCACTCATAGCAAACAATTTAACTCACATTTTGTTCATTGTTGTTCTTAAAAGTTACCCTGTCTAGGGAAAATGCACTGTATTTTCCTTTACTCTCATACTCACAATACTTCTGACACCAGATGTGTGGGATCTTCCCCACACTAACCAATTCTCCGACACCAGCTCCGTGTCCTACAATTCAATTCAGTTCTGACACTACCTGGAGTTAGCATCAGATCCACAAGTTAAGGGCTCAGTGCCACAAGACTCCCCTCACTCCAGATGCCAATCTCAAGTCTGAGGCTGTCACCTGTACTTCTGACTGACCAGCTATAAATCGGGGTTCCCATGACCCCCTTCTCAGATTCAATAATTTACTAGGATGGTTCACAGAACTCAAGGAAATGCTTACATTTACTGGTTTACTATATGATAAAGTACACAGACGAATAGCCAAATGAAGAGATATATAGGGGCAAGGTCCAGAAGAGTCCCAAGCACAGGTGTTTTTATCCCTGTGGAGTTGGGGTGCACCACCGTCCCAGCACATAGATGTGTTCACCAACCCAGAAGCTCTCTGAACTTCATTGTTCAGGGATTTTCACGGAGGCTTCATCAGGTAGGCATGATCAACTATTAATTCAATTTCCAACCCTACTGGCCTCTCCAGAGTGTAGGGGGTAGGGCTGAAAATTCCAAGCTTCTAATCATGGGTTGGTCTTTCTGGTGACCAGCCCCCACCCAGGAACCCACCAAGAGTCACCTCATTAGAACAAAAGACTGTCCTATCATCCAGGAAATTCCAAGGGATTTCGGAGTCCTGTGTCAGACACTCGTATCACCCAGGAAATTACAAGTATTTTAGGAGCTCTGTGTCAGGAACTGGGTCAAAGACCAAATATTAGCAGTAACTGGGGGCAGAGACCAACATATATATATATTTCTTTTCATTTCACATACCCTGTGTCAGTTTTCTCACTGGCTGCCTCATTTCACGCAATGCCCAGTCTTCAATCATGCCCGATTTCAGTGAATATGTGCCAAGCACTGTGCTAATCACTTTACATATTGTCTCCCCTGTCACTCTCAGCAAAATCCTATAAAGAGAAAATTATTTTTATTATAAAGAAACTAAGGCTTAGCAAAATGATATACAGTCATGTTCCCTATGGTGATGTCTGCCTGGTCAACAATGGATCGCATATAAAACAGTGGTCTTGTAAGATTAGTACCATATACCTAGGTGTATAGTAGGCTATACTATCTAGGTTTGTGTAAGTGCACTCTATGACATTCTCGCAATGACAAAATTGCCTAACCACACATTTCTCAGAACGTATCCCCATCATTAAGCAACTCATGACTGTTATTTATCCAAGGTCACACAATGTATTAGTTAAGGGATTAGCTAAGCTGCTACAACAAAAAGAAAGAAATTTATTTCTCTCTCACATGACAATCAGAGGTGAGAGATGGATCTGCTTTCCTCAACACGTAGCTTCCAAACATACTCCAATTATTGCCAGTGCCCAGCCAGCAGAAAGGGCAAGAGAGTTAGAACCAAGTGTCGTTAAGAAGATGGTCCAGAAGTTGTACACATCACCTCTGCCCACATCCCATCAGTCCAAATTTAGTCACCTGTCCAAAGTTAGCTGGGCCATATAGCCTGTAGCTGAGAAACCACGTAGTGGGTGAAAACTCCTAGACATGGTTTTACCAAAAGGAAGAAGAGGAAATGGATACCAGGAGAGTTAACAGACTCAGAAGAACAACTAATAAGTAAAGAGCTATAATTGAACTCCTGGCCTGTTTGGATCCAGAGCCCGCTTTCTTAACCATATCAAAGTACCAAGTACTTGAAAAACTTCCTTTCCTCGGCATCTGTGATTTTCCTCCGACTCTTCCTGCTGAGGCTTCAGGTTCTCTTCAGGCCTGAGGGTGGGGATCCCACTCCCTCAGCCTCCAGTCCATTCACCTTCTCCCCTCCCCCTGTGACTATTACTGGTTCCTCAACTACAAAATTATCCTCTGGTTTTCCTATACCCTGTCCAGACCTCTGTAAACAGTCCTTTAATAAATTCTCTGCAATGTCCCACTTCGAATGGGCCATCTGTTTCCATCCACCTTGAGTGATTCCCCTCATTTGTGGTCCACCCTGCAGGGCAGTGGTCAGAGCAGGCTTTTAGGCTCATCAGAGTGAAATATCTACAAAGCTTAGACATGTCTCCTGCTAACATTGACCTGCCTCCCCCAGTGGAAAATAAGCTCCAAGGGGGTTGGGACCATCTCTCTTACTATTTATTCTTAGAGCCCAGCACAAGGCCTAGTAGGCACACCAAATATTAGGTATGAATAAATACTGAGTCCTACATATCGTAGTTTCTCAACAAACGTGTGACTGATATTAATTGAATGACACCAATCTTTTTTATAAGACTTTAAACAATTCCTTATGAAGCCATAAGAGATGTTTTTTGGCACAGAAAACACTATGCAATACATACCTTATTTAGCTATGATGCTCCTATAATCTCAAATCCTCTTGCACCTTTAGAGGTTTTAATACTTCCTGTCATTGCAACATGTTTACCAGATTTTTCAGGCCCCTGTTGTAATGCTTTGAAGTAGAGTATGATTGAAAAACATGTGGTTTGAACTTGAACAAAGTTCATAGTAAACAGATTGCAGACAATTTCCTTTAAATATTATCTTAGAAGCTAGGAATACATTAAGCACATCAGAATAAGGAATGTACCAAGAAAAAGACAGGAGATCCAAATTTTCAATCCAAAGCAAATACTACTATCTTTCATTAAATCTAAGATACCATTGATCTTTAAATATCCCATTATGTAGCATTAAAAAAAGAGAAAGCAGTGCCATTTAATACTATCTTACCATTTAGATTTATTTTTTACATATGAAAAGAGGTCTTTCAGACTTATTTGGTGATAGATTTTCGTTACGTATCACACCGCTATTTTCCATATATTTGGGCGAATATGATAACTTTTCTTTTCAATGCCAAATCACACTGAGATTATTTTGAAGACATTGTAAACGGCAATTAAACATATATAACTCAATTAAAGTGACAACAGTATGAATAGCTATGATCAGATTCCTGCAACTATATCACAACTGTGACTTGGACAACAGTAATTGTAAGATGCCGTCAATTGTAAGATGCATCTTGCCTTCAGGGATGTTAAAATGAGGGTGTGGAGGATGCAGAAAGTTTTGGAATCAATGACATATGAGACTTAGCCCAGAAGCAATCTTCAGGGGCTAAGTCCCATATTTCTAACTGCATCCCCTGTAACATCCGTGGTTAGGGAAGGGTGGAGGAAGACAAGGAGGATGGGGCAGGGAGGCAATAATTAGATAATGCAAATAATCTTTAGTTTCAAATTCATCTTTAGCAAGTCAGATTACACATTACTCTTTAAAAAAATCGGTCACTAAATATTACACATTAAGTATTTGCTGGTTAATGATTGCTTAAGGTGAGGTTGAGAACTGAAGAATGATCCAATGAATTAATCAACGGAGAGACCAGTCTAGATCACAGGGAATGCTCCAAAATACCCAATAGGAAATGCTTCATATGCTCAAATGCAAGTCTAGGTGTTTCCAAAATTAACCCTCAGAAAAGATGGGAAAATTTATATTTGAGTCCTTACAAAGTCTGTCATATTGTAAAGTACTCTCTCCATTACTTTATTTTGAACTACAAAGTATTGTTTGAGGAAGATACACTAGCCTAACTTTAATTAATACTAGTTTGGATGCTTATAGATATAACCTAATGAAATTGACTTTTCTTTTTTTTTTGCCGAGGAAGATTCGCTCTGAGCTAACATCTGTTGCCAATCTTCCTCTATTTTGTATGTAGGTCGCCACCATAGCATGGCCACTGATGAGTGGTGTAGGTCTGCCCCAGGAACCAACCCCGGGCTGACAAAGCGGAGCCCGTGGAACTTAACCACTAGGCCTCGGGGCCAGCCTCTGAAATTGACTTTTTATAGGGCATATTGTTGTGCATTAATTGTGCCTGGAGGTCAGAAAATGATAAGTGTTGTATGTCATTGTAATCAAGCCTTTCAAAAATCACCTACAGCCACATATAAAGTAGTTAGGCTGTGGTGAGCATAGATGAGTCAGGAGGCCAACAGGAGAAATAAAAAACCCATTGGCTATAACACTGTATGAATGACTGCTTGTGACTTGGGGTAGAATTTCCAGTGACCCCCATCTTTCATGGATTCAAAAAGTGCTCTATCTCAAACAACTTAGACAGAAATACAAAGTGCTCTGAAACTGTGACCGTGGTAATGATGAAAGAAGCAAGATGACAAAGATGTCTGTAATTGTGTAAATTAAAATTTTTCCATTTATATTTTTAAATACATTTTATATGTGACTCTAAATATTACATTTTAAATATGTAATTAAATTAATAATTAAATATTATGAGTAGACATTGAACTATTTCCTCTATATCCCTGGAACTTTGTATATTCAAGTTGACCAAAACAAAGCTTCTCATTGTAAAAAATGAAAATAGCATCGCATTCAATATTGCCTTATATTTGACCTCATATAATTTTTGTCCTGAGTTAACTGGATAATTTCCCAAATTCTGTATTTTACTTGGTCTTGTAAAATGCCCCTTCTCCTTCAAAAATTATAATAAAGACTATAAAGAGAATGAGCTTAAAATGATTAAACACGGGCCGGCCCCGTGGCTTAGCGGTTGAGTGCGCGCGCTCCGCTATTGGCGGCCCGGGTTCGGATCCCGGGCGCACACTGAGGCACCGCTTCTCCGGCCATGTTGAGGCCACGTCCCACATACAGCAACTAGAAGGATGTGCAGCTATGACATACAACTATCTACTGGGGCTTTAGGGGGAAATAAATAAACAAAAATCTTAAAAAAAAAATGATTAAACAGGAAAACTCTTAAGTGACTGCAGTTAAAGTTACATCAATTTATCACACCATCCAATTTATCACAGCATAGACTCTGTCTAAAGGGAAATCTTGTCAAGTCCAACTCAGCCTAGAAGTTTCTCTTTCTACCAAAATAAGCAAGTATATAGCCTTCTCCTCCCGTACGCCCCAGTGTGGAAGAGACACTCATTCAATGACCATTGATTGAATGCCCTCTGTGGGCAAGATGCTAGTCTAGATGCTGCAGGTGTAATGCTGAACAGGAGAGACTGGTCACTGCCCTCCTGGCTTTAGCACAGGAGACAATAAGTTGACAACTAGCCACACAATAAATTATTTAATTACAGTACAGGCTAAGCTAGAAGAGCGTAGTAGGGTGGGTCAGAGCTTATGAGCACAGGAGATGGGAGACTGCATCTGCCTAGAACTGAGAGCTCTCGCATGCTTCTGAAAGTAAAATGTACAGAGAAAAGCCTTTCCTGGCATCAAGTAGATGCCAGGCACTTGGCCACGCCCATTGGAGCTTGCCTAACAGCCTTGACTTGGCTAACAAGGACTGTTATTTCAGCTCTAAACCGAGCATTTTTGCAGTATGAGATGTTCAATTAGTAGTAGAAAAAGAAAAGTCTCCTAACAGGATGAAGCGACCATTCCAGTGCAAACTGGTGCAGGATAAGAGTGACATGGGACATTCTGAAAAGGTCAGCACACAAAACACAGAACCTGGCTGACAAAAGAGGATCAGGCACGCAGTGGAGACCCTTCTCTTAGGCACACACAGCTAAAGGTTTCACCAAGGCCCCAGCAGCGAAGGATTATAAATTAATAGCAGAACCATACGGCAAGGTATTGGTAATTGGTATATATAAAATGGGCTTACACTGAGTGTCAAGTAAATTGAATCTAAGTCTCCTTCCACGTGTGGGTTTGGCCATTCTTAATTAACGGTTTTATTAGCTCTATGAAATTCCAAGCTAATGAACTCTCCAGGTATTGTTACAGCCATATTCAGAGAAACACCCTGACAGTGATGGTCCAGTTTCTGGTGCCTCCAAGGGGTGGACCAGGTAAGCAATGTCCCTTACCCTACAGAATCAGGCTCCCTTAATAAGCCACCTGAGTGTGCAGCATGTTACAATTACTTAGAAATACTTTTCAGCGAGTACTCTAGAAGGAAAAGAAGATGGATGAAATCAAAGGTTGTCAGTGCTGCCAACTGTTCAGGAGGAATCTGTCATTTTCTAGATCAGAAAAAAAAAAAGAATCTCATAGACTTACAATTATTTTGGTCTTTCCTTTGTGCTCCCACTGTGGCTGCTTAACATAATACTTCTCACACACCCCAGTGGCCTTTAGAGTACAGACGAATCTCCCTGACATTACTCAGCTCTCCAGTCCCCTATTCTCATGCAAATTCACCCTGTACGTCCTCTTCTTTCTCATTCCATTCCTATTTTGAAACATAAAAAGAACAACCTCTCGCCCAGCCCTGTGGTTGCACCAGAAGGGGTAGAGGCTAATGACCTTTTGTACCTTTTCCATCACTAATTTCTGATCTGATCCCAACATGTTCCCCCTAATGCTCCTGCCTGAACCCATCTGCAGTTTGAGCTTTTCATGGTCCTGTCCAATGGCCTCAGTAATTCACATTCATAAAAAGTGAGATTAAATGTTTGTAACTGCTGGTCTGGACTCCTGAATTCTATTTCTGGCTCTGCTAATGATTTCTTTTCAAGGGCAGACTTTTATCTCGGTAAAGAGAGTGATGTCTCTCTAGCTGTAGGAACAGTTATTAAGAAACAACCCAGATCTCTCCAACACAAAATAAATTATCTAGTGAGTTTAGTAAATTCAGGGCAAAATACAGTGAGAGAATCATTCATTCATTAAGCAAATATTCTATTATCTATTTTATACCCTATAGGAAATATACACATATAGATAGTCTTTACGTTCAAGAAACTTAGGATCTAGTAGAGGAGACAAAACAAGAATATTATTTAAAATGTGAATGATTCAAGAGCCACAGGAGTTCAGAGAAGGAAAAGAATTAAAACTTTCTTGTAGTTGCTTTTTGAATTCTTTTTGATTGGCTCTATATAGGCCTGTAGCAGAATGTGCCACCCCCCAAATATGCCACTTGGTATATTGATTGTTTTGAGCTGCAGGTACTTGAAAAACAGCACATGCAGGGAGAGGCTTTCTCTGAACTCCTCTCATGTGCCTAAAGACAGATCACCCAAAAGGAACTCAGTTGTCATAGATCCCCTCCCGGAGAGTTTCATCAACCAAGGAAGATGGACCCTTGTCACAGGAGGGGAGCCTAGAAGTCAACACCACACCCAGACGAACTTCATCACAAACTATCATACCTCCCATCTATTCTTCTGAGGGCCCATCCATCTTTCCTAAAAATCTCTTACTCTCCCCTAAGAGGCCTAGAGCCCCTCTCCCCTTTCCCTGTTAAGATCGCATTTAAGTCTGAATTCTAAGCCACCTTGGAGAGTTAGTCTTCTTTCCCTGGGTATCTCCCATGTATACATGAGGTCTACATGTTAATAAACTCCTATTCTTTTTCCCTTGTTAATCTGTCTTTTATTACAGGAGTCTCTGCCAAGTACTCAGAAGAGTAGAGGGGAAATTATTTTTCCTCCCCATAGGCCCAAATATGCCAAATTTGATCCAAACTAACTCAATAGTCATCAAGGTCATGAAATATAAAAAGTTTGCTGTAAAGTTCTATAAGCATCATGATGAACAGCAGCCAAAGCTAACATTTAATAAACACTTGCTATGTGCCAGATACCGTGCTGGGACATCCTGTACCTGACGTACATCATCTGATTTAACTCCACAGCAACCCCAAGAAGGAGGTACAGTTACTATCCACATTTGACAGATGAAATCGTTAAAAACAAGACAACAGGCCCAAAATTGAGTCGCTTAGCTAAGACCCACATCGCCAAACTGAGACTTAACTTAAATACAGTTTTGGCTCTCCTAGAAATGGAATCTTAAACCAGTCACTCAGGAATTGCCTGATGAGCACTAGTTAGGTCATCTGCCTGATAGACCCCTGCCATCCCCTACAGGAAAGTGACTTTGCAATAACCACCTTCTTTTTTGCCAGTATAACTTCCTTGTTCCTGCTACCTTCTGCCTGCAAAAGTCTCATTTTGTACAGCAACTCAGAGCTCCTTTCTATCTGCTAGATTGGATGCTACCCGAATCATGAATTGCTGAATAAAGCCAATAAGATCTTTCAAATCTACTCAGTTGAATTTTGTTTTTTAGCAAAGTAAAAGGAAGTTCAGGCAGCTTAAGTAATTTACTCAAGATGGATGGCAATGCAGGAATTTAAAAATATTCAACTCTGTCTGTCCAAATCCTTACCACTGTGTGTACTGCCTCCTCTCTTCCCAGCAAGAAAATTATATCAAGGAGAAAAAAAACTTTTTCTCTGTCTTCTTATGTTGTGATTGAGAACCTGCAAATTAAACTGACAAAAGATGTATTAGCAAGGAAAAAAATATATTTTTATTTATGTGTGTACATGGGAGTTCACAGAAAAATATGACTCAAAGAGGTGGTAACGACAGGGATGGGGACGGGTACAAGGGCCACTTCTGGGACAACAAATGACTTCTTAGAAGTGGGCAGAAAAGGCATTTAAGAAAACACAAATGACTTTTTTGAAAGATAAACAGAACCTTAGGAGAATAGATGGGAGATATGATAGAATGTCTGTTTGGGCACGGTGCCAACTTCTGGACTTCTCTCTCCAAAAAGAGAAGGTTAGAGTTGCTCTAGGGGATTTATGACCATTGAGTTCTTTTAGGGCGCACTGCTTTTAGGCAGATAAGGGATTTCAGGAACTCAAATGCCTTCACCTCAACATAATTCTTGTGCTTCAGTGGCCCATCTTGGGGTGGTATATCCTGAGCCCTGTCAGTTGCAATCTGTTAGAATACAAACACAAATAACAATAGTACAAAAGAGGACAAGTTAAATGCCATAAAAGCATGACTAAAAGGCCATGAAAGTTTTCAGAGAAGAGAGAGATCACTATACTGATGAGGCCATCAGGGAAGATTGAATCAAGGCACAAGCAAATGAGATGCATCTTAGGACTTCAGCAGGCAGAGATAGCAAGAGCATTCTATTAGGCTGAAACAACATTTTTTCTAATGGGTGTAGTGGTAGAAGTGTATGGAATCTATCCAGAGCACATTACATAATCTAGTCTGGCTGAAAAATATGGAATACTTCAAAACTTTGCATGTCATCCTTACAAAGGTTCTCAGTTCCCTAATTTGAAACTTTGCTATAGGTTAAGACTGAGCGACAGACATGTTATTATTAAATCATGATTTAGTTTTTGCCAGGACTAGGAACTGTTTTGATCTTTTGAAACAAAGGACAGGCTATCCCTTAATAGTGAATAATTCTCTATTAAATGGTAAAAATTCCGTATCATCATAACTGATTGATGCAATTGCACTGGCCTAGTTGTGAGCAAAAGTGCTCAGCTGGAAGGCCCTGACACCCAGGGTGTTGTCATCAATTGTGGGATACATCACAAGGAGTTAGTCTCTAGCACTTTTTCCAAATATTTCCTTTCTTAAAAAATATGCGAGAATAGAGAATTCTGAGAAGATAGTGGAGTAGGAAGCACCAGGAGTCTGGCTCCCCACCTAGACAATAATTGTACTGCCAGAATCTGTCTGATGTAACTCTTTTGGAACTCTGCAGTCTATTGAAGGCTTGCAAATTCCAGGGGAAGATTTGGATGGTAAACTGCAGTGAATTTCAGCTCTTGGCAGAGTGGTGGCTCTCTGTCTCCCACCCCCAGCCACATGGCAGGCTGCTGTGCACCAGTTCCTGGCACAGCCTGCACACAGCCTAGATGAGACAGGGTGGGCAAAAAGAACCCTATCCTCCAAATACCAGGTATCTGTGCTGTGATTGCTGATTGCTGCTTCTGATCACAGAGGTGCAGGCAGGCAGCCATTGTTGTTGCACCTCCCCCCATTGTTACAAGTCCCTCCCCCTCTGGCTGAAGTAACTTCCAGGGAATTTAAAGGGCCAGCACTCTTTCCTCCCACCTCTTCATTTTTCTCTTTTTCCCCTTTTGGGAGTGAGACATTAAAAACTAGGACATTCAAAAACAACTGCATATACAGGGAAAATTAGAAAATGATCATGCATACTCAGGGAAAGGCTCATAAAAGACCTGAGAAGACCTTAACTTTACACCTCAGACTGATCCTCAGCACAGAGAGAGCCTACGACAATAAAAAATAAATAAATAAATAAATAAACCAGCAAACCCTGGGGAAGGGGAAGAATGTGACCTCCAGAGTTACCACATTGTTAGATTCAAATGTCCAGTTTTCAACAAAAAATTACAAGGCACACAAAGTAACAGAAAATTATAACTCATTCAAAGGAAAACAATAAATCAACAGAAACTGTCCCTGAAAGACACTTGGTGGTGGATTTCCTAGACAAAGACTTTAGAACAAGTGTCTTAAAGATGCTGAAAGAACTAAAGGAAGATATGGAGAAAGTCAAGAAAATGAACAAAATGGAAATATCAATAGAGTTAGGAAACCTAAAAAGAAACCAAAAAGAAATTCTGGAGCTGAAAAGTACTGTAACTGAAATGAAAATTTCACTACAGTGATTCAAAGGCAGATTTGAGCAGGAAGAAGAAAGAATCAGTGAATTTGAAGATAGGGTAATGGAAATTATCAAGTCTGAGAAATAGAAAAAAAAAAAACTGAAGAAAAGTGAACAGAGCCTAAGGAACCTGTCAGGCATCCTCAAGAAGAACAACATATGCATTGTGGGAGTCCCCAACAGAGAAGAGAAAGAGAAAAGGGCAGGGAGAATATTTGAAGAAATAATGGCTGAAAATTTCCAAATTTGATGAAAGATATGAATATAAACATCAAAAAAGCTCAACAAACTCCAAGTAAAATGAACTCAAAGAAACTCACACTGATAAATATTATAATCAAACTTTCAAAAGCCAAATACAAAGAGAGAATCTTGAAAACAACAAGACAGAAGTGACTTGTTACATACAAACAATCCTCAATAAGATTATCAACAGATTTCTCATTAGAAACTTTGGAGGCCTGAAGGCAGTAGGCTGATAGATGCAAAATGCTAAAAGAAAAAAATTGTCACTAAGATTCCTATAACGGAGAGAGAAAAGTCAAGATGGCGGCGTAGGCAGACTCTGAACTCAACTCCTCCCGCAGACACAGCCAATTTACAACTACTCGTGGAAAAATTACCCCTGAGACAGAACTGAAAACTGGATAAGAGGAACTCCTGCAACAAAGGACAATCCTAATTGAGGTGGAAGAGGCAGAAACTCCCTTCTGGAGAGGAAAAACGCCGCCTTCACAAGCCGCCAGCTTCACAGCCGCCCGGGAGCAGCCCACAGGTATGCAGCCCTCCCTGGAAGCATGGGGTCCTGAGCCGGGGAGCACCCCCGCTGTGGGCATTTTGTGGACCCAGCACAATCGAGACCAGTGGCATAATATCTGACTTTGCCTGCTACTAAAACATTGGGGAGTACCCCCAGAAAACCTGGTTCACAAAGAAATTAAAACCAGCTCTTAAAGGGCCCACACACAAACTCACCCATTTCAGAAAGCATCCTAAAATCACCAGAAAGAATGGTGCATAGTGCTTTGGTGAAAAGAGACTCACCTGACAGGCCCTGAGTGCATCTCGGTGAGAGGTGAGACCTCTCCAGGGACTGGGACATTGGCAGCAGCCATTGTTGTGGCCTGGTGTGGGCATGCTGACACAGACGCCATTGGAGTTCTCCCTGGGGCCTGCTAGCCCAGGTCTGCCCCATCCACTAGAGCACCGATTTAATCCAGCTCAGCCAGGGCAGGCAGCCTACCCTAGAGACTGGCCCCACCCAACAACAAGCCCTCAGGCAACTTGTGGGCCTGCATAGATTGGTGACTGGATTCTCTGCAGCCTGCCAACTGAGCTGACTTCAGTGGGGCAGGGCGTGCACAAGGAGCGGGTGGAGAGTGTGGGGTGGTGGTGGAGTGTGTGGGGCTCCCGCCGTGGAGAGACTGGGTCCATGTCAGGAGGTCGGGGCGCACACACGGGGCAGGACTGTGTTGACTGTGTGTGTGGACCTGTGGGCGGCAGGGCTTGTCAGCTGCAGAAGACTTGTGCTTCTCAAAGACCCACATAGGGGGTTTGCCCCACCTTCCAAAGCCTGAAACAATTGGGTGCTCCCATGCCTGAGGCCAGCCCCACCCAGCTGCAATCCTCAGAGAGCTGACAAGAGACCTAAAGGCTGGAGGCTTATAGCAATCGTAAGCCCCTGAACGTAACAACCTGCCATGCTGGGAGCCTACTCACTTAAAAGAAATACTGCAACACAAATGTGGTATTAGAACTTGAAGCCAACTGTGCTGGGGCTCCCCACACCTGATAAAGAGACTGAAGGGCCCACAACAACTACAAACAGCTGAGCATTACAACAGCTGACCAGGAGCATAACTCAGCCTAGCTGGGCGCATACAGGGAGAGCAAACAGGCCACAACAGAAGGACACACATAGCCCACATAGGGGTCACCCCTGGAACATTGAGAACTGAGGGAAGCACACTGCAGGACTCCTAAGGCATCACTTGTATAAGGTCACCTATCCAAGAGCAGGAGACGTAGTTGACCTGCCTAATACGTAGACAAAAGCACAGGGAAAGAGGCAAAATTAGGAGGCAAAGGAATACATTCCAAGCAAGGGAATAGGACAAAACTCCAGAAAGGGAACTAAGTGAAACAGAGATGAGCAACCTACCTGACAGAGAGTTCAAACTAAGAGTGTTAAGGATGCTCACTGATCTCCGGAGAAGAATAGATGAACTCAGTGAGAATGTCAACAAAGAAATGGAAGATATAAAAAAGAACCAATCAGAAATGAAGAATATGATACTGGAAATGAAAAATTCACTAGAGGGACTCAAAAGCAGAGTAGAGGATACAGAAGAACGGATCTGTGAGCTGGATGAAAGACTAGAAGAAATTACGCAAGCTGAACAGGTAAAAGAGAAAAGAATTAAAAAGAGTGAGGACAGTCTAAGGGACCTCTGGGACAACATCAAGCGCACTAACATCCGTGTTATAGGTGTCCCAGAAGGAGAAGAGCGAGACAAAGGGGCAGAGAATCTATTGCAAGAAACAATAGATGAAAACTTCCCTAACCTAAGGAAGGAAGCAGACATCCAGGTACAGGAAGCACAGAAAGCCCCAAACAAGATAAACCCAAACAGGCCCACACCAAGACACATCATAATCAAAATGTCCAGAATTAAAGATAAAGAGAGAATCCTAAAAGCTTCCAGAGAAAGACAAGTTACATACAAAGGAAACCCCATAAGGCTATCAGCTGACTTCTCAGCAGAAACCTTACAGGCTAAAAGAGAGTGGCACGATATATTTAAAGTACTAAAAGGAAAAAACTTACAGCCAAGAATACTCTACCCAGCAAGGTTATCATTCAAAATGGAAGGAGAGATCAAAAATTTCCCAGACAAGCAAAAATTAAAGGAGTTTGTCACCAAGAAATCAGTGCTACAAGAAATGTTAAAGGAACTCATTTAAGGGGAAAAGAGAAGACCACAAATAGGAAAAATTATCTATTTTCCTGATAAGAGGGCAATGGATACAAATGCACAAAAAAGGGGTTAGATATGATATCAAAAACATAAAATGAGGGAGGAGGGGAGTTAAAGAGTAGAGCTTTCAGACAGAGGTCAAACTAAAGAGACCATCAATTCTGTATAGAAGGATAAAGGAACAGAGAAGGACTACTAAAACACTGAGGAAAAAAGTTAAAAAATGGCAGTAAGTACATACTTATCAATAGCTAGTTTAAACATCAATGGACTAAATGCCCCAATTAAAAGGCATAAGGTGGCTGATTGCATAAAACACCAAGACCCATATATATGCTGAATACAAGAGACACACTTCAGACCTAAAGACACTCACAAACTGAAAGTGAAGGGATGGAAAAAGATACTCCATGCAAATGGCAACGAAAAGAAAGCTGGGGTAGCAGTACTCATATCAGACAAAATAGACTTTAAAACAAAAACTGTAAAAAGAGACAAAGAAGGGCATTACATAATGATCAAGGGAACAATCCAACAAGAGGATCTAACACTTGTAAATATCTATGCACCCAATGTAGGTGCACCTAAATATATAAAGCAATTATTAACAGACATAAAAAGAGAAATAGACAGTAACACAACAATAGTAGGGGACTTTAACACTCCACTTACACCAACGGATAGATCATCCAAACAGAAGATCAATAAGGAAACATTGGCCTTAAATGACACACTAGAACAGATGGACCTAGTAGATACATACAGAGCATTCCATCCAAAAACCGAAGAATACACGTTCTTTTCAAACACACATGGAACATTCTCCAGGATTGATCACATATTAGGCCACAAAACGAGTCTCCATAAATTTAAGAAGACTGAAATAATACGAAGCATCTTTTCTGACCACAACGGTATGAAACTGCAAATCAACTATAGGAAGAAAATCAGAAAAGCCACAAATACGTGGAGATTAAACAAAATGCTACTGAACAACGACTGGGTCGATGAAGAAATCAAAGAAGAAATCAAAAAATACCTGGAGACAAATGAAAATGAAAATACGACATGCCAGATTTTATGGGATACAGCAAAAGCAATTCTAAGAGGGAAGTTTATAGCAATACAAGCCTATCTCAACAAACAAGAAAAATCTCAAATAAACAATCTAACAATGCACCTAAAGGAACAGGAAAAAGAAGAACAAACAAAGCCCAAAATCAGTAGAAGAAGGGAAATAATAAAAATCAGAGCAGAAATAAATGAAATAGAGACTAAAAAAACAATAGGAAAAATTAATAAAACCAAGAGCTGATTCTTTGAAAAGATCAACAAAATTGACAAACCTTTAGCTAGACTCACCAAGAAAAAAAGAGAGAAGGCACAAATAAGTAAAATCACAAATGAAAGAGGAGAAATTACAACAGACACCTCAGAAATACAAAAGATTATAAGAGAATACTATGAAAAGCTATGTGCCAACAAATTCAACAATCTGGAAGAAATGGATAAATTCTTAAAATCATACAACCTTCCAAAATTGGATCAAGAAGAAGTAGAGAATTTGAATAGACCAATCACCAGTAAGGAGATCGAAACAGTAATCAAAAACCTCCCCAAAAATAAAAGTCCAGGACCAGACGGCTTCCCTGCTAAATTCTACCAAACATTCAAAGAAGACTTAATACCTATCCTTCTCAAACTCTTCCAAAAAATTGAGGAGGAGGGGAAGCTCCCTAACTCATTCTACGAAGCCGACATTACCCTGATACCAAAACCAGACAAGAACAACACACAAAAAAGAAAATTACAGGCCAATAACACTGATGAACATCGATGCAAAAATCCTCAACAAAATACTAGCAAATCGCATACAACAATACATTAAAAAGATTCTACACCATGATCAAGTGGGATTTATTCCAGGTATGCCGGGATGGTTTAACATTCACAAATCAATCAACGTGATACACCACATTAATAAAATGAAGAATAAAAATCACATGATCATCTCAATAGATGCAGAGAAAGCATTTGACAAGATACAGCATCCATTTATGATAAAAACTCTGAATAAATTGGGTATAGAAGGAAAGTACCTCAACATAATTAAGGCCATATATGACAAACTCACAGCTAATATCATCCTCAATGGTGAAAAACTGAAAGCTATCCCTCTAAGAACAGGAACCAGACAAGGATGCCCACTCTCACCACTCCTATTTAACATAGTACTGGAAGTCCTAGCCAGAGCAATCAGGCAAGAGAAAGAAATAAAAGGGATCCAAATTGGAAAGCAAGAAGTGAAACTGTCACTAGTTGCAGATGACATGATTTTATATATAGAAAACCCTAAAGAATCCACCAGAAAACTTTTAGAAGTAATAAACGAATACGGTAAAGTTGCAGGATACAAAATCAACATACAAAGATCAGTTGCATTTCTATACACTAACAACAAAGTAGCAGAAAGAGAAATTAAGAATACAATCCCATTTACAATTACAACGAAAAGAATAAAATACCTGGGAATAAACTTAACCAAAGAGGTGAAAGATCTGTACACGGAAAACTATAAAACATTGCTGAAAGAAATTGAAGAAGACACAAAGAAATGGAAAGATATTCCGGGCTCTTGGATTGGAAGAATTAACATAGTTAAGATGTCCATACTTCCTAAAGCAATCTATAGATTCAACGCAATCCCTATCAAAGTTCCAACAACATTTTTCACAGAAATAGAACAAAGAATCCTAAAATTTATATGGAACAACAAAAGACCCCGAATAGCTAAAGGAATCCTGAGAAAAAAGAACAAAGCTGGAGGTATCACATTCCCTGATTTCAAAATACACTACAAAGCTATAGTAACCAAAACAGCATGGTACTGGCACAAAAACAGACACACAGATCAATGGAATAGAATCGAAAGCCCAGAAATAAACCCACACATCTACGGACAGCTCATCTTTGACAAAGGAGCCAAGAACATACAGTGGAGAAAAGAAAGTCTCTTCAACAAATGATGTTGGGAAAACTGGATAGCCATATGCAAAAAAATGAAAGTAGACCCTTACCTTACACCATACACAAAAATTAACTCAAAATGGATTAAAGACTTGAATGTAAGACCTGAAACTATGAAACTTCTAGAAGAAAACATAGGCAGTACGCTCTTCCACATCGGTCTTAGCAACGTATTTTCAAGTACCATGTCTGACCGGGTAAGAGAAACAATAGAAAAAATAAACAAATGGGACTACATCAAACCAAAAATCTTCTGCACAGCAAAGGAAACCATCAACAAAACGAAAAGACAACCTAACAATTGAGAGAAGATATTTGCAAACCATACATCTGATAAGGGCTTAATCTCCAAAATATATAAAGAACTCATGCATCTCAACAACAAAAAAACTAACAACCCAATTAAAAAATGGGCAAAAGACCTGAACAGACATTTCTCCAAAGAAGATATACAGATGGCCAACAGACACATGAAAAGATGTTCAAAATCACTAACTATCAGGGAAATGCAAATCAAAACTACAATGAGATATCACCTCATGCCCGTCAGAATGGCTATAATTAACAAGACAGGAAACAACATGTGTTGGAGAGGATGTGGAGAGAAGGGAACTCATAAACTGCTGGTGGGAGTGCAAACTGGTGCAGCCACTATGGAAAACAGTATGGAGATTCCTCAAAAAATCAAGAATAGAACTACCATATGATCCAGCTATTCCACTGCTGGGTATTTATCCAAAGAACTTGAAAACACCAATGCGTGAAGATACATGCACCCCTGTGTTCATTGCAGCGTTATTCACAATAGCCAAGACTTGGAAGCAACCTAAGTGCCCATCAAGGGACGAATGGATAAAGAAGATGTGGTATATATACACAATGGAATACTACTCAGCCATAAGAAACGATGCAATCCAGCCATTTGTGACAACATGGATGGACATTGAGGGTATAATGCAAAGTGAAATAAGTCAGAGGGAGAAGGTCAAATACCGTATGATTTCCTTCATTAAGTAGTAGATAATAACAAAAATAAACAAACACATAGAGACAGAGATTGGATTGGTGGTTACCAGAGGGGAAGTGGGGAGGGAGGAGGGTGAAAGGGATAATGCGGCACATGTGTGGGGTGACGGGTTGTAAGTAGTATTTGGGTGGGTGAACATGATGTAATCTATGCAGAAATAGAAGTATAATGATGTACACCTGAAATTTATACAATGTTATAAACCAATGTTACTGCAATAAACAAAAAATTTAAAAAAAAATTCAATTAAAAAGAAAAAAAAGATTCCTATAACCAGCAAAACTGTCCTTCAAAAGTGAGGGAGAAATTAAGACATTCCCAGATAAACAAAAGCTGAGAGAGTTCATTACCACTAGACCTGCCCTTCAAGAAAGGATGAAAGGAGTCCTGCAGGATAAAATGAAAGGACGCTAGACAATAACTTGAAACCATATGAGGAAATAAAGATTTCAATAAAGGTAAGTGCATGGGTAATTATAAAAGCTAATATTATTGTGATAATTTATAACTCTATTTTTTGGTTTGACATGATTTAAGAGACTAATTTTTTTTTTTTTTTTTTGGTGAGGAAGATTAGCCCTGAGCTGACATCTGTTACCAATCCTCCTCTTTTTGCTGAGGAAGATTGGCCCTGGGCTAACATCCATGCCCATCTTCCTCTACTTTATATGTGGGATGGCTGCCACAGCATGGCTTGATAAGCGGTGCATAGGTCCGTGCCTGGAATCCGAACCCATGAACCCCTGGCCACCAAAGCAGAGTGCCACGGGGCCGGTCTGAGACTAACACATCTTTAAAAGAAAAATCATTTGTCCAATAGCTAGTATTATTACAACTTTGGTTTGTAAATCCACCTTCATTTTCTACATAATTTAAGAGATGAATGCATTTAAAAGAATTTTAGTTTATGTTTTTGTGCACACAATGTATAAAGATGTAATTTTGTGACATCAGCAACCAAAAGGGGTGGGGATGGAGCTATAAAAGAACAGAGTTTTTTTATGTTATTGAAGTTAAGCTGGTATAAATTCAAATTAGAGTGTTATAAATTTCAGATGTTAAATACATCCCATGTATTTATCCCATGGAAATACAGCCCATGTTCTTGGATTGGAAGACTTAATATTGTTAAGATGTCAATACTATCCAAAGCAATCTACAGATTCAATGCAATCTCTATCAAAATCCTCATATTGCTTTTTGAAGAAATAGAAAAACTCATCATAAAATTCACGTGAAATCTCAAGGGACCCTGAATAGCCAAAACAATCTTGAAAAAGAAGAACAATGCTGGAAGACTCACACTTTCTAATTTCAAAACTTACTATAAAGCTAGAGTAATCAAAACAGTGTGGTACGGGCATGAAGACAGACATAGACAAATGGAATAGAATAGAGAGCTCAGAAATAAACCCTCACATATTTAGTCAACTGATTTTTGGCAAGGGTGCCAAGACCGTTCAATGGAGAAAGGACAGTCTTTCCAACAAATAGTGCTGGGAAAACTGGATATCCACGTGCAAAAGAATGAAGTTGGGCCCTTAGCTAACACCATAAATAAAAATTAACTCAAAATAGATCAAAGATCTAAATGTAAGACCTAAAACTATAAAATTCTTAGAAGAAAACACAGGGCAAAATCCTCACAACATCAAATTTGGCAATGATTTCTTGGACCTGACACTAAAGGCATAGGTAACAAAAGAAAAAAATAGACAAATTGGACTTCATGAAAATTTTAAAATTTGTGAATCAAAAGACAGTATCAACAGAGTAACAAGGCAATCCAAAGAATGGGAGAAAATATTTGCAAATCATATATCTGACAAAGGATTAATATCCAGAATATACAAAGAACTCCTACAACTCAACAATAAAAAACTATCTGAT
This sequence comes from Diceros bicornis minor, assembly GCF_020826845.1. Classification (NCBI taxonomy): domain Eukaryota; kingdom Metazoa; phylum Chordata; class Mammalia; order Perissodactyla; family Rhinocerotidae; genus Diceros; species Diceros bicornis. The sequence goes on from NC_080775.1 coordinate 21,088,098, forward strand.
TCAAAAATGGGCAAAGAACTTGAATAGACATTTCTCCAAAGGAAATATACAAATGGCCAATAAGCACATGAAAAGATGCTCAACATCACCAATCATTGGGGAAATGCAAATCAAAATTGTCATGAGATACCACCTCACACCCATTAGAATGGCCACTATTAAAAAAAAAAAAAAAAACAGAAAATAACAAATGTTGGTGAGGATGTGGAGAAACTGGAACCCTTGTGCACTGTTGGTGGGAATGTAAAATGGTATAGCTCTATGGAAAACAATATGCCAATTCCTTGAAAAATTAAAAACAGAACTACCATATGATCCAGCAACCCCACTTCTGGGTATATACCCAGAAGAACTGACAGCAGGGTCTCAAAGAGACATTTGTTGTCGTATAGCTGAAACTAATATAATGTCATATGTCAACTATACCTCAATAAAAAAAAGAGAGATTTGTACCTCTTTGCTCATTTCAGCAATACTCACAATAGACACAACACAGAAGCAACTCAAGTATCTATTAACAGATGAGTGGATAAGTAAAATGTGGTAACATACAATGGAATATTACTCAGCCTTAAAAAGAAAGGAAATTCTGACACATGCTACAACATGGATGTACCTTGAGGACATTATGCCAAGTGAAATAAGCCAGTCACAATAAGACAAATACTGTATGATTCCACTTATATGAGGTATTTGGAGTAGTTAAGATCATAGAGACAGAAACTAGAATGATTGTTGCCAGAGGCTGGGAAGAAGGGAAAATGGGGAGTTATTGTTTAATGGGTACAGTTTCAGTTTTACCAGATGAAAAGCATTATGGAGATGGATAGTGGTGATGGTTGCACAACATTATGAGTGTATTTAATACCACTAAATTAGACACTTAAAAATGGTCAAGATGGTAAATTTTATGTTACGTGTATTTTAACACAATAAAAAATTCAAAACAAAAGAAATGAACTATTAAAAAATTGAAAAAATAAATGAGAGAAGAGAACACTAGCCCCGCAGACTTTACTCTCATCTCACTTATTTGTACTCCAACAAGCTTTCTTTGTTGTTTCAGAAAGGTAGGGAATTGCAGCTATGGCAAAGAATTCCCCATAATGGGCAGCCTATCTTCTCTCTGTAGCAGGAAGTGCGCCTGATGGTGGACGTCGTTCTCATATGTGTCACTGCCATAAAAGGCTTGAGAACTTCTGTATGCATGTGGCTTTAATCTCTATGCAAAACGAGAGTTTTCCATTTTCAGACACATAGTAGATATAAAGGAAGTTCTTTAAGCTACTGTAAGGAAAAGGCACCATACAATTTAAAAGGTATTAGTACTGACGATCATTTCTAAGATGATCATCTTGACTTTATGCAAACACACTCACAGCTTCCTGATCTTTCAGGAACATTTTGGGGAGTAGAGGGATGTGTTGGATGTGCATTTGTGTGTGTGTGTGTGTGTGTGTGTGTCTAATTTTCATTTCTACTGCATGGGTTCACACAGCCTAAAACACTAGCATCAAAAGACCACAATGAATGTTATAGATGCCAGCACCTCCTGCATGATCCTGGGCTTTTACACCCGACACGTGGGAACAATTCATGAAAATAACCAGGCAGTCTCACACCATATATCTGTTGAGTAGACCCTCCCTGTCTTTAAGCTTGTATTGGAAGTAGCTGGAAGAAAAAATGATCTCTTAACCTATTTTCACCCTACCTTCACTTATAAGAAAAGCTCCTTAGTTGCATAAAATTATTTAACTAATGAATCACTCAGGTGACTAGTCAAGATGTAGGAATGACAGTGGTTCAAAATGCGTCGGTTTTTTGTTTTCGGGGGTTTGGTTTTTTTGACAGCATGAGAATATTCCTGGCTGAGTAAAAGGGTAGCAGTAACTACTGTTGTAAATTACACTGACTTTTCCCAGGTTGTTGAAGGCAGGATGGAAAGTTCAGCCAGTCAAAGCACAGGCTGGCTCTCTATCCCACACCTCATAAAATGAGCCCAAGGTACCTTTGCAAGAAAGCCACTTGGACCATACAATGCCAGAGTCATTGGGGAAGAGAGAAAACGTGAAAAGCAAACTATAGGCTTTAAAAAAATACAAATCCAGCTTATATTTGGATCCAACTACTTTAAAATACAACCTCTCAGCCCACTGGCCACTCCACTTAGAAGGAAATTCTAATTTATTTCTAAGGGGTGGCAAAATTCATTAGGATCACAGTCTCCTCCTCCAGGCTTACGGTTTTAAAAATTGCCTCTGGGCACTTGCCTAAAATAACTTTTCAGAGTCTATACTTCAATAAAGAGTCCTTTGCTGAAACTTGGATCAGATGTTCATTTATTACCCTTACCTCTTAATCAATTAAAAATATATCGTAAAAGCACATTCTTTATAAGAGGAAAAACATAGCAGCTATTCTCTTTGCTGTGCTCACAGCCCAATTTTTTTTAAATGAAGGGAACTATGCATGTGCGCTGAGTGTAGAAACTATGCCTGCATCATGGGGTAGCTAAATGAAATATTATTACATTATCAGAATTCGACAGAAAGGGATGGGTCAGAGGCAATAACTTCTCTTTGCAAGTGTCAACTCCGAATGGGGGTGGGAGTGTTTATGAGACTGGGAAAAGGACTAGAAAGTCATGTTTTTATTCTGTTTTTAAAACTGAGCATTCTCTAGGTAAAAGGAACCTAGCTTTTTCTGTTTTAGAATAGGGATGACTACAAAAGTGTTTGTAGAGATGGCTTATTCCTAAATCCCCCCTTCTTGAAATAATATATATTTTAAAGATCAAAGCCTGGGAGTCCCTCCCCAACTTTCCATTCTTCTTGGCACACGGCTATTGTGGCCCCAGCCAGGTCCCAAATACAGTCATTGAGACATATGATGTCACAGTCTAGGATGCACGTTCCTCTCCCTGCCCCCACCCCTCCCACACACACACATTCATAAAGAATGGAAACAGCTCTGAAAATCATGTACTTAAGCATGTTTTGTAAGGTTATGTGGCTCCATCACCCAGAGACGAAAGAGTAGGAAAATCTAGACTGCAGAGAGAAAAAAGATGTTCTCACAGAGGGGTTTATTCTCCCTAATCAGAATTTTCTGCTCTCTAAAATCAATGAGTTGCCCACTAAACAAAAGAAAACAAAGAAACAAAACCTCTTGACTACTTCATAAAACTCTTTCGAAGGAAGTCTTTTTGAAATGTTAAATTTCTGGTCCATCTGAAACAACATTTTGACATGTTAGACTTATCATGACTTTGTCCTTCAACTGGGGACAATCCATCAGTGAACATACAATTTTGAGTGATACCTACATGCCTCACGCTTCGTCTGGGGTTCAGGGCTGGATATCAGGGAAGTTAGGGTTTCTACCCATAGGAAGTCTGTGGCCAAGATTGGAAGACATAAGTAACACTTGAAATAATTAACAAACTCTGTCAGATAATACATAGTAAGGTGTGGAAGTGTGTACCATCATAGGAGTTATGAATTCCATGGGAGTGTGTTGCAGATTGGCGTCCTCAGAAAGCAGACCCTGAGGTGGAGATTAGGGTGCAGGAAGTTCTTGGGGAGTGCTCTCGGAGCCACACCTGGGAGGTAAGGAAGGACTCAGGTCTGAGCCGACAGAAAAGTTGGGCTGTGACACAGGTCCTCTGAGGAAAGCTCTGAAGCTTCAAAATTGTCCCACGTTGAGCCTTTAGGTGGTGCTACACATTCCCACCAGACACTGAGAGCGAGATTGCTCCTGGAGTAGAGGCAATTCCCACCGTGAGCTGACAGCTGGTGGCTCCTCACCCAGCCTGCAGCTCTCCCAGCAGCTGGGGAATAAGTTCTTCAGCTTTGAAGGAGGATTCTGGGCAGCACAGCGTCCACGGGAGGACGGCTCCAGGTCGCAACAACTGCCCCTGCTCTGGGAAAGGTCCCTGATCACAAGGGAAGGCCCCCAGTAGCCCCACTTCCTCGCCCATCTCCACCTGGCTGAATGATCAAATCACCTGACTCAAGCTTACGCATTCCAATTTTCTGCTGGGACTTGAAACTTGGCACAGATGCAGGAAGGAGCAGTTACTGGAGCTGAGGCAGTGCCCTACAAAGTGGAAACACTTCTGCTGCTGCGCTCCCTGGAGATCTCTTCCTGCCACGTGGAAGCCAGGATTTCAGCTCTCCCTTCAGTTCTATGAGGGACCGCAGGACTTTCCCAGGAAATCCATGTTTGGACCTATATGCTGGAACTGGGTTTTGTTGGTTGAAAAAAAAAAACTTACCCTGATTTACAAATAGGGATTATAAGGAGGACCAAAAGAATCTACTATTGTACGATTTTTGTGTGTATAATGCCCAAACTCTCAACCCCACGAAGGTAGGGAACAAGTCTGCCTTATTTTGTGGGATTCCCACTTATGCGTGGTGATTGGCATAGCACAAACATCTAACAAATATTTGTTCAGTGAATGAATGAATGAATGAATGAAAGAAAATGAAGGACTTCAATGTAGGCTGGGATCATCAAAAGGCTTCATGATGGAGATGAAACTTGATCTCAGCATTACATGGAAGGATTTAGCTAAACAGAGAAAAGGACACTGCCAGGAAGAAAAGAAATGCAAATGTATAGGCAAAGGAGACCAGCTGCTTGGAGGGGAGGTTATGGATTACAGGATTAGGCCAGATTGAGCAGAGTATTTTTTTTGTGTGTGTGTGAGGAAGATCAGCCCTGTGCTAACATCTGCCAATCCTCCTCTTTTTTTTTGCCGAGGAAGACTGACCCTGGGCTAACATCTGTGCCCATCTTCCTCCAGTTTATATGGCATGCCGCCACAGCATGGCTTACCAAGCGGTGCGCCGGGCCGCCACAGTGCAGCACGTGCACTTAACCGCTTGTGCCACTGGGCCGGCCCTGAGTGGGGTATTGAAACCCATGGGGAGCAGAGTAGACTTCATGTGGTGGGCAGTGGGAAGGTGTTGCTAGGTCCTGTGCAAATGATAGCTGGATTCCTCATCAGCTTCCTTCCTCTCTAATGAAAACTCAGACTGAGGGAAAATCTAATGCCAAAACCTACTAGAAATTTCCACTCACCTTTATTGCCAATAGAGCTGGGTTGAGAAAAATCTAACTAGAGCCAGACTGAAAAAAGCAATAAGATGTGTTATACCTCTCTCGGAGTCTACTTCCTGCCTCAGAGACTGAGGGTCTACAGCTACCAAAAAACTGAATAATGAAGTGTGAGGCAGCCTGAGTAAGATCCCTGTATGCACCCTGGCTCTCTACAGAAAACTCAGGACAAGAAAGAAGACTCGATGCAGTGGTACATTGCATCCTGGGAGGCATAACCCCACAAGTAAAATTCTATAAGTTGAGTCAGAAAAGAGAAGAATCTGGGTGGCGGACCATGGGGATTGCAGTCTATCCTAGAGGGTGTGGGCCACCCTGGGGATTGCAGTCCACTCTGGGGATTACAGTTGTTCCCATGTTCCAACAGTTCAAAGAATCTAAAGACAGGTCAAAGGGAGATTAAGAAGGTCTCATACCTCAGGAGCCCCACTAGGTGAATCTCTTTGGGGACATGGGTAGAGAGCTGAGCACGTCCATCTGCCCCCAGCTCTAGGTCTAAGAAGTGGAAGTATATAGTGGGTAGAGCCAAGAGCAATTAATAGCAATTAAAGATCTGATAGCAATCATCAAGTGTGACTAGATCTCCTTCTTGTTTGAAGTTCAGAAAGGAGAGGGAGAAGACCGGCCCCGTGGCTTAGTGGTTAAGTGCACGCACTCCGCTACTAGCGGCCCAGGTTCGTATCCCGGGCGCATACCGACGCACCACTTCTCCGGCCATGCTGAGGCCCCGTCCCACATACAGCAACTAGAAGGATGTGCAACTATGACATACAACTATCTACTGGGGATTTGGGGAAAAAAAAAGGAGAAGGATTGGCAATAGATGTTAGCTCAGAGCCGGTCTTCCTCAGCAAAAAAGAGGAGGATTAGCATGGATGTTAGCTCGGGGCTGATCTTCCTCACAAAAAAAATAAATAAATAAAATAAAATAAAAATAAATTTTAAAAAATTTATTAAAAAAAAAAAAAAGAAAGGACAGGGAGAAAAAACACTTGAGGTCTATGATATCACACTTAGACAAGCAAAAAGGAAAAATGTCCAGAAAACTCACAGAAAAAGCCTACAACTGAAAATGATTCTATGCAGGATCCAGAAAAGAAATTAGGAAATGGTTTGGTATCCTTAATACAACGAAGGCAAGAAGATGTATGTGGTCATCTGTAAAAAGTAACAAATACCAAAAAGAGAAAATAGGTTGAAATGAAGGCAAAAGTATTCATTATACTAGTTAATACTCTGTAGTTGCAAAAAAAAAAAAGAGGGACAGGGTAAAAATGAAAGCAAAAAAAGAGAAGGGATTTATTGCAAGAATATTGGGTGATTTACAGACCTCAGGGGCAGGAATAGAGCAGGGGCCTCAGACAGGACTGAGCTGGAATGCTGTGGGAAGGGAAGCAGTGTTCTCTGAGCTCTCTTTGCCCCATTCCCTCACCAACAATGGATATAATTAATATCCTTCATTTCTGTCACAATGATAGGAGAAACGATACTATCTCATTTTCATAGGCATTTCTTTGCTTATTAGGGAAATTGAGCATGTTTTCATGTTCATCAATATTTCCGTTGAGCCTGTGAACGGGGTTGCTGTGAGGAATGAGATGAGAGAATAGAAAAAAATCTCAAAACAAATGGAGGCTGCCGTGCTACTCTTCTTTTGTAAAAAATGAACAGAGGTTTATATTGAATACATATTTCAAATAAATTCTGAAGTTCATCAGGTTTCTATTAAAGAAGAGCAACGTATATGTGTACAAAGGCTATTCTAGGTGATGAAATCGCAACCAAGAAAATAAGCATTTGATGGTTAGATATAATAAAGATTTGTCATTTAGCCCTAAAATAAACCAAAAAAGGGAAAAGAAAAAATGGTAAACCTAAAAGAAATTTCATAGAATAGGCCATCTTTTCTAGACTGTCTTTGATTTCATGGGACTCTGTTTTCTGCAGGAAAAGAATGTGTATGTTCACTTAGCCGTAATTATAAAGTGTTTTCCTCGAGTTTTAACCCAACAAAATCAAAATAACTAATAAGAATTACTTGAACATGTTTTCAGGATTAGTTGTCTCATTTAAGGGGTTGGTCACTACAAAAAGAAAGAGACAAATGTCTTTTCAGGCTTAGCTTCACAATGGCATGATGAAGAATAAAACTGAGTTATACTGACTGCTGTTCCTCTTACTGTAAAGATGACAAGATTCTATATGTATCTTCAATAAAGATATTCTTTCAATTGGCATTGTTTTTACAGTATTCTTTTAAGTATTTTTTCCCAGTTGAGACTGTGTCTTCACTGTAAAAACCACACACTATGTGTTATTGATTCTGTTAAAAAAACAAAATTCAGCTGAGTAAATTTGGAGATCTTTTTGGCTTTATTGAACAATTCATGAATTGGGCAGCATCCCATCTAGCAAATAGAAAGGAGCTCTGAGGAGCTGTACAAAATGGAAGTCTTTTATAGGCAGAAGGGGGTGGAAAAAGGAAGTTTCTAACAAAGAGTGGGTTGTTTCAGGCAAGGTCACCTTCCTTTGGGGGAAGGGCGGGGGTCTATCAGGCAGATGACCTCACTAGTGCTGGAGGTCATTCCAGATTGACTGGGTAAAGGTCAGAGTCCTGGGAGAGGCTAAAACTACAATTAGATTAGATATTAAGCCTTGGTTTGCTGATGTGGGGCTAAGCACAGGTGACTGCATTTTGGGCCTGTTGTTCCATTTTTAACAACCCTGAGTATAACAAGGAGAGAGAGAGATTCCTTTCCAATAAGGACTTCCCTGTGAACAGAGCAGTTCCACTGGCCCCAGCACTTGATGGGGAAGGAATAATTTCAACTGGACAAAAGGATTTATTTTGGAGTAAATCAAAGGCCATTAGCGTTTCCAAAAACTCTGCCAAATGGTTCATTATAATCAGAAAGAAATGTTCTTTACTGCTTAACAGAGGATTGAGCACCCTGCCTCCTCCTGAGGGGTCTGTACATACGCAAATGAACACCCAAACAAACATCTACAAACCCTAAAGTCTGCTTTTGTATTTTTTTCCAGCTTCATTTTCTAACTCTTCACCCAGAGGTATAACAAAGCAAATGGGACTAGAGATTATTTCTATCTAGTTCCTCACAGACCACTTATTTGACCCACATAAAACATCTCAAAACATAGAATGCAAATCTGACCTACATTGAAAAAGACTTTTTTTTTTTAGAAAAGCTATTTTCTTGACCAGAGGTAACAGAAACAGGCTATCTTATTCTAGCTCCAAGATTTCTTTTTTATAGAAGATCTTTTCGTGCCACCCATAGAACACTAAGGAAGCCAGGTGGAATTCCTACGCTTCTTCCTCTCAATCTGGGAAGTTACGCCTTTTCCACTTTAACGAAGGGTTTCCAATTTAGAAGACCCTAGATATACAAGCTCATGAAGCGAAGTATCCAAAAGCAAGACTCAACATCAAACACGTCTAGACCTGCAATGTGCACTTTCTGATCGCCTCTCACGGTGGGAATACTTCAGTCATCTGTATAGCATTTAAAGGAAAAATGCCTATTAAAAAGGAGAAGGTAAGAATGAGCAAACCATTTTTCACATCCGAAAATCTTCCTGTTGTAAAAACCTGAAACAGTCGGAAATCCACATGGCCAGAAAGATCTGAATTTATACTTACTTCAAAGCAACACAGCTAACCCTGCATTGTAGCCTGCCGGGTCCCCCATGCTCCTTCCGAAGCTCCTCTGTCAGAATGAGAACTTCTCAGGGATCCAGGGACTAGTTCTTCCAACTGCTCCTCTTGGATAAAAGAAAACGTGGTGCTCAGTCTTTTAAGCAAGGTTTTTGCCTCCTCCACTCTGCACCCCTCGCTCATCGGCCATATCTTGGGATGTGATTATTTGTTTATATCTGTTTGCTCCTCAAGGGAAAGGACAGTGTGCTGGACTCCTTTTCCCCTCACTTGTTCCCCAGCGCCCAGTGACAAAGACCCTCTCCTTGACCAAATTCTAGACCGGCTCTTCTAAGCCCTGTCTCAACTAGTCCTCAGCCTTGGGTTTCAGTGTCCATAATTGTCGAGCCTGCATTGCCCAGTTTTAGCAAGAATCTTGCTAAGTCCACTTATAGAGAATCCCCCGCCCTCAATATCTGATCAAATTTCTCATCGCAGACCATCCCCTGGGTGATCTGATCACTGTGGCCTGCCCTAAGCAACAATCCTGTTCGGGTTGTCGAATCAGAATCCTTCCTTATCCCTGATGTTTCCTCTTAGTAATTTCCATCCACTCACCCCCTACCCTGCCCCTTGGCTATAAATCCCCATTTTTCCTTGTTATATTCAGAATTGAGGCCAGTTCTATACTGAGGTATCTTTTTCCCTATTGCAATATTTCTGAATAAAATCTGTCTTTACAGCTTTAACTACAGTCCGGCCCTGATTTTCTTTAATAATAGCACAGTACCTGGAATATAGTCTTCACTCAAAAACCATGCTAGGTGAATGACGGATAAGACAAATAAGTGTATGAATGAATGGATGAATGAATGAATGAAAGCAGGAGTGAACCTTCCACCCACCCCACCATAAGAGGGCAGGAATAAGCAGCACAGATGGAATGACAGCCCTCAAGGGTCTCTCTCCTTGCTATGCATTAGCGCCAATTGGTTACCTCCTGCAGAAATCCAACGGTCTCGCAAGGGAGGAAAAAAGTCTTTTCCTCTAGCCATCTTAGGTTCTCTGGCTAGGGCCCTGTAAATTGGACTGACAAAAGACAGATAAGGCAAAAACACACAAATTGATTTAATGTAAGTTTTATGTGACATGGGAGCCTTCATAAGGAAATGAAGACCCAAAGAAGTGGTTGAGCACAAGCATTTTTATTTTAGGTTTGATGAAGTGTGGAAAGTCATGGAAAAAGGTGATAGGACAAAAGGATATGAGCTAAAGATAGGAAATTGGGGGAGACTTAGCAAGGCCTATTTGTTCGGATTCCTCTCAGCATCACTCCATCTGTGGAGACAAGAACGCTTCTTTCCTCCAGGTATAGGGAAGGCAGCTCTCACGTTAAGAATCTCATGACCTGCTTCGGAGAACAGGGGAGGTCAGAGAGTCCTTCCTGCACCTGCCATCTCCCAAATTCCTTCAACCCAAACCATTCAATATGCCAACATACCATATTTTGGGGTAACCTGCCTTGAACTCTATCAGCCGTAACCTCCAATAGCAAGGAGATGGGAACCACAATATGAAGAAGTATCTGAGCTCAGAGCCTTGAGTGTTGAGGAGAAGAAGAAAGGGAGAGGGGAGAAAATGTAGCAGATTAGACGCCTCCCGGAGGCTAATAAAGACCACCAGGAAGGTCTGAGCCTGGCGCCTGGGGGAGGGCTGGAGTAAGCCGCTGCACCTGTGTGGTCACAAATGCGTGTGTGGGATTTGATGACTCCAGAGGAGGACCAAGCATGCGCCTCGGGCACCAGCAAAGCAACGGCACTAAAAAGAGAGAATCTCAAAATTGGAGATTCGTTGTGCAAATTAAATTATTCTTATTTTATTGTTTTACATTGTTTTTATATATGTGAGATGTCATCATCTCTGCAGGGTCAGGGCCTCTAAAGGTCTTAATCCACTCTACGATTACACATATTCGCAGATACAATTTTTGCGCCTCTGGGAATCTAAATGAAAGAGCATGCAGAGGAGCACATGGGATGTCACTATAAAGAAACAGACTGCTGTGAGCAGCTTATGAAAGCTGTCTCATTATTTCCCAGTGGCGCTTTAGATATTTGTGACAACATGTGTGACTAAAGGTTTGAGCTGGGTCCTTGTGTGCTTAGCTCTGTGTGCATGTGTGTCCATGTGAGCATCTGTAGAAGCATGTGTACGCAAGACGTGGTAAGTAAAGGTTCCCAAATGGTATCCTCATCTCAAAAAGGTTGGCTCAGAAGTGAGACAGATTGAAGCAATCTATAAAAAGAATAAGAAACAGAAAGGAAATTGAGTCAGAAGAGGAAAAGGGCCAACATCTTATTGAAGAGACACAAATGCCATAAATTGAAAATGAATGTTTACCACCAGTTATAACTGTTCGCTATACTGCTGTGACGTTTAAAAAATACCAACTCCATAGCATGGTTTAAAACAGTGTTTACCAACCCTGAAAGGGTTTCGACACCCATCGTTCACATGTGAAAGAAGTTTAGGGCAGGTTTAAGAAAAAACTTACTGAAGAACATAAAGAGTTTCTAGTTTATAGACATAATTTGTGAAATTTTCATTAACCCAAGCTGTAAAAACATAGTGCTTTACATTATAGATAGAAGCAAAATCTCAGGGGGATGATTACCAATTTATCATTTCTTGTTGATAGGAAGAAGTTAGCTCTACTTTCTGAAGAGAAGTACAGAAACCCTTTTGTTTTGATGGACTTGGCAAACATAAAAATGAAAAATTATACTGTGATGTTTTAAATCTCATAGACAGGTTTAGTATAAAATGTTACAGTAAAGTGGAAGAGGTATGTAGATCTTAGCTGATTTCCCCCTGGAACCTGTTTTCTCGAAGGTTTAGGTATTTCACAAATCTGCATTTGTGTAACGGTTTACTCTTTTTCAAAAGGCTTTTACATTTCTGATCTTTGTTGATCCCCATAACAACTTTGCATGGTGTTTGAGTATTAAGTGTGAGGAAAATGAGCTACAGAGATGTTGTGTGGTTTTTTCTAGGTGTCACAGTCAGTGACAGCCCCACTACAAGTAATACCAGTTCTCCTTCTACCAGTCATTAATGCCTCTCTAAAGTAACCCAAAGAGTATCTGCACGTGCACTGCGAGAACTATGGAGACATCCATTGCATTGTGTCAGAGGAAGGTTTTATGTGGGGCATTTCCTGCTGGGGAGGCGGACACCAATATGGTCGTCCTGGTGGTGTGGGCTCATTCTGACCAGCTGGTGCCCCAGCCATGATAAATATTTTATTATCATCTGTGATTACTTATGTAGAGGAAAAGACCCTGGATGGGAGGCAGGAAAGTTGAGTTCTGTCCTTGTTTTTATGGTTAAGAATACTGCAGCCATCATCGCTAACACTTACTGAATGATTGCGACGAATAAGGCATCTTGCTAAGTGTGCCACATGGAGAACCTGTTTTAACTCTCACAGCCACCCTACGCAGTAGATAATCTTAGCTTCTATTTTACTGATAAGAAAACCTAGACCCAGAGAAATGAAATAAGTGGCTCAAGGACATGTAGCTAATAGGGTGAGAAGCCAGGCCTTGAACTTGGCAATCACATACCAGAACTTGTGCTTCTGACCATTGTGATAACTTGCCATTCACAGCTTGACAGATTTAGGCACTCTCTTAGTTTCTCAGGGTTCAGTTTCCTTGATTATTTAGTAAAAAGGGTTTCACTAAGCCACTTCCAATTCCATATACATATATATATAAAACATAGGAATTAGAGAAGAAATATAGCTGAAGTGCAACCTCTCCTTTGTTAATCGTATATAAAAGGTGCTCTGAGCCCAACAGATGAAACTGGGGGGCTTCACTATCCCACCTGTTTCCTCCATTTTAAATTTTGTGTATCCCATTAGTTTATTTCACTTCACACTTTAGATATGTTCCCCGTTTGTTACAGACAGAATTTTAAAACCTTAAATGTTATGTCAAATTTCCTGGCTGATGAATCCTTTAAAAAATTCTATTGTAATTCTTTTTGTGTGCACTGTTCTTAAATTTTATTATTTTTAAACCACTCAATTGAGGTATGATTGACGTTCAAAAAGCTGTACATATTTAATGTGCACAACTTGATGAGTTTGGAGATAAGTATACACTCGTGAAACCATCATCACAATCTGTCGTAAACCTATCCATCTCTTCTAAAAGCTTCCTCTCGCCTTCTTATTTATTATCATTATTATTAGTGATAAGGACACAACATAAAATCTACCCTTGTAGCATATTTTTAAGTGTACAATACAGTATTGTTAACTATTTTGTGAATCATTTTTAAAATGAAGAATTATCCCTTCAAGATTGCTTTTGTAAAACTCAGATTTTCATCATGAAGTGCTCACTTAGAAGTGCTCCTGTAATTCAATAGGTCATTTACACGGCTTTGTGCTTTCGTCCCACAATCTTAAAATAGCTCCAAAGAGGTAGTTCAATCTGATATTATGACCATCCTCTCTGTCTTCTTAAGTAGATTCTTCCTTGCCCTGATTCTATGGAGGGGAGGCTTCTGGTCTCTCTCATGGTTATCATTAACACATCAACAATTATTTTACTTCAGTGACATATTTTGTGGCAATAGCTCATCAATAGATTAAGGAAACATTGCGATCTAACACATTCCAGTAAATAATCAGGACAAGATTAACGGTTATATTTAATGAAAGCCATCTGTCTGTTAAAGCAGCTTGCTGACTTTCTTCATTTCATTTCAGATTCCAACAAACTGTGAATGCCTTGAAGCATACTTGAGCCAGGCTGAGTAAAATGTAATTCTTTGGGATTAATATTCGCCTCTTTGAGAACACTAACCAGTATCCACGCGGTCTAGAGCTGGAAGAGGGAAAGTACAGTCAACTGACAGGCTGTTTCGTTGACTTGATGGCTACCAACAGGTCTGTCCTTTATGTCCCCCTGGCTTCAATGAATTGACAAGTGTTTTCTTGGTGTGCAGGCATCATCAAAGAATGATGGAGCCCAGGCATCTAAATTCACTGGTCTTACCAATCATGTTTTACCCTCATCCGCAGAGCATAACGAGTCAACCACCAAAAAAGTTACCTAATTGTCTAAAATTAAATAGTTCCTGCCTTGGTGACCTTTTAACCTAATAATTGGAATAAAATACAAGTTGGAGGGGGCAGAAAAGCTTGCATTGCATCTCTCAAGGACACTCCTCAAAAGTGAGCATGTGCGCTCAAAAAGTCTAGAAGGACATGTTAAAAAACATTAACAATGGCTATCACTGGAAGTGAGATTAAGGGATTTTTATTTCATTTTTAAAACTATTTATTATTTGTGTTTTCAAAATGTTCTCCATAATCTCTTATTACCATCTCAATAATAAAAGAAAAAAACTTTTTGTTTTATTATTAGCTACAATTATGTCATTCCATGACTAATATTTTGGTGACATATTTACAGGTATGACAGTATATGAGATTAAAATTCATATAATTTTATTTGAATATTTAAACATTTATTCCCAAACAAGGGCATACAAGGTTTATCTGAGGAAGCCATTTTCTGTACGGTTATGCTGGTGAGGAAATCTCATTCAACTAAACTCTCCATCATGGAAGAGATGAAAGCAAGAACACAATGAATTCTAGTTTTAAAATAGACCCTTCTTACACAGAAAACAATTTATCTGGAAGTCATCGCTTATGGAGTAACTCTAGCTAATCATAATATAGCTAAGTATCCTGACCATCCAAAAAGGCCTCTGACCAGTTAAAGTAGATGATAAAATAGCTCGATCAAAAGAGAACCACTCGGGCCTTACCCTCAGTCAATTTTTTCTTGCTTTAAGATAAATGGAATGGAGTCCCAGTATACAGAGAGAAACTGGGTCTATTTGACTAATTCACCAGTGTCTGGGAGGGTGTTTTAGAGTGGCCACTCTGGTCCTTCATGTTCCTAAGGGCCATTTGAGGTCCATCAGCAGCCATCAGAGTAAGACCCCTGAGCCACAGGGGAGTAGGAATCCCATTAGCAAGTGTAGCTCAGGCGGGGAACGTCAGGCATAGGTTCTGATGAGCATGAGGGTTGGATGGCAGCGCATGGCACTCCTGATAAGACGAGTCAGTGCCTGAGGGACAATGGGGTAAAACAGAAGGACAAGTAAAACGAAACCTTTATCACTTATTCTGCATGAAACGAAGATAATTCTAGATAGTGTTTTGGGATGTATCACAAAGACTATGGAGGCTGACAGAAAAGAATCATTTTCCTAGCTTCCTCATTCAGTTATCCTTTGCTCCATAAAAAAATCATCCCAAAACTTAGTGACTTCAAACCACAAACCATTTATTTGTTCACCATTCAGCAATTTAGGCAGTTTTTCTCCTGGTCTTGGATAGGGTGACCCGTGCAGCTGCCATTGATGGCTTAGCTGGGGGTCCAGGCCTGCTGGCACTGGCTGGTCCAGGATGTTCTCACTCACATGTGTGGGGCTTCAGCTGGGCAGCTGTGCCTCTCTGTCTACGTAGTCTCTCATCCTCAAAGAGGCTGACCACTCTTGCTCACAAAGCAGCAGTGTTTCAAGAAAGCAAAAGCAAAGCAGTAGGACCATAAGGCGTTTCCTCAGAGGTCACACAATATCAATTCCACCAAATTTTGTTTTTCAAAACCAGTCACAAAGTAGCCTGGATACAAGAGATGGGATAGTAGACTCTACTCTTGGTGAAGGGAATGTTACCGAACCAGGCTCGTTTTGCCTCTGCACAATATGCCAATCACCCAGAGGATGAGTTTACAGCAGAAAAAGGGTTTATTCACAAGACAGCCAAACGAGGAGACAGGAGAACAAGTCTTAAATCTGTCCCCTCGAAAATGGAGATTAGGGATATTTATGGGATAAAGGGGAAGGATAGTCTGAAGTGTGGGAATAGATGATCAGAAGTGAGGTAACTGATGATCTGCGCAAGTATAGTCAAGCTTCATGGCTCTCCATAGGACGCATGTTCATAAAATGGTGGCGTTAGAATGATCTGAGGGTGGAGTTTTCAGCTCCTTGACATCAAAGGGTCCCCTATCTGTCATCCATGCAGGCCCAATAGATGTGTCAGTCATCTTAACCGGCCTGAACTGGACAAGGAGTTGATTCTCAGTTCCTGAAAAACTTAAGCACTTGTTACCATGGTGACCCAAGCATCAGAGATGTCACCTATAGGGTGGGCTTTAGTAATGCATTATCTAACTACTTTTGCAAACAGACAACTAACTGAGTATAGTTAAAGCAAGTTGGCTCATGAATAGCCGGAGTAGCAAAGTTGCATTGCAAAGGGAGTGTGGACACAACAGGCTAGGCTTGTTGAGGTCACGATTGTAATAACCTACCACACTACCCTGGAGTCCACTACCACCCACTACCTTGGGGTCAGTCTGACAGGCACAATGGGCTGTAAATTCCTAGGGCAGCCGCAGCCCTGTATCAGACATCCCAGTACCTTTGGAATGGGTGGGGCACCATGTCAGCCACACACAAGGCAAGATCCCATGGCCTGATGAATCAAGAAGGAAGTTTGCATGGTAATTGAAAAATTCTTTGCTTTTTCAAGCTCAAAGGGTGGGATTTGAATGAAGTTGGGGTTCCCACAATTACACAGGTGTGGATTGAGGCATCAAAATATTATCTTATCATTAGGTTGTTTCTATTTTCCTTTTTGTTTTTGTTTGTTTTATAACCTTTTTTGATAACTTTTCCCCTTGGTTCACAGTGTTTGAAGCACAAATAATTCTAATAAGCTTGATTTGCTGGCTTTCTAACCCATAACAGATTAAAAGGAGCAAAAAGGAGGGAAGCCCAAGAACTACTGGTTCTCAGTTCTCTGACAGAAGCAAAAAGGACCATGGAAAGCCTGGCAGAAAGGAAGAGTCAGAAAAGCTATAAAAAGCAAATTCAATAATTCAACAAAGCTTAACAGTCTGGGGTCATGTACTGTAGGGACAGAACATCCTGTATCATATCCCACCTGTATTTAGGATAACCAAGACCCCAGAAATTTTAAATTATTTTCGGCATATTCAAGCAAAGAACACAGAAGACCATGTATAATAAAACCTCACAAGAATACAAAATTGCAAATTTGAGTATAACTTAACTGGTAGTTGGACCCAAAGTGTGAGAGGAGGGGGATATAGTGACCTCATGATCACTTGGGACATTTTCATTTAGTGTATGGTCAGTGGCGTATAGTATAATTTTCTTACGTTGACATTCCAAGGGGTTAGCCAATCCAGAAAATTTGCTTTTATGAGTCCCCCGATGATGCAAACACAAGAAGTGTTACTTTACTATTTTCTGCCTAATTGGCATTAATTTCAAAAGAACTGAAACCTACTTTCTTTTTCAATTGTACTATATTTTTCTGCAAAATGCCTTTTTCTTTAACAAATTTTTTTTTATTTGATAAGTATAACAATCTTAAAGGGACAGACTTGTTTATTGTCCTTTTAAATACAAGAATATAAATATTCAAGAAAGGCAAAATAACTTGGCCATTGACACATAGCTGGTTAGAACTCACATACTTTGACAATAGTTGAGTTATCACCCCTGTCAGGGGGCATGTGGAGAGGATCTCTAACATGTTCTACACCCAGTTCTGATTGGGGGGCCCCACACCAATGAGGATTTCTCGCACACCAGCTGGGCGTCCCACAGTTCAACTCAATTCTGACACTATCTACCCGGAGATCAGTCCTATGAGACTGTTCCCCTCAGCCTCACTTCAGATGCCAACCACAAGCCCTGATTGTCACCTGTGCTTCTGGCCTACCAGCTAAAGATGAGAGGTTCCCGTAACCTCCTCCCCCTTGGGATTTGATTAATTTGCTAGAGTGGCTCACAGAACTCATAGAAACACATTTCTTACTAGATTATCAGTTTATTATAAAAGGATATAACCCAGGAACAGCCAGATGGAAGAAATGCATAGGGCAAGGTATGGAGAAAGGGCATACAGCTTCCATGCCCTCTCCCAGCGCCCCACTCTCCCCCAAATCTCCATGTATTCATCAACCCAGAAGCTCTCCGAACCCCTTCCTTTGGTTTTTTATGGAAGATTCATTACATAAGTATGATTGATTAACTCATTGGCCATTGGCGATCAATTCAACCTCCAGCCCCTTTCTTCTCCCCAGAGGTCAGGGAGCCGGACTGAAAGTTCCAACCTTCTAATCACACGGCTGGTTCTCCTGGCGACCAGCCCCCATCACTAGGTGCTTTCCAAAAGTCACCTCATTAACATAACAAAAGATACCTTTGTGGTCTCAGTTGCCTAGGAAATTCCAAAGGTTTTAGGAGCTCTGTGCCAGAAACCAGTTCAAGGACCAAATACATATTTCTTATTATAAATCACAATATCACAACCTCACCAAAGGCCAGTCGAGGAGGGCCCAAGAGGCAGTTTGGGGGCTTTCAAAAGAGGCCCTCTCTGCAATAGGACCCTGTCTACATGAATTGATGGAGATCCACAGTGTCACACCCACTGGGCCTTTTCTACATATATGACTTTGATTTAATTAGCCCATGGAATCTGATTATAACCCTTTCCCTACACAGAATGGTGTCTGGACACCCAACCCACATCATAGATGGGAGATTATCATTCACTCCATTATGCTTCTATATCCAACCTCACGCCATTCCTGTTCTGGAACTCATTTTATTTCCAGTCTTAGTAAGGGCAACTTGTAGAAACCTTATCCTGTTACAAATCCTGAGATAGGACATCTATATTCTTGCACATACAAACACCCATGACCCATTAGAATTATTTTTATTACTACTTCTTATGTGGACAAACTGAAACAAAGATAATTTGCAGTGGTTTGTTCAAGTTGGTGGACTGAGTAGATAGCTAAACTAACGCTAGAATCTGAGCCTCATGAGTTATGTTTCTTCCACTTCTTTAAACTAAAAAAAAAAAAAAAAATACAAGTTATGTATTCATCTGACAAACACATATTAGACTACTTCTGTAGCCAGCCATGGTGCCAGCTCGTTTACAGATGTTTATGGAGTGCCATCTGACCTCAAGAAGCTTATAGATCCTGGTTAACTGCTGCCAGGGAGGGAAGAAAGACCACAGGACTTAAAATTAGATTTTCCCATTTGGGTAGGACCACATTTGAGGGACAAAAAAGCTTCCAGGGCCTAGAGGAATTCACCCCAGCATGCAGAACTTGACCGTCCAAGCACATGTCAATAGAGAAAATGTGGTGAATGTGCTGGCAAGTAGCCCTCATTAGAAAAGTCCAGCATGGGATAAAGGGGAGACCCATGGACAGGCCAAACATGGGGACAGGAATCTAGGACCTGGTACCTTGAGAGGCCCTGGAAGGCAAAGGGTGTAAGTCGGGCAGCAGGAATCCCGGGGTTGACCCAGTTTAGGGTCTGGGTGTGGGATTGTAGGCAGGAGCAAAAGAGTCCTATCCCTGAAGGCCTAGGATCTAACCAAATGATGAAGATGGGAACTTAGTCACAAGACACAAAAAATCCAAGTACTAGAACTAGATGAGAAACAAGACCAGGTCACCAAAACAAAGAAGAGGGGCACAGGGGCTGAGTGTGACTGGTGCTTAGTCCTGGGTTGTTGGGCCAAGCTTTTTAAATTCACTAGCGAAGTCCAGAATTAAAGGGTTCTGCCCACAGTGGAGGTCGGGGAGGGGGTTAGTTGCCTTGTTTGTGGGAAGAGGAAGGATTCAGAGCATGGGAATCCAGAAATACCCAGATAGGAGCAATGGGAACAGAGATTCAGAGTGTCTTTTTTATGTTTATATTTAAATGTATCAAAATTATAATATCCTACACATATGTGTTCAAAGGACACAGTTCCCAGAAATGTGCTTCCTGGATATGTCCACTCATTGTCCACAAAGTAGGAGGTGTCAAGAGCCTGGGCTTACAAGGCAGACAGACCAGGGCTTCTTCACATACCAGCTGTGTGACCTTGGGTAAGTTCCTTAATCCCTGTGAACCTCAGATTCTTTTTCTGTTGAACCGTGATGGTAATAGTACAGTGGGCCTCTACCATTTTGGTCTGAGCAGCATCCATTCCTTTGAGGATTCACATCTTCCTCAAGTCATGTGTCAGCTCATAGGAATCACTCCGTAAATGATCATCTTCATTGATTATTATTACACTAGTAGCTGTATAGGAAGTACCTATGTCTCCACAAAGGAAAGAAAATCTACGATATCACAATAAATATAGACACAGACATATGAAATTCACATAAAATGCTCTCTCTATTCTATATCATGTAGATCCTGACCCGGAGGGCCTGTGAGGGAAACACGCCTTCCATTGCCACACGGTGTGTCCCGAGGCCCTGCAGCAGACCAATTCTAATTTTTCTTTCTGTGCATTGAGGTGTTCTTTTTGCCCTTTGTTTTCATCAGGCATTTCAGGAACCATCTTGGAGCTCTCTCTAACTAGTAGCCCCTGTGGAGAGAGTGATGGTCTCACACTTAATGGCACGTCTGGCTTGGGAGATTATGGGGATAATGTGGGTGGTGGCCACAGTGTAGCCAAGTCTATATAAATTTCAATTACTACCTGCAGCTATACGCTGCACATACCCTGTCCTGAGCAAGACTCTACTGCTTTCCTTCGCCATAAACTGTGTAGGCATAACCTATAATCTTCCTCCAGCTTCCTCATTCCTTGTTTTTATTTTCGTTCTTTTCCAACAGCAATATTCACAATTCAAATGCCGGCTAGTGAAACCTATGACATCAGCCTTGTGCGAGGGCGTCTTTTATCTTATATCAACAAGATTGGTTCTTCCTCTTCCCGCTCATGCAAAAGTCACAGAGTCGAAAACACAGGCATGGCGTGCATACCTGAGTCATTTGGAAGCCATCTACACCTATGATTCAGGTATTTTTAAAAATCACTAATTTTTCTACTCTTTTTTCAAAAGAGCGTTCGCTGCTTTTTGGTGTGAGAAGAGCTTTGTTAACCAAGGGCCCGCTCGAGTGCAGTGGACAGAACACTTCAGAAAGAACAGAAAGCTCCCTTATAGGTTGCTTCTACTAGATTTCACTTTCCGATAATCTCATCCGCTGTTGCCTTACTCTATTGCAGCTAATTTCTGTAATCGTTCTGTTGTCATGGATTAAAAAAAAATAGTGTTAATATGTTTGCAGCAGGAACCCTATGTTTAGGGGAGCCAGCTGGTGTCAAACACTCCAGTTCTAGCCAACCTCTCCCCTCCTCCCAGGAGTCCCCTTTGGGTGGCACAGGGACACTGAGTTTACCTGGCACTCACTACTAGGTGAGAAAGGATATATTTTCCACCTGGGAAAAATAAAATTACAACTGCTAGAGGTGAATTTGAACACAGTCATCCTACAAATTTCCAGACACTACATGCACGGGAGTTGGGTTGCAGGTGCATTTTTACTTTTTAAATGTCCCATAAATTATATTATAAAACATTGAACAAAAAGCTCCTTGGTCAAAATAGCCATGGTTCTGTGCATTCCAAAAATAGTTTCTTTTTCTATTGGCCAGGTTTTTAAAGGTAAAGAGTATGGTCTTTGGGCAGGACGAGAATGCTGGCTTGCCATTTCCCAGACATGGGACCTTGCGCAAGTTAGCTAAGAGTTCTGTACCTCAGTTTCCACATACGTAAAAAGGTCTAGTGGTCAAGATTGGGCAGTCTCACCACTGTGGCCCAGGGTTCATTTCCTAGTCAGGGAACCACACCACCCATCTGTTGGTTGTCATACTGTGGCGGCTACATGTTGCTGTGTTGCTGAAAGCTCTGGTATTTCAAATACCAGCAGGGTCACTCATGGTGGACAGGTTTCAAAGCTTCCAGACTAAGACAGACTAGGAAAAGAACTTGACGATCCACTTCCAGAAAAATTGGCCATGAAAACCCTATGAATAGCAGCAGAGCATTGCCTGATACAGCGCCAGAAGGTGAGAGGATGGCACAAAAAGACTGGACAGGGTTCCGCTCTGCAGTACACAGGGTCTAGGAGTTGGAATCCACTCCACGGCACTAATAAGAAAACACTATCGAGGTCATAAGCTTGTTGGGATCATATAGGTGAGATAAATATAGTGCTATATGTAAAATGATATATAGCAGCAAGATTGCTAAGCCTTATTTATTATGAGTGTTAGCTATTATTGTTATCGTTATCATTCTAGAGTGCCCTTTCCCAAGTGGAGTCATCATCCATGACTTCACTTGCTGTTTTGCCTAAAAATATACATTCCCTCTTTTTTATTCTTTTGAGTTTTCATTTATTACACAGTCAAATCTTTTCAATAGTGGTAGCCATAGTTAACTGGCAGAACTTTAAATATCATTTTAAATCTTTGATTATGAAAGATTGCAAAGAGAGTAATGTAATGAACTCCTCCCCAAATTCAGGTATAGCCATTTTGCCATGCTTGTTTCATCTACTCCTTTTTGCATTCTTTTCCTTTACTTTTGTTGCAGTAATATTTTCAAGCAAATCTCATACATCATGTCTCTGTGCAGCTATAAAAGATGAGGACATTCTGTTTATAACCACAATATCATTAGCTCTATTAACAAAATTAACGTCATCTAACACCCAATCCAAAATCAAATATCCTGATATGGCTCAAAAATGACATTTTTTACTTGGTTTGCTCAAACTAGGATCCAAACAAGGTCCACACACTCTGTGTAATTGTTATGTTTCTTAAGACATAACAGTGTACTTGAGAGACAAAACACTATCTCTTAAGTCTTTTTAATCGATAATGTAGAATAACTACATGACCTTAATTCTCCTTAAAGACCTGTTATAGTTTTAAAAGAGGTGATTTTTTCTTTTTTTATTATTAAGCATTGAGAATGAATTCTTAATTGGATTATGCTCCTCAAGTACAAAAAGAAAGAGAAGAAAAAGGAGAGAGGAGGGGGAGAGAGAGAGGAAAGCCAGAGGAAGGACAT
Source organism: Diceros bicornis minor (assembly GCF_020826845.1). Lineage (NCBI taxonomy): Eukaryota > Metazoa > Chordata > Mammalia > Perissodactyla > Rhinocerotidae > Diceros > Diceros bicornis. The sequence continues at coordinate 21,110,901 of NC_080775.1, forward strand.
TTTCTCACTTCCGTTTCCTCCTCATTGTGTTCTGCTTGTAGCTTTTCATTCTTCAGTGGTTACCTTCCGTTATCTCTTCCTCCAGGACACTTCATTTTCTTTCCATTTTCCATTTTTATGGTAGGACTGATCAAGCAGCATAAACCCAGATTATCAAGGATAAGATTTAAAACTCTACCACCCACTTAACTAAAAAACAAGGAACCGTTTTAATCGACTACCTTTATTTTACTTTCTGAGACGTTAGTCGACAACGTTATCATCCATCCTCTATGTCCTCACTGCCACTCTAAATCCTAGAGACGGGCAGGAAAGATACAGAAAACAAAGTCCCGGCTTCTGGCAAAGATGGCAGATTGAACCTTTGCATTTACTTCTACTGTCTCCTAAAATCACGCTAAAATAACAAGAAAGGGATTTTTAACCCAATAAAAGTAGTGTTTTCTTGGTATAAATTGGCAAAACATGAACTTTAAACCTGCTTTAAAATGAAATTTTAGCCAAACATATACAGAACCCCAAAACACCTCTATGAACCCTGGTTTGAAAACTTTTAGCTGAGCTCTGTATGGGGCTTCCTTCTTGTCTCCAGAAAGACAGTGGACATTGGAGCAAGAACTGGTAGCCTAGGAATCACCGGATCCGGGCTGCAGGCCCAGCCCTGCCCCTAGCTAGCTGCATGATATTAAGCTAGTCTCATCCCCTCTTGAGGCCTCTGACTTCACTGTGTGGGAAAGAAAGGAGGGAGCAGACCTCATATATGATCTCCCACATCCCTTCCAATTTTGAGAGTGTTTCCTTCTGGTCCCAATGTTAAAATCTTAGGCGAAATCAAGTGAAATCCTAAACTCACATCTTGCTGAACCCAACAGAAGCGACTCAGTCCACCCAAAGAGTTTAAATAAATAAACAAACCCATAAAGACAGAGAATAGGAGAGGACACAAAACCCAAAATTGCGAAAGCTGGAGAGCAGAGAGTTAAGCGACAAATGGTTTAGCATCCTGAAAAAGCTGAGTCGTGAACTGATGGTGAAGAAAGCCAAGAAGTTGGATTTACAGCAGAGAAGCCCCCAAAGCTTCAGGAACTGGTGGCGTCAGATACTGCTGGAAGTGGAGCTGAAATGGGGGCAGGGCTGGGGCGGGGAAGGAGAATGAAAGAGGAGAGACTGTTGGGAGTCTGTTTGAGGAGCAATCAGATCCTCATTTCCCTCCCAGCTACAAACAAACTATTGCTTCACCCCCACAAAAGATTTCATGTCTGGAGGGGAAATGGAGACGGGCTTGGGATGCGGGGCGCCAAGGAAGAATCGAAAGCAAGGGAAAGCAGAAGGGTTAATTAGCATATGCAAGGGAAAGCAGAAGGGTTAATTAGCATATACGTACTAGTACTGAGACTGATGCCCTTCTTTTCTCGTCTCAGCTCGCAGAACGTTGACAATCGGGCACCTCCCTTCAGCGGGATTTGACAGTCTTTCTCTAGCATTTGATCAGCCCCAGAGCAAAGACCCACTCAGAGATTCCCCACTAAACAGCCAGCCTACCGTGAAGGGCTGTCAGTAGGTACCACACATAACTTTTTAGCGACTCACGTTTTAATGGGAGCTGACACCCAAGTATCAACAGATATCCAAGGAGAGCCTCTAATATGAAAGACAGACACTGCAAAGTTAGAGGGAACGGTCCACAAGACCAGCCACACTTCTGACACCAACTGCAAATGTGGAGGTCCCCAAGACCACCCTTAGGTTTAACAATTTGCTAGAACTCACAGAACTTACTGAAAGCTGTTACCCTTACAATTCTGGTTTACTACAGCTAAAGGATACAGATTAAAATCAGCCAAAGGAGGAAGTGCCTAGGGCAGAGTCCTAACACGGAGTTTCTGTTGTCCTCTCCCCATGGCCATGGATGCCATTAACTCCTCCCAGTAACGGTGTGTGGCAATTCGCACAGAGTATTGCCAACCAGGGAAGCTCACCGTGGTGTCCAGAGTTTTTATTGGGGTCCCATGTTGTAAGTATAGCTGACTGTCCACATGGCTGATCTCAGTCTTCAGCCCCTCAGAAGGTCAAGATGATTCAGCATGACCCAAACCACCCACCCTAAATCATGTTGTTGGTGTCTCTCAAAGCCCCAGAGGCAAACAAAGACATTTTTGCATGACATTCCAAAGGCTTAGAGATTACCTCCAGGAGCCTAAGGCAAAGGCCAGAACTCTTTTGGGACAAGATTAAATTCTTTACTCTCCAGGCCACTTGGTTTTTGGCCCAGGCTTTCTTACAGCAAATCAGTGAGTACCTAGAATTCCCAGGGTAACATGTCTCTGCGCAAACTCTTTCCATTTTATGATGAAATACTTCTGGGCACTGTCCTCTCCGTTTGAGTATTTCTTCGACATCATCCAAGACATTTTGGGTATTTCAGGTTTCAAGATTATTTTATGTCCTTCAGTCACAGCGGCAATTTCTATTAACGTCTGATAGCAAACTAGTAATCCCTCAAATGGGAATTTTATGGTCCAAAATTCCCGTGGTCGCTGCTGGGTAGCGCTCACTGGCTTTTACCACAAGCCTCAGTCTGCACTCCACACAGGGCTATTGTATAGAGAATTTGTCTGTGCCAGCATTTGAACTTCTCCCAGGGCATTAATTAAAGTAAGAACCTTTTTGTCCACCAGATGTTCTATACTGTTTCAAATTAACAACCTGTGTGGGCTTGGGCAATCTTATTGGTTTCAGTTGAGCATGTCAAATCAATACTGGCTGAAAGGCAGATTTACATGCCTTCTGTTTTACAATACTAGCTAAGAGAATTGTTCCTCAGTCTGACACAAATCTATCCTCATAATACAACCAGATAAAAGAGACACAAACACTGCTCACATGAACTCTGCTCGATTATTCCAACTTTCATTCAAATTTTCACCTTGATCCTATCAACCGGTACATCCCTATATCCTCCCAGTCTAAGTGAGCCCCATTAGGACTTTACCAACAGATTTTGGAATCACAGTGCATTGGACTCCCATGTCAAGGAATCCCAGAAAAGTCTCTTCTCCACCATCTGACTGTTTTACCCACTCATGTGCATATGGCCTTGAGTCTTCAGACAGGCATCGAGGCAAGGGACCCAGGCCCTTCTGTCAATCCTTATCTTGATTAAATTGCCGAACTATCAGCCTGGGTGATTGGAGATCAGATTTCCGTTTGTCATCTTTGTCTTCCGGCTTTTTAAATTTCTCAAAACTAGGATAAATAGAGCAGACTCAGTTAGAAGCCTTCAGGGTTGGGGGACCAGCAAGGGTTCACATCAGTCCTCCCAAGTTCCAAGAGTGCTGCATTGAGACTCTCATTTTGACACTATCAACGTCTACTTTATTCCTCCTATTTCTTAACTACCATTTAAAGAGATATATCCTGCTGGGACAAGTTTTTTAACCTCCCTTTTCTCTTTCCCCATTCTCTTATGAATCACTCTAACCTTCTTCACTACCTGTTGTTTCAACAAACCTTTTCCCTTTGGTAATGGCCCAGAGGCTAGCAGCTTTAGCTTAGAGTCCAAGCTTGTCCCAAGTATAAACCAGATTCAGATTACAAACCAGAATCCAAGCTTGGCCTAGTGTCAGGATCTGCCCCAACATTCTCCCTTACTTTCATTTTAGCTGTTACAGACAACAATAACCAAGGGATTGTATATTTAGCTTGTTTCTTGTTATTCTGCATTTGCGCATGCATCCAGTGAGCCAGCTCCTTGGAGTTGGATCTATCATTTCTAAATTCCAATGTTAACTTTTACCTCCAGTAACTGATGGCAGCAGAGCTGCAGTTGCATACCGTGGGTGACGCTACAGCCATCCAGGAATCAAAGGTTCATCACCCCATACCTTCTCATCCTTCCTCTCCCCAAACCACAGCTTCCAGTGAGTTCTGTGAGTCCTTTCAGTGACTTATCAAGCCTAAGAGTGGTCTGAGGAACCCTGGACTTGCAGTTGGTATCAGAAGTGAGGGTGGTCTTGTGCACTATTCCTTCTAACTTCACAGACACCAAAGTAACAAACAGAGGGCCGGCCCCATGGCTTAGCGGTTAAGTGCGTGTGCTCCGCTGCTGGCGGCCCGGGTTCAGATCCCGGTCGCGTACCAACGCACCGCTTCTCCGGCCATGCTGAGGCCGTGTCCCACATACAGCAACTAGAAGGATGTGCACCTATGACATACAACTATCTACTGGGGCTTTGGGGGAAAAATAAATAAATTAAATTAAAAAAAAAGTAACAAACAGAAAGTAGCAACTTGGAGGAAACAGAAGCTATGTGGGGAGAAGAAAGTTAAAAAAAAAAAAAACTGAGAGATAAGATATTATACCACAAAACAAGAATAAAATATTCTAAAAAAAAATCAGGAAAAAAGGTTTTTAGAAGTTATTCTTATTAGAAAATAAAAACCTGGGGCTGGCCCTGTGGTGTAGCGGTGAAGCTCACACACTCCACTTCAGCGGCCTGGGGTTCATGGGTTCGGATCCTGGGTGCCCACTTAGACACAGCTTATCAAGCCGTGCTGTGGTGGCGTCCCATATACAAAGTAGAGGAAGATCGGCAACAGATGTTAGCTCAGGGCCAATCTTCCTCACCAAAAACACAATAGAATAGTTGAAAATTAACCTTGAGGAAATTTCTCAGAAAGAACAAAAGAGATAGGAGAGAGAGTTGGATTTCCAAACAACTATACAAGTCCTGAAAAATATGTTACAGAAAATATTTTATGATAAACATTTGCCTGAGTATTATAAAGGAGATTTTATTAACATTATTTATCTTTTATTCACTGTTATTTTCATCCTAAAAGGAAGTATTTAAAAAATTAACTTTATTTTGCTCTCTTTTTTTGTGTGAAAATGTTTTTTTTTTTTTAGTATTTTTTTTATTATGAAATTTTTGTTGTACATTATTGTTTATCAGTCACCATATAAGTGCATCCCTCCACCCCTTGTGCCTTGTGCCCAACCTCCACCCCCCTAGGCCCTGGTAACCACCAAAGAGTTCTTTCTGTCCGTCTGTTAGTTTTTCTTCCACATATGAGTGAAATCATGCACTGTTTGTCTTTCTCTTTCCGGCTTATTTCACTTAACATAATACCCTCCAGGTCCGTCCATGTTGTTGCAAATGGGACGATTTTGTCTTTTTTTATGGCTGAGTAGTATTCCACGGTACATATATACCACATCTTCTTTATCCATTCATCAGTCAAGGGACACTTGGGTAGCTTCCATGTCTTTGCTATAGTGAATAATGCTGCGATGAACATAGAGATGCATAAGCCTCTTTGGATTGTTGATTTCAGGTTCTTTGGGTAGATATCCAGTAGTGGGATAGCTGGATCATAAGGTATTTCTATTTTTAATTTTTTGAGGAATCTCCACACTGTTTTCCATAGAGGCTGCACCAGTTTGCATTCCCACCAGCAGTGGATTAGGGTTCCCGTTTCTCCACAACCTCTTCAGCTTTTGTTGTTTTTTGTCTTGGTGATTATAGCCATTCTAACGGGTATAAGGTGATATCCTGGTGTGGTTTTGATTTGCATTTCCCTGATGATTAATGATGTCGAACATCTTTTCATGTGCCTGTTGGCCATCTGTATATCTTCTTTGGAGAAGTGTCTGTTCATTTCCTCTGCCCATTTTTTGATCGAGTTATTTGTTTTTTTTTGTTATTCAGTTGTGTGAGTTCTTTATATATTATGGAGATTGATCCCTTGTCAGATATATGGTTTGCAAATATTTTTTCCCAGCTGGTGGGTTCCCTATTCATTTTGATCCTGGTTTCATTTGCCTTGTAGAAGCTCTTTAATCTGATGAAGTCCCACTTGTTTATTTTTTCTTTTGTTTCCCTTGTCTGAGTAGACATGGAATTCAAAAAATCCCTTTATGGCTGATGGCAAGTAGTATACTACCTATATTTTCCTCCAGGAATTTTATAGTTTCAGGTCTCACCATCAGGTCTTTGATCCATTTTGAGTTAATTTTTGTGAATGGGAAAAGAAGGTGGTCTACTTTCATTCTTTTGCAAGTGGCTGTCCAGTTTTCCCCGCACCGTTTATTGAAGAGACTTTCCTTTCTCCACTGTATGTCCTTAGCTCCTTTGTAAAGATTAGCTGCGTGTAGATGTGAGGTTTTATTTCTGGACTTTCAATTCTCTTCCATTGATCTGTGTGTCTGTTTTTGTACCAGCACCATGCTGTTTTAATTACTATTGCTTTGTAGTATGTTTTGAAGTCAGGTATTCTGATGCCTCCAGCCTTGTTCTTCTTTCTCAGGATTGCTTAGCTATTCGGGGTCTTTTGTTGCCCCATGTGAATGTTAGTATTCTTTGTTCTATTTCCGTGAAGAATGTCCTTGGGATTCTGATTGGGATTGCATTGAATCTGTAGATTGCTTTAGGTAGTATGGACATTTTAACTATGTTTATTCTTCCAATCCAAGTGCATGGAATATTTTTCCATTTCTTTATGTCATCATTGATTTCAGTCAATAATGTCTTATAGTTTTCATTATATAGGTCTTTTACTTCCTTGGTTAAATTTACTCCTAGATGTTTTATTCTTTTTGCTGCAATTGTAAATGGGATTGTCTTCTTGAGTTCTCTTTCTGTTACTTCGTTGTTGGTATATAGAAATGCAACTGATTTCTGTAAGTTGATTTTTTACCCTGCCACTTGGCTGTAGTTGTTGATTATTTCTAATAGTTTTCCAATGGATTCTTTAGGGTTTTCTATATAAGATCATGTCATCTGCAAACAGCAAGAGTTTCACTTCTTCGTTGCCTATTTGGAGTCCTTTTATTCCTTTTTCTTGCCTAATTGCTCTGGCCAGAACCTCCAGTACTGTGTTGAATAAGAGTGGCAAGAGTGGGCACCCTTGTCTTGTCCCTGTTTTCAGAGGGAGGGCTTTCAGTTTTTCCCCATTAAGTTTGATGTTGGCTATGGGTTTGTCGTATATGGCCTTTATTATGTTGAGGTACTTTCCTTCTATACCCATTTTGTTGAGAGTTTTTATCATAAATGGATGTTGGATCACGTCAAAAGCCTTCTCTGCATCTATTGAGATGATCATATGGTTTTTATTCCTCATTTTGTTAATGTGGTGTATCACATTGATTGATTTGCGGATGTTGAACCATTCCTGTGTCTCTGGTATAAATTCCACCTGATCATGGTGTATGATCTTTTTAATGTATTGCTATATTTGGTTTGCCAATATTTTGTTGAGGATTTTTGCATCTACGTTCATCAGGGATATTGGACTGTAGTTTTTCTTCTTAGTATTGTCTTTGCCTGGCTTTGGTATCAGGGTGATGTTGGCCTCGTAGAATGTGTTGGGAAGTGTTCCATCTTCCTCTATTTTTTGGAATAGTTTGAGAAGGATAGGTATTAAGTCTTCTTTGAATGTTTGGTAATATTCTCCAGAGAAGCCATCTGGTCCTGGACTTTTATTTTTTGGGAGATTTTTGATTACTGTTTTAATCTCTTTACTTGTGATTGGTCTCTATTTCTTCTTGATTCAGTTTTGGGAGGTTGTATGAGTCTAGGAATTTATCCATTTCTTCTAGATTATCCAATTTGTTGGCATACAGTTTTTCATAGTATTCTCTTATAATCTTTTGTATTTCTGTGGTATCTGTTGTAATTCTTCCTTTTTCATTTCTAATTTTATTTATTTGAGCCTTCTCTCTTTTTTTCTTGGTGAGTAGGCTAAGGGTTTGTCAATTTTGTTTGTCTTCTCAAAGAACAAGCTCTTTGTTGCATTTATCCTTTCTACTGTTTTTTTAATTTCAATTTCATTTATTTCTGCTCTGATTTTTATTATTTCCCTCCTTCTGCTGACTTTAGGCTTTGTTTCTTCTTCTTTTTTCTAATTCTGTTAGGCATAGTTTGAGGTTGCTTATTTGGGCTTTTTCTTGTTTGTTAAGGTGGGCCTGTATTGCTATGAGTTTCCCTCTCAGGACCGCTTTTGCTGCATCCCATATGAGTTGATGTAGTGTATTTTCATTTTCATTTGTCTCCAGATATGCTCTGATTTCTGCTTTAATTTCATCAATGATCCATTGGTTGTTTAGTAGCATGTTGCTGAGTCTCCACAGCTTTGTCACTTTCCCGGTTTTTTCCTTGTAGTTGATTTCTAACTTCATGGCATTATGGTCTGAAAAGATGCTTGTTATGCTTTCAATCTTCTTAACTTTATATAAGCATGCCTTGTTTCCCAACATATGGTCGATTCTTGAGAATGTTCCATGTGCACTTGAGAAGAATGTGTAATCTGCTGTGTTTGGATGGAGTGCTCTGTATATGTCTATTAAGTCCATCTCCTCTAGATTTTCATTTAGGTCCATTATTTCCTCATTTATTTTCTGTCTGGATGATCTGTCCATTGATGAGAGTGGGGTGTTAAGATCCTCTACTATTATTGTGTTGTTGTTAATATCTCCTTTTAGGTTTGTTAATAGTTGCTTTATGTACTTTGGTGCTCCTATGTTGGGTGCATATATATTTATAATTCATATGTCTTATTTGTGGAGCGTCCCTTTTATCATTATATATTGCCCCTCTTTGTCTCTCTTAACCTGTTTTATCTTGAAGTCAACTTTGTCTGATATAAGTATGGCAACACCTGCTTTCTTTCGTTTGCCATTAGCTTGGAGTATTGTCTTCCATCCTTTCACTCTGAGCCTGTGTTTGTCTTTAGAGCTGAGATGAGTTTCCTGGAGGCAGCATATTGTTGGGTCTTGTTTTTTAATCCATCCCACCACTCTGTGTCTTTTGATGGGAGAGTTCAGTCTATTTACATTTAGGGTAATTATTGATATATAGGGGCTTGTTGTTATTTTATCACTTTTTTCCAGTTCTTTTGCATTTCTTTTGTTTCTCATCCCATGTGTTTCAGACTACCAATTTAGTTTGGTAGTTCTGTATGGGGGTTCTCTTAGTTTTCTCTTTCTTTATCATGTGTGATTCTGTTCTGATTATTTGGTTAGTGGTTACCATTAGGTTTGTATAAAAAATCTCGTGGATGTGATTGTCCATTTGTTGATGGCCTCTTATTCCATTAGACTAAGTCGATTCAATCCCTTTCCTTTTCCCCTTCTAGGTTATTGTTGTCACATCTTATTCCTTCTTGTGTTGTGAGTTCTTGTTTAACATGACAAGGTTATATTTATGCTTGGTGCTTACCTTCCCTTGATCTTTGGTTTCATAATTGAGTGTTTGCTAATCTATTTTGATAGAGGACTGTAATTTTTCTTGTTTTGTCAACCTATTTTTCTCCTTGTTCAAAACTTTGAATCCCTTTTCTCTTTTTTTCCTAAGGAATGAAGGCCTTGTTGAGCACTTGTTGTAGTGGGGGTCTTGTGGCAATGAACTCCCTTAGTTTTTGCTTATCTGGGATAGTTACTTTTTCTCCATCATATCTGAAGGAATTTTTGCTGGATAGAGTATTCTTGGATGAAAGTTTTTGTCCTTCAGAATTTTGAATATATTGTTCCACTCTCTCAAGCCTGTAAAGTTTCTGTCGAGAAATCAGCTGAAAGCCTGATAAGAAATCCTTTGTATGTTATTTTTTTTTTTTGTCTAGCTGCCCTTAATATTTTTTCTTTGTTGTTGACTTTTGCCAGCTTTACTACTATATGCCTTGGAGAAGGTCTTTTCCTGTTGATATATTTAGGAGATCTATTGATTTCGTTCACTGGTATTTCCAGCTCCTTCCCCAGGTTTGGGAAGTTCTCAGATATTATTTCTTTGAACAAGTTCTCTGCTCCTTTTTCCATCTCTTCTCCCTCTGGAATACCTATAATCCTTATGTTGGATTTCCTAATTGAATCGGATATTTCTCAGAGAGTTTCTTCATTTCGTTTTAGTCTGAGCTCTCTTTCTCCTTCCATCTGGAGCATTTCTGCATTGCTGTCCTCAATATTGCTAATTCTTTCCTCCATATTGTCAGCTCTGATGCTTAAGGCTTCCAGATTTGTCTTTATCTCCTCTATTGTGTTTTTCATCGCTAAGATTTCTGATTGTTATTTTTTTATAGTTTCAATCTCTTTCGTGAAGAAACTCCTGATTTCATTGAATTGTCTGTGTTTTCTTGTAGTTCATTAAGCTTTTTTACAATGGCTATTTTGAATTCTCTGTCATTAAGGTTACACATTTCTGTGCTTTCTGGGTTGACTTCTGGGTGCTTGTCATTTTCCTTTTGGTCTGGAGATTTAATATATTTTTGCATGGTGCCTGTCGGTTTTGGCTTACTTTTCCTCATAGTGAAAATATATGGTCACAGTTTCCTCTTGCTGCCGCTGGGTGGGGGTCAAGGGCTGTGTATTCTGGCCCGCCTCAATCTGCAGGCACTCTTGTCGGCCCCTGGCTGATCTGAGGTGTGGCTGAGTGGAGGCTGCTGGGGGGAAAGCATGGAAACAGCTGTAGCTGGAGCACAGCTGGGCCGAAGCAGCTGGGGCTCAGGTGCGGGTGGGTTGAAGCAGCTGCAGCTGAAGTGCCGCTGGGCCAAAGAAGCTGGAACTGGAGTGCACTGGGCCGAAGAAGCTGGAACTGGAGTTCGCTGGGCCAAAGAAGGAGGAGCTGGAGCACTGCTGGGCCAAAGAAGCTGGAACTGGAGTATGGTGGGCCGAAGTTGCTGGCACCAAGTCAGCTAGAGTCTGGGCACAGGCCAAGCAGAAGCAGCTGGAGCCAGAGGGGGCGCTGACAAGCCAAAAGAGCTGGGGCCATGGCATGGTGGAGCTGGGGAAGCTGGGGCCATGGCTTGGTTCAGCTGGAGCAGCTGGGGCTGTGATGTGGTGGGGACTAAGCTGCCGCTGCCTTTGGTGCAGGAGTGCAGACTCACCCCGCTGCTGGTCCAGCCGGGCGCCTGGGGGCCACTGCCTGTGGGGGTGTGCAGTCACACTGCCCCTGCTGGTGGGGCCTGGGTGCCAGGGGCCGCTGCCTCTGGGGACTGGGCTGAGCTGAAGCACTGCTGTACTGAAGTGCCAGTCAGTTGGGCAGGGTGGGGGAGGGGTGCTTACTTCTGCCTCCCCGATCTCAGAGGTCTCTTGCCTCGCTGTCGCTCTCTGCTCTCCGAGGGGCTAGCTTGTTGAAACTACCCTTGCAACAGTTCCGCTCCCTCTGTAGGGGGATCCTCTCGGGCTGTGAGAGGTCTTGGAGAGCACTGGTTTTCACCCAGCGACCCGCCCCTCCCCCTCCTCTCAGATCCCCGTGGTCTCAGTGTCCGGGTCATAGTCCTTGGGGAAGGAAGAGAGCTCCTCTTACCTCCTTCCACTTACTCTGGAGATTCCAGCACCTCAGTCCTAGGGTGTACGGCTGCCTGGGTGCCTCAGACGTTCCCTGTGTTGTGTGAATAGCTTCTGTTGGAATATGAATGTCCTTTTTGTTGTGTCTTAGAGGGGAAGAGTTCAATGGGGGAAGCTCACTCTGCCATGATGTTGACATCACTCTAAAGGAGATTTTTAAGGGAACAAATGAAACCCACAAATAGAAAAATGAACAAATAGGGGGGAAAAATCCAATAATATAAGGGTGGGTTAAATTGTGAAGTGCTCTGTGACCAATAAAAATTATTACGCCAATCAAAAATGAATGACATTGGGCTGGCCCTTTGGCTTAGCGGTTGAGTGCACGTGCTCCGCTGCTGGCGGCCTGGGTTCGGATTCCTGGCACGCACTGATGCACCACTTCTCCGGCCATTCTGGGGCTGCGTCCCACATACAGCAACTAGAAGGATGTGCAGCTATGACATACAACTATCTACTGGGGCTTTGGGGGAGAAAATAAATAAATAAATAAAATTATTAAAAAAAAAGAAATTCAAGTAACAAAAAAAATTCAGGTTACAAGACAGTATGCTTAATATGATCTTATTATTGGAAAAATATTTTATCTATGGCTATGTACATTTTAGCCATTTTTTATAGACAAAGAATACACAACAAAGAACTAACCGTGTTTATCTTCAGGTGGTAGGAATGTAAGTAACTTTTCCTGTTTTTCTGTATTTTCCAAATTTTCTACAATAAATCCGTTACTTTTGTAAATAGGAGGAAAAAATATTCTTTAAAAGATATGGTGCACGAGAGAGCGTGCTCCTTTCCTCTCTTTTTATTGTCATCTCCTAGAGCAAATGATCCACATTCTGGTTATCAACTCCACTGCCTCACACCTCTTCTAACCACCTTTCAAACATCTCCTAACTTCACATCCTAGCAGCCTGCGTCTCATCTCCTTCGACCCTCGCTTTTCCTCCTTTCGTCCTGTATACAAACAAGTAAAAACCCTGTAAAGGGACCCTGACATAATTCTTTTGTCTTTTCCTCCTTTCGTCCTGTATACAAACAAGTAAAAACCCTGTAAAGGGACCCTGACATAATTCTTTTGTATTTCACTCAATGCTTCACAAATAATAGGCATGAAATAAATACTTATGGAAGAAATAAACGAGTGTTAGAGAACAGGGACGTGTAGTAGTGGGAGGAATAGAGAAGTGCAGAAAGGTTTCATGGAGGTGGTGAGACCTGAGCTGGGCCTTGAAGGATGGGTAAAATTTGGGTGGCTGAAAGACAGCAACCAGGCATGCCAGGAAGAATCAAGAGTGTGGACGAGGACCGGCCCTCTGGCTTGGCGGTTGGGTGCGTGCGCTCCGCTACTGGCAGCCCAGGTTTGGATCCCGGGCACGCACCGACCCACCGCTTCTCCGGCCATGCTGAGACCGTGTCCCACGTACAGCAACTAGAAGGATGTGCAACTACACATACAACTATCTACTGGGGCTTTAGGGGAAAAAAGGAGGAGGATTGGCAATAGATGTTAGCTCAGAGCCGGCCTTCCTCAGCAAAAAGAGGGGGATTAGCATGGATATTAGCTCAGGGCTGATCTTCCTCACAAAAAAATTAAAAAATAAAAAAAAATAAGAGTGTGGGTGAAGAGGTGGACCTGGCCATGTAGCCTCAGGAGACATACAATAAACTCACCTGGTTGGAGTGCAGGTTGAGGGTTGGAAAGTGGTAAAGAGTAAATTTGGGGAGGTTGAGGATAGATGCAGAAGCATGTGTGTCCATCTGAGCCTATACTCTGTGGCAGTGGTTCTCAAACTTGGGCGGTTAAAAGTTTGTTTGGTTAAAACAGAGCTTTCTGGGCCCTAGTCCCAGAGTTTCTGTCTCAGTAGATCTGGGGTGAGACCTGAGATGTTACAGTTCTAGTATGTTCCCAGGTAATGCTGGATGCGCATTAGAACCATCTGAAATAGGACCTGAGTGCTGATACATTTGGTTTTTTTAATAACCTAGGTGATTAAAATACACAACCAGGGTTTTTAATTTTTCTAATTACTGATGTAAGCCACCAGGAGCCTATCATAGTTTTTGAAGGAGGGGATTTTAACATATTATTAATTAATTACACAAGTAATAAATGATCAATGTCAAAAAATGAGAAATTACAAAGAAAAAATCTAAATTGTCTAAAATCCCACTACTCAGAACAACTACTCTTGATGTTTTAGAATAAAACTTCCAGATCTTTGCCATGCAAACATATACATAAAGATATGTATTTACAAGATGGGATCATATTTACTAATTGCTTTTTTCACTTAACAATACACTGTGAACAACTTCCACAACAATAAATGAAAATGTAAATCATAATTTAGGATGGCTACATAGTACTGCATCATATGGATCTACTATGGTTTATTTAACCAATCAACAGAATATTTTAAGGTTGTTGAGGGCAGACAATACCATACGGGGTCAGAGACAAAGCACAGGACTCTGGTTCTATTCCTGGATTTGTCGCTTGCTGAGTGAACTTGGACAAATCGAAATCTATGCATAAAAAAAAAAAATCTATGCGTGAAGTTGAAAAGTCTTCAACTAGGGTATTATCAGTAAGAAACCCAATTTGAATGAAGAAACCATAGGATTTGTTGGCTGGTTAAATATGGCAGTTACAGACAAATATTTTAAATATGTAAATTGATAGTAGACAAAGAAACAAATTTTTTCTTTTTTTAGAAAAGCCCAGGGCCAGCCTTGGAGGCCTAGCGGTTAAGTTCAGCACTTTCCACTTCGGCGGCCCAGGTTCAGTTGCTGGGCTTAGACCTACACCACCGGTCAGTCGGTGGCCACGCTGTGGTGGTGGCTCACATACAAAAAAAAGAGGGAGATTGACAGTGGATGTTAGCTCAGGGCAAATCTTCCTCAGCAAAAAACGAAAAAGAAAAAGAAAAGCCCAAGACAGGAATTAACATACTTTCAAAAGCAGAGAGGCCCAAGATAGTGACGTATATTCTTTTATTCTCTAAATCATAACAATATGTTCTTGAGGCTCTGGCTGAAGTCTTGTCTAATCTATGAAGCCTGCTGTGATTTTTACCCTCTGATTTCCTGTTACACTTAAAGTCTAACACATGGCTTAGCCCTTAATCACAGAATCCTTTATCCTTCCCCAATTATTGGTCTTGGCTCCACAACCAGGCTGTAAACTCCTTGAGTACAGAGATGGCCCCCTCCACCACCACTTCCAATACTTACTTTTTCGGGCCACAGTGCCTAATGTATGCAGGAAACATAAATATCTATTAGGAGCGTTTGTTGATCTTCAATTTTGCAATTCAGGAATCTGACCAGCAGACCACTCTAGTTACTGATGCATACTTTGTGTCCCCAAAGGCAAATCTCTAGGAATCCTTAAATTTACAAATATGTCAAAGATAGCCACTTCAATTTAGACAGTCTCTAAATAATTTAGCCTTTGAGATTTTCCCCCTTCCATTGGCTCTAGGAATCTAAGCTCCCCAAAGCCTCTTTTTTCCTATTTTTCACCAAATGACAGCTGCAGTGACTTCCAGAGTTCAAGTCAGTACACAAATCATGCTACCATGGAAATCTGCTGTTCAATGTATTTGATGAGCTCATTACACAACAAAACTTAAGGTCAGAGATTAAATTCTATTTCCCAGCAAACAAAAATTGGTTTGACAATATGCAACCAACAGTCTGTTCAATACAATACTTACATATGGCAAATTTTGCGTCTGTGGGAGTCAAAACATTTTTCATTTTATTAACATTTTAGTTATAAAAGCAATAAAATTCATAATTCTATTTTTCCCTAAAAATTATACAGAGAGGCAGTGAATGTTTTTTATTTCTTAGTTTATATCAACTAACTTAGAATTCCTAGATATGAAATCTATCAACTTGGCTCAGACTGCCTAATAGTCTCAATATTGGCAATTGTTCCAATACAATTCTTTGCAGAGAGAAAAAAGTAACCAATTTCAGTCTTTTATTTTCTTCCTTCCTTTCTCCCTTCCTTCTTGTTCTTTCAATAAACATTTAGTGCCTTCTATGTGTCCCTACTATACCAGGCTCTGCACAAACAGTAGTGAACATAACACAGACTAGTCATGGAAACAAACAGAAACCAGAGATTATAAACTGGCAGCTTTCAGACCTATTAAGACCCACAGTTGAATTTTGTTTGGCCCACACAATGTCTTTTTTAAACTGAATTATTTCCCTACTTTTTAAAAGCAGGACATTTCCCATAAAAAGTCAGAGTTCTGGGTTAGATGAAAAATTGGAAAATCCAGTAGCAATGAGTCCCTTGCTCCCTCAAAAGAACAACTGGCAGATCCAAGTGGGAATTGCCCTGGTTAGAGACATGGAGGCCTTCCCAGTTCTCACGCAATCTCCCTCACTCAGCACTGAGTTTGCAACTGCTACGTTAAATGGTTGCAGAAATAATAAATGTGTGGTTACCAATAGCAGCAAATGCTATAAAGGGAAAATACAGAGCTTTGTGAGAAAATGTAAGAAGGAAACCTAATTTAGATTGAGGGTCAATGATGGTCTCTTCAAGGACATGACTTTTTTTTTTTTTTGGTGAGGAAGATTGGCCCTGAGCTAACATCTATTGCCAATTTTCCTCTTTTTGCTTGAGGAAGATCGGTGCTGAGCTAACATCTATGCCAATCTTCCTCTGTTTTGTATGTAGGAGACTGCCACAGCATGGCTTGATGAGCAGTGTAGGTCTGCACCCAAGATCCAAACCCACAAACCCCTGGCCACCAAAGCAGAGTGCACGAACTTAACCACTATGCCCCCAAGCCAGCCCCAGGACATGACATTCTTAACTTTGCTCAATATTGACATTCACCTCTTATGAAGTGTTTATCCAAATTTATTGGTGCCAGATGCCTTATTTAATACTCATAGAAACAATTCCACATAATCCTCATTTTGCTGATGAAATACCTGAGAAGAAGTACCTGAGATTTAAGAAGGTCAAACAATTAGTCCAAATATACAGAACCAGAAATGGAAAACCTGATGTCAGAACCAAATCCGGATTGTTCCTAATTATATGCTTACTCCAGTAAAAACAACCTAGCCTACAAGACAGTTTCATAGAAAACAAAACAACCCCTGTGAAGATGACTTTATAGTAAAAAATAAGAAACCACACCAGGAAATAAACCACTATGAGGAAACATCAGCAGATAGGACAAAGGTGATCATTTATGCCCAAGAACTGGTCTTAGTAAAATGATTCAAAAGAGAGTTTGAAATAAGTACAGATGGTCCCCGATTTATGATGGTTCAACTTATGATTTTTCAACTTTACCATGGTGCAAAAGCAATACACATTCAGTGGAAAACGTGCTTCAAATTTTGAATCTTGATCTTTTGCCAGGCGATTGATATGTGGTACGATACTCTCTCATGATGCCGGGCAGTGAGAGTGAGCCACAGCTCCCAGTCAGCCACGTGAGCACGGGGGTGAATAATCGATACACTGATAACCATTCTGTACGCACACAGCCATTCTGTTTTTCACTTTCAGTACAGTATTCAATAAATTACATGAGGGCCGGCCCGTGGCTTAGAGGTTAAGTGCGTGCCCTCCGATGCTGGCGGCCCGGGTTCGGATCCCGGGCACGCACCGAGGCACCGCTTCTCCGGCCATGCTGAGGCCAAGTCCCACATACAGCAACTAGAAGGATGTGCAACCATGACATACAGATATCTACTGGGGCTTTGGGGGAAAAATAAATAAATAAGTTTAAAAATAAATAAATAAAAATAAATTACATGAGATATTCAACACTTTACTATAAAAAAGGCTTTGTGTGAGATGATTTTGCCCAACTGTAGATTAATGTAAGTGTTCTATGCATGTCTAAGGTAGGCTAAGCTATGATGTTTGGTAAGTTAGGTGTATTAAATGCATTTCTGACTTGCGATATTTTCAACTTACAATGGGTTTATCAGGATGTAACCCCATCGGAAGTGGAGGAAGATCTGTATGTTTAAAATGTTTGAAGAGATAGTGTAGGGGAAGAAAAATCTCTTCCTCTCCCCATAATAGGTTCTCTGGCTGGGGCCCTGTAAAAAGACAGATTAACAAGAGAAAAGCATCCATATTTATTTAATATAAGTTTTACATGACATGGGAGCCTTCATAAGGAAATGAAGATCCAAAGAAGCAGTTAAGCACAAGCATTTTTATACCAGGTTTGATGAAGAGTGGAAAGTCTTGGGAAAACGTGATAAGACAAAAGGATATGAACTAAAGGTAGTAAAGTGGGAGAAACTTAGCAAGGCCTGTTTATTCACTTTCTTCTCATAGTCCCTCTGTCTTCAAAGATAAGGATGCTCCTTTCCTTGGGGTACAGGGAGGGCACCCTCACCCGTGGGTCTCATGACCTGACTCAGGGGGGTCAGGGGAGGTCAGAGAATTCTTCTTGTATCTGCCATTTCTCAAATTCCTCAGCTTAAAATATTCAATATGCCAAGGTGCCATATTTTGAGGCAGCATATCTTGAACCCCATCACTGGGAGTCCACACAGAAGGAGGAGATGGGACTATTGGACCTTTTTGGTCCCCTCTTCTAGCACTAAAATTATTGGACTCTATATACACAGGCACAAATCTTAATCTATAGTCTCAGGCAATTAAGAAATATAACTTTCTTTATTTCCTATACCTTAATTTTCATTTTGAGTTATCACTCCATTAGTCTGACAGGCAACATTAATTTTTCAGGATTTCCCATTTCCTTCCCTATTAGGTCAAGATGCCAGAGACCTTTTTACCAAAGCATTAGAGAAGCGAGTCGTTCCTCAGATCACCAAATATAGTTTTTACAACATTGAATTAGCTCAATAAATGCTTGTTGATCTAGTGGTTTTGGAAAAATACATAATTATCTATAGAAAAGGTTTTTATCTATAACCCACTACATTCTTTTTTTTTTTTCAATTTATTTATTTTTTTTTGGTGAGGAAGATCAACCTTGAGCTAACATCCATGCTAATCCTCCTCTTTTTGCTGAGGAAGACCGGCTCTGAGCTAACATCTATTGCCAATCCTCCTCCTTTTTTTTTTTTCCCCAAAGCCGCAGTAGATAGTTGTATGTCATAGCTGCACATCCTTCTAGTGGCTGTATGTGGGACACAGCCTCAGCATGGCCAGAGAAGCAGTGCCTCGGTGCGCACCCAGGATCCAAACCCTGGCCACCAGTAGCGGAGCGCGCGCACTTAACCGCTAAGCCATAGGGCCAGGCCCCCCACTACATTCTTAAAATGATTTGAATAACAAAGATATCTATAATAAAGTTTTAAAACATTAAGAAAGGAAATCGGAATCAAGGAAAAAGAAAATATGTTCCTAAGAATTGAAAACAATATCTTATTCAAGCACCCGAGTAGCCAAGGCAAGGAGGATAATTGAAGGTTTATAGTTCATGTAATCGGAAAAGAAAAAATACACTATTTTGTAATGGAAAGAATGTCTCATTTTACTTATCAATTAAGTTGAATCTTTTGGGGACAATAATATTTAAATGATGAGAGAATAGCAGCTTGATGGTGAGCAGAGTGAGATCAAAGAGATACTGAAGTTAAAACCGTGTGATAGGGGCCAGCCCAGTGGTGTAGTGGCTAAGTTCGTGCACTCCGCTTCGGCGGCCCGGGGTTTGCAGGCCCGGATCCTGGGCGCAGACCTACACACCACTTATCAAGCCATGCTGTGGCAGGCGTCCCACATATAAAAAGTGGAGGAAGATGGCACAGATGTTAGCTCAGGGCCAATCTTCCTCAGCAAAAAGAGGAGGATTGGTGACAGATGTTAGCTCAAGGCTAATCTTCTTCACCAAAACAAAAACAAAAACAAAAACAGTGTGATAAAGTTCTTCAAGATTCATGAAAATAAAAAGAACATCGAATGTATTGTTTGTTTTTTTTAAGAAATTTTCAGGGCCGGCCCTGTGGCTTAGTGTTTAAGTGCGCACACTCCGCTGCTGGCGGCCCGGGTTCAGACCCCGGGCGTGCACTGACACACTGCTTCTCCGGCCATGCTGAGGCTGTGTCCCACATGCAGCAACTAGAAGGATGTGCAGCTATGACATACAACTGTCTACTGGGGCTTTGGGGGAAAAAAATAAAATAAATAAAATTAAAAAAAAAAGTTTACAAAAAAAAAGAAATTTTCAGAAGCAAAGGAAAAATTTGTATGTGGTAGTTTAGTCATTTTATTCCCACTTACAGCTATTACAGAAATTGGAGACTCCAAGACCAGATATATACTTAAGGATGATTAACACTGCCATTTAGTAAATCATTACTGCTGTTAATCCGAGTCCATTGAAATTGTTCCTTAAAAGTCTGAGCTAACCTAAGTCAAGTCAGAAATAGTATGGAAGCATTAACAAAATTAAAAGGCAATTTTATCAATAGGTAAAACCAAATCAAACAAGCAATTTTCAAGGCTCAGAAATGAGTTACTGACCTAGCATAAACCTCATTCAAGAAGCAAATGACGTAGGGAACTAATGGTTGAACCAGAACCAGCACCATCAAGCCCTACCGTGCTAACTCCTAAGGAAGCTGTAGTGCCTTTTGGAAAAAAAGAGAGAAATCAAGAATTGTGTTAAAAACTGCTCTCCCATGGGGTCGGCCCGGTGGTGCAGCAGTTAAGTTCACACACTCCGCTTCGGTGGCCTGGGGTTCGCCAGTTCAGATCCTGGGCATGGACCTACTCACTGTTCATCAAGCCATGCTGAGGCAGCGTCCCACATAGAAGAACTAGAAAGACCTACAACTAGGATATACAGCTATATACCGGGGGCTTTGGGGAGAAAAAAAAAAAGAGGAAGATTGGCAACAGATGTTAGCTCAGGGCCAATCTTCCTCAAAAAAGACCTGCTGTCCCGTGATTACCTTGTAAGAAAAAGAGACTGCCTATTTACTGAATGAAATATATCCAAGAACACCTGTCACTTCAATGACAAGAAAAATAATGATAATAATAATTAAATCATATGCATGTGAATTTCAGAGATGGCCCATGTAAAAAGCAACATGGTTAATCAGCCTTAATCTTGTCCTAACATTACCCCCTCCAGTAGGTTCAACACCAAGCTCTTTGGGAGCCACATCGACTGCTCAGGTCCACAGGATGGCTCCAGTGCCTTCTTACTATGATGAATAAATGGCACTCTTCTGACCTGAAAGAGTTAATATGCTCCCCTCCCCCCAAATTTATTACTAGGGAGCTCTCTGAGATATTATCTGGCTCTGGAAAGAAAAAAGCCCATTTGTTGGCAAAATTTTTCACTCATAAAGCCCAGCAAAGACCCCCTCTTCTTTCTGCATCCCACCCCCACTCCTGCCCACCCTAAAAACCATATTTTGTAAACCAAATTTTCAAACTGTAAGACTGGTTTTTCTCATGAGGCAAAGGAAAAAACCTCTGTGATTAATGCTGTAGCTAAAAGCATAAAATGTATAATGGGAAGATTATTTATGGTTCTTCTCTTTAGGAGCTAATAGAGTCAGACGTTAGCCTAAAAGGTTGGAAATCCTACAGTGGGATTTTTTTTTTCAACAGATAAAAGTGGCTTCTGGAAAGCAGCATAAATACTGTCTGCAGCAAGCCATAAGCACTAATAATTTTGCTATAAGTGCTCAGTCAAAGGGAGATGAACATGTTAAATGTTATTAAAAAATGGACAGCATATTATCTTGAAAGCCACAGTGAAATACTAACCTAAGTGACAAGCATTGCTTTCAGTGCCATGTTTTAAGATGGACGGTGGTCGGAAGGATTACCAGGCCACTCTTCCATACGGTCAAATCACATTCAGTAGCTCAAAATGTAACGTGGATTGAATTTTCAATTTCTAGTTATATTTTCCCCAAGGCTGTGAAACTTCTTTTTTCCTAAACTGTTCATTCTTCTTCAGTTAATTCTGTTTGAAAGACCTGCTTTGCTAATTATCCAAGATAGGTAAGTGAGCATGAAACTTGATTTCACTACCTTTGACATTGTTAAAATTCAATTTGGCAAAGAAGGGTTTTATTTTTTTTTAATAGGGTATTTCCAGTGAAAAGCTTTTTGCATTTTTGTTCCCTTTTTAAAAATCAGGAACACCAAAAGTTTCCTCCTCTTTAGTGGTGTTCTTAAAAAAAAAAAAAAAAACAGATTTAATGAATTACTGGGAACAAATAAAGAAATAGCAACTTGGAAATAAAAAGGCCTGAGGTGAAATGCTAAGACAAACACATTGCCTCTTTACAATAAAAGAAATTTCCACAAAACAGATGTATTGGTTGTCAGTAAGCCAACAATTGCTTACTGGTCTAATTTTAGGGGAGATAAAAACATTCACATGCACAGAAATAGCCCTGTTACTGAGTGATTCCATGGATGATTTTGGGCAAAGTGACCAATGAGTCACAGACAGCTTAAGAGGAGTTCTATGTCCATGTGGGAGGAAATAGTCTACGAGCGAGCTCGTGTTAGAGGAATACTTCAGATCAGACTTCCTGAATATGTTCAGAGTGTTGTGCACACACATTTCTTGACATGAAAGCAGTTCACGAATCTGCAGTGTTCACTTTTTTTGTGTGTGTGAGGAAGATCAGCCCTGAGCTAACATCCGATGCCAATCCGCTTTTTTTTTTTTGCTGAGGAAGACTGGCCCTGGGCTAACATCCGTGCCCATCTTCTTCTACTTTATATGGGACGCCGCCGCAGCATGGCTTGACAAGCAGTGGTGCGTTGGGGAGGATCCAAACCTGTGAACCCTCCGGCCACCAAAGCAGAGCGCCAGCCCTTAACAGCTGTGCCACCAGGCCAGCCCCTGCAGTGTTCACTTTCTTAACAGAAAAAAAAAACTGAAGCAAACAGGGCGTAGATAGATGCATAGATTATAGATCTAGATTGGTCCAGTTCCAACAGAAAATAGATATCACCCTCAACCTGGATAATTAAATACTGTTAAATGAAGGGACTATTTATAAAGATGCTGTATTAGTTTGCTAGGGCTGCCATTTCAAAGTACCACAGACTGGATGGCTTAAACAACAGAATTTTATTGTGATACAGTTCTGAAGGCTGGAAGCCTAAAATCAAGGTGTTAGCAGAGCTGATTTCTTCTGAGGACTGTGAGGGAAGGATCTGTTCCAGGCCTCTTTTCCTTGACTTGTTGACGGCCATCTTCTCCCTGTGCCTTCACATCCTCTTCCCTCTGTGTGTCTGTCTCTTTGTCCAAATTTCTCCTTTTGAGAAAGACATCAGTCATACTAGGGCCCACCCTAATGACCTCACTTTACCTTGATTCCCTGCAGAAAGATCCTATCTCTAACTAAGGTCACATTCTGAGGTAGTGGGGGTTAGGACTTCAACATATGAATTTTGCGGGGACATAATTAAACCCATAATAGCTGTAGACAGCATTAAGGAAACCAACAAGGGATAGTCCAGTATCCTGGGGCTAATTACAACAGAGGGATGTTTCAGTGAAGAGGTTATCAGAACCCAGAAAGAGAGTAGCTATGGAGACAGCTGTCATATAGGAACCAGGGCTTCCAGTAGAAGGATTCAGCCAACAAGCAACAGCTCAGCAGGGATGGAGCTGGAGAGTGAAAGGAATAAATGCCCTGACTTCACTCACCTCCCACCCTTCAATCTCCTCCTGCTGGTTCCTCCCATGGGCCAAAGGAACCGGAAGCCAGAGAGCAGGGCAGTGGATCTGTCCATACTAGCCAGCCTCCGGGGGCCCTCTGTAGGGTGCAG
Source organism: Diceros bicornis minor (assembly GCF_020826845.1). Classification (NCBI taxonomy): domain Eukaryota; kingdom Metazoa; phylum Chordata; class Mammalia; order Perissodactyla; family Rhinocerotidae; genus Diceros; species Diceros bicornis. Next base: position 21,134,030 of record NC_080775.1, read on the forward strand.
AAGGGTAAAGAATGAATCTGGAGTGATAAGCAGAAGATATCCAGTATATTGTCTATGAAAATTTATAAAACAAGCTAGTATATATGCAAGTGTTCCATATAAATTTCTCCATATATTTGAAATAATTCACAGAAAAATTTTTAAAAGAAGTATATTGTTATGTGGGGAAAAAATACATCTAGTATAGTCACTACACACGTTCTGAAGGATATATTCCAAAATATAAGTGTTTATCTTCTAGCTGGGGGTTAGGGAGAGTTTTTATTTTTATTTTCGTTTATTACTTTGGTATTAGGAATTTTTTACAGAGATAGAGACCACCAGGAAAATAACACTGCCAGCAACTGTAAGGGATATAGCAAGAATGAGCAGCATCTCTTTGAGTAGGTGGAGGAAGACTTCCAGAAAAAGGCTTAGGATACAAAGATTTTGCTTGTGATGAAAGACATTCCAGAGATCAGAGTACAACAGCTGGAAGATGAACAAGGAAGAGGAAATGTAGAACAATATGGAACTTAAACCAGAGGAGAAGATGACACAAAAGCCTTGCATTTTGGGTGGTAGCCAAACATTCAGAGGGTGGTGTACAAGGCATTGAGGAAATAACTACCTTCAGGGTTCTAAATGAAACTCTGAAGGAAGTTGTTTTTAAACCCCAGGTGTCAGAAGCCTGACCACACAGGCAATCAACAGTCTTTGCTTAGGGCTCTATCTAGAATGTGTGTGAAAATCTTTTATGGAGCCTCCAAAAAAAAAAAAACACCTTTCCCATGGAGGGCCAGAACACTCAGGCCTCCTTTGATGGGAAGCGAACGTAGCTGAGGTTAGTTCTTCAGAATTACTATCGTAAGATTTTCTATATGACAACTGCAATGTCGTAGCAGGATCTCTGTTTTTATATTGTTGAACAGATGTAAAGTTTTAACTTCAATATAAAGGTTACAGCATGAATTCCATATGCCTTCGTAAGTCTTATGTCATGGTAAATAAAGAAAAAAACCAGCATCTACACTTATGCTATAAAAGTCTCATATCAATTTTCATCAGCAGACTAAGAGTTACATACCAAGCATGTGCAAACATGTAATATTAGAGCTTTCCAACTCAAAAAAATACTAAGCTTTTTCTCAAACTAACAATGATTGTATTCCTCAGAGAGCCATGAATATGTAAAGTTTGAAGTTTTTATGTCCAACTGTTCTTAAAGTTATTTAGGGGCAGAAAAAGGTCACCAGGAATTTTTAAAATCATTTAATACAAAAACAGCTGAACCGGTTTTCTCCAACATCCTCCAGCTATGAAAAGGGAAGAAACCTGCCTTGCTTAAACCTAACAGCATGACACACTTCAGAAAGATGGCAAGAATATTTCTATATTGGAATGCTTCTCGGATTGATCATTGACTGTTATTTATTAAAGCTGTTTCACTCTTAAAAATGTGACGTCTCATGATAAATAAAGCTGATTAAGAAAATAATTTTTTCTGAAATTTGGATTATACCAGGTAAGAGAGAAAACAGAAACTCCATGTCATGTCTTAATTATTACATTTACTTTTCCTACCAGTCTATATGTATATACAGAAACTAGGAGTAAAATTTAAAGAAAGAAGCTGAAAGACTATTTGGAAACCCAATTAAAGTTCAAACTATTCTCACGCATTTTAAAGTTAATCTTTCATTCCTCCCCAAAATGTTTATCTTGGCTTTGAGTAGTGACCGCCTTCTAACATACTCAAGTCTGTATAAAGATTTGGCTGTGCATTTTCATTGCATTCTCAAACTAAATGGTCTGTAACATCGTAGACTTGTTCATTTTGGGGGTGAACCTCTTGGACAATATGCAGATTTCCACTGGCTGTAGGGAAAATTTATATATTGATATAGATAGATATTCAATACATTATTGAATGTTTTGAGGGGAAATTGGAAGGATGTCCTTGAATTATCTGCCAATAAAATTTAAGGGGGAACATTTAAAAATGGTTAAAATGGTAAATTTTATGTTATGCAAATTTTAGCACAAGAAAAAAAGGTTTAAATCATGCTGTACAACTTAAATATGTATAATTTTTATTTGTCAATCATACTTCAATAAAGCCAGAAAAAAATTTCAAAAGAGAAAATACCAGAAAAATATGAGACAAACGTTCAACATCCTTTAAGGGAGTTCTGGTAGTAGCTTGAATAAATAATGCAATTACACCAAGAACTTTGATTATGGTATGGCACATCTACGTATCTCATGACCAGGAAACCTGAAATAGCTAGCCAGTATAAGAAAAGAAATCAGGCCACCCGTCAGATTTCATATTAATGAAGTGTGATTATAGTCGCTTGAAGAGTAAAAGTAATACTTCTTAATTTTTAATTTCAAGAGTTTCCACATACCTATCATGCTAGGATTATAAAATTTTAAGACAGGAAGAGATCATTTTTACAAATAAAGAATATTGATTGCAGGTGAGGATAAAGGATTTGCCCCAAATCACATTTGCTCCTCTAGAGTGTGGGTCTCAATCATCGATTCAACTAATTAATAGTTAGCACCTAATATGTGCCAGGCATGTGAGTTGTTGGGATTCTAAAGATGACTAGGACACTTGGACCCTGCCCCCCTGGGAGTGCCTGTCAAGCAGGGTGGCAGACCTAGTTGGATGACCATAATATAGTGTGAGGAGCACGATAATAGGAGTGTGGACTCCCTTCCCTGGCAGCACAGAAAGTGATTATCTCTTCTGAAGGGTTCTTTACGAGAAAGGGTAGAAAAGAGTTCATAAAAGAAGTTGCCCTTCAACCAGATCTCCATTCAAAAAGCAAACCAGGAAGGAAAAGGGGGCGTCAAACAGTAAGGAGTTCAATGTAGCTGTTGCACTCAAGGACGAGGGCAGCTGGGAGTAGGTGGGAGGAGAGAATGGAAAAAACACGCAGCTCACAGGGAAGGCAGGATTCCGGATGTCTAATCACCTTGTGCTAAATCACTTAGGTTTTATCCTGGAAGCCACAAAGACAAGACATGCAAGCTGGAGCGAGGATCTGTCTTCTAGAAAGATAACTCGCACTCACAGTGGGACGGAGGATGGATTACAAAGGAAGAAACCAGAGCCTGGGAGGCCCGTTACAAAGCTATGGTAGTGCTCAAGTCACTACTTTTATTTTCCTTCTCCAGCTAAGGCCTTTGGGGTTATGATTTTTCACCCTCCAGTACAAAGCCAAGATATCAAAATGTGACTACTGTTGCTGTTCAGTCTTGACTAGTCATTGGCTTCTCTTGAAGCTTATACCACCATGGAGGATAGAACATTCCTTTCACTTGCCCTCAAATACATCAAAATTTACTCCTGTCTCCATCCTGGACTTCCCTAGAGTGTATTCAATAGTATACAAATGAGAACAAAGAGTATATGGGTTTGCATCTGAAGATATAGATCTGGAAGGCATCTGCGAAGCAGGAAGCCATGGAAAAACTCAAATCACCCGGGGAAACATACAAAGCAAGAAGGAAAGAGGCTAAAGGGTGGACAAAGGATATTCAACCAGCGAAAGAAACTAATGAAAAGCATGCCAAGATATCCAATATCCACCTGATGTGACCCACAGATGTAAAAGGTCCCAAAGCTATACCAAACAGACAGGTTATTTGTATGTAACCCAAAATTCAGCTGCCTGGCTGACCCCAAGTCCTCTAGTCATCAGGGTCAATCTGCACTTCAAGATTAAAATTAGCCTGTGGAAGTGCAAATTGGTACAACCTGTATAGAGGGTAATTTGACAATAGCTATTAAGATTTAAGCACACCTATATGTGACTGAGCAATTCCACTCTTAGGGACTTATCCTGTAAACATATTAGCGCATTTGCAAAATTGCATTAAGTATAAGGATATTTATTACAGCTTTATTTATAAGCAAAATGTGAGAAAAATCTAAGTTTCCTTTAAAAAGGATTAAAGAAGTGATGGTACTTCTGGCCATGAAACACTATGCAGCCAAAAATTTTTTTAAAAAGAGTTCTATACATGGTAATACAAAAAGATATACTCAAGATGCATCATTAAGTGAAAAAAAAAGATGTGAGGAAGATTATATCAAATATGCTACCATCTGTGTGAGGGAAAAATAATGTATAAACTTACACGTTTATAAAATTTCTTGAAATATCTCTTAAAGGATACTCAAGAAATTGATAACAATGGGGGCCTGAGTTGCTAGAAAACTGAAAGCAGGATGCTTATTTTCACTGTATACTCTTTTTTACTTTTTGAATTTTATACCACGTGTATGTAATACTTGTTCCAAAAATAAAGTTAGTTTAAAAAATAATTCTTGGGCTAGCCCCAGTGGCCTAGTGGTTATATTCAGTGCACTCCACTTCAGTGGCCTAGGTTTGGTTCCCCGGGCATGGACCCACACCATTCATCTGTCAGTGGCCATGCTGTGGCGGTGGCTCACATACAAAAAAAGAGGAAGATTGGCAACAGATGTTAGCTCAGGAATCTTCCTCAGCAAAAAAATAAATAAATAAAAAATAATTCTTAAATTCGTAAGAATTTTTTTAAAGCAAGAAAACATTTACAAATGAGATGAAGAAAAATATTTTTATTAAAATGGCTCACTGTCCCATCCCATATGCAGGGAGAAATCTAATGCCCTTCCCGATATCTCCAAGGGTTCTTGGGGGGCAGAGGAGACTACCTAGTTACCTCGTATTCTGGTATCTTGATTTCACTGGATTCTTAGGCTCTACTCTGAATCTTGCCTCCTGCATACTGTGCCACTGGCTCTAATTCAGCCTGTTTTTTCCTTCAAAGCTCTCCTGTCCTGGTCATAGAGCTCTTTGCAAAACTTGCTTTCGTAGTAACACAGATGCAGAGGTCTTTTCTCCTTCCAGTTGGTGCACAATCAAAAACGTTGATGTATGAGTCCCAGCTACCTCCACAATAGAGAACAGTCATCCCAGTGGAACCAGCAGTCAGCCACAGCCACCGAGGCATCTAAAGCTTTGAAACTATGTGTGATTTCTATCAGTATCCTCTCATTGTCCTTCACTACCCTTTCTCAGAGTTCTGCCACTACTGGAGCATCTCTGTGGTGTGGCCATGTTACAAACCAAAGTCTTCCACTCTTGTCCTAATCCAGTACCCACAGTTTCTGGCAAGATATGGCCTCCTCCAGGGGCTCCACTGCTTGTCTACTTGCCTGCCCTACAGCATAGGCCCCATCTGTAGGGGATCCTCTCCCCGCAAACACAGCAGGAGAGGAACATTGGATCAATCAAAGCACATCTGCCAAGGACCACCTTTCCCCTTTCAGGAACTCTGTGGCCATAGATTTACAGGCTAATTTTCAGGATCCACTCTCACTTGCTATTTCTGGAATTTCTTGGTCTTGATCACTCTAGGAAGTTCCCACAATGCTGCATACACAATGCCCCCTTCTGCCTAAAACCTCCTTTCTTGAACTCTAGCTTCCAGGACTCTCTCAAGTAGTTTCAATAAGTTCTCTGACTTTGAAGTCTTGTTCAAGAACTAAAATATTCCACGCAGGTTAATTTATTAGCAACAGTTGGTTAAGGGTGGTAATTCCAGCAGAGATGTACTCCTGGCTCTGTTCTAGAGGGACGACTGAATCCAGTATGCAGCTGGGTACTGCATCAGAGTTCAAAACTGCTCTAGACAGGATCCCAAAACGTAACCCAGAAGTCAGTCACCCGGATGTCCACCAGTCCTCCAGCCTGCAGGGTTCACTCCACACCATGAGAGTTAAATTCAAATGACTCAGATACCATCCCATGTATGATAGGACACCCAGGATCCCGCCTACAATATCTCTGGAGATTCTTGAGAAAAATATATTTCTCTTCATCTCTTGTTCCAATGTCCTACTTCTGCGGAATTCTCAGTCTCTCTCGTGTATCACCCTCTGCAGCTTTCTCCACCCCAAAATTGTGTTTTCAAAGCACCCCACCCTTTGACCATTCCCTCTTATTCTTATCCTTCAAACTTACTAACTCTAGATCCCCTACTCCAGCTATTTTTGATCTCCTGGGGATCTTTAATCCACTGGCCTGACCGTTTTTTCACTTCCATCACCGCCCTTGTGTTTTCGCTTTCCTCCTCATTCATCTTTAGAGTCCATGATCCAGCACCACTCCCCTGAAATACCCTTAACCCTCTTGCCCGTCTCTTTCTTCTTTGCATTTGCCTGGAAAACCTCAACCCTGGCTAGACTCCTACATAGATATCTCTTGAGTGCCTATGAGCAGCTTCCATGATTGCAGAAAGTCACACAACCGTGCTGATTGTTGTCACATTAAATTTATGACCACAAATCCCAAATTGGGAATTAACACTGCCAGACAAGCCTGCTAGACATCCTAGCAAATCTCTTTACCCATTCTTGAAAAGGACCACTTTAGACCTTCTCCTCTGTGCTCAGATCTCCTTTGGTCCCTTTCCTCTCAGCTGATAACTTTATTTCATGCTTCATTGAGAACATTGATGTAATCATATAAAATGTTCACAAACTATTTCATTGATATTATAGGATCAAGAAAATAAATAGGCACATGAAAAGATGTTCAACATCACTAATCACCGGGGAAATGCGAATCAAAACTATACTGAAATATCACCTTACACCCGTTAGAATGGCTATAATCACCAAGACAAAAAATAAGAAATGTTGGAGAGGATGTGGAGGAAAGGGAACCCTCATACACTGCTGGTGGGAATGCAAACTGGTGCAGCTACTATAGAAAACAGTATGGAGAATTCTCAAAAAATTAAAAATAGAAATACCATACAACCCAGCTATCCCACTACTGGATAGATGTCCAAAGAACTTGAAATCAACAATTCAAAGAGACTTACGCATCCCCATGTTCACTGCAGTATTATTCATGATAGCCAAGACGTGGAAGCCACCCAAGTGCCCATCAACTGATGATTGGATAAAGAAGATGTGGTGTATATATATATATATGGAATATTACTCAGCCATAAAAAAAGACAAAATCGTCCCATTCGAAACAACATAGATGGACCTTGAGGGTATTACGTTAAGCAAAATAAGCCAGACAGAGAAAAACAAACACCATATGATTTCACTCATATATGGAAGGTAAACTAACACATGGACAAAGAAAACTGATTAGTGCTTAACAGAAGGGAATGGGGTTGGGGGGTGGGCATAAAGGGTAAATGGACGCATTTATGTGGTGACTGACAAATAATAATGCACAACTGAAATTTCACAATGTTATAAACTATTTTGACCTCAATAAAAGAAAAAAGTTAACAAAAAAAGAAATAATTACATTACTGTTGTTCAGTACCAGGATTTTCAGCATAAGAGAAAAGAGATAGAAACATAAAATAAAAGAAGTAAATAAATATCATGAACTTGTTAAGTTTGAATTGGAAATATTAATATGAACTTGATTTTTAAATCTATCTATCTATTGAAAGGTAGCAGAATATACCACCCCAAAATATGTCACTTTGGCATAAGTATTATTTTGAGCTGAAAGCAATTGAGAAGCAGATACAAGTAAAGCTCTCTACCCTCTTCCTAAAGCAGGACATAAATTTACAAAGGTGTCCGTCCTCTGCTCTCTACCAAGAAGGACGAAGGTTAATCCTGCAGGCAACTTTAGATACTTATCAATGGAGAAGGTATGGACTTAAATCTGCATAATAGGGGCTAGCCTGGTGGCTTAGTGGTTAAATTCGTGTGTTCCACTACGGTGGCCTGGGGTTCGCAGGTTCAGATCCTGGGTGCAGGCCTACTCACGGCTCATCAAGCCATGCTGAGGGGGCGTCCCATATAGAAGAGCTATAACTCTACAACTATGATACACAACAATGTACTGGGGCTCTGGGGAGGAAAAAAAAAAGAAAAAAGAGGAAGATTGGCAACAGATGTTAGCACAGGGCCACTCTTCCTCAAAAAAAAAAATCTGCGTAACAAATCACACTCTTGTTTACTATGCTTTTCCTGGTAACCTCACCATAATGATCTCATCTACACCTTTCTCTCTTTTGTCTTTAGCTGAAGATGGTATTTAAGCTAGAATTCTAAATCACCTTTGAGAGTTACTCATTTTTCTCTGAGGATCTCCCATGTATTCAGGAGGTATACATGTTAATAAACATCTGTTTGTTTTTCTCTTGTTAATCTGTCTTTTATTACAGGGGCCTCAGCCAAGAATTCACAGGACAGAGGGAAAATTGTTTTTCCTCCCCTACACTATCTATCTATCTATCTATCTACTAGCTTTAACCACTCAAAGGACCTAGAAGCAATCTTAGTGACAATGAGCATGCCTAGTATCCAGATTTTGTGTTCTAGATACCATCCCTCACTAAATGGAAGCAAGGCTCCTTGGAGAAATCGCCAATTTCAAGTCTGAGGCAGGGAGTACATGGTAAGGCTGGGATAAGTGCTACCATATGCTGTGTGCCTGATGAGGTAGAATTCGAGATTTTTCCTCGGTAAAGAAGCCAACAGCACATGTGCAGTTTATTGTATGTCAATAACACCTCAATAAAGTTGTTTTCTTAAACAGAAGGAAGGAGGAAGAGAACTATCTAACTCAACAGTTCTTCAAGTGTGGTCTGAAAATCTTGGGGGACCCCAAGATCCTTTCATGGGATCTGCAAGGTCAAAACTACTTTTATAACATTACTAAGATGTCATTTGCCTTTTTCCACTACTTACATTTGCACTGATGGTACTAAAGCAAAGGCGGGTAAAAACGCTGGCCCCTTAGCAGAAACCAAGGCACCAAACTGTGCTGGTAAAGTCATTGTATTCTTTATCATCATGCACTCACAGTAAAAACAAAATATAAAAAAAAAAAGGTAGATAAATGATGGATAAAAATAAAGCCATTTTTACTTAAAATCATTAATTGTATTATATCTCAACCCTAATTATACATCTTTTTAATACTCTATGTGACAAAATGGAAATAAAACATTTCTGCTGCATAACCAGAGTAGGATGGTTGCCCCAAGGGAAAGTACTTGTGTGACTGTGAGTTCTGAGTTGAACTAGCAGCTTTGTCATGGAATACTATTTTTACTTGAAAGAACTGACACACATACTACGATTATTTTGACTTGGGTATTTGGCACATTTTCTTTCTTTTTTTTAAAGATTTTATTTATTTTTATTTTTTCCCCCCAAAGCCCCAGTAGATAGTTGTATGTCATAGCTGCACATCCTTCTAGTTGCTGTATGTGGGACGCGGCCTCAGCATGGCCGGAGAAGCAGTGTGTTGGTGCGCGCCCGGGATCTGAACCCCGGGCCACCGGCAGCAGAGCGCACGCACTTAACCACTAAGCCATGGGGCCAGCCCTTGGCACATTTTCTCAAAGATAAATGAAGTGAGCCTGTCACTTTAAGGAAAACAACTGATGGTGTTGTTGCCAGTGATAAAATTTGAGCTTTTAAGCAAAAATTAGAATTTTGGAAAACTTGTGTCTGTCCCCTGTGAGCTTAACTCCTCAATACTGAAGGGCTTTCTGATGAGATCAATGATGATAACAACAAATGAGATTCTTTCCATATTGTTTAATGAGGTGTGTCAACATTTGGAAGATCTACACAATTTGATGGACCAGTATTTTCTATGTGACCAAAGCACAATATGACAAACTTATATATGGGTGAAAGATCCATTCAAAGTGCAAAATAGACAAATGGATTTGACATGATTTCAGATTCTACATTGCAACTAAGTTTTAAGAAAATACCACTTGTTGATGGGCTGGCCCTGTGGCTTAGCGGTTAAGTGCGCACGCTACACTGCTGGCGACCCGGGTTCAGATCCCGGGCGCGTACCGACGCACCACTTCTCCGGCCATGCTGAGGCCACGTCTGACATACAGCAACTAGAAGGATGTGCAGCTATGACATACAACTATCTACTGGGGCTTTGGGGGAAAATAAATAAATAAATAAAATTTAAAAAAAACAAAGAAAATACCATTTGTTGAGTTTTGCTGTGGTATCTAAGAATAATATCTAGGATTATCTAAAAAGGCTACTAAAATACTCCTCCATTTCCAACTACTTCAACCAAAACAACATATTGCAACAGATTGAAGGCAGAAGCAGATATGAGAATCCAGTGTCTCCTATCAGGCCAGATAGTAAAGAGATTTACGGAAGTGTAAAAGATCACTCTTCTCACTAAACACTTTTTATTTTGGAAAATACAGCTATTTTCCTAAAATATATTTCATTTGCATTAACAAGTATAGAGTTTATATTGTTATTTTAAAAATGAATTCATTAATATATATTTTTAAAGTTTCTCTATTTTAATTTCTCATATAGTAAACATAGATAAATAGAACTCCCACAAGGGCCGGCCCCGTGGCTTAGCGGTTAAGTGCGTGCACTCCGCTGCTGGCGGCCCGGGGTTCGGATCCCGGGCGTGCACTGATGCACCGCTTCTCCGGCCATGCTGAGGCCGCGTCCCACATGCAACAACTAGAAGGACGTGCAGCTATGACATACAACTATCCACTGGGGCATTGGGGAAATAAATAAATAAATAAATAAATAAATAAAAGAACTCCCATAATAAAAGTTCAATAATTTTTAAGAGTAAAAAGGGGTCCAGAGACCAAAAAGTTTGAGAACTGCTGGTTTAACTGAACAGAGAAAGTTACTTTAGAATGGATCTGTTTTTTGTTCAGGAAAAATCCATGAGTGGCCTTTATTAGTTATGCAAGTAGATGATGAACAGGCACCTGCTGCTCTGGGACTAAGGGTAAGAGGACATTTTGTAGCCTGAAGAAGGCTGTCCCTCAAGGTCTGGTATACAGAGGTGGTCACTGTGTGTAAATGTGCATGAGGACCAAGAAGCATCCTGGGAGGAAAGGGATCAAACCCTGACCCCTTCCCTGGGAGATTCAATGTCCTTGCAACCCCTCTGAAGGCTTGAGAACTGGTGGGATCAAAGGACGTCAAAGGCTTCAAAGGGGAACTCGCCACGATGGAGAATTCTGCACAGGTGATCCAGATCCCACCTCAGGGCCTAGAGGCAACAGAGGAGGAATAGCTCCCACAGAAGGTGAAACAGGATGGCACATCTCTCTGGACGAGCTACCTCATCCCAGCGGTTCAGCCTCGGGAATAATGACTGAACATGAATGTGAATTAGAAGGGCTGTTCCTTGGGAGCCCACATGTGGGCTCTGCAGAGACCTGTACTAGCAGAGGCATCATTCCAGCAACGGGAACCAGGCATGGGCTGAACCACTCTTGTGCAGTGAGATCACAGAGCAATGATGTAAGAAGCAGCAGCCCTATACCGGAGCCCACTGATGGACCCATTCAGTCCCCTAGCTCTTTCTCTGCCTGATGTTTGAGAGCAGAACTTAGCCTTTTGGAGTGAATAAGCCACTATAATTGTTGGATGATTGGTGGGGGGTGAGGAGAGCTTCCTTCCCTTATATTCGATAGCTTTTCTGGGGTTTTAATAGCCAGGAAAGCCAGGTATTATGACACTCATCTCAGTTGTGCTGAGTTCAAAGACTGCTTATTGTGGCAAAGCTCTCCTGCTCAGATCCCTCACTCCTCCAGGAAAAGTTTCCTACCTTAAGATTGCTGCCAGCCATGAATCCCTGCGGCTAGAATGTGGTTTTTTCCTCAGCAAAAAGGTGTTTCTGACTCTTCCACCTCTGTCAGTGTTGTCCCTTGTTATGGGGGTTCTTTTTATCCAGTTTCGAGTTCTCTCTAGGGGGTAATCGTTCCACAGGTAGTTGTAAATTTGTTGTGTCCGTGGGAAGAGGTGAGTTCAGAGTCCTCCTACGCCACCATCTTCCCAGCAATCCTCCAAGACAGCTTCAAAAGAGAGATTCTGGATTTCATGCAAATGCGTGGCCTCAATGGTTCAATAGAAAGGACAAACAAGGTGTCTGTAACAGCGTAGCAAGCTGGCAACCCAGGTATAGTAGTGCTGGATGCTGTGGTAGGCGGCTTGAAGGAGATACAATCCCTGGCCTCAAAGAGCTTACAGCTGCCAGAAAGAAACAAGAAAACAGGCATTTTATATCAGGAATAAGTACAGAGCGCTATGGAACAGATATAGGAGTACTCAGCCGAGTCTCAAAGGGGATGTTGGAACAGATTCCCACACTGCATTAATCAGGACATTTATTGCTACCTAGTAAAACAAGCCCTAAATGTCATTGATTTAACACAATAAATACTTATTTTTTGTTGAGCTGAGGCAGATTTCTTGGTACTCTCCTCCAAAGATGTCTCAGGGACCCAGGCAGCTTCCACGTTGTAACCACACAGCTTCAAGGCTACCCTAGCATCATCCAGCTGGCATACAGGGCAGGGGTGGGGTGGGGTGAGGATGATGGTACATAAGGGAAAGGCACATCAGATACTTAACAACTTGGGCCTGGAAGTAACACACATGACTTTCATTTACATTCCATCAGCCAGGACTAGCCACGAGGCCCCACCTAGATGCAAGAGTGATGGGTCTTGTAGGTTTCCTGGGCCCCAGGAAGAAAATGAAATGATGTGGTGAACACAGAGCATTGTCTCTGCCACACAGAAGAAGTGATTTCCAAGTTCAAGGATGAGGCAGGTGAGTGCAGAGGTAGAGCAATTCGGATAGAGGGCACTGAACATCAAAAAACCCAGAGGCGAAGGATCTTGGTGTGAAGTGGCTGGAATGAAAAATGTCAGGGCAGGTTGTGATAAGCCATGAGGCTGGAAAGGTAAGCAGAGCCTGTGCACCATGTAAATTAAAGTGGACTTTTATCCTGAGAGCAGTGGAAAGCCATTGAAGGGTTTTAGATGAGAGAGTGACATGATCATAGTTGTGCTTCTGGAAGACCGTTCTGGCTGCAGCATAGAGAACTGATTGGGAGGAGGGAAGACCAAAAGCAGGGAAGTCAGGTAGGAAGTTGTTGCAGTAATCTGGAAGAGAAACTCTGATCCAGGGTTGTTGCAATGGGCATGAGGAAGAGCAGCTGGATTTTAGAAAGAATTGGGGTAGTAAGTCAAGCATATCTGACGATTGTTTGAACAAGGAGTGGGAAGATGAGGGATAAGAAAGAGAACAAGGGTGGTGCCATTCTCTGAGACGGACAATTTTTTTAAAAAGAAAAAAAAAAAGCTATTTTAAGGGGAAATATGATATGCTTGTGTAACAGCTAAGGGAAGCCAAAAGGTATTTGAAAAGCTGGGGCTAAAGACAGATCTTAACTGGAGATGAAAGATGTGATAGTCATCAATATAGAGATGGTGCTTGAAACTATAATCATGGATTATCCAGAGAGAGTGTGAAGAGCCGGAACAGAAGAAGTGATTGTTGTTAAGTGTTTAACAATCAGCTCTCCAGCGAAAGAAGCCCTGATTTGTGGCATTTGCTGATGTCTGGGGTGTAAATACTCCCACTGTGGTCAATTTCAACCACCAGCTTGTCATCATAGAACATGGAGTTGTGAAGAGATGCACCCAACTGGTTCTTGAGAGCTGCTGCAAGCCGGCTCCAGCACACCACTGAATAGAAGAGAGCCTGGCATACAACCCTAGCTCAAATATTTAAGGGATGGTCAGAACAAAAGAAATCTGGAAAGAAGAAACCATCCTAGGAACCACAGAAAGAAAGAATGTGAAGGAGGAAATGATTGAGAACCCACACTCCTCCACACCGAAAAAATCAAATACAATGAAAGCCAAAAAGTGTCCATTGGATTTAGCACCAAAGAAGTCATTAATATCCTTGATAAGATCATTTTTGATGGAGACAGATGGCAATGGGCCTAGAGGATAATGTGAAATCAAGTGTTGGAAACCACAACTGTAGATAATTCTTGGACACCAGGAACCGTCAGGCTGGATTCTATTTTACAACAGAAAATAGAATAGGACCAACCATTCAAACTCATAAAGGCACAATCCTTCACTTCCTTCCATTCCACTCCCCCACACACATAAATGCCTAGATTTCTGTACTTCTATGCTTCTCAGAATGGACCTCAAATAAAGTGGTACTGTTTCCCCAGAAGGCATGGAAAAATGTATGGGGCGTGTGCTGGATTGTGCTATTGTCAACTTGGTTAACTACAATTCCCAGAATCCCCTTCCCTGTGTGTTCCAAGTTAGAAGGGGCCAGAAGAGGAACTTGAGTGAAATCTGGAAGGCAGAAGTGAAGCAGCAGCCATTATCTTCAGGAGGTCTACAGTCAGACAAGGGGAAGGAGAGATTCAGAGCTGCTTGTCAGGCCCCAGCTTGTCATCGTTCCCCTTCACTCTGCATCCAGATCATCTTCCCAAGTGTTGGCCCTGAGTCCAATAGCAGCCCCAGGGAAACCACCAGATGTCTGGATGCAGACCCACAGAGGCAACAGCTTCCCAAAAACCTGTCCATGAGCTCTCCCTTTGGGTACCACTTCAGGGCCTGAATGGTGCTTGGCCTCTCAGATTTCTCTGCAGCTCCAACTTGTCTGCCCACTCCAGGTGCTTCAGGCAGACTCTTCATTATCTCAGAAGATAATGACTCTTCTTTTGATCCTTCAAGCCTACTTCCAGATTTCCACTTCCTTGGTTTCTCTTACATTTGTGTAATGTCTCTAATTCCTAAAATTAATCCCTCTCTCCATAATGCTCTTTGTGGCTCTGCTTCCCTAATTGAACTCTCACTGATACAATTATTGGTACTGGGAGTAAAGTGCAGCCAGAACAAAAACTATAATATGTGGCTTTGGTTTGGGGATGGGGCAATGAGTAGAGGCTGGAAAAGAAGCAAGAAAACCATTAGCAAAGGCTGGAGAAATAGTAAAAGGATCATCAGTAGAAGGTGGAAATGTGGTGAAAAACTGCCATTGCAGGCTGGAAAGGGTGATCTGTGTTATATAGCAGTAAAACTACTGGCAACACTGTCACCAGTGGTAACTTAGAAAATAGAAAATGTTGGGCCAGTCCTGGTGGCCTAGTGGTTAAATTGGGCGCGCTCCACTTCGGTGGCCCGGGTTCAGTTCTTGGGCGCGGACCTACACCACTTGTCTGTTACCAGCCATGTGATGGTGGCAGCTCACATACAAAGAAAAGGGAAAGATTGGCAGGGGATGTTAGCTCAGGGAAAATCTTCCTTAGCAAAAAAAAAAAAGAAAATGTACCTAATAGACTTTAAGATCCAGCTACGGTGATTTCCAAGCAGAATGTTGAAAATACCAGTTGGTTAATCCTAGCTGCGTGTGATAAAGTCCTGCAGAGAGAGGGGGGCAAAAGAAGGAACTACAGTTTGCAAGCAGAATTTAGAAGAAATGGAAAATCCAGGACTTGCTTATGTTGGAAAAACAAAACTTCTTCAAATCTCCAGCTGATCCAGGCAGCAAAAGATTCTCAGAGTAAGAAATAGCCTCAGGGTGAATATCAAATCAAGAGTTGAGATACAAGACCCTTTGTAAAACTTCAGAAACACTGAAGGTGGTGCCTAGTAGATACTCTCCGTTACACAAAAGGGCTTCTAGGAATCTTAAGGACCTTATCCCAGAGAGGCCTATCCCCAAATAGCTATGAATAAGCCCACAGGGTGGGCCTGTCTCAAAAAGAATTGTGAATGTGACTTCTATCTAATGGAGCAGACTATAAATCTGATACATAGAAAGCCCATAATGTTTCTTAAGGGACTTGTATCAGCTCAGCTAGAATAAGAGACTGATATTGTCCAAACTGCAAGTATCCCTCTAAGCCCCCAAGTTTCTATGGGTAGGAAGCAGGCTGAGGAAACCACTTAGCCACAAACACAGGTTATTTTTTATGGAAAATATGATATATCAGAAAGTAGAGCCAAAATCCCCCAGGGTAGAACTAAGAGCCTCAAAGAACAATGGACTAGAAAGCCACTCCACAGAGAAGAACCGGGCCCTAATTAAGGAACATTCCCTGTCCCCCAGAGTAGGGGCATCTGGCAACGTGCCTAGTTGGATTTCAGAATCGCTATGAACCAGTCATTACTATGTTCCTCCTGTTTTTCCTCTTTTTGAATAGAAGTGTTGGGCCGGCCCCGTGGCTTAGCGGTTAGGTGCGCGCGCTCTGCTGTTGGAGGCCCGGGTTCGGATCCAGGGCACGCACTGATGCACTGCTTCTCCGGCCATGCTGAGGCCGTGTCTCACATACAGCAACTGGAGGGATGTGCAGCTATGACATGCAACTATCTACTGGGGCTTTGGGGGGAAAAAAATAAATAAAATCTTTGAAT
This sequence comes from Diceros bicornis minor, assembly GCF_020826845.1. Taxonomy (NCBI): domain Eukaryota; kingdom Metazoa; phylum Chordata; class Mammalia; order Perissodactyla; family Rhinocerotidae; genus Diceros; species Diceros bicornis. The sequence continues at coordinate 21,150,272 of NC_080775.1, forward strand.
AGAAGTGTCCATTACGTAGGTGGGGAGCAGATAACACACCTTTAAACTTACAGATCTTTGGGTTTTTTGTGTGTGTGAGGAAGATAAGCCCTGAGCTAATATCCATGCCAATCCTCCTCTTTTTGCTGAGGAAGACTGGCCCTGAGCTAACATCTATTGCCAACGCTCCTCCTTTGTTTTCCCTTTTTCTCCGCAAAGCCCCAGTAGATAGCTATACATCATAGTTGCACATCCTTCTTAGTTGCTGTATGTGGGACGCCGCCTCAGCATGGCCCGACAAGCAGTGCGTTGGTGCATGCCTGGGATCCAAACCCGGGCCACCAGTAGCAGAGCGCACACACTTAACTGCTAAGCCATGGGGTTGGCCCCAGATCTTGGGTTAATAACAGCCATACCCAGCAGTTCATCAAAAAATTAAAAATAGAATTACCATATGATCCAGCAATTCTACCTCTGGGTATATACCCAAAAAAATTAAAAGTAGGGACACAAACAGATATTCGTACTCTTATGTTTGTAGCAGCATTATTCACAATAGCCAAAAAGGGGAAGCAACCCAAATGTCCATCAGCATAAGAATAGATAAATAAAATGTGGTACATACATACAATGAAATATTATTCAGCCTTAAAAAGGAAGAAAATTCTGACACGTGCTTCAACATGAATGAAACGTGAAGACATATGCTAAGTGAAATAAGCCAGTCACAAAAGGATAAATGCTGTATGATTCCACTTTTATAAGGTACTGAGAGTAGTCAAATACATAGAGACAGAAAGTAGAATGGTGGTTGCCAGGGGCTGTGGGGTGGGGTCAATAGGGAGTTATTGTTTAATGTGTACAGGGTTTTAGTTTTGCGTGATGAAAAAAGTTCTGGAGATGGATAGTAGTGACAGTTGTAAACAATGTGAATGTACTTAACACCACGGAACCATACATTTAAAAATGGTTAAAATGGTAAATTTTATGTAAGTTACATTTTACCACAATTTAAAAAAAAAGAATAGCCACACCCAAGGAGCCTTAGCCACATTCAGATCTGGTGCAGATCAAAAGATAGTGAACTTCAAGTCCGACGCAATAATTGGCATGAGAATTGTGGGAGTCTTGGGATGTGGACAGCATATTTTACATGCAGGAGGAGTGTGAATAATTTGTAGCCAGAGCAGGACTTCCATAAACTGCAAAAAATTGGCCACAAATTCTTCTCAGTGCTGCACACGTGTTCCTTTGCTATGTGACTTTCCAGTGCCTCCCATCAAGAGCTGGAGCCCATTTTTCTACCCTTTGAATCTAAACTTGGCCATGTGACTTTCTTTGGCCAACAGGACATTAGCCCAGGTAAAGTAAGCAGAGGCTTGAAAAACACATGTATTGGGGCTGACGTTCCTTGCTGCTGGGAACCCTCTAACTACCATGTAAAGAAGCCCAGGTTAGCCTCCTAGAAGATGAAAGACCCCATGGAGAGAAACCCAGCCATCCCAGTTGTCTCAGTGGAGGGTCCAGACATGTGAGGGAGACCATTCTAGACCATTCAATCTGGCTCAGACTAGAAGACCCATAGCCCAACCCAGTGACTCATGAGAAACAATAAATGTTTTTTGTTTTAAGCTACTAAGTTTTGGCTGATTTCTTACTCAGCAAGGAGCTAACTGATGCAGGATGGTTTTAGAGTTGTCAAATGACTGGGCAAATTCTATTGGCGTTTAGTTGGTGGGGACCAGGTTTGTTAAATGTCCAGCAATGCACACACGCAGTCCTGCATAATGAAGAATCATCCCACACAATTGCCAATAGTGTCCCCACTGAAGAACCCTGGAACCATGCCTGAGCACCTCTTGGAAGAGGGAAGAGTTAAAGGAAATTAATATTTATCGAGAGCCTTATCTGTATCAGACATTTTACACGCATTACTTCATTGATTCTCCACAACAACCTTCTACAATTAGCTCCAATTAACAGATAAGAAAACTGAGACTCAGAGAGGTAACTTGGTTGTCTCATGTTATGTAGCTAATAAGTAGTAGCACCAGGACTTGAACCCATGTCTGTCAAACATCACATCAGAGAGGACTTCCCTGCCCCCCTACTCTAAGAAACCCTCCACACCCACCACCATCACTCTTTATTACATTACTCTTTTCTTTCTTTCATAGCACTTATCTCTACCTGAAATCAGCATGTTTGTTTACTTGTTGTCATAAGCCGCCTTCCAGAACAACTCCCATAGAAGCAGGACTTTGCGGGATTTATTCACCACTACATCTCCAATGTCTAGAACAGATGAAAAACAATCAGCGAATTATTGGTGAATGAATGAAGTGAATGAATGGCTTTCCATTAAACCCAGATGCCTATGCCTCATGGAGGCTGGTTTCTCTCAGCTTTTGTTCCTATTAGTCTCGACTCCCTTCTCTTCTCCACTGGCTCTGATTAATATGGCGCAGTCTGAGACCTCTGACACGACTAAAGGAACTTCAGAAATCCTCTGACACAATCCCCTCATTTTCCAAGTAAAAAAAAGAGGTTCATTGACGTTTCCTCAGGGATATGCATTCTCAAGCCACATGTTGGTGTCAACACTTCTGTTGCTTTCCTGAACCTGTTTATTCATCTTTAAAATGTGGATAATAACCACCTTGCCTGCTTCACCGGGTTGCCCTGTGGATGATATAAAATAACGTGACTTCCTTAAACCTCGCCAACCGCAGGGATGAAAATCAAACGTCACTATGACAATCACAGAATGTAACCTTGGGCCCACGGTAGCTTCACAAATGCTAACTCAGGCTCTTAAAGAACTGAGAGCTCTTTGATTTGATCACAAATTAGACACCTGCTATATCAACAAATTCTCTCTCAACTTTATACGATTGTAATAATTGCAGACAAGAAGACAAGTATGGTTTGTGATAATTGCAGACAAGAAGACAAGTATGGTTATCTATTGCTATGTAACAAACCACCATAAAGCTTGAAACAACAATTTTTATTATTCATGATTCTGTTGGCTGTGCGGTTCTTCTGCTGATTTGGCTCATGTGTGGGGCGGCATTCAGCTAGGTGTGTAATGAGTGTACTGGGGGCTGGGCTCAGGGCACAGCTGGGGTAGCTGAGCCCCTCTCTCTCCACGTGGTCTTTCACCTGGGCTTCTGTGTGGCATGGCGTTCCAAGAAGACAAAGGTGGAAGCTGCAAAGCTTCTTGAGGCCTCAATTCCTGGGAACTTGCACAACATCACTTCCACCATATCTGTTTTGTCAAAGTAAGCCACAAAGTCCAGCCCACATTACAGAGGGTGAAGAGATTCCACTTCCGGATGGCAGCAGCAAAGTCCCATGGCAAAGGGCTGTGCATTCTGGAATGGGATGAACTGGTAGCCATTAAAACAACTGTTGTAATTCCACATTCTATTATTTTCATAGCTCAGACAAACATAAGTATCGTTAATAATATAATTCTGATTTCTAAAACATGAAGGAAAGCGATACTCAAAACAAAGCTATCCTCAAATAGCTTTGCTGTAAGATTTTTTATAAAATCAATTCTCAAATAACTTTATTATAAGATTGTTAGAAAAATCTACAAATGTTTATCCTTGCCCCTACACATACACACACCAGGAGTGGTTCTCCCTCACCACTGGCCATTCAATTTCTGGTTCTTTTTGATGTAAAAACCCTCCCTCTGCTTTCTAGTTAGGTACGGCAATGCCTTCATCAGTACTGGAGTTGGCAGTCACCGAAGTCTCCTATTTTGGCCAATTCACCTAGAATATTAAGTCCCCTGAGATAAGCTGTCAAAGGCCACACTCCTGAAACTGCCTACTGCATTTTTTTCCACACTTGTTGGGAAGAGCAAGCCTCCCAGGGGGCAAAGCAATCTCCTCTGAATCTAGGAGGGGAACAAACCCGGGCAGAGCTGGTCTCTGACATGCAGCTTCTGGTGAAATCTACAAAACTCCTTTTAAATAGCCATGTAGGCATTAACTTTTATTGGGGCCTTTTTTGTTGCTCAATGATTTTTGGAGCCAACGGATATTTTGTAAGAACTAAAAAAACACCTAAATTTATTCCGGGGGAATATTCCTCAATTTTTTTTTCTTAATCAGCAAAAGAAATGCAAACTACTTCCTTCCTCTACTTTTAACCATTTGTTAAAGAACTTGGACAGGCTCAGCTCAAGTCTCAAACAACTATTGTTGAAGATAACATTTGTTTTTGCATGTCTTGAAAATGTTGGTATCTGTCATTGTAGTCAAAAGAAGCCAAAAATCTGGTGAAAACAAGATGGGTCCAGAATAAGAAAACAATTAACTACAGTAAGTAAGCTTTCTGAGTTATCCATAAATACTTCTAAATTTGAATGACTATTTTCATCAAAACATTACCTCTGAGATTTTATGATTACTGTATTTGGTACTATTAACTCAGCCAATAACATTTGTCCACAAGAAAATAAAACGAAATATGTGGAAGGAGAAGTTGATGGCAAAATAATAAGTTGACAAATTTTCCACTCAAAAGGAAAAATAACAGAAAACAAATTTCTATGAAAAATTAAGCAGAATTTAAATTTATTTTAATTTTTCTTTCTTTTTTTTTTTTTTTGTGAGGAAGATCAGCCCTGAGCTAATATCCATACTAATCCTCCTCTTTTTGCTGAGGAAGACTGGCTCTGAGCTAACATCTATCGCCAATCCTCCTCCTTTTTTCCCCCAAAGCCCCAGTATATAGTTGTATGTCATAGTTGCACATCCTTCTGGTTGCTGTATGTGGGATGCGGCCTCAGCATGGCTGGAGAAGTGGTGCGTCGGTGCACCCCCAGGATCCGAACCTGGGCCGCCAGTAGCAGAGCGTGCGCACTTAACCGCTACACCACAGGGCCGGCCCCTATTTTAATTTTTCTATTGAGTCTAATATACTATTTCTCATTAGTACTTTTTAAATTCTTATAATGTACAATGAATTATTTAATGAAAGCTATCAAATATTTTCATATAGGGAAGATGCCAGGGTTCCAATCAATTTTATTTAATTTATCAACAGTCATGTTTACGTACATAAATCCACACGTATATTATGAATAGAATTTATTTGAAATTCTCCTATATTTAAAAATTGTGAACTTTTAGATAACATGCACAGGGCCGGCCCTGTGGCTTGGCGGTTGAGTGCACGCACTCTGCTGCTGGCGGCCCTGGTTCGGATCCCTGGCGTGCACTGACGCACCGCTTCTCCGGCCATGCTGGGGCGGCATCCCACATGCAGCAACTGGAAGGATGTGCAGCTATGACATACAACTGTCTGCTGGGGCTTTGGGGGAAAAAAAAAAATAGATAACATGCACATTTTTCCCATTCATCTTAATATATTGGGTATAATTGTTCATCTAAGGTACACTTGATTTTCTTTTTTGGGGCTGCTGTTGTTCAGATTTTTTATTTATATAGTCAAACACTAACTTTGAAGCTTCTGGATATATCTGTCTGATATATCACTTCTTCTAAGGGTTTCCCCCAGAGCTCTATAAATCTGCAATGAGAAGGAAGCATGGGCAAGTGAGTCAGAAAAATGTCCAGGAATGAATCCTTCCTAAAGATCACACACAACTGGATATTTCGCATTTTAACTTATTCTTGTTATCTCCAAAGGGTCAGGCATTAAGCTTTCACTCGTCCTGATGACCTTAATTAGACTTGTTCTAGATTTCTGAAGACTGTAAAATGAGGAAACTTTCATTTAAAAAAAATTAAAATCCCCTGGATGGTTTCCCAAAGCACATCTCACGTTACTTAAGACTTGATTATTTCAGCTAGTTGGATACATCATATCCACAGCTCTAGCCAGGTCTGTAAGAGTTCTGTGACTGATGCCTAATGCAACCAATTTTCACTCTGGCAGAACAAATTCAAGTTCTAACACTAACTTGAATTCCAGTTTCCTTTGGACGCCAGGAACCAGATCCTTTAAGAAGAAAATGTATCTCAAAGCATCTGCCTGTTAAGCGATATTCCATTTATATCATCTAAATAGCTGGCAGGAACAACCGACTAAAGTCAAACCTGAAATAGAAAACAAATAGTTTTTTAATTACTGAATTTGCTTTATTCTCTTTTTAGCCTTCTTTCCCTTTTCTCTTTCTTGGCCTCAATTTTCTGCAAAACTTCCTCTATCTCAACTGAAGACCACAGACCTTTTGTAAACAGGAACAAATGTCTCAGTGCATTCACCCACCTACACTAACAATCATATTACAGTCACAGTCCATTAACTGTCGCTCACATTTTTATTACCCTACCTCTGATGAACATTGATGCACTTGGGCGTCTTCCTCCGCACTGGAAGGAAAAATAATAATTTAGATAGAATTCTAAAAGTTAGCATGTTTTGTCAATAGCTTCATTGTTCCGTGTCCATTCATCATATCTCGCCTGCTATTGAAATCTTTCCTTACTTTCCAACATTATTAAAGTGAGTCATTATCAAAGCCATCTCAAAAAGAGATACCCCTGCAACTTCTAAGATACTGTCAACTAAGAATCACATTTTTCACTCCTTCAAATTGTATTGTATTTTCAAGCTTCTGAAACAAATATAATATTTTTGCATATTTCCTAAGACAGAATTTCATGTAGACAACGATGGGATAGGAAAGATGATATTGATCTAATGATGTTGGCATTGCCCCTAGATAACTGTGCCCCTCTGAGAAAACCAGCTGCGGTTTTCTTATTATCAGAACACATTAAAGCGCATGTTCTGGAGTCCTATATGTCTAACATTTGAGAGAGAAAAATCACTGGAAAAACAACTTAATAGTTATATTTTCATTTAGTTTCATTAAAATATAGTGCACACACATTTTTTATAATAACATATTATTCTACAAGGCCACTTAGGGGGTTATTGTATTGTTTCAGTTTTCACAAAAATCAGATTTAATTAAAGCTTCATGAAAAGACCAAAAACACAAATTATTCCACAGTTCCTAATTTCCCAACCCCTCCTTCAGTAGGAGTTACTTAAGTAATTTGAACCGGATAGGTCACGTTGTTGGAGTAACAGCTCAGTGAATTAGCCTCTCTATACGGAACACATGCACTGTTTTAGTCATTTTCGATTAATATGAAATTCTTTTGCCAAAATGTGACTGCAAATGGGAAGCCATCCTTCTGAACAGTTGAAACAACTATGGTTCTTTTTTTATTATTTGTTAATATTTTGATATAAAAATACTGTTTAAACCGTTTATTAATGCTATTTTCCATTTAATCACAAAGAAATAAATTCAAAGCAAAGATGATTGCTATATTGGTTTACCAAACATCCCTGATGAAGCACGCACACAGGGAGGGACAAAAGGAGATCCTCAACAGTGTTCTGAACTTCCATGGAGACTTAAAACGTGGGCGTGGATTTACAGACCATACATTAGAGGCTGATGAGGGAAAAGTCTGCACGTGATGTATATTCTCTGTGTGTGTTCATGTGTGGGAAAGAAAGCAAGCCAGAAAGAGAGGAAAAGAGCCACAATCGGATAGTGAGAGTTCTCTTCTTAGGAGATTTATTAATGAGGAGTAGAGAGAAAGATAACTCAGGACTCTTCTCTCTGGTGACATACAATATTAAAAAAAAAAAATCAGCCACTATATATAATTTACTATAGAATCTCTTGTCTTGGAAATAAACTAGAGGGAATACAAGCTCTGTTGCATGTGCATGTATACACACAGTTTCTCTTCTGAAATTTTTATCTCAAATCTGCTTTAAATCAAAATGAGCTGAGCTTCAAACAGGGGCTGAGTGAGAAAGCACCTTCTAAAAACTTTGCTCCACCCAGCAAATGCTTTAAAGGTGAACTAATGCTCAGTATCTCTCCCTTACATAACCCTGCTCCAAGGAGGACCGCCTCTCTGCACTTTGAGTTTGAAAGTGCTAGGGTTCTAAAGAACAAAGAAGGAAAGCCTTCTCCATTCTTCTTTCCCTCCCTCCCTCTCCACAATCTGACCACTCCATTTTTCCTAGTTTTTCTTGTTAAATAAGGTCTCTCTCCTTTCGTCTCCCTTCCCTCTTCCTACCTCCATGACCACAGTTTGATTAAAACTTATTTTCCACGTAGGACCCTTAACACATCAACGTGGGAAGGGGACACCCACAATCCTGGGACTCGGCCCACCTGACCCGGGCGGCCTCCTGTCCTCCCTGCGCCCTCTGCTCTTCTCGCTTCTCTGGGGTTCCCCCGAGGGATGCGCACCCTCGGCAGGGCGCGCGGTAAGCTGCGAGTTTGCTCTGGCGCCGTGAAGTGTGTCTACCAACTTCTGCTTTTCCCCAGGGAAAACTGCGAGACTTGAAGCGCGCCTTCCAAGGCTTCTTCTGGTCAGCTCGGGGGTTCCTGAGCCCCGGGACTGGCGGCCCAAACCCCTCCTCTTCCCGCCCTGGGAGGAACCTGAATCTGGGGCCCATTCAGTGCGCTCGGAGCCCCCGACACCCAAGGGCCCACACCTGCCCTGCAGCCCGAGGGAGAAAGCTTGCATGGAGCTTTCCGGATGGGGCGTGCATGGAGCGGACGGCCTGACCTGTGGAGAGGAGAGACGCGGGGGGAGACCCAGGCCGGGAGAAGCTGGGGAAGCGCGTGGTGAGAGGGGCACAGTGCGGACTGCCCCACGCGCTGGGGGCGCCACCGCGCCTCCTGTGCGCCGCAGTCCAGGCCCGGAGCGAGCAAACGTGAGCGCGGAGCGGGCTTTTTGTTGAGAAGGAAAAACATCGGGAAAGTCAGTCAGCTCGCGCATTTGTTTTGGCTTTTCGTCTGTTTGCCTCCCAATTAAAAAGTGGCCGCCTAGGCGACAGCTTTGCGGTTTTCACAGTGTAAAACGGATTAGAGGAAAAGCTCCAGCCCCTCTCGACTTTCGCTTGCGGTTTGCAACCCCCGGGGCGGATGCGACCTTGCGGCACCTGCACAAGCGAGCTTCTCTCGCGGCGGCGGGACCCGCGGCCCCGGCATCCCTGGGGCGGGGCCCGACAGGGCGGAGCCAAGGCCGCGCGCCCCGGGGAACGGAGGTTCCCACGGTGCGGGTAAACTTCACGCCGGGGAGCGCCTCCCCTCCCCCGCGCCCTCCCCGTGCTCTCAGCTCTCCTCCGCGGCTCCAGGTCCTCAGTGTGCAGGGATCCCCTCTCCAGGACGCGGAGGAGGGAAGAGTAAAGCAAAGGAATTTACTGCAGATAGCACCGGAACGAGAGCTGGCTTGTTCATGTCCTGCTCTGTGCTCGTAGGTTTTCCCCAAGAATCCAGAGTTCACTGAGGGCACTTATATCCAAGAAACGATGAGTTCACACACACATTTAGTTAAAAAGAAAAAAAGGAAGAAAACAACCCTGCTCTTCGATCCTCTCCACGTTCCCAGCTTTCACCACATATACAAGGCGTCCGGGCGAGAGGAGGCTGAAGCCGGGGGCGCCGGAGATGCGCACGGAGGGGTTACCTGCGGGTAACCCCGCCGCCCCTCCCCGGCCTCTTGCACCCGTGCCTGCCCACAAGTGTGCGTGGTGTGGGCACAAATGCGATTCCCGGACCGGCCAGTCTCATCCTGAACACTTCGATCCGAAAGACCCATGGACAGGTCAACCCTCGGCGACCCTTTCCTGCTGGCCTTCTGCTTTTAATAAACGAAAATGAAAGTTTGCTTTCAGGTTAAAGAAACGCCGTTTTGGTCTTTTCACCCTGACGCGTGACTTATGCATCCTTTTAAACCAGCGGGGAATTGTTCATTGTAACTGTCGAAATCGATACTGGGGCATCCGCGGAGAGGTCCTGCGGGGAGTAGGGCCAAGGGATTAAGGAAACAGCAGCAGGGACCAGCAGACTCCGACCGTTCTGGACAGTCACGCCCGCTTCTCGAGGGAGACTTGCAGCCGGTGGCACACGGCCGCGGGAGAGCCGAACGCGCGAGTGGGGAACGAGGCCGGTTCCACCTTAAGAGTCCGCGCCGCGGGCGGCTGCAGAGGCGCCCGGCACCTGCAGGAGGCGCTGCTGCCCCGCGGTTCCGCCCGCGCCGCCGGCCTCGCAGCTCCCGGGCCTCTGTCCTTGGAGGGGGTGGGGACGCTGGGGGAGGAAGGGAGTGAGTGCAACCGTTAGGTAAGGAACCCGAGCCCTCCCGGATTTTGAAGCGGCCTCAGCGAGGCGTTTGCTGGAGGGAGCTTTCCGTCATACGGGGCGAGAGGAAATGCGGGGAGGCGCCCTCCCCTGCCCCCACCGCCTGCCTTCCTGCCTCCCTCCACCTCCGCTCCCCGACCCCGACCGTGCTTCCCAGACCCTTTGTTCTCGAGGTTGGGAGCTGCTGGGTGGGGGTTCCCCGGGGAAGAGGTCCCCCTGCGCCACTCGGAAGGGAAGGGACTCGCCTCCGCCCCCACCTCCCCAGCTGGCTTCTCCTCGCCCCACGGCCCCTTCCGTCGCGTCCTAATGCTCCCTTCTCGACCCCGACTCCCCCAGCTCGCGAGCTCCGGCTCCCAGGCCTTCACCCTCCGTGCACCCGCCTCCTTTCCCACTTCGCCACCTCTGAGGTCTCGGGGAAGAGGGTGGGAGAGGCAGGCGTGAGAGTGTGGAGAATCCACAGCGCCTTCGCCATGCGGAGAGTCCCCAGGGACCCTTTTAGGCCCTGACCCCAGGGACCCGCCAGAGAGGAAGGGGTTTCCCGGCGCCGCCGCAGGGCAGAGGGCCCGCGCCCCCACCGCGTCCCTGCGGAGCCCCAGGCACACGGCCCCACCCGCCCGGGCAGCCAGGCCTCACCGTCGGGACCCGAGCCCCCCCAGTTGGAGAGAAGGGGACACCGTAGCTCGCGCCCCGGGGAGGCGAATTGCACACGAACGCCCCCTTCCTCCCCCAACCCAGCCTCTCGGGCGCCACCTGCATCGCCTCTCCGCCGCGCGCGCCCCCGGGGGCTGCGGCGATTGTATCTTCCTGAGTACAGTGACAATTGTGCTCTGCTGAATTTCTTACTGGGCGAAGGCGTTGCAGAGGGAAGCCAGGGGACGGGGATGCGGGGGGAGGGGAGAAGCTGGGGCGGGAAAGTGAGCGGAGAGGTGGGAGGACGGGGCTGGGCGGCCGAGCCGTGTGGGGCCTCCCGGAGCCCCGAGTCCGAGGTCACCAGCAGGACTGCCCCGCAGGCCCACGCCCCGGCACGGGCGCCGAAGCCCAGCGGCCGGGCCCTACACGTCCTCAGCTCTGTGGATGCGCCATCGCAGAGTGCCCTCCACGCACCCCGCACGCTTGCGACCGTGGAGGGGGTTCCGCACGAGCCGGGTCACAAAGCGGGTGTCCTCCTCCCCGCGGAGAAGTGGACGCGGCTCGGGGCAGTCTTCTCGAGGCTTCCTAGAGTACCCTCCGGCCTCTCGGCTTGACCCTGGACCTCACTGGCTAGTGGAGAGCTGCGCCGGCAGTTCTCTCGGCAGCGGGTTCCCCGGGACACACCCCGTCCCCACCCCCGAGAGCTGGCGGCCAGCTCGGGATGCCAGGCGGCCGGGCGGGCGCCCTGCCAAATTCCGCGTTCCTCTCCAGGAGACGGGGAGTTGCGTCCCAGGCTCGGGAAAGCCCGCAGTTTGGGCTTGGGACTCGCTTGCAAAGCCCCCCCAAGGCGCCAGGGACGCCTCTGCAGGTTGAATTCCTGCTCCGTATCACTTCAGTTTTAATTAATCTTTTAAAACACCGCTGTCACGTCGCTTGCAGAAAATTAATCAAACCTGAATCCTTGTTGCATAGCAAGAATTTCGATCCGAGTCTTTTAAAAAGGACTTGACTTTGCAAAGTCACGTCTTTTACGGTTCCTTCATTCCCCCTTTAGCAAGGGAAATATTGCAAAAGTCAAGACATGTTTGTTTGGTTCTTTCTATTTTCAAAATGAAACTTTGCTTATTTCTGATCTTTATTTTCTGTCTTTGAACAAAAAATAACGAGATAAATTGCCTACTTCTATTAATTCAAAATATAATTACTTTGAATGATCTTTGAGTCCAGATAAACTAAGATAATCTTAATTTTAATGTGACACGACCCCTATTTTTCCTTGTGAATAATGAGAATAAAGCAGTCATTAATTAATACCAAGATATCTCCATACAAGATGGTATCTGGTCTCGCTGAGACGCTGAAACATCAGTTGTATTAGTAATTGATACTGTATAATTGAACATGAAGATAGTCGTCTATTTTTAACCTCAAAGCTCAGAGTTTATTTGGTGATTACTGAGCTCCTAATAATTAATTTTTGTTCCTTCTTGCTGCATAAATAATTCTTATGATTCCCAGTTCCCATGCAACACAGAAGCTTCTCATTAAAATCCACCCATCAAAATATAAGATTATGAAGCTGTATTGTGCAGCCAATCTTTCTATTCCATTATTTATAACATATTTTCTCTATTTTTATATCTTCCTGTTACATTCCCCTTGCTGTAACTTACCTACTAAAAGATAGGAGAATATAACTATAATGTCTTTTACCACAGCTTTGTCTTTCTGTGTTCTGTTTGTTCAGTTTAACATACAATACTTAAGACTTCCAGTCTTTCAAGTTTCTGAGATTTGAGGGTAAGTTCCACTGAAGAATCAAAATTTTTTGTGTAGCGAAGTTGCCATAGATTATACTCCCACCTAACACACAGCCCAAATTATCTCACACTTTTCTGTGGTTAAAAATAGACTTTGCTCAAACACATTCCATTTTTCCAACATGAATTGAAGATCAGCTCTTGACAATTTCCTGGGTTAAATTTACATGTTAACACAACTTTTGACATTAAAAAAAATCCCCCCCCCCAGAAATAGAGAAGTCTTCCAAATAGTAATGGAAATTTAGACCCCACCTTTAAGATATCTAATTATTTCTTAGCATCAATTTGCTAATGATCCTCAATTTTGATCCAGTGGAGGGGGATTATATTTTTCTCATGCATGCAAAAAAGCTCCCTATATATCTCTCCAGTATGTCTCCCCAGATAAGTATAAAATATTTTATACTATGTAAATATTCTTAGTACCTACCCTACCAAACCCTTACGCTTAATTGTCAGTGCTATTCCTAAAGTGATGAAAAGAATATCGGTTTTCCACTTTTATTTCCCCCTTAGAACAATTAAAACTTTAGGTCAATGTATGGTGGAGTGATTCTCTCCTCTTGGATTTTATATTTTCCCACTATAATTTAGACTGAAATGGGATTAAAACAGGATCTAGAGTTCTAATCTTGGTTGATGTTTTGGTGTATTCACCGTAATGAGTCCTATTCCCTGGGGTCATGAAGCTCCCAAATGTCAATCAAGCAAAAAGATTCAGAAATGCCATTGTTCCACTCCCACGTCACTCGCCTTCCTCTCATTTTATTTAACAATACCGGAGTTCTCTGATCACTCATTCGGAATATGAGGCATTATCTGGGGAAAATTCACAAAGTGTCTTGATCTTTCTTTGAGAGATACTGTTAAGGGGTTTCTGCAAACCAGAAAGTGCTTGTTTATATTTCTGTCTTTGGACCGCACTACGGATGGAAAGAACCAATGAATACAGCTTGAAAGAAAACCATACCGTAAATCCGTCAAAAATTAATTCGTCCAGTTGAATGTTACATTTCTATTTTCGCGTTGGAAGCACCCTGACTTGTCACCGGAGAAGTATGACCGGGTCTGGGTCCAGTTGACATGCCCCCACTTTCAACCCCGTCTATTTTACCCCATTTAATAATACTAATGTGTTTAGTCTACACTAGTTAACCAAGAATTTATTTGGGGGCGAGGAAGAGCCAACCTTTGCCCCGGGAGCTCTACCCACCCTACTCAGACACGTCCAGGAGCCTCCGCAACTCGCATTTCCCATCGGCAGCCCGGGGTCGTCTATGCCTCAGTTCCAGCTCCGGGACAATTCCCAAAGCCAAAGGCGCTGAGTGTGTTACTCGCTCCGAGGAGCCCAAATTAATAATCAACTTAACTTATAGAGGCTTTGAGCCTTCATCCTGAGTTCCCTGAAGACTCCCAGCGCGGAGCCCGGCTCCGGCGAGGACTTCCCTGCAGGGAGGCAGGCGTGCAGGGACGATTTCTTGGGAAAAGCTGTCGCTTGCGTCTTTCACCTAGAGGGCTGGGGGGAAGGAGGCACGAACCAACCCTCCCGCTGTGGGTTCTCACATCGGGATTCATCCAAAATCACGACAGCCGCTCTGGCTGTGTGTCCTGGACGCGCATTCATACACAAATGCTCGCGTTTGCAGCTCCCATCCCCAAACGCACAACCCTCGCGCCCCGCGCGTCTCCGCGCACACTTAGAGCGGAGGTGACAAGGGAAGGCGGCAGAGGTGGGGACAGGGGGTGGAGCCGCTCTCTGGTGGGACACGATCAATCACTTTAAAGTAAAGGGTTCAAAAGTTCCAACCTCCCCTTTGGAGGCGAGAGGACGAGCTAACCGGGGCCTGTTTCTCTCTGCAGCCCGCGGGTTCCCAGCAGCCGCGCAACAAGGGGAGATCTCGGCCGCCCACCGCCCGAGCCACTTCCCGGGAACACCCTTGCCCGCCCGCGCAGCCGGGCCAGGCTTAGAGAGCTGGCAGGGGGCAGTCTGGCTCCTCCAGAGGACCAGCTCTCCGTCCGCACAAACCCGCTCCCTGCCTGCACGACCTGGGGCGCGCTTTTCCCTTTCTCAGCAAGCGGGAAAGGCCTGCCCGCCGAGGCTGGCGGAGCGCGGGCGGCCAGGCTCGCGGGGCCCCGGCCGAAACCCGAGCTCCCTTCGACCTGCTCTGCAACAGGGGGCGGGGGAGAGCGCCAGCAAGCTGCCCCGGGGGCGGGTCGTGCGAATTCCTCGGAAAAACCCCTCTCGAAAACACCAAAACCTTCCCAAAGAAGTGGCTCTGCCCCTCCCCCCGTCCTGCGGCCTTCCATCCTGTCTGTCTCCTCTTCACCACCGGGCCTAGCCCTCACCTGCGACCTCGCCAAGGGCCTAGCCACCTCTCTGCTTCCCCACCCCCGCTTCTAAGCTCCATCTCCTCCGTGACCTTTCCGAGGCCTCGCCTAGGGTAGACAGGGTGCTGCAGAGGAAATGAAATTGTTCTGGAGATTACAGTGGGGCTTTTGGCCAGAAGTCCCCCCACCCCCCAACTCTTTTTCTCGTGCTTCCATGTTAAGTGCAAACTTGTATTTCCCTTCACGAGAATAGACAAATTTTCTCGCTTATTTGCAGTTTTGCAAAGTTCTACACACAGATCAGTGAACCTTAAGCGCCTTTTTTTCAGACCCACATTGTGGAGGTTTGTCAGGGTCTCTGGGCAGTGAGCGTAATGACAGGTGAATCCGGCAGCCCCAAGGGAAGCCAGACCTAACCCCGAAGACTTACAATAGGGCAGGAGCCCAAAGGCTCCGCAGGCAGCTCCAAGCAACAGGTACCCTACAGCAGGGCAGGCCTTCAGGATCCCAGAATTTAGGCCCTGGACACAGAACCTCCTCCTCAGTGACCTGGAACAGAGAGACCCACCGGCATCTTTTCCCCCCAGAAGATTCCTTCTCTCCAAATTACCCCTCAGTCATACAAGAGCAGGAATCTATGCACTCTGAACCAACTGCCCAGACACAGCCAGGCCTCCTTCCAGCTTCAGCAGGCCCTCACCGTGGAAGTCCATCAGTGCTTCCAACCTACTTGTTCTTCCTAACATGGCGAAGGAGGAGAAGGAAGAGAGGAAGAAGAAGCAAGTCAAGGAGATGCAGAAGAAAAGAAGACCGAAGGAGGATCATAGCAAAACAGAGCAATTCCTTTCTTATCCAAATTGCCCCTAACTCAGTCTTGCCCACACTCAAAAAAAAGAGAGAACTAGTTTCAATAACTCCAGCTTCTCAAATAACTTTTTGAGTGATATTTGGCTCCTGAACCTGAATGGACCCAAGCTACCCCTCTCCCCAAGCGGAAGAGAGGGAGGAGCCGTGTGGCTTTAGGGAGATAAACAGCTTTATAGGGCAGCATGGCCTCCGTGTAGCCGGTCATCGTTCCACAGAAAGCCTGGGAGTTTCAAGGTGCAGAACCTCAGTGCTCTGTTGCCCAGCCAACCTCAACCTTCACCCAGGTCTGGTCAGCCCAAACTAGATTCAAAGGAAAGGGGAGCCTTGGGATTCCTTCTCCTGCCTTGATTATTCCCTGATAAAGAGATCTTCATACAGAAAGATGGCTAGTCCCTAGGACCATGCTCCAAGTGCGAGCTAGTCATCATAAATGATAACGAGGATGAAAGAAGACTAGAGGACTGGAAGACTGATGGCAGAGAAGAGAGCGGGATATATATATACACGTGTGTGTGTTTGCTTTCGCTGCATCTGGGATTCCAGCCTACTCAGACCTTCCAGTCCATCCTCACTCAGCCACCAGAGTAAAATAGAAGTCAGCCTCTGGGTTATCAGAGGGAGAAGTTGGGGGGAGGGGGTGCCCTTTCCAACCTCAGGCTACTGTATAAGGAAGGATATAATGGGTAGGGAAAGATCTGGCAGAGGGAAAGGGAGGCCTGAGCAGCAGCCACAGCCCCCAGTCACTCTGAGGAACTCATCCTCATTAAAGAAATCCTTTGTATGATGCTGCATTTCTTTCCCAGATTTGTTGCGACCACACTGAAGGAGGAGGCAGCAGGCAGCTGCGGTGGCTGCTGCTGCTGCATGCAGGCATCCAACAGTATGTCCCCAGCAGCAGACTTGGTGTCCCCAGTGTGAAGAGCCCAGGCCTTGCCCATTAGGCTGTGACTGAAAACAATCCCCCCGCTCCAAGCAGCCTCCGCAGTGACTACTCTAAATCCCTAAACAGATTCCTGGACTGAGAGAAACATAGTTCATAGCAAGAATGTCTAAGAGCTGGATTTGGTAGAAAAAAGAACAGAAAATCCCACCCAATTCTGAAATCACTAGTAAAATCATGTGTGGGAGTGGGTGTACATATGACAGTTTCATACATTCATACAGAATGACACTTCCAAAATATTTCTCCCCTGCGTAGCACCAAAGGCTGTCTTGACATCCCGCTGTCGTGAATCAACCTCCTGTAAACCATATTGTGACTTTTCCCCTGGATTTTAATGAAAGAAAAACTGCACAAGAGCGACTGCTTTGTCCCAGAGCTGAAACAAAGACTAATACACAAGAAGGGAGCAGGCTTTCCAAAATGTACTCTTCTCTGATTTGGGAGGAAAGCTCCTAGAGTGACCAGCCCATAATTGTGGTTGATATTTAATCCTCCTTCGCACAAAGGCCCATCTCTTCACCATGCAGAAGCACCATTGAGATATGACTAACCTTTCGAGTTATATCCCAAACTGGGAGTCCGGGACTTTAGACATGGATTGTCGAGGCTTCTTCTAACCTGAACAAAAACGATCTGAAGAAAATCACATTTTTTCCCTCGCAACAAAGCATTCCTAATCACTTCAGCTTGTTGGTGAATTTCTATTCCCGTGTCCACTTGGGGTATTGAAATCGATCGCTGCAATATTTAATATATTACACTCCTGGGGTCATCGCTCTCCAAAGACCGAATTCTCTCTCCCTCGTGCCCTCAACTCAGCCTGGTTTCTACTCTCCCGCTCCCATCTGTCCAGGCCCTCTGTTTTTCTGTCCACACAACGCCTTTAATTCTCAGCCCAGCCCGGCAACTTCACGTTTATTTTGTTTTCTGGTATGGAAAATACTGAAAGCTCTAGGCAGCACTGCACTTAAAAGGGAAAATAAGGACCTCAGTAGATTGGAGAAAATTAACCTGCCACAAACAACCTCATTAAAGAACTGCCTACCAAGAGTTAAGAATTAATAGCAAAATGGATGGGAAAAAAACCCCTTGAGTGAAGAGACCTTAAAACCGCTTTTCCTGAAAGGTGCATAATTTACAAGCCCAACCTAACATTCAGTTTTATTTCCCTCTCCTAGTGACCTGTCCCATAACCTTGTAATCCACTGTGGGGGCGTTTTTTTCTTTGGTCCCTTTCTTCTTTTTACACACCCATAGGTTTGCAAGTCCAAACACTTTCTGATATTTTTGGTTCAAAAATGCACTTAAATTGTTTGGGGCCTTTTAATTTAGAAAGACACTTTAAGAGACTCCTGGAATACCCTTTGGGAATTGTTAGATGATTTGAAGAGTGCCCTTAAAAGAATTGTGTTTGGATAGGAGGGGGTGTGGGGGACTCATGCAGAAAGAAGCATGAAAAACCAGAGTGAGGACATTTTGTAGATTTAGTGTTCTGTTGGTGCTGTGGTTTATTCTGCACGCAAACTTCAAATTTAAGTAAAGCCCATGTATATGGGCTGTAAGTTGCTTTTCTAATGTTTTATTGGGCATTGTATTCTATATTGGCATTTTATATGCATAATCTCATTTCAATGCAGAGCCGCATACTAAATCCTGGGGCAAGCAGATGAGAACGCAGTATGGATATCACACTCAATTTCAGTGGCTTCAATGAGACTTTGCACATCACGATTTCCATTGTAATGGCTTATCTTTGGCTAGAATTTTACACATTGACATGCTCTTCCTTTGGCCAGGATCCTGAATGAGGAAACGGTGTCAATGGAACAGCCATAATGATTCCATTCACATTATAGCAAGTAACTGAGATCAATGGTCCTAACAAATATTATAAAAGATTTCCTGCTTTTCTTTCTCTTAATAAGCATTTTTGCACTTTTTTTCTTGAAGGAGATCACATTTTAAATCACCCTTGGAGTATACACTAAAGTATTGGTTCAAAATAGGAAGAGATAGGAAATACACAATCAGGAGTCTTCCAATTCATCTACAAATCCTTCCATTGTGTCAGAATATTATATGTAGCCACAAGTTGTGTAGGATCAGATCCTATTCAGATAAACCAGCTAGAGACTGATACAAAGGACAAGATTTTAGAAGCCCTGACAACCTCCCTGAGTCTACAAAATAAGTTATATTTTCCTCCCATTTAATAGTAATGTTAAATTACCAACCACAGACTGAAATATGTAAGATAATATGAAATGTTAATATTTTAGGGAAAGTAGATGTTTCTGGGGTCATTTTTCTAAAGAAGATGGCAGGAATGTATAACTGATTTCCTAATTTACTTTTAAATTTACCATACATAAAGATGTAAAAAGATTTTTTAAAAACCACAAGGATAAAGTATTTTTATTTTCTTAAAATTATATGAGGAGCAAAGCAATTGAACAATTCAAATGTTAACCAAGCTCTTCTACTTAAAAATTTTCCTTATTTAGGAGGGAAAAAAAGCACCACTTCTCTTTTTACATTCAGATAAGAAACACTCTGGTAAGTAGTGATGTACACCCTTTTAATTCTCAATCATATATGTTGAAGGTTGTTTAAAAAAGTCTTTATTATTAACAGAGAAAATCAAAACTGGCTTTCTGAAGACCAATTTGCCACAGGATGTATCTAACGCTTGGAACAAAGATTAAAAGCATCTCTTCGCATTTGCATCTAGCAATGGATTCCATGTTAGAACCATAGCCATGTGTTTACGGAGTTGAGCTCTCCTGGTCTTGAGATACACGCTGTTTTATATAGCCTAACTGGAATAGCTCAGCACATGCAACACAAGGGGCTGGGCAGCCTGGCCCCTCACCCCAGCAAGGAAGCTCAGGGTCACCACAGGCTCCCACACCACCTCTGTCAGCACTGCTTTACCCTCTTTCCAACTCTGGAGAAAGGCTTGCTAACTCTTGAAGTTAGCCCCATGAAGCCTTCACCTGAGTGCCAGGGTTAGGTAGGAGGAGAGGAAGAAGAGGAGAAGGTGAGAGAAGAGAAAAAAGAGAAGATAAAGAGAAAAAAGAGAAGATAAAGGAAAAAGGGGAAAAGGGTAAATAAACCTGGTCATGGCGATTCCTCCTATATTATGCAGGATTTACTTTGAATGGATATGATAACTAGGCATCTGAAAGCTCAACCATTCACTGCTCTGCATATTTGGATCCAATGTAGAGGAAGAAAAGTAACCTTCCACATTTGCACCTCTGATAATCAGGGTATTCATTTGAAAGGGAGGAAGAAAGAGAGAGCAAGAGAGACAGGAGGGAGAAGGAATGTACAATGTGTCTTTATTCCTGGGAGATCCAAGAATCTAGCTCCTTGCCAGTCATTTCAGAGACTGAAACCCTTGCCTACTGACCAAGTTGTGGCCTTAAGATCTCTTACATATCTGTGTCATATGTAACTTTCACAGGAAAGAGGGAGGGCTGCTGCCTAAGCTTAGGGCACTCTCTTCCATACTGTTTTTCCTCTCTACTGCTCATCACTTATCATAAGTATTGTGTTGTTTCTGGAGCTAACTTAAACTGATCTTAAAGAGGGAAAGCACTAACAATGGAAATTATATTCCAACCTTTCTGTGCCCTACATGTGCTTGTCCAACGGCCCAGTCTCCAGGAGAATTGAGTTTGTTTGTTTTGATGGCTTGGGGAAGAGAGCAGGCAGCCACTCAGACGGTTTCCCTTCTGTTTCCCTCCCTTCCTTCTGAGCATCCTGGCTGGGGAAGGCCTTTGCAGACCTGTGAGCAGTTGCTCTCTGCTAGACTGGCAAGATTTTAGGCTCTAAGTCTATTGACTGCTAAGCCTCTTCCATCCAAAAGGGTCAAACACAAACATATTGATGGCACTGATCAGATGAATAACTGGCTCTTACTGGAGAGCCCCTAGGCTGCCTGCCACTCTCGCTCCACCTCTTTCTGTCTTGTTCCAGTCATCTCAACTGAAGGAAGAACCAGGCAGCCGGAGCTAAGGAATCAGGGACACCCTAGCGTCCTAGGTACTTGGCCTGTTTCCCCTGTAGATCTTCTTTTTAGGCTACACGGACACACACACACACACATCTGCGGGCAGCAGGCTCTCCTCATTCTCTTTCGAAATTCCTCTCCCTCCACCTCTCTGGCCTTAACTTCCCTTGTAAGGGGACAGCCACTGCCCTTCCCCCAGTTAGGCACCAGTCCGCCCCGCAGCCATGGCCGCAGCCGCAGAAGAATAGAGAGCTCACTGTGCTGTAACCCGCACAGCTAGGCTCTGGGCGAAGAAGTCGGGGGAGTCGAGTAATGGCCCAGGAGAGGGCTGCTCCCTGACCAGTAAAACACTTATTCAACTGGGCAAACGTTTTCTGAGCACCCACTATGGCAATTTTAGGTGATGCTGTTAGGTCCTCGGAAGAGAAAAAAAGAGGAATGGCAGTCAGCAATGCAAATGTGACAGGGGACCCGCATGGAAGCCATTGACAGGGGTTTAACTCCACACACTTTGGGGTCGTGTTTTTCCAAACGAACTGGAGTGATCTTTAGGGAAAGCCAAATACATATGACGAAAATATCCTGGTTTGAGAAGCAGGAACGGTGGAACCGCAGTTACTGCACGTGAGGGCGTTCATCAGTCAGGAAAGGGGCCTGGGAGCCCAAGGCTTGAATTTGGTGAATTCGTGCAATTTGGAGCATTTCGACTTACTAATGATCCCTAAATTCAATTTTGAAAACAGCCTCCATCACAGAAGTGTGGGTTGTGTTATCCCAGTATTTGCACGCATCGATTGGGCTAAAATAAAATGCATCATACTCTCCGCAAAGGAGGAAGAGGCAGGGACAGTCACAAGAGGAATAGCAGAAAGTGCATAGTTAATATGGGCTGTACGCGAATCCGCGAAACAAGTGCTTTAAACCCAGGGGGATTGCACGTAATAGCTAATTTGGCGAGAGAGCTCGAGTGCGCAAGCAGAGGGCCATCTTAGAAGGGAAGGAAGATAGCTGAACATAGGTTTTTCTGACTGGCATTAACATTTCCTTGTGATTTGCATTTGCTAAGGTCCAAACCCTTACGTACCGTCCACCTAACCCAGGTTCCCGCCCCCCCCCCCCCGAAGGCTCACGGAGAACTTCTCTTCCCTCCAGCTGCCCTGCAGAGCGGCGGAGACGCTGCTTGCTGCTTTTCCCCGGACCCACCGGGTCTTAGGTCCTGGAGAGGCCGCGGGGCCGAGCCCAGGGAGGCGCTCTCCGCCCGCTCTCTCCGGCCCGCAGGACCCGGCAGGGTCCTCGCCTCAAAGTTAATCCAAGGAACCCAGCGCCCGCCTGGTTTTGCCCAGATCCTTCCCGGGTCCCAGCTGGCTGGAAAGAGACCTGGAGGAGATGGGAAAAGGAGATAGGAATAGCTTATCTTAGACTAAAGAAGAAATCCTTTTCCTGTTAAAACACACACACAAACCCCCAAACCGTTCCTCTTATTTCTCCTGTCTCCTAGTCCATTTCAGGTTTCTAATAATGAGAGGGAGAGAGATCGCGCGTACGAGAGAAAGGGAGAAAGAGAGGGAGCGAGAGAGACGGAGAGAGGAAGCTTTAAACAAAAGGCGAGGAGGCACAGGCAGGGGTCTGGAGCTCTCCATCGGGGACTGCTCGGCCTGCAGCCCCTCCAGTCCCCCGGCCCGGCATTTTCCGGCGTTCCGCAGGCTTGGCCGACCCGGCCCGAGCCCGCGCTCCACGCGGCCGGAGACCTGGAGACAAAGCCCAAGAACCCATCCCACCCCAGCGCGGTCGAGCCGGCGGCCGGGCCGGCCTGCCCGCCCCTGGTCCAGGCTGTGACCGGAGAGGGGCGCCGGGCCGCTCCGCTTCCCCGCGGCCCTCGCCGCCAGGGTCGCCCCGGCCCGCCCGTTGCTCCTCGGCGCACTCAGCAAGCTGCTCTCGGGGGCCCGCGAGTTCCAAACCCGCCCTCTCCTTAATTAAAGCCGGGAAACCCTCGCCACTTGCTTCCCAGGCGGAGGCAGCGTCTCCAGAGGTCGCCGCAGCGCTCTCGGCCGGCGTCCGCTTCCGCGCCGGGCCTCCGAGGCCGAGCGGCCATTTACTGCCCTCTGATTGCGCCGAGGACCAGGTTAGCTCATAAAGCCTTTCACACTCAACAATGGGGATTTTCTCAACAATTAACAAGAAACAACATAATAAAGCCATTTACAAAGACCTTGCTATTTACTATAAATTAGGCACTCTTTAAGAGACCAGTGCGTAATTTCACACACTTTACAACTGGGGCTGCGTTTTAAACACCCGGGAAAACAAGCTTGGTGCACTTTCCTGTGACCCATCTGCAGTGCACCTCTGTTTCCCCTTTTCCTCCAGGAGCAGCTTTGTTTGCACTGCTGCACTCCAACCTCCCCAACCCAGGGTGGTCTTCCAGGTCACTGTCTCACGGTTCCCCTTTCCAGGTCATCATTCCACTTTCAGATGCACTGAGAGGTTCCGAGGGACAGGGACCACGGCGCCAAAGAAAGCAAGACTTGCCCCATCCCATTTCTCCACTTTGGAAGTTCCGCGGGCCCTGGCCTGGGCTCCGCGCCCTCCCCAGACTCCTGGCCTCTGGTCTTGGGCCACTTCCCAGGAGGCGCTCGCAGCCATGCTGGCGGGCCCAGGGTGAAGCCCCATCTCGTTGCCACTTGCGTTCCACACATGCATTTTGGAGGCCTGGGCCAGCCCTCCGCCCAATGCAAAACGCCGGGCCCCACTGGCCTGGGAAGAGAGATGAGGCCTGGGCGAGAAGGTGAGAAATGGCTAGGCGGCGTGTGCGGGGGTGGGAGATGACTTCCGAACACACAAAAGGAGCGCAAAGTGGGGGAGGTGGTCCAGTCCCCGAGGGCCGGCCCGGGGGAGGGGGCCGAGGCTGGCCGCGCACCTTGTCGCCCCCTTCTCCGGGTGGGCCTGGCCGCAGGCCGATGGGACGCGGGAGGTGCTGCGGACCGCGGGCACAGGGGTGCGGGCTCCTGCGCCCGGGGAGCGAGCGGGTCCCAAATTCAGAGGCGAGCAAGATCTGGGCGGGAAAAAAAAGTCACAAAGAAATTTGTTTGCCACTATGCAAAATGGCGGCATTTAAACATCTTTCTGGGGGTGGTGGCCCAGGCCAGAGAGCTGAGAGCTGCTCGGCGTCCCGGGGGAAAACGAGGGGGAAAGGGACTCCGAAACCACCTCGGCCCCCGGGCCGGCCCTTCGCCCGCTCGGCCGTCCCCTGCCTTCCCTCCCAGCCCGCCAGTCCCAAACCCCGCGCCAGCAGCCCCTGGACACTGACCCCTGTTTACAAACACAGCCTGGGGGCGGGGTGGGGCCGGCCGGAATGCAGGCTGGCGGGGTGGGGGCCGGCAGCTCGCTCCGGAGGACGCCACCAGCAGAGAGGGACGAGGAGTTGGTGCGAGAGAGCGGGCCCGGCAGCTGGAAAGGACTGAACGCCTTGTTTTTGAAACTGTCAATTCCCTCAACCCCTATTGTGAGGGCTTCATGCAAAACATCTCAGGCCTTTTAAAGTAGGAGCTTGTGAGGCCGCCACAGTTTGAAAAGGAGGGAGAAAGGAGCGGGGGCCTAGGGCATGGGCAAAGAATGATAGCTGGGCCCCCCTCCTCTTTTTTTTCCCCCCAGCACAAGAGAGCCTGCCAAACAGGTAAAATGCAGCCCTCCCCAACCTCCTAGATCTGCCCTCCGTCCTCACCCCCCCCCCCCAGGCTAGTTTGCAAAATGCCCTTTGGCCTAGGGAACAAACCACAACCAAAGCTACCATTGAAAATAGTTCTTCCTTCAAGGGAAAGGGAACATCCTGGGGAAGACCGGGGTGACCAGTGGACTCCCTAAGGTGGACGCCCCGTTCCTCCTTGCCAATTTCCTGAGGTTAGTTGATGAGGAGCCTTTAATTTTTTCCCCCTGGTTTGGCTCTAGGGACTCCGTTTTTCACATCCTTTTCAGCAGGAAGTTATTTTCAAGGTGAAGCAAAACTCACCACATTTTCTGTCTTTTTGTAGATGCGAATGCTTTATTTTTTAATTAATTAATTTTTTTTTTTTTTACCATGGAGAGTTTTTGTTTTTGTATTTTTTTGAAAGGAAAAAAATCTTTTGAGGAATTAGTCTACATCTCTTCCTGCATGCAAACAAAACTATCATTCTCATATCAGCAGAAACTTTCAATTCTTGTGACTGGAACTTTGAGGAATTTCTAGACCATTGAAAGTCACCCAGACACGGATAAGATAAAAATCCACACACCAGCCCATCAAGTTTGTGTTATTGCTGTTTAGTGGTGGCTCCTTGTTGTTGATTTTAAAATAAACAACCATTATTGAGATTACTCCACTGTAATCAAGTAAGTCAGTAGAAAAGAACACCCACTTTAAAAAGTAAATAGTTGAAAAAGAGCAAGCTGCATTTTCTAAAAAGGCAGATAACCTGACTGCGGAAGACAGAGTACACACATCTCTTAAAAAAATAATTAAATCTTCATTTCACAGACTTAGCAGGAAACCACTTTTACAGGAGACCAAAAATAAGCTTGTTTTCCCAAAAAGTCAAAGAAAGAGCCCTTTCTTGCATTTTCCTTATGTCTGTGAGTGTTGAGCTTTAGACACAGAATCAGTGACCCTGGAACCATATAGTTCCTTTTTTTAAAAAAAAAAATCTATCACCTGAAAACATTTAAATATAAAAATGCAATCTATCCATGGAGGTAACTTCTGTCTTTCTCTCAATAAGGCTTAACTTTTTGAACAAATGGGACATTTATAGCATCTTAGAAAATCTAGATATTGTCATTAATCATAAAACAACCAAAATGAAATAAATAAACTGTACTGAGAATAATTCCCACAGCAGAATGGGAAAACAGCTAAGGGGCTACCAGAAATTGAAAGAATACCTTGTCTTTGTAAGTTACTGAATACTATCTGGTACACTTTCCTAACAGAAGCCCCAACTCAGGTTTGCTGTGGTTGGCTGGCTTGTAGTAGTGCTGTGGGGTGAAATTCGTGTTGACTATTTAATTTCTTTCCTTTTGATGGTATCACTCTGTAATGCCTCGGCCTCCATGCTGCTCATTCTCCAGCTCCTATAAACTGAAACTATTGATTCTCTGAGGGCTGGAGACCAAGAGTCAAAGCTGGAGGCCGATATTTTATGTCAGAAATTCCATAGGGTATATTTGTTTTAAATTGTGCTTATTCCATCTCTCGGTTCTCCCACACCCAAGATCTGCAGGCTTCAAATATATTCTCCATTTATAATTTAGGAACAATGATTCCATAGCCAACAAGAAAAGTACTGGTCTAAATGTAGTAGTCATCATTCTTTGAACTTTCTTGACTTAGCAGTAATTAAAGAGTCGAAATTACAGACTTCCAGTGTGTACATGTCACACTTTTTACAGATTGATTTTGCAGGACAACTCACTGCACCCAAATTCTGGATTGCTTTTTAAAGAGCAAAGGACTCAGACTGAGAAGCCAATTGTTCAGCTTTCTGGGGTTTTAACTGTAACTTGTACTGGTCTTTGGAATTATATACAAACATGAATTCAAGGATAACATCCCCCAATTTTTGCTTTGACCATATCTATCATCCCAATAAAAAAGGATCCAGTGAAACTACATCTGGCAACATTCAAGAAGGAAAGGAAGGGAGGCAGTTCAAAGCATCTGTTTACTCCATCTAAATGTATTTGGATGGAGGTATTCTCAGCCTCTGTCCTTTACAATAAGGGTAAAACCACAGAGCATATACAGCAATTAGGGCTGAGACCATCCAGATCTATCTGAAACATTTATAGACAAAAGAAAAATTTCAAAGGGAGTAGGAATTAAAAGGTTAAGGAAAAAAAAAAAAGACTGAATTTCCATGAGAAATAGGGACTTAAATTCACACAGTAAACATTTCCTTGATGTTTTGTTTTGTTTTATGATTTATGATCTATAGATGCAACTTCTTAGGTTTAAGATGGCAGAGATCTGAGATATATAATTTGTCAGACTAAGGGAGGTGGGCCAAAAAATTATTAGATTTAACTTGCATTAAAATAGCAATTGATCTCTGCTTTGCTTTCTTAAACCTGAAACTTTTTACACTTGATTTGTGACAAGTTTGTAAAGTTTTGTTGTTATTTAGGAAGAAATCCACCAGTGTTTTGCACAAAACCTGACTGGCCTCATCACATGGTATTACAACAAAACACTACACCCAATAGATGCATTTCTTTCAGGCAAAAACATTACAAGTGAAAATGTCAACAAAACCATTCATTCCTGTTAACCGTTCTTCAATCTGGAATAAGTAGAAATGTATGGAACCAGGAATTTTAAACAGTGTTTTTAATTGAAAATAAAGCTAAAGCATGCTTTTCAACAGTGCAAATTTCCATAATTTTGATTTACTGCTTCCATCATCACAACATAGCACACCAGCAAGGCCCTTACCAAGGGCTAGACCCTAGCCATTTGCATGTTGAACTACTTTGATTTTAAGTGCAAATATAGATAGTCACCTCTGATTGTCACTTGCAGTAGAAACTCTCCTGCTCTATACACAGGATGGTCTGAAAACAGAAGTTTAGAGAGATGCAGAAAAAGTAAAAGGTAATAAAATCCAAGTGCCTGAGTTCTGGTATCAAAAGCCCTGAAATAACTGTTATTTTTCATTTAGGGTAGTCTTACAACTCTGACCTATTTTACTCTTCTTGGTTGTATTTACTGCTTTGTCACTCTGCAGAGTCAGACCATAAAATATCCTGCTATTAACAGAAATATTTTAATTGTTTTGCAAGTTTGAGGAGTCATGTTCAGACCACAGGTAAGCAGGACAATAGTAAGAGTCACCTTATTTAAAACCTTTGGGTGAGAAGACAAAAAGGAGTTTTCCAATTGCAAGGAGTGGCTGTAAAAGTAAAATCACACCCTTTACAAAAAAAAAAAAAATCACAATCTCATATTTATTTTACCCAGTATATATGAGGCAGTTTTTACCAGCATTCAATCAGGACTCCTCAATCTTTCCACTCAAAAAGAAAAAAAAAAAAAAAAAATTAAGTGCAACTACTCTTGGAGAGGGAATGAGGGGAGAAAAAGAAAAAGATACCCCACAAACAAGAGCTCTAGAAAAGAACATTTTGGGCTCACAGAAACTTCTCGCTACCTCGCTGTGTAACCACATAACCTAACAAACTTTCACTGAATTAACAGTTACACCTTCAGGTCTGAAATCTAGTGCATAAACTTAATGGCTCATTGTAATATTTATTATTCAACCTTTTGACATTTATTTGTAGCAGTTGAATTGAGGTACCGGTGCATTATTAGCATTGAAACAGTAAAGTGTTCCAGCTCTACCGTAATAACTGAGTTTTACTTGAGTCTTTAGCCTGAAGTAGTCTGTGGAATGTAAACCAACCCTTCTCCCACCCCGCCCCCACCCTACTCCAAAAAAAAAAAAAAAAAACCCGCAATGGAAAAAAAAAAGTAATCCGATTTCTGTCTTCAAAATGCGATAAACCAGGACTCCAAAAGGGGTGTAACACATTAATGGACTTGTACAAACCATCCTGTGCAGTTTACAACAAAAGGAAGGTAATATGGTTCAAGAAAATATCTTCCAAAACACTTTTATGAATTAAATTTCCTGAATTTGTGACTAGGTGGTAGAGGTATTGCAGAACCGCCCAGCTGCCATTTCCATATCGGATGGGCCTTGTGAGGAGGTTGGACATCCTTAGTGGTGGTTAAGGAATATGCCGGCCACAAATCCCCATCCTTCCCAATAATGAGGGATGGTGGACAAGGAAAATTTGCCATGAAATTAAATGGCCTTTTCACTGCTGATGCTACATTGCTGGCTATCTTTTTGCGTCTGTTTATAACTGTAAAATCATCCAGTGTTCCTTCATGTGTCTCGGTTTTACCTGTAGGACGAGGACTTCTAGCTGATTTCAGATTTGGTTTGACTGGAGGTGTCTGAAGGACAGGTCGCTTTCCCAGTACTAGTGTCCGGTAATTTTTTCTCACCCTGGCACCAAATTTATATTCCCCATCCTCAGGTTTTGGAGAACCTAAAGTGCATGTAAGGCCCCGACTCTGAGCCAGTGGATTTAAGGAAGGAGTTTCTCTTTCAGGGCATGCAAAATCTTCCTTGGCTGTGGTTAGCAAGGCGTCTTCCTCTTTACTTTCAGTCACACTGTAAAACTCCCCCTTTGTATCATTGCACTCGCACTTTAGCTTATTTGCAATAAGGTCAGGTTCATATTCTTCATTAGCACTACTGTCTTCTACTTTGATTTTAATATTGTGCAGAAATGGCAATGTCTTGTCGCCTATGTCAGTGCAGGGATTCTCGGCTTTAGTTGCTGCTGTTGCTGCATCCACCTCAGGATCAGTTTGCGACGAGGGCAAATCCGTAGCAAATTCAGTACAATGAGGGATTTTGGAATCTTTCTCTGAATTTGCTGCTGCTCCTGAAGAATCATTATTTAAGAACCTAGCAGCTATTGTGTTGTTATCTGCACAGTGTGGAGTAGGAGTTGCTTGTAGGCATTTCCTAGCCTCTCGGAGTATTCTTTGTTGTGGAAATGCATTGTTTGTCTTTGGGCTAGGTGAAGAGGCCCCCTCCGCCAGGCAGTTAATTGTCAGGTCAGTTCTCTTTACAGTACTGGAAATTTCCGAGTGTGGGAATGTAATCTCAGATACCCTATCGTTCCTTATCTCTGCGAAACAACTCCCCAGGCTGGCCGGGCAGTACACCGGAGACGCTTTGGGGGCCCAGCTCTGCAGATTCCACTCCTCCGGCGACTCCGCTTTGACACTACTCTTGAGGTCGGGAAGTCTGCCGGCATCCTCGAAAGCAGCGGGTTTGGTTGCAGCGGCGGCGGAGGCCAGATGGTACAAGAAGTTGGCCTGCGCCTGCACGCTGGGAGGCTTGCAGAAGCTGGTGCGCCTGAAACGGATGCTCTGCACTGACACTTGGCTGGAGCCGGAGCTGGAGTCCGACTCCGTGGACGAGTCCTCCTCCTCCGAGCTGACTTCACTGGAATCTGAGGCCCCACTGCCCCCCTCCTCCTCCTCCTCCTCCTCCTCCTCCTCTTCCTCCTCCTCCTCCTCTCCCTCCTCCTCCTCTTCCTCCGAGGACACAGAGTTGCTGGAGCTGGACAAACTGGAGCCAAAATCAGAGTCGTTGGCTGCATGGTCCGAGTAGGAGCTGGACTCGGAGTCGCTGCTGCAACTCTCGGGAAAGCTGCCCAGATGGGGCTGCGGCCGGTGGTGATGAGGGGGGTGGTGATTCGGCTGCGGCTGCTGGGCCCGGTGGTGGTGGTGGTGGTGGTGGTGATGGTGGTGGTGGTGGTGGTGGTGGTGGGGAGGCGCGCAGAAGCTGTTAACCAGATGAAACCTCTCCAGGCAAGTGGCCCCAGCGGCCGCCGCCGCCGCTGCCGCTGCCGCCGCCGCCGCCGCCGCCTTGGCTTTGTAGGACCTGGGCAGGAGCAGCAGGCGGCGAGCGCCGGCGTGGGGCGCGAGCAGGCAGTCCTTGGCGCCCCCGCGCTTGCGCCTGCACCGGTAGGTCAGGCTCACCGGGCCCCCCGCGCCCGCCGCCACCTTGGGCTGGGGCCCGGCCGCCGATGCCTGGTAGTAGGCGGCGGCGGCGGCGGCGGCGGCAGCGGCGGCAGCGGCGGCGGCGGCGGCGGCCGGGTGCTTGCTGCACAGCAGGCTCCGAAAATAAGCAGGGTCCGAGTGGAAAGCGACGTAGTTTCCCTGGAGCGGGACAGTTTCATAGTTTAGAGGGGGTTTGCAAGGCGAGCGCACGATTTCCGGGTACTGCGAGCCCGGGTACTTGCTAAAAATCTGAGGTAGATGGGCGGCGGGGCGCGCGGCGGCGGCGCCCGGGCGCGGGGACTGCGCGCTGATTGGCAGGGGCCGCGCGGCTCCGCTCAGGCCCCGCCAAAGTTGGTGCTTGTCCTTCCAAAAACCCGGGCGGGGGCCGGCGGCGGCGGCGGCGCGCTCTGGCGGCGGCGCCTTTGTGGCCAGGTCCCGGCCGACCCTCCTGCGCTTGGTCTTGAGGACCCGCTCGGTTTTGCAGGAGGTGTAGAGCGCTTCCACGTCTTCCCGGGAGATGAGCGTGCATTTGGCGGCGTGGAAGGCGATGCTGTTGATTGCCTTAAGTTTCCGCAACTCCTCCAGATCGCAGTGGTGCTTTTTCACTTTCAGATGATCCATGCGCTTGTGCACGGTCGTCCTCGGGATGTTTTTCAGCAGATCCGTGAAGACTTGGGAGAGGGCAAACATTTGCTTTCCTTTAATGATGAGGTAGCCGAGCCTCACGCCATCCACCTCTTCAAAACCTGACTTCAGGTCTCCCATCTCGGGCACTAAATGATCCCCACCATTTGCAGTAAATATATACGTGACGCATACATACACATGTATGTATGTTAATCCTCCACCAGATGCTGCGTGTGTCTCAAGGCATCCTGCTAATAAAATAACAAAGACTGTTATTCCCGGCGAAGGGAGTGCCAAACTCTAGGCGAAATTATTGGAAAAACAAAAACATGAAATTACACTGACTTGATTCTTGCTTTTTTTTTGGTTTTCGTTTTTTTAAAAAAGAGGGAAAAAACCATCCGGTTTCTGATCTGCCAGTGTGTTAGTCTAAGTCCCCGATGCAGATCAGTACCTGGGCCCCTCTATTCCTTCCTTCTCCATTGGAGCACTATGATAATGGAATGTGAAGGGAGAAAGAGAGAAGAAATGCAGCTGCTATTCCCGCCGCTGCTTTAGCTACAAATAAAATGACAGAGTGAAGTGAGCTCGTCCGGAGACACCTTCATCAATTAATTCCCCTAAAGCCAGCGCTGATTGGACACTCCTGACAGGTGATGCAATAAAAATTGATATTCCACCCCTTCCCCCCAAAATCTCCCACTAATTAGCATACCCTTATACTGCCACCTCCCCTCCCAAAGTAAATAATACAGTCGGTATATAAATCTTTCCATTAAACTATCGGAGCTCAGGAACAGCCTGACTCACAGACTTCATCTGAACCAGTGTGTGTACGCTTAAAAAAAAAAAAAAAAAAAAACCTGTATATTCGCCTTTAAAGGAATATTGCCTATTTTTTGCTTTACCGCTACAGCTATTATCATTTCAAAGAAAAGCATTTTTAAAACATTATCAAGCCTAAATAGATATACCCCACCCCCTTTTCCTTTGGAGAATGGAGCTTAAGCGAAAATGTGCAGAATAGCCTGGTATTTCCCTTATGGGAGTGGGGAAGGAGACAGGCTGGGAGCTCCAAAGTTAAACCCGCGCGGTCAACCACCCCAGTACAGACTTACGTTTTGAATTTCTCTCGATTTTCCTTTTTTTTTTTTTTTTTCCTGAAATGCCTTTTTATAACCAGAAACAAAGTTATTTGACCAAGAAAGCAGTTCAAGGCTCCAGCTCCGAAACACTGTAACAATTCAACTGGATTTTGGTTCTCTGCTGGGGGGTGGGGTGGGGAGGAGGTAGTTTCACGTCAGACCCATAACAAAGCATAGATAAGCCAGAAATGTGTACACTTTTCACAATTAACCAGGCTGGATTGGAGGCGGGATCGTCCTAGAGTTCCCAGCACAGCCTTTGCCAGGGTCCTGTTCACGACAGGTCAGAATTCCAGGGAGCGGATTGCTTCTGCAGCAAAGAAAAGAAAATGTAAAACGTCCAAGGTGCTTCTAGAGGTTTTACGTAATAACGATGAAAAGAAAGTGCTGATGTACGATGCAGACTATTTCACTGGTCTGTGATGCTTTTGGTTGGTAGTTTAAATGAATCTTTCACAACTTCCATTTTTTTCCATGAAAGCCAAGCATCTGCTTTAAAAAAAAATCACTTTGGATGAATATCAATATTGTTAACCTCTTCTTAGTCAAATTAAGGCATATTTTGGTGTCGTTTTCAAGGATATCCAAAATATCGCCAAATGAGAGCAAGGGTCTTCCCAGTTGCATTACCACGATCCCAAGGCGGTTTGTTGGCTGCTTTGCAAAATTCGGCAAAATCTTCTTAACTGTTCGGTGTTTGCAACTACAGCATAAATGCAACCCAGGCATTTATATGTTTCCTTGTTCCTCCAAAAATAGACACATCCGTGTGGTTAAAAGAATAAACGGATATTTCTGAGTCTGCAAGAAAAAAATTGTACAATAATTTCTTCCTTCATATTCAAAAGTTCCAGCTTCCCCCTCTCTGGTCTGGCAAGCACAAGCAGGTATGGCTCAAAAAGAAAAAAACAGAGAGCGAGAGATAAAAACAGAAGAATCAGACATACAAAAAGGTAGATTGCGTGAAATCTCAGCCATAGTTCCCCACCCCCACCCTCATCTCCCTTGTAATTTCCCAGGAATTTTCAAGAGAATTGGGAATTTCAAGAAGTGCATCCGGAAATTAAGGAAGTCTATTTAAGAGAGTCTGTAACTCAGAGGTTGGGATTTGAAAAGTCAGCCCTGGACTACTGTTGCACTCAGCACAGATGTAATCGCCGCTCTTCAACTTAATCAATGTGTGTACAAACCGCGATGTCTAGTTCTTGCCTTTGAAATCTAAGGCTAGCATTTCCATCCAAGAAATCAGAGCTACAGCAAATTACATTTTTGTCCCTTGAATGAGAGAAGGATCATTGAATGGATCTCGTGATATTTCAGGCTTTAAACGTAACCGAGAGGCAGCAATGAACAATGCCTCGTCACAGCTAATACCATCCACCGAGTTGGCTTCCTTTTGCATCTGGATCTATCACACCGCGTTTTTCTCTTTCACTTTCACAGGAGGCAAAATGCAAAAGGTTTAAGCAGAAAGCAAAGTTCCCAGGAAAAGCAGATGCTGCTGTTTGCTTTTTAAAGTAGGATGACCAGAGTCTTTCTATTGCCAGCGACAATAATGTCGTTTTAAAATTCCTCCTGATGCACTTATATACTGCCAGCCCTCTTCCTCCCACCCCACCCCCGTCCAATTCCCCTCCCCCAGCTTTAAGATTTCGACCAAAGAGTCAAACAGCCAAGAAATAGTAAACTCAGAAAAAGCCTTTGAGAAGACATTACAAAAGGTTGGCTAGAGCGTCCTTTTTTTTTTTTTTTTAACCAGGTAGTTCTAGTTGTTCTTGATTCCTATTTAGATTTACACACACACACACACACACACACACACAAACTCACACTCCTATTCCTCCTGCACATGGCAACATGATTTAGTAACCATTTCAAAATTACCTTCCTTTCCTCTCCCTTCTTTCTTTTCACCTTTAAAATACTGGCAGTATAGGTGGTTTTTTAAACTAGCAGAATATTCAGTATTTTTTTAAAAACTAAAGGTACAATCTATTGGATCAAATGAGAAAAATAAAGGCCGGGGCATTTGGGAAATGTGTCTATATATACAATTTATGCGAATATCTTTGTATGTGCACTCAAACACCTTTCCACTTATACATTTTTAATACTCCTATTACACATCTTTCTTCTTGTCTAATACATTCTTTGTTCCTTTAACTTCCCCATCGTTGTGTGTGTGTGTGTGTAAGGCGTGAGCGCGCGCATTCGCATGCATGCGCGCGCGCGCACACACACACACACACACACACACAGAATGTGACAGACAGCTTTCTTGTGGCCATCAGCACACGTTGCATATCCGGGGTCTTCTCCAGGCACATTGGGGGTCGATCCCGATAAAAAGATCTAGCAGAGGCCCCTGAGCGCTCACACATGAAAGGCAGGGGACTTTAAGATGGATTTGCATGCACACAGGGGATTTCGATCAATAGCTACCAACATTTATGGCTTAGATTATTAATGTGAAAGCTGGCCAAAAGAATGGGGATGAAAAATTAAAGGTGTCTGTTATCAATTATGCTTAAAGTTATGCAATAATTTACTTACTTTGCCTGGATGTGCAGATCCAGATGTATAAAGTACAATTCTTCAAAAGCCAGGGGGTTTCTTTGATAAATTTGTTGACCATGTCAGTTGCCTCTACAATCAAAGATGAACCCAATTCAGATGATGGACTGTATTCAGATTCTTTTTTAAGAAAAGATATATCAACTTCTATGTTTCTCAAATGCATATACATATGTGGGTGCATATGCCCAAATTAACATTTATGTGTTATGTCCATCTCTGAGGGACCAGGGAATTACTTATTGAGAATTTAGGCGTACATATGATGCGCATTAAGTTTGTTAATTAAATGTGATTATTTACTAAGTGAGAAATGCATAATCTACACACTATCAAAAAAGTATTTTAGCTTTGAAAACAAAGCTGCTTGCTAAAGGAAAATCCTCTGTGGCAAACATACAGATAGAAATATATTCTTAATGTCCACTTCTGCATTTATTGTAAAAAATCAGCACTTTCGCTTTTTCAAGTGATGGGCTATGAAGATATGAACAGATTTGTCTTTACTTATCCTGTATGAATGTGCTAAATTTACCTTCAGATGTTCTATTTTGATTTATTTTCACCGTATTTTATGTTTAAATACCATTGCAATTCAGTCTGACCTCTTTCCTCTGGAGCGAAGTAATGCACACGGCATTTACAGTCTTTTAAATGGTTAGCTGGGAAATGCAATAGCAATTTGCAGGAGTAGTTTACTAATGGGGAAAGTTCTTTTGAAAACCTGGAGGAAAACCTAACAGTACTTTTGCATTTCTACACTACAACCGTCATATAATTAAAGTATTGAAGAGCATTAAAATAATCCTTTTCCTTCCAAGCTTTCCTCCATACATACATAATTGAAATGAGGAGCAGCCCCCATCACCATCACCACCACCTAACTCTTCACCATCTACATTTGTTTTAGTGATTGCTGGGCACATTTTGTTCAAAGTGAATTCAGACAGAAAAGACTAAGGAACATCACAAAGGCCTCAATAATGTAAGTATACTGGTTAGAAGAATAAAAGAAGCCCCTTGTCCTGTTAGCCAAAAATAACTATAATACTTACAACATAACAAAGTCTAAAATAATAATTCCAAGTCTCATATGGTGGAATTAATTGAGGATATAGGACAATAAAATCTTGTGTGATAGTCAACAGTTCCTTACCTAAATTTATCTAAACTCACATGTTCTCTGCTTTTAGGGAGGGGAAAATGAGAATGGAGGAGGAGGAAATGGCTAAATTAAGGAACAACTTAAATGATAACTTAGTATATTTTCCTTAATTTTTTTTTTTTTTGTCTCATCCAAACAAACCAGGGCAAGTCTCCAAAAGGGCCCATCCTTCTGTTTTAGGCATTTAAAAATCCTGTTTTTAACAGAAGTTTGGGACACAGAGTATATGCCATGTTGTCTACTGACCCATAATCAAAATGCGGTGACCTTCTACCCTTTTTTTGCCCCCTGACCCATCTTGAAT
The DNA here is from genome assembly GCF_020826845.1 of Diceros bicornis minor. Classification (NCBI taxonomy): domain Eukaryota; kingdom Metazoa; phylum Chordata; class Mammalia; order Perissodactyla; family Rhinocerotidae; genus Diceros; species Diceros bicornis. The sequence continues at coordinate 21,186,468 of NC_080775.1, forward strand.
TCAATGCAGCCTTTATAAATTTGCAAATCCTTGGAGGTAAAGGAGTTTTGGTGAGGCTTTGTTCTGAAAAAGCCCTAAGAGTGTGCTTTCTAAATTAGACAAAGGTAAAGCTACAAACGCTAGTGGACAAGATTTTACACAGGTGAGCAATAGGCAACTCTTCAGATGACATGTATTGCAAGCTAAAAAGCAGTTAGAAACGTGGGAGACAAGAAGGTTAGAGATTGCATCAAATTAGGGTGTGATACAAATCACTTTCATGATGTAAGAAATGGTTAGGCCACAATCTTCCTGCTCTCCTCATCTCTAGGGCTGTGGGGGACCCTAGTGACCAAGGAAGGAATGGGGGAGGGGGAGGGTAGTAGAGGGAGAGAGAGGGGAGGGAGGGAGGAAGGCAAAGAAAGAAATGAGTGAGACCTGATCTGAATCTACAGGCACATTCCCTTATCTTTCCTGCTATCAGCTAGTTTAAAGGACACCATAATTATGATGGTGATAAAACAATGCCTGCTTATGTGTGCTGAATAAATAAAGAATGTTTACAGCCCAAGAATCTTTTAATTCCAATTAAACCCTATCAAAGAAAAGCCACTTTTCCTACTGAAACCGCCTTTCCCCCCAATTATCTTGTTTTGTTGCAATATTTTCCTATGAGACACCAGGGCCTCTCACAATTGATCCTGAATGTCGAAAAAAAAAAATCTGAGAAAGTCGAGTTTAATGTTGATATATTAAATAGTACACAAATATCAAGACCTATTATTTATTTGGGTTGCCCAAATTTTCGTTTATTTTCCACCAGGGTCAAATGTGTAGGAAGAAGTGATGACATTAAGTGTTGAGGCCTACCTATGGGCTGCAGAAGCCAGACTCAAATTCTGAGCACCCACGAGGGGAGAAGGGAAAGATAAGATGTGGGGCCTGATGGTCTCTGGAAAGGGAATCCTCTGGTTCTGTTCCCCTGGCTTCAGCCCAAATCCTTCTAGGAGCAGTGGAGCCAATCACTGTCTTCCACTGCTGCAGCTACTGGGCGCACACAAAAAAAGCGGGAGATCAAAAAATCCCAAGTTCGCATTTATGGATACACAAGGATCATTTCATATTCATGACTTCAACAAATCACATCATAATCAGATTTAAACAAGGTTTGGGCAGTAATGCCCATCAGGCTGGGCACTAAACACTGACGAGTATCGCACACTAACCAGAAACGTCGCTTTTTTATTTTGGAATCATAGAGTGAAAATTAAGTCTTTCAACTTTGAAAAGGTTACTTTTCCCTTTTGAGGCCAATTTTTACACTAATAAATTTCAAATGAACGCCTCTCTTTAAGTCATTCCACGACATAATTCAAACTCCTATTTCCTTCCTTTCTCAGTTCGAGTAGTGTTTTGTTTGTGTTTTTAAAAAACACATGGCATAACAAACATGGAAAACGTACTCGTTCCCTTAAATTCCCATACAAACCTCCTTTTTTACTCCATCAAAGTAGCGCATTGCAAAGTATAAACTTAAAAAAAATTACTTTCCCCGAGGAAATATCTAATATTTCTTGGCAAATTCTATTTGGTGATCTGGTATAAAAATACAGTTGTAAAAAATTTCAGGGTATTCGTAAGTTTTTTGGATAGTTGCAGGCCCCTTTCCTTTTGAAAGTTTAGAGCTCCAACACCCTCAATTCTACTGGCAGAATTAGGATGGACTTAGAGGGTCCTAAACGTGACCGATTCACTAAGGCGGGGGGCTACAGCTTGCAGCAACGTGCTCGGCAACTTAATCCTACGCTGAAAGAGGGCAGAGAGCGAAAAAGAATGGAATACAAACTCTCCCGACATTCGTAGTTACTTTCAAGGTGGATTGTGTATTTTAAGGCTGATGGGAACGTCTGGTTTTTGGAGCAAAAAGAAGAGAAGGTAAGTGTTTGTCCTTGTATCCACCAGTTCGTAGAGAAACAATGAAAGAACAAAGGGAACCACTTCTCCCTCTGAACATTTTCTGTATCTCCCTCCGTTTCAAGCCCAAAAGCTTGCGAGGGGATTTGCTTTACTCTACCTTAAGGAGTTGTTGCTAGGCTTGTTGAACTAAGAAGGAGAAAAAAGTTGAGCGGCAGTGTAAATATAGACTAAATAATAATAATAATAATAAAGGCTTTCCGTGGCGAATCTCCACGCGCCAGTCGCAGCAACTTATAGCAGAAGTTGCTAAATGCATGAAGGCAAAGCCCAAGAAATAATCTTTACATTGCAGATTTCGAACTGGGTCGTTTAAATAGCCTTTCTTGCTGTTTGAAAGGATTTCTGCGCACAAAATGTGTAGGTACTATCTATGGGAAGAGAGCAGTGTACTGTTTAGGTCGAAAAATGTTCTTTATTGCTATGTGGAAAAGAATTCTTAAAAAGGGGATTCAAGTATTGACGCTACTGTTTGCTAATAGAAGAAATGGCAGCGGTGGCTGGGAAAGGAGATTGGTATTTAAATATATTTGCTTTTGGGTACGGTGGTAATCGGCAAGTCTGCCTTTGTGGGTCTGTGTGGCTGAATGAGTAAGTGACCGAGTGCCGTCGGCATTATATAAATGGATCGGTGTGTGGGGGGAGCCCCCAAAGCCGTCGAGCACGTGAAACACACATTTTTTTCACTGCCCCCCAAGCGGCGACCAAGCCCCCCTTCATCCCACCCCCAAATCCGTATATTACCTGCCCAGTTACAGTGACACATGTTTATGTTTATAGTCCTGGTTTGTAGTAGTGTCAAGAGCCGCAGCGAGTGGAGGGGGAGGAGAGAGGAGAGGGAGGAGTAAATGCAACCACCCCCACTTGTTGTTAAAGCAAATTTACTGCGTTATTGCAAGCCCAGTACGGGGGGCTGGGAAGTGAGTTGAGAGGAAGGGTAGAGTTGGGTTGTGTGTTGGTGGTGGAAGGGGGGTGGGGTTAGGAGATCCGGGATGGAGCTCCACTCTCCGGCGACCCGGCCGAAGCAGCTCGGTCAACAGGAGGGAATGCTGGCGCGGTCGAAAACAAAAAGGTTCCTCCTGCTCGCTGCATTCACGTGGGGGGCTCTGCACGCGGGGCTCCAGGGCCCTGACCTCTGACCCCGGCTCCTCTCCGCGCTCTCCCGGTGCCGCGCGGCCACTTTTTACCCAGGATCCCTCGCGCGGGCCGCGCTCGTGCCGAGCTCGAGTCCTTCTTAATCCTCCATTCCCCGATTTCCCTCCCCTCCCCCCCGCCGCCAGCCCCGGGGGAGGATTCTCCGGCAGGGAACCCCCGCCCCACCCCCACCCCGAGAGCCCCGGCCGCGGCGAGGCGGCCGCAGGGAGGCCGGGTGGGGCGGGGAGTGCAGAGCGGGCCTCCCCTGCCGGGCCAGGCCTGCGGGGGAGGGGAGGGGAGGGGAGCGAGGGGCTAAGGCGGGAGGGGCCCCACGGGGAGGGGGCCCAGCGGCCCGGCCCTGCTGCCCCGCCGAGGCCTGGACCTGTTGACTGCTATTGGTCCGCCTGGTCCCGCGCCCTCTCCCTGCCCGGCGCAGCCCGGTCCTTCCGCGGAAACGTGCGGAGGAAATAAGGATGGCTGTTCTCTCCGCCTCCCTCCAACTTTATTTTTTTCTTGGGGGATGAGAAAGCAAAGTCATCTCGCGCTGCCCCATCCTTTCTCATGGAGTCCCGTCATGCGCGGCCCACCGCCCTCCGGGGGCCCGCTATTTAAAACCTCCCCTTCCCCAGACCAGCTCCCCTGCTCGGAGCCCGCGGGCCCTCGCCGCGCCTCCCCCCGCTGCGTCCCCAGCGAATTGTGTTGCTTTTCTTCCTTAGAAGCTCCCTCGTCCACCTTCCACTTTTTTTCCGTCCCAGGAGGCGTAAGATAAAACCTCTGATTTGCTGCGTGCTGCCGGACACATCCTCTGCCCTCTCGTCCAAATGCATTGGATGGAGAGTTTAAAATAACAGTATTTAAAGGAGGAAATAAAAAGAGGGGAGAGTTCTTTTGCCAGTTTCGACGACATAAATGCGTTAAAATTAAAAAAAAAGAGATGTATTTAGAGTTAAGGGTTTTATGCGATTTGCTGTATTTTCTTCTAGATTTTGAGTTTCCCGAGGAATATTTTCCGGAGGGAAATAGCAAGTTAAAATTAAGGTGGAGGTGAAACATCTGAACCACTTCTGAAAATCAAGGAGAAATGTAAAAAATATCTTAGCGAATAGCGGGAAGGCGGCCGCAGCGAGAACTCGAGTCGCCGAAGGAAGCGCCGCGGTGTCGGAGTCGAGGAAGGCGGGCCGGCCCGGGGAGGGGAAGGAGGCGCGCGGGGCGGCGGGCGAGCGCGGGGCGGCGGGCCGGGGGCCGCGGCGCTCGGGAGGAAGGCTGCGGCGGGCAGTGCGAGCGCGGAAAGGCCGGCGGGGAGGGCCGCGGTGGGCGAGGGCCGGGCGCACGGCCGGCTCCGCCGGGGAAGCGGGAGCCGGGCTCCTGTCGCCCGGCTGCCCCCATTGTTCGGCCCTCACGCCGCTGTTCGCTGAGCGCGTCCTTCCCGAGGGAGGGGTCCTGCGGCCCCAGTGGACCCCCACGCCCGCCTCCCCGAACTCCAAGGCTTGGGCCGGGTCGGGTCGGCGCGGCAAGTTTTATGATCAGCCTTGGCCAGCGAGGGCTTCCCAACTCAAGACCACGTAGAAAGGAGGCTTTACAACGTGCCACTAAATTGGAGGAAGCTGGGCAAGCCTGCAACTCACACATTAAAAGAGGAGGGAAAGCAGCATAGATACGTTCATAAAGTGATAGCTAGGTAGAGACAAATGTGGGCATTTTTTTCCTGGATCCAGAAAGCTAGAGCAGATTATATCATGTGTTAAATATCTTTGAATGTATGGATTCGAAAATGAATGTCGGAGTTCAAAGGAGTTCGGAAAAGCACGTTTCGCTGTCTCTATTTGTTATTATTCAGCTCTTTGTTGTATACAAGAAGTCTAATTTTAAAAGGAAGGGCTGAGCTACCGCTAACAAAAACAGGCTTGGTTTCTTAACGTGAAATGCATTTTCAAAATAACAGGGAAATTCAAAAGGGAAAAACGTGTCATTTGCTTTTAAACCACGTTTTGGAAACAAGTAATTGCAACCCACCTACGAAACTGCATGTTTTTCTTTGTGAGGCATGTGGAAAGAGAGATTTCTGGCAAACGTCACAGTTTTAAAAAATGAAGATTTCCAACAAGTGCTCGCGGGTCTTGAAGACAAGACCAAAGTCATCGTGCGTGAAAACTCATGAAGAAGAAATAATTTCAGTCCTTTGGCCCAAATCTTACTAAAGCAAGAGAGTAATTTCGACTTAGATTTATAATAGACTTTGCGGAAATTCCTTCTAAAATACCCATTACTAGTCTGTGCATTATGCAGCACTGTTTCCCAAGGTGGATTTTTAAAAACCAATTAGAATTGATCTCTAACGGAATATTATATTTACACGTCATCATGAAAACATCATTTGACAAGAGTTTTGAATTACAAGAAAGAAGTTAACAGATGATGTTCATAAATAGCATGTGTTTGAAAAGAACCCTTAAGAGTCAGTTAAAGGTAGTGGTGGTTGTGATTTTGCATTTGAAATGCTATAGAAGTGGTTTGCATTTTAACACTTTCATTTTGCGGATCTTCTTCCTAAACTTGCATTTCCTCATGGAAATCGTTCAGTTCTTTCCAGGCGTATGGAGAAATTCTTATATAAGAAATCATTTGAGATGGAACTATGGAAAGGTTTGAACAGAAAAAAATTGGTGTTAAACATTAGGTATTCTCAATCTGTTCATTCCTTCCACATTCATCCTCCCATAGACCCCCCTCCCCAACTACTTGGATTCAATTTACAATTTTTATTTATAAGTCTTTGAATATTTAGAATAGCTTTATAAGTTTATCTGCTATGTAGTTGATTGTAGAAGGTGAATCTTTTAACATCTTTTAGTGTTTCAGGCATTTTTGGGTTTCATTTAAAGTAAAAAAAATATGTTACAAGTCATGATATATTTGTGAGAAAAACAACAAATGGGCGGAAAAAAGGGCATGGATGGGGGTGGGGATGGAAGGGACATAGCATTCTTGGTCAGTCTTTGTAATACCTTTCTTTAATTTTATGTCATTATATTTTCCACTTGTGCTTGCACCAAAGATCATTGCTTTTTTAATTGGGGTAAAGTACCACCATATAAAAATTACCTACATTCTGGCCATTAAGCGCCACAGTAAAGTAAGACTGACAAAAAGTACTCGGAGGCTTGTGTGTTTAATTCGCCAGGAATGTTAAGCTTCATAAGATTCACCCTATGGGGCCATGTTGGTCCTTGGCACTGTTACTGTATAATTTCAAGAGGTAAATATATATGTTATAGATTTAAAATATCTAGGATATAGTAGACAGTTTATTAATTGAAAGAATAAAAAAATGAATTTGTCAACCTCCTCCTTTCTGGGACACAATGCAGTTAATTAACATATTCTTGGGCTTGTTTCTGGATTTGGTAAGCAGTGGCCCCTTTCAGAGAGGAAAACATTTAAATCTTAAAAAGTGACCTTCTTTGGTCCAAATAGTATTAAGCAATTCAGTTTAATTTCTTCTTTTTTTTCCATTCCAAGATATGTTTAATTTCTTTCAAGGTTCTCTTCCATTCAAAAACTGATTTTCCTCTTTTCCATGTCCAGAATCTTTTCACTTAGTTAACCTTATTGTATCCTATAAACAGACACCTAAATATGTCACTTTAATCACACTTTAATTATAAGAGAAATGCAAATCTTCAATGTCAGTAAAAAATGGGAACATGGCCCTTCCGCTCCTACTCTTAGATTATATTGATGATACTCTGAAAAGTCAGCGTGCTGTCTTCGAGTATTGTTGCATCATCAAAAAAAATAGTCCAACTCTGAAATGTTATTGAGATTTCTGTAATGCCTAGAAGATCTAAAGGCATCTTTTAGATATTATTTTCCTACTTGTAATTAATTACATGGCATTTTACCCAAAAATACAATACAGCCAATATATATCAATTTTATAGCAAAGGAGTAGCTCTGAAGCCAAACACAAGATTAACCAAACCAAACCCTTTAAAGTAAATATCAGGCTTTGATTCTTAAAAAGATTTTAAAATTTAGATTACATACAATTTAAATTTCAGGGTTACCTAACTTTCCAACAATTAAGTGTATCTAACAATAATATTAATTATGATTGATTCTAAGTTAAAGTCTGTTTTGTAAGAAAATGATGACTTTTACATGAAGAGGTGGTTAACATTTGAGGGTTATTAAAATACAGATGATTCTAAACTACCTGGTAAATAAAAACTCTTTACCCATATTAATTTCAACTATTGAAAATCTTTAAGGAAACCAATTTATCTGAAAATTTCTGTTAATCATTACTTGGAAATTTTAGTTCAGTGGTACACACTCTGAAGAATAAAGCTCAGACCGCAATCAGCTTTTAAACACCAATATTGTACATTAAATGAATATTTATTGTGGGCCTACTACGTGCAAGACACTTGCTGGGTGATATGGTGGGTAAAAAAAAATCACCTAGTAAGATTAACATGCTTCATTAAGTGGAATTTCCCAAAAGCCATTAACAGAATATCAATTGAAGACATAATTGAAATGAATATCTTTTAATGAAATTTCTAATAGTACTCCATGATATAGGTGCCATGTGTGGGTCTGTATCTATAAAGACACAGTACTCACTTATTCTGAGATAAATAACAAAACTAATTTCAGAAGTATCTTAATATTTAATCATACTAGCATAAATGTATGGCTCATAATAAACTTTTCACATAAAAGGTAAGAAACCGTGGGTACCAAATGAGCAAAACAAAATTTTATTCAGAGATTCCTTTATGTAAAAAGAGGATATGTCTGAAAGTTTGTACAGATGATAGGAAATTGCTTTTTGCATTTTCCAACTAATTTAGAAATTTATAGTTTCTGATGAGGTACTAGTAAATGAATGAATTTGTTTAAAAACCTTAGTATCAGAGCCAATACAGAATTTTAAATACTTTGTGAAAGTCAAGAACCTGAGTTAAAGAAAGTGTATCTAGTCTTAACATTACAGAAATATACCTCAATTTCTAGTCCTCGCTATGGAAATATACCTCAACAATAGATACAATAGACTAAATATGATATGCACAAACAGAAGTCAAATAAAACTTTAATTTAAAAAGAAGATAAATATAAGCAATACTAACCTATAAACCAAATTTGGTTGTAAATATTTCTTTCATAGTATCCACTTATGTAAATGATTCTGAAAGAGAAAATCCAAAAATTTGGCGCCTATGTTGAGGAATAAAGAAAATTATAAGAAGATATATTCTCAATAGAGACAAAAAAAATACAGTTTCCCATTATAGTAGGGTTAGAGGTTACATCATAAAATACTTTACTTGAGTTTTTTGTGGTTTGCCCCAGATGATTAGTTCAGAGAAATAGATGAGCCAGTACTGAGTTAGCTGCTGTTGGGTGAAGAGGAATACTGGAGACAACAGGCTTTTGCTTTATTCTTCAGTACTAGATATACTTTTTTAAAGGATATTTTGAGAATGTGGAATCAGATTTAAAGGGTAACATTATTTTAAGTTTGAAATTGTCCTTTCCTATAAAGTTATTCTATAAATCCCATGGACCTTTTTATTTTTACATTACCATGTATTTTTAAAAACTTACTTGAACAATTCTGGCAATTTAATTATAAGTTTTATCCATTCTGAGGTATGAGAATTAGCATATTCATCCAGTTGTCATGTATATGTATGTATATATATGTACATATATATGTATATGTGTATATATATCACACAAAGGACAAATATAACTTGCTCATTGCTATATTTCCTGTATTCAAAACAATCCCTGGCTCACAGTAAATGTTCAATAAATATTTACTGAATGAATAAATACTTAACTGTATATCTGACCTGTTTTATAATATCTGTTATTCTTCTTTTCACTTAATATTTTATAGAAATGTGTTAAATATTATACTTTTGATATATAACATAAAAAGTTCTATATCTGGTACAAGTTAAAAAGAAAATGACCTATTTATACCCGTTATGTTTTTTCTTATCATTTTTCAAACTCAAAATTTAATATGTTAAATATCAGTTTTAATTAATTTGATTTATATTTTGTCAACATTTATAGGTACAATAAAATTTCTGTTTCAGATCTTATTATTTATATATAGGGCTGTTCTTATGAAATAGTGTATTTTCTAAATTTCAAAAGTCCCTTACAAATGATGAATTTTTGTTTTGCTTTGTTTTGGAAATAGCAAGTGTTTACCTGTATTTCTTTCATTAAGTGTTACAGAATAAGGTAAAGTACCCATCCTTCTTTACATATAAATTAATTCCATCACAAGAACTAAGCTCTAATGCGTTAAAATAAAATGTATTTTTAAATAATTTAGTGCATTAAGATTTGACTGCAGTGTTTGGGAAGGGAACTTTCACATTGATTTTAACTCAAAATTACTCATTAGGAGTCTGAACCTGAGCAGTAATTGGATGTTGAACTGGTGTCCCTTGTAAAAGGGTAAAGATAAAACACAGAGTTAAGATACACAAAATAATATAGTTTTGTTTGAAGGCAGTTTTAGTTTTATAAATATCAATGACATTTTAAGAACATAATTATTATGTGTTCAGAAATTTATTAATTGTTGCCATATCCCAAAAAAGAATTTGCATTTTGTAAGTATATAATCTTATGGTCACGTTTTCTGAATGCACTCATATAGCTAACAGAGAATTTTCATTTTTATGTGTTTCTTTAGTGGACATTTTTTCCCTATCTTACACTTTTAGTGGATTTCTATTACTGTAGATGTCTCACTTAGCTTTTAGAATGTTTGACTATATTTGCTAATATATGCTTGCGTTGTATTAATCTACTATAATTCTTAAATAGATTTCTAGCAATTAATTTGAAATAGAAAAAACAGCCATGCTACCATTTTTTTTTCTTTATGAGGAGATTTGGAATGCCTTTAAAGCTTAAACCATTATCTTTTGATGACTGACTAGGAGAACTTGGGTTCCTTCATCTTTTAGCATTGTATAAAGGCATTATCCAGATCTTCACATTACATTGCTAATTCCTAATAAACAACCATTTTCTACCTGCAAGGTATTAACCAAAGCCGTGAATTCGCCTGGTAACTATGCTTGTCATTTAAAGTCTATCTACATTCCTATTTTACGTTAAACTTTTATAGTTGGACACTTTTTGCCTAAAATCAGTATTGGGCTTACAAGGATACATAGGGGATAGGGCAACAGGGAACATTTCGCAGCTTAAAACTGCTCAGTATCCCGCTAATTATTCAGATAGGCCTAATCCATTTTCTATTTGTATGAGGAGTGAGCTCCCATCTTTCTGCCACTTAAATACCTTAAAAAAAATGACCTTAAAGTTTCAAGAGTAAATTTGGAGTACAGAGACAGATCAGAGAAATCCTAAATCAAAACTGGACGCCACTGTCTTATGGTGTTCTCATTTGGTGACCACCGTCTAGGAGAACTTGGGTCCCGTCATCCTTTAGTAACATTTAACTGCATTTTCCAGATGATCACATTATATTGCTAATTCCTGATTAAGAACCATATGTACTCCTACACAGCAAGCTGAGGGTAGCCTTGGTGTTCCCTCTCTGAGGATAACCCTAACTCAGTCTTTTGACCTTCAGTCTGTGATGCGCTTTCATTTGTCACTGGGGCCAAGGTGGTGTGTAAATGGGAGGCAGATTTGGTGGCACTTCCACTGGGTGAACTTTGGGTCGAGTCCAGGATGTAAATTTCATGGGTGGCGAGGCTGCGGCAGTACAGTGAAGTTAGCGCGGCCAACTGCAGGAAGCCATGCTTCATTGCACCCTGCATGGAAGCTGGCATACTTGCCCAACTCCTGTTACCCACGGGCCAGTTCCTGAGGAAAAGGCCGGCAGGTAGGTGCTCAGTGAGGGAGATGTCCCCGGGGAGTCCCCTCCAGCGAGTCTGACAAAAATCCCCTTTCTCCCGGCCCTCGCCATCCTCCTCCCCTCCCAACGAGGCCTCCTGACGACGTGCACACGCAGCCCGCGCGACCAGCGCTGCAGAAGGCGGCCCCAACGTCCCCGCCCCCCGCGTGCGCGCCCCCGCGCCCTCCCGTTGGCTCGTTCCGGCCTCAGCGCGCCGCCGGCTCCACTCGCCCCAACCTCCCATCACGCCGCGGCGGCGGCGAGCGGCGCGGGGGAGGGGAAGGCGCCGGGAGGTAGGCCGGGGCTGCTGGCCGGACGCGGCGGCGCGCACGCAGGCCTCGCCTCCCGGGCCTGCTCCCTGACGCCGGCCGCAGGGCGGGCGCGCACGCCGAGTGACGCTCGGAGGAGGAAGCACAGCCCCCTTCCCCTCCCTCGCTGCCCCTGGCCCAGCGGGAGCCCCCCCAGTGCGCCTGTGCGGAGGCCTACTTGATTATGTGTGCCCTCTCCGGGCTCCAGCGTTAGCGGCCGGGTGGAGGTGGGGAGGGAAGACGACGAGGAGGAGGAGGCGGAGGAGGCGGTGGAGGGGAGGTGGGGGGAGTCAGCAAGGACATGGCTCCTGACTCCTGTGCGGAACGTGAGTGACTGAGCGGCAAAGCCCGAGTGAGCGAGCGGCCGAGCGGCGGGCGGGGGCCGGGGGCGCCGGGAAGGGATCGGGGGCGCGGGCGGCTGTGCGGGGGGAAGCACTAATCGGCTTGCATGTGTTTTTTAATGGTCCCCCCAACTCCCTCTTAGATGGTCTCTAGCGACCGGCCCGTGTCACTGGAGGACGAGGTCTCCCATAGTATGAAGGAGATGATTGGAGGCTGTTGCGTTTGCTCAGACGAGAGAGGCTGGGCCGAAAACCCGCTGGTTTATTGCGACGGGCACGGCTGCAGCGTCGCGGTGCATCAAGGTAAACACCCAACCGCCCGCCGGGCCGGACCCGGCCTGCGCCCAACCGTCACCGCTTCCCCCACCTTGGCAGCAACTGCCAGTTCCCCTCCCGCCCCTCCCCCGCCCCGCCCCGCCCCGCCCCGTTCCGCGGCCCGGGATTGACTCGGAGGGTCGGCGGCGGGGCGGAGGGGGTGTGGGCTGTGCATGTGGGAGAAAGTGCGTGTGGCCTGGACTGTCATGTGATGCTGCGCTCACTCGCTCAAGTGTCATTTGGCCGCCGCCTGCGCCCGGAGCTGCGGGGCCGGAGACTTTCTGGGGCGGTGGTTGGAGGCAGGGGGACGCGGGGGGCTGGGCGTCCGCCCCTGGGTCGTGTCCCCGTGGCTGTGGGTTTGGGGACGTGGAGAGCCCTCCCCCTTCCCTGGCCGCTCCCGTCTGCCGCAGTGTGTCTGGAGACTTCCTGTGGCATGGAGGCAGGCTCGGGAGCGCCGCTCGCCGCGCTGCGCCGGGCGGCCGAGGCAGGGGGGCTGCCTTGCCGACTTCGATTAGGGAAGGGAGGCGCCCGCTGCCGCGCCCCCAGCGTTCTGCCCGAGACCCTGCTGCTGCGGACCGGGCGCTCCCCGCGGAGAAGGCGGTGGCGGGCCGCCGCGGCAGTCGCGCTGCTCCAGGAGTGGCTGAGGCTGTGCAGGGGCTGCAGCAGGCCACTTCCTCAGCTTAAGGGACGAAGAGAAGAGGAGGCGGTGGTGCCGCCAGGGACTTCGGGAGCATCTTAGTTTATTTCTGGGTGTTTCCATCCGCTGAGTTTTTTGGATATACAGGAAAGCCGGGGACACTAGTGAGAGAGTTTTCTGGCCATTGAAGGTGCTGATTTTTTCCGTTTCATGTGGTAAGGAATTGAGGCTGGAACAACCTAGATAACTTTTTGGTGGCTTTAGACTCTCCCTGTTATTCACCAACCCTCCCCCCTTCCCGTTTCTGAATCTGGCGTTGAGGGATAGAGATGTTGTTTAGTAGTGTATTGGAAAGGACACTACCAAATAGGAAAGTCTGAACATTAAGGGTGTCAAGTCATTCTTTATAGAATGGAATCTCAGAACTGGGAAGGAAGACTTGGGAAGTAGTGAATGAACCTGAGAATGCAGTTATTCTCACTTGCTTTTAAAGAAGAGCAGAGTTGCACGCTGTCCTTTTTTTAAGGAGTGAAAACAGTGTGTGTTGAAACTAGATATTGATTTCAAGGTCTTAGAACTGGTATATAGTATTTCCATTGCAGTGTTCATTGGCATTTTGGAGGTGTTTTTATGAGTTGGATGATACATTATCAAGTTTTGATAAGTAATCTTATTTCCCAATATAGAAAATGTTCATTTAAGTCTTAAATTTTCCTCTCTAAAAGTACTTCTGATTTTAAATATAAGTTTTTGGACACTGATGCTGTGTTTCTTGGCTGATAGAACATTTTTACTGTGACATATTTACAAATTTTAAAAGGGATTAGAAGTTTAGCTTTTGGAGTTTTACAAATTTGTGCTGATTTTGTATTCTTTAAGTGCTTTCCAATGTTTAAGATATTTTCAGGTTTACTCTAAGCAAGCTCATGTGAGAATGTCAATTGGGTATTAGTGTTTTTAGGTTTTTGAGAAAATTTCAATTTGAGTTAAATATTAACATAAAACAGTTCTTTAAACAACTAGACTGTGATGTAGATGTGTGATATATACTAGATCACTTGTTGGAATGTTCACATATATTTTGAAATAAATACGTGCTTTACTCTTTTTATAACGGCTTTATTGAAATGTAATTCACATACCATACAATTCACCTGTTTAAAGGGTACAATTTAGTGGTTTTTATTATATTCACAGAGTTTTGCATCCATCACCACAACCAATTTTAGAACATTTTCATCACCCTAACAAGACACCCTCGACCCATTAGCAGTTACTCCTGTTTTCTCCCCAGCTCTCCCAGCTCTAGGCAACTGATGATGTACTTTCTGTCTCTATAGATTTGCCTATTCTGGACATTTTATTTAAATGGAAGCATTTCACGTTTAATCTTACATTTCATTTTCTTTTCTGCAATATGTGTTGCTCATTTTGAAACGTGATTTGGAAGTATTTTCATTAGACTTATCTAAAATGCTATTTAACCTATAGGATATAGAAATGAATTAATGAATTTCTGAGTTATTCTGTGTAAAAAATCTCTCTAATTATATGTTAAATTTTAGGTAACATTCTTCCTATCATAAAAGAATAAATTACAAGTTATACTCGTTTACATGAAATAACAAAAGATTGACATTTTTTTTTTAGATTTTATTTATTTATTTATTTTCCCCCCAAAGCCCCAGTAGAGAGTTGTATGTGGTAGTTGCACATCCTTCTAGTTGCTGTACGTGGGACGCGGCCACAGCATGGCCGGAGAAGCGGTGTGTCGGCGCGTGCCCGGGATCTGAACCTGGGCTGCCAGCAGCGGAGCGTGCGCACTTAACCCCTAAGCCATGGGCCAGCCCAAGATTGACATTTTAACATTTTTATTAAAATGTCATACAATTTTTTTTTTTTTTTTAATTTTTGTGAGGAGATCAACCCTGTGCTAACATCTGCCAATCCTCCTCTTTTTTTGCTGAGGAAGACTGGCCCTGGGCTAACATCCGTGCCCATCTTCCTCCACTTTATATGGGACGCCGCCACAGCATGGCTTGCCAAGCGGTGCGTCGGTGCACGCCCAGGATCTGAACCGGCGAACCCCGGGCCACCGCAGTGGAGCGCGCACACTTAATGACTTGAGCCACTTAATGACTTGAGCCACCGGGCCGGCCCCAAAATGTCATACAATTTTAAAAGGGTAATATGTGTGATAGCTATAAGTATAAAATGTTTTAATTCTCCACAAAGCATGCGGTTTACATGAATAGTTGGAGAGGTGATTAATTTAATAGGTCTTTGAAAGGCTATTTGATTTTCCATAATTCTTTAAATCTTAACATATTTTAAAACATTTTATTTCCCAACAGCTTGCTATGGCATTGTTCAAGTACCCACTGGACCATGGTTTTGCAGGAAATGTGAATCACAGGAGAGAGCAGCCAGAGTGGTAAGGAATGTTTATCAAAAACATTAAAATACTTCAGTGAGTGGCTTAGGATGCTACACACTCATGTTTCAGTTTGAGGGGTTTTCAGTCTTTTGTTCAGATATTGAATTTGGGCCGAAGATTAACTTGCAGTTTTAACCCGATTTTATAAAATCTGAAAAACAAATGGAACCACATAAGTGTATGTTGATGGGTATTTTGAACAGATAAAATATAAAGTTGTATTTGGGCTTTATTAGCCCTACCTACTGGTTTGAAGGTTAAATTGGCTAATCATAGTTAGAATATAATAGCATTAGCACATAAGGAAGTTATACTGATAATTCTGCTAGGTTTTGGTTAGTGAATAATCGAATGACTCATATTTGTTTTACTACATCTGTACCTGTATAGTTTAACTTTGAATGCTCAGTATTTTCATTCAGTCCCTGTGGCCTAGCAACATAAAAATCTTACTTTTTTGCTTGGCTGGGTACCTTCTTTTTTGAACACTTTTGTAAACCTCCTGTAAGAATGACGGAAGTATGTTTATTCTTTGTGGCCAAAAGCATTTTTCCAGTTGAACTTCTGGAAATATCAGGGAGCAATAGATCTAATCTTCATTAATCATATAAAAGTATTACCATTTGCAGTGTGATAGTTCCTTTCTTGTGGTGTTGACTGGAGAATTTAACAGAAGGTAGAAAACATTTTAACTTCTCTACCATCTGTATAGTAAAAACAGAAGCTTTTATTTTTGCCTGGGCAGTTTTTGATCAGTAGAAATAATGGCTGAGTAGCTTATCTAGGATTTTGAAACTCAGAGCAGTATTCTGTTGATATGTTTTGTTTGTGTGTGAGAATGCACTATAGCAAAATTATAGCTATTGTTCTAGCATTAGAATAATGGGAATTAGCAAATGGAGGATGAAATCAATTGTACAAATTTTAGGACTTGATAAAGTATGTGTAGGTCTGCTCTTTGCTTTTTTTTTGCTCTCTGTAGCATGGTTTGGGTTGATGGGTCACCAAGCAAGGAAGGTTGTGCTTTAATTTATTAGTAAACACAGATAGTAAGGTGCAGCT
The DNA here is from genome assembly GCF_020826845.1 of Diceros bicornis minor. Classification (NCBI taxonomy): domain Eukaryota; kingdom Metazoa; phylum Chordata; class Mammalia; order Perissodactyla; family Rhinocerotidae; genus Diceros; species Diceros bicornis. The sequence continues at coordinate 21,202,564 of NC_080775.1, forward strand.
GTTCCAAGGGGGTGTTACAGTAGATTCAAGGCCAGAGAAAGATTAGAAAATAGGAAGGTGCGTATCAAGAGAGGGAGGATAAAGAGGTCGTGAATGGAGAGTGGTAGAATGCCAACGTTATTTGCCTCACTTGCCACTTGCCTGTTTTTATTCCTTTATCCTCTCTGAAGGTATAGTCAAGATATCAAGGTGAATAAGGTAGTTATCTTAAAAGGTATACTGGATGACACATTTTATTTCAGCTTTATTTAGTAGGGTGTGGGGGCCATTAAAGGTTTTAAAGAAGAAGCTCAACGTTTTCTAACTTCCTGTAGTGTACAGTTATAAAAGGTAGGGTCCTTTGTAAGAAACAAAAACGCATTCCAAGCTTAAATAAGCAAAGAAAGCATTTTTTTTTAATTTTATTTATTATTTATTTTTTTCCCCCAAAGCCCCAGTAGATAGTTGTATGTCATAGCTGCACATCCTTTAGTTGCTGTATGTGGGACTCAGCGTCAGCATGGCCGGAGAAGCAGTGCGTCGGTGCGCGCCCATTGCCAGCAGCGGAGCTCGTGCACTTAACGGCTAAGCCACGGGGCCGGCCCAGAAAGCATTTTTTTTTTGCGAGGAAGATCAGCTTTGAGCTAACATCCATGCTGATCCTCCTCCTTTTGCTGAGGAAGACTGTCCTTGGGCTAACATCTGTGCCGGTTTTCCTCCACTTTATGTGGGATGCCGCCACAGCATGGCCTGACAAGGGGTGCATCAGTGTGTGCCCGGGATCCGAACCTGGGCTGCCAGCAGCGGAGCTCGCGCACTTAACCGCTATGCCACGGGGCAGGCCCCAGAAAGAGCATTTTATTGTAAGGATATAGGAGCCAAGATCCCTAATGTGGAAATGTATCCATGGCTTAGAAAGGGAATTGAATTAGTCTTAATGTTATTTCTGCTTTTCTCTGTGTGTCTGCTTCATTCTTTTCCTTTCTGCACATTTTCTCTGCTACTTACTCCAACAATCAATAGTTAACTTTTTTGACTATTTACTATCTGTTAGATAATGTGCTAAATGTTCTATACCAGTTATCTCCCTTAACCATCTTATCAAATCTGTAACATAGATACTCTGTTATTTTCATTTTATGGGTATGGACATCATAGTTTTAAGAGAAATATGTATGTAGTTGGAGTCTGGGCTGTGATTAAGCTCTCAACCACCATGTTACTTACATATTGCCTCCTGTGGTGAAAGATGGCCATACTTCGGCTCCTAATATTTTTAGTCTCCTATCTCAAGAGACTAAATCTCAGTCAGAATGTCATGTTCCTTTGGGAAAAAAAACTCTGGTTTGGCTTTGATGAGGTGCCTAGTTTTGGACCAGTTAGCCTTGGTTGGACAATAGGGTTGAGTTGCTCAGACACAGTTAGGGAGATCCCTGTGGGTTTGGGATAGTTCACTTCTCAGAGAAGGGGGAATTATGAACTGGTGGTATCTTGACAGACATTGAAGAGTAAAAATCCAGAGCAGTAAAACAGTCTTTTTTGATAAGTAGTTTGGTAGTATATAGAATGAATTTGAAAGGGGAGGTTAGAAACTGAAAGTTTAGGGCCCGCTTGATGGCGTAGCGGTTGTTTGTGCGTGGGGCTTCAGCGGCCTGGGGTTCACGGGTTCAGATCTTGGGCGCAGACCCGCTCACCAATCATCAAGCCATGCTGAGGCGGCGTCCCATATAGAAGAACTACAACTCTATAACTGTGATACACAACTATGTACTGGGGCTTTGGGGAGGAAAAAAAAAGAAAAAGAGGAAGATTGGCAACAGATGTTAGCTCAGGCCTCATCTTCCTCAAAAAAAAAAAAACAGAAACTGAAAGTTTTAGGATGGTATTACTATAAAAATATGAGAGTAGAAAGGGAGGGAGTAGAAAGGAAGGGTGGGAGCATTTTGAAGGATGAAATGACAAAAGGGTGTTGGGTAAAGGAAAGAGGATGATCTAAGATGATTGTAAGATGTCAAGGTTGATGACTATGGAATGTTGATACTGTTAATAATAGAGTAATAGTAATAGAGGAGGAGAGCAAACTTGAAGAGTCAGGAAAGTTCTGTTTTGAGCATGTTGGTTTTGACGCTGCTAGGATTTTTCGTTGGAAATTTAGGATTAAAGTAATGGAGTCAAGTTTGAGTTGGAGCTAAATAGAAGGAAGACTGGGAATCAAAGGAATGGTCAGGGGCTGGCCCTGTGGCGTAGTAGTTAAGCATGCGTGCTCTGCTGGTGGCAGCCTGGGCCCGGACCCCGGGCGCGCACCAACACACCGCCTGTCAGGCCATGCTACGCGCAGTGTCCCGCATAAAGTAGAGGAAGATGGTCAGGGATGTTAGCTCAGGGCCAGTCTTCCTCAGCAAAAAGAGGAGGATTGGCATGGATGTTAGCTCAGGGCTGATCTTCCTCACCAAAAAAAAAGGGAACTGTCAAGAAAGGAGAACCTGCAGAGTACAGTAGCAACACAGACAATTGATTTTTCTGGAAAGCATAGTTAATAGTGACATTGCTGCCAAGGATGCTGAAGGACTAAGAAAGGTTCTTGAGACAGCAGTTGTAGTTCCCTGGTTTGGGCAGAACCCTGGTTACAGGGCATTGAAGAGAGTACAGGTTGTAAGATTAGATCAAATGTTGAAAAAATAAGGAAAAAGGAAAATAAAAATAGATGGAGATTGAAGGAAAGTTTGGTTGGTTTTTAAGGGAAGCTCTTTGTAGATAAACATTCATTGTTCAGAAAAAGCACTTGATTGCTTTATTCACCTCAAGTGAATTTGTATTTTTGCTGAAAATTTTTTGTTAGAGTAATACTATTTACTAACTACTATCATAGTGGTTAGAGGTTAAAACACTTAGTGATGACTGATTTTTGTATTTAAAATGTATTTGTTCTTAATTATGACAGCCTGAAGAGATTTATTAGAAATTTTACCTATTTATATAATTTCAATGAGATGCAGAGAGGGTATTTTAGATTTTAAATATTCTACTTTGAAAACATATTGAGAGCGGATTGTGCAAAAAATAAAATGGCCAGAAGCCCATTAAGAATTTGCATTATTTAGGTATGGCTATTCTAGCTCTAAAGGAAAGACTATTCCTTTCCTACAGGAGGTGAGCTGTAACGTTCTCCTGTTGCTCTGCCTCTTTTTTTTTTTTTTTTTTTTTGGGCTGAGGAAGATTGGCCCTGAGCTAACATCTGTTGCTAATCCTCCTCTTTTTGCTGAGGTAGATTGGCCCTGAGCTAACATCTGTGCCCGTTTTCCTTCATTTTGTATATGGGACGCCGCCACAGCATGGCTTGGTCAGCAGTGCATGGGTCTGCACCTGGGATCCGAACCTGTGAGCCCCAGGCTGCTGAAACAAGCGAACGCACTTAACCATTACGCCATGAGGCTGGCCCCACTCGGCCTCTTTTTATTGCAGTTCTTACTGGCTTCCTACATTGTTAGGGAGGAACTGCTGGCTGGAGTGGAAACCAGGGTTTTGGGGATTCATCTAGGGTTGCACTGTTTTTTAATTTTTGCATAATGGAGATATATAATGCAAATAAATTGCTATAAATTTGTAAAACCATATGAATTATATACCTAACTATATTAATTATATCTTTATATTCTAATTAAAATTATATTAGTGTACATTTAATTATCACAAATAGTTCTGAACAATATAGAACATAAAATGAATATCTGTGTATTCTCCACCCAGAACGAACAAATGTCAGTTCATATTTGCTTGAAATCTTCTGCTTAAAAAGAATAATAAATTAAAAAATTAAGTTGAAGTACTTTTTGTACTCTCCCCAGTCTGAGTCAACCATTTATCTTTTTAGTGTTGTGCCCATCTATATATTTTTTTCTTTCCAGTTTTATTTAGATATAGTTGATATATAACATTGTATTAGTTTAAGATATACAACATAATGATTTGGTATATGTATGTGATTACCACATTGAGTTTAGTTAACACCATCACCTCACATAGTTGCAAAATTTTTTTCTTTTGATGAAAACTTTTAAGATTTACTCTCTTAACTTTCAATACACAATACAGTATTGTTAACTATAGTTACCATGCTGTACATTAGATCCCCAGAGCTTGCTTATCTTATGACTGGAATTTTTTACCTTATGACCGTCTTCACCTGTTTCCCACACCCACGGCCCACTGCTTCTGGCAACCACCAATCTGTTCTCTGTTTAGATTCCACATATAAGTGGGCTCATGTAGTATTTGTCTTTCTCTGTCTGACTTGTTTCACTTAGCATAATGCTCTCAAGGTCCATCTGTGTTGTTGCAAATGTCAGGATTTCCTTTTTTATGGCTGAATAATATCCTATTATGTGTGTGTGTGTGTACACCACCATCTATGTTTTAATAATTATACTACATATATATCCATAAACAACATCTAGTATTGTATTATTTTTACAAGAATGGTATACTGTATATGTGTTCTGCAACTTATGATATAGCTACATCAATACATAAAATCTAGTTCATTCTTTTTATCTTTTTAGTATTCTGTCACAGAATGTACCACAATTTATTTAATTTCCTTGTTGATTGTCATTTAGGTTTTCAGTTTTTCACAATCACAAATAGTGCCGCAATGAACATCCTTGTAAATATAATGAAGGTAGATTTTAAAAAAAATATAGTCTGAGTATGTATCAATAGGCAAGTTTAATTTATTTACATTTATAGTAATGGCTGTTACTTGTGGGCTTATTTCTAAAATTTTATTTTGTGGGTTATCTATTTGCCAGGCTTTTTTTCTCTCTCTTTTCCTTCAGTTGGAGTGATTGAGTGTTCTTTATTCCTTTTTTTTAATTTAATTTTTTTTTTTTTTTGGTGAGGAAGATTGGCCTTGAGCTAACATCTGTTGCCAGTCTTCCTCTTTTTGCTGAGGAAGACTAGCCCTGAGCTAACATCTGTGGCCATCTTGCTCAATTCTGTATGTGGGACACCGCCAAAGCATGGCTTGATGAGCAGTGCATAGGTCCGAGCCTGGGATCTGAACCTGTGAACCCTGGGCTGCCGAAGGGGAGTGCATGAACTTAACTACTATGCCACTGGGCTGGCCCCTCTTTCTTCTTCTTTTTTTTTTTTTTTTATTAAAAGATTTTATTTATTTATTTATTTTCCCCCCAAAGCCGCAGTAGATAGTTGTATGTCACAGCTGCACATCCCTCTAGTTGCTGTATGTGGGATGCGGCCTCAGCATGGCCGGAGAAGTGGTGCGTCGGTGCGCGCCCGGGATCCGAACCTGGGCCGCCAGCAGCGGAGCATGCGCGCTTAACCGCTAAGCCACGGGGCCAGCCCTCTTTATTATTATTTTTTTTTAAATTTTGTGCTGATTTGAAGGCTATATGTTTTATTTCTTTTTTTTAGTGATTGCCCTTAGAATTTTAATGTGCATGCTTTGTATTTTTCTGTAAGTCTAAAATTAATCTCTGTGCTTCTTTTGAACAAAGTCAGGAACCTTAGAATGCCTCGTTTTCCCTCTTTACTCTTTCCCTTGCAAAGTCTTTGTTATTGTTGTCTGTATTTTAATTCTACCTTATTATTATTTTTAACATGGGCTTTTCCTTTTTGCTGAGGAAGATTCGACCTGATAATGCTACGTTATTATTATTATTATTTTTTGTGAGGAAGACTGGCTGTGAGCTAACATCCATTGCCAATCCTCCTCTTTTGCTGAGGAAGATTGGCCCTGAGCTAACATCTGTGCCCATCTTCCTCTATTTTGTGGGAGGCCGCCACAGCATGGCTTGGTGAACGGTGTGTATGTCTGTGCCCAGGATCCGAACCTGCAAACCCCGGGGCCGCCAAAGTAGGGCACAAAAACTTAATGGCTACACAACTGGGCCAGCCCTGGGGTTCTCATTCTTTTCTTCATACTTGTAATTTCTCTTTAATATTGTCTATCTTACCTCTGCATTATAGATAATCTTTTTAGCTCTGTCAAATTCATGGTTATTGTTAATCCAGTCAGTGAATTTCTTTTCTGAGTAAATCATATCTAGACTTTCTATTGTTGTTATTTTTCAATTTGCTTCTTTTTTCCTAGTATCTTGCTATTATTGCCTTAAGGATTATATTCCTTCCTTTATTTATTTGAACATTCAAACCATACTTTTTTTAAACTTCTCAGAGATTTTGGAATTCTTTCAATTGTTTTGTTAACTCTGGTAGTAGACATCTTCATATACTTTGTAATTTTGACTGTGAGCTAATCTTCAGTTGTTGTCCTCCGTGGGATCTTATTCCTCTGATATGGGTTTTTGAAGATGTTGCTGTGGGGAGTTTTTGCATTTGCTTTGTATCTGTTAAGAATTGCATTTGGCTACTAGTAACAAAGACCACATTATAGTGGCTTCTACAAATTAGGAATTTACAAATTTACAAATTCTTTTATTTAAAAGGAGTTCAGAAAGACATTTTAAAGCTTTTATGACAGTTCTCTGAAGTCATTAGGGATCAGACTTTTTCTGTCTTCCTAGTGTACTAAACTTAGCACCTGGTTTTCATTTTCAGGGTTGTCCAACAGTCACAGCGTGGCAGTTGGGAACTGCAGTTGTTGTGACTGCAGACACAAGGGGGACAGTAAGGTTAAATGTGGTTCTCCTCCCAGCTGAGTTATCCTCTTAAACAAGTTTTCCTGAACGCCCCACTCAACAATTTATGCTTAATTTTACTGGCTTTTAATTGTTAGAGAGACTGCAAAATATAAGCCTGTTGATGAAGTGAATAAAATCAGAGTTCCGTTAGTAGGGAAGAAGGGGAAAATGGATTTGGGGTTGGTAAGCAGCAGACTCGGTCAGTTTGCCTGATGGGGTTTGTTGCTCCAGACCAGTTTTTAAGTTTGTTTCTTGACTTAGTTTCTGGCACCCTTTATTTATTTATTTTTGTTATGAGGAAGATCAGCCTTGAGCTAACATCCGATGCCAATCCTCGTCTTTTTTTTCTGAGGAAGACTGGCCCTGGGCTAACATCCACACCCATCTTCCTCCACTTTATATGGGATGCCACCACAGCATGGCCTGACAAGCAGTGTGTTGGTGGGCACCTGGGATTCGAACCGGCGAACCCCGGGCCGCTGCAGCGGAGTGCACGCACTTAACCGCTTGCGCCACTGGGCTGGCCCTGCTCTTTTTTTTTTAATATTGTACATAACTTGTTTCTTTTTATTTCTGTACAGACTTTTTAACCTGTGTACTTGAAATAGAATGCTTTCAAAGTTAAACCTTGTCTAACATTTTTTTCTCTTACTATTTATTCATATCTCATATTTGCTTGTAAATTCAGCATAGCATCCTAAGTTCCTATAGCTTTGAAAGAGATGATTTCAAAAAGTTAACAGATTTAGTGCTTACCACTGTAGATGAAATAGCAAATAGCCAATTTCTGTTGTCTCTCTTCTTGAATTCCTCTTTTACTGTGAGAAAAACCTAGCATAACGGATGACATGAAGTATGTGCTTAATACTTGTTTATGTCCTTTTTTAACCTGCCTACATAACTAGTAAGAGCAATGAAAACATAGGAGTATGTTGATCCATTACCCAGCATATGGTACCTATTTATTCCATTTTTTTGTTTAGATTTAATTTTTATGTTTATGAAAGTGATAAATGCACATAGTCAGAGTCAGGTAGTACCAAAAGCTTCTCTCTCACACACAAAACAGTACCTTGCTGCTGAACTCTTGAACCCTCATCTGATTCCTTAGAGGCAACCCCTTTTGGCTGTTCCTTCTGGAATTTACTTCTATGTTTCTAAAAGGAGTGTATAATCAGCTATTCTTGACATATAAGTTTTAGATGTTGCCTTTCAGTATACCGCACATTTTGGTTAAATCAGTAGTGTTAAACAGTAGTATTTATGTTATTATGACTATGTAAATATTTTGTTCCTTTTTGAGCCAAAAGTATATTGTGATTGTTGTGTTATTTTTAATAATTGTCTTGTATTTTCCTTTTCCTTGTGTTTGTTACTTAAGGCTAAATCTTTATATATCCTCTAGTTGCTTCTTCGTATAATCTTCTGTTTGGTTAATGGATCAGGTAGTCTGTCAATTCAATTTTTCATAAATTCAGTTTTCCTTTTCTTCTCTTTACCTTCTCCTTTCTTTTTCCTCTCCCTCTCCTTCTCTCTTCCTGTTCTCTTCCTCTCTTCCTGTTTCCTCCTCCCTTCCTCCCTCCTCTTTCTCTTTCCCTCCCACTCCTCTCCTGCTTCCTCTCCTCTCCTCCCTTTTTTTAAAAAATTATTTTATTGAGGTCATAATAGTTTATAACATTGTGAAATTTCAGGTGTACGTTATTATTTATCAGTTACCATGTATATGTGGCCCTTGATCCCTTTTGGCCAACCCCCAACCCCCTTCCCCTCTGGTAGCCACTAATCTGTTCTCTTTGTCCACGTGTTTGTTTATCTTCCACATATGAGTGAGATCATGCGTTGTTTGTCTTTCTCTGTCAGGCTTATTTCGCTTAACATAATATCCTCAGGGTCCATCCATGTTGTTGCAAATAGGACGATTTTGTCTTTGTTATGGCTGAGTAGTATTCCATTGTATTTATATATACCACATGTTTATCCATTTATCAGTCGATGGACACTTGGGTTGCTTCCTCATCTTAGTGAAGAGAGGGGTGCATGAGTCTCTTTGAATTATTGATTAAAAGTTCTTTGGATAAATACCCAGTTGAGGGATAGCTGGGTCGTATGTATTTCTATTTTTTAATTTTTTGAGAAATCTCCATACTGTAATTTCCATAGTGGCTGCACCAGTTTGCATTCCCAGCAGCAGTGTGTGAGGGGTCCATTTTCTCCTTCTCCCTTTCTTCTCCTCTCCTTCTCGCTCTTCTCCCTCCTCCTCTACCTCTTCTTCCGCCTTTTCCTCTTCCCACTTTCCTTTTTAAACTGTAGACTTTCCTCTGGGTACCAACTCCCTGCTCCCATCTGGCCTGGTTTCTCTCTCTCTCTCTTTTTTTTTTTTTTGTGAGGAAGATCAGCCCTGAGCTAACATCCATGCCAATCCTCCTCTTTTTGCTGAGGAAAACCGGCTCTGAGCTAACATCTATTGTCAGTCCTCCTCCTTTTTTTCCCCAAAGCCCCAGTAGGTAGTTGCATGTCATAGTTGCACATCCTTCTAGTTGCTGTATGTGGGACGTGGCCTCAGCATGGCTGGAGAAGCGGTGCCTTGGTGTGCACCCGGGATCCGAACTTGGGCCACCAGCAGCAGAGCGCGCACACCCAACCGCTAAGCTACGGGGCTGGCCCCTGGGCTGGTTTCTCTTTAAGCCTGAAACTTCACTATCATCTTGGGAGTTTCTTCTTGCTTATTTTGGATTCCCTGTTTTCTAACCCCTCACTCCCCCATTTCTTCATCTTTAATGGTTTATTTCCTTGTTTTGGTGGGTACATCTTTTAGCCGCTTCATAGGAAAAGGTGCGTGAGAAATAAGTTTTTTAAGGTTTTGCATGTTTGATAAAATTGGTGGCTTTATTATCTTACTTGATTGGTGGTTTGGCTGAGTATAGAATTCTTGGTTGAAAATCATTTTCCTTCAAAATTTTGAAGATATTTCTTCTTTGCCTTTTAGCTTTCAGTGTTTCTGTTAGGAAGTCCAGTGAAGTTCTGATTTCCCATCATTTGAATGTGATTGTTCTCTCTGGATTTAGTATTTTTTTCTTTATCCAGGTTATTTCTGATGTTTTTCTTGGTAGTGTGTTTTCCATCATTCATTGTACTGGGCACACAGTGACCCTTCTGATTTGGTAAATCATATTAGGGAATATGAGTTCAGTTAAGGGAAATTTTTTTTGAATGATTTCTTTGATAATTTCCTCAGTTGTGTGTTTCTTTATTTGTATGTTGGACCTTTTAAACTAATCGTCTGATTTTTTATATTTTGTGTTTCAGTTCTCTCTTTTTGGCCTACTTTCTGAGGCAGTTTCTTACTTTATTTTCCAACTCTTCACTTAAATTTCTAAATTCCATTATACTTTTAATTTTCAAGGGCTCCTTTACGCACTCTGAATGTTCCTTGTTTCCTATCTTCTGTTTTTGTTTCTTGGATGCAGTATCTTAACTCTGTGAAGATATTAATCAGAGGGTTGTTGTTTTGTTTCAGTTTTCTGAAGTTTTCTTCTGCTCCTGGGACTCTCTTTTTCAGAGTTCCTTTGTACTGTTTGTTTTGGCCTGTCTTGTTAGAGACTGCTTGAAAGTCTGGTGACTCTTAGCCATCTATTTGAATTTAAGATAAGCTCTAATGAGTTTATTGGAAGCTCTGTGTGTATGGGCAGGGATTGTTGGTTGGTTGGCTTCTTCATAAGTGATATAGCTGGGTTCTTCAATTAGAAGACCACTAACTGGTTAGTTTACTCAGAGAAAAATCCTCCAGTCATCTGTTGGGTTATTGACAAACCTGGTTACCAGTATTCTTTGAGCCATGTGGTTGCTGGAATTTCACTATTTAGACTTAGATTTTCAGCTAATTCTTCTTTTTCGATATGGTACCCCTTTCCTCAGCTGTGCCTGGTGTCCCCAAGTTCAGATTTCCTCTTGTTTACCCTTTCTGCAGTTTTCTAGAGTGGGGGAGAAACAATTACTTGGTAATGTGTAGTGGAGAAGGAGATTGGGGATGGGGGGCGTGGGGCTGATTGTTTTCTGGATTATATTCTGTTTCTCCTGTTTTTAGGCTCACCTGAACCCATCTCTTCCAAACACATACACCACCACTGGGCATGTGCGACTCTCTACCCTCTGATGCCTGGTACCTAAAGTTCCTCCAGTTTCTGGTGCTTTGTGGTCTAAGATACATTGTTTTTGGGCTTGTCTTACTGCAGCAACCTTTTCTGATCTGTTAAGTCATTTACTACTTGTCTCCTTTCTAGCTTCCAAAATTTTATAGCTGTTGTCTTCCCTTATGTTCTTTTTGTTTTTGTGGCTTTATGCCCTTTTGTCTCATATAGTGGAGGTTTAGGAAGGAGAGGAGGTAGTTTTTAAGTGGAATTAACTACCTGTGCTCATGATGTGGTCTTGTCCCATTTTTTCCAGGGTCTGGTTTTAGTCTGTCCTTTTTACTTGATTTTCCCCCTACTCAGCTCACAAACATTTTTTTTTTTTTTTTTTGAGGAAGATCAGCCCTGAGCTAACATCTGTGAATCCTCCTCCTTTTTCCTGAGAAAGACTGGCCCTGGGCTAACATCTGTGCCTGTCTTCCTCCACTTTATATGGGACGCCACCACAGCATGGCTTGACAAGCGGTGCATCCGTGTGTGCCCGGGATCCGAACCGGCGAACCCCGGGCCGCCGCAGCGCAGTGCGTGCAGTTAACTGCTTGCGCCACCCGGCCAGCCCCTCACAAACATTTTTGAATCTTCCCATAGATTCTGCTTTCCCTTTACGTTTTTCACCTTTTTCTTTCCTGTTTCACTAGCAAACTTCCTGGAAGAATAAAGCCATAGTTGATATCTCTGCTTCTTCAACTGCGTACTGTAGTTATGTTTAATGATTGAAATATAACTTAGTTGTCATTTTAAGCAAAAGCATATGAAATCTGCATTTGCTATAATACTCTCATCATGGACACTATCCATGTTGTCTTTCAGTGACCCTTCTATAAAGATCCATGTACAAAAAATGCTTTTAATAATTTAGCATCAGGAAAATTGTCTCTCTTGAGGATCTGGTGTATTTCCTCCTTTTTGATAGCTCTATGATACACATTCTTTTTTTTTTTTTTTTTTGTGAGAAAGATCAGCCCTGAGCTAACATCCATGCTAATCCTCCTCTTTTTGCTGAGGAAGACCGGCACTGAGCTAACATCTATTGCCAATCCTCCTCCTTTTTTTTTCCCCAAAGCCCCAGTAGATAGTTCTGTGTTATAGCTGCACATCCTTCTAGTTGCTGTATGTGGGACGTGGCCTCAGCATGGCTGGAGAAGCGGTGCGTCAGTGCACGCCTGGGATCCGAACCCGGGCTGCCAGTAGCGGAAAGCGCGCACTTAACCGCTAAGCCCTGGGGCCGGCCCTATGATACACATTCTGTTTTTCTTTTTTTTCTGGCTGCCAGGCAGCCCAGAACCAAATCTGGTCTTTAGTTACATCAGTTATATTAATCTGATTATTATTTTATTTATTTCCTTCTCTTCCTCCTGTGGAGTTTAGGACTTCACCTCTTATCTCTGTTTCTCTGCGTGTTGATTTCATTCTCTCATACTACAGACTCTCTACTTCCTGAGGCTGGAACCATGACTGCTGGCAGCTCTTGGCTCTCATCTTCCCAGCCCCTTCTACCAGAAGAAGGGACTCTCTTGAAGAATCCTGGGAAGGACTCTGATTGACCTGTCTTGGATCATGTACCCACCGTCCCTGTGGCTGGAGTGGGGAGGGTACTATGAATGGCAGCCCTCACTAGAACTGCATAGTTGGAGTCAGGGGTAAGAGCAGTTTCCCTAAATCAGGGGGTTGTCCCTCATACTGGCTTTCAATGTTCACTTTTCTGTTTTTTATTGTTATAATATAGGTCAGGTATTTGTAGGCTGTCTCAAATCATTTCCTGAAAAATTTTAGTTATAAATAAGTACATAAAATATCACAAACTCCTATTCATTCATCCTTCAGGCAATTACATTTGGCTCTTAAGTCCACCACTGTATTGATTTTGCTGTTAACCTCAAATGGCCAAATCCGAAATGTTTTCAGTTTTCATTCTACTTGATTCACTTTCAGCATTTAAAACTGTGATCACTCCATCTTTCTTGCAACTCTCTTTTCTCATGACTTCTGGGAAACTGCTTTCTTAAACTCTGATCTCTTTAAACCTTGCCTTTTTGATTCCTGTTTGGCATTACTTTCTTACTTCTGTAAAATTTAAGTTACATGATTGCTTTTCTGGCCTGTTTATTTGATTACCTCACCGTAGGTAAACTTATGCATGCTTATGGATACCTCTAGGCATCAGTATCACCTGAACAATTTTTTCTAGGCTTCAGCTCCATATTTGCAGTTACCTTCTGGATATTTCTATTTAGGTATCCTAGGCATCTTAAATTTAATTTCTCTAGTTTATAGTCGCATAATCTAAACTGTAATTTTTTTGTCTAGATTATTGCAGCAGCTTAAATTATTTAACTTTTGATAAAGTGACATATTGACATGGTTCAAAAAATATACAGTGGCAATTCTTCCTCCTAAGCCTGTCTCTTATTTGCCCAGTTTTGCCTCCCAGCTTCCCACTGTTACTAGTTTTTTATTCATTTTCCTGGTTTCTTTTTTTTTGTGAGGAAGATCAGCCCTGAACTAACATCTGCCAATCCTCCTCTTTTGTTTTTTTTTGCTGAGGAAGAGCGGCCCTGGGCTAACATCCATGTCCATCTTCCTCCACTTTATATGGGACACCGCCACAGCATGGCTTGACAAGCGGTGTGTTGGTGCCTGCCTGGAATCCGAACTGGTGAACCCCGGGCCGCTGCAGCGGAGTGCGAGCACTTAACTGCTTGCGCCACCAGGCCGGCCCCTCCTAGTTTCTTTATGTATGTACATGCTTATACATATATAGACTCTTGTTTTTCTTCCTTTTCTATAAAAAGGTAGCATATTACACATTCTTAGAGTGAACTTCTCCCTTATGTTCTTTTTACTTCTCTCCTTTTCAATACAGTCCCTCTCTGTTTCAAGATTATCTCCTACGAAGCAAATAACGATTGTCGTGTCCCAATTTCTTATAGTGTTTCTCAGCTCTTCGTCCAAGGAAAAATTATTTTCTGGTCCATGGTATTTCCATTAAAAGTATTATATTTCATACACGTTTAATTTCTGCACAGCTTATGGCTGGGTAAACACACCTCCTCACAATAAAAAATCTAGTTCTGTAGTTATACAGTAGGGTCAGAAATTTATAATGGTGTTGCTCTAGTGCCAAGTAGAAATTACAGCTACCACAACACGATGTAAACTCTTCTTTTTCCATCTACCTTGTCCCTACCCGTCCTATTCTCACTTTCCCCACTCGATTCTTTACATAGCTCTGAGCAGACAAATAATCTCAAAAGGTTAGTTTCTATATGCTATTCTCAAATGCCACCAGTGCTTTTCTGTTGTCTAAGTCCCAAAGCCTAAAGTATTTATTGTCCTCTAAAAAAAATTTGCTCTTGTTTTAGTACAGTGCAGGCATGCTCATTTTTGGATAATTGAGGAAAGAAAGATAAGTAGAAAGAAAAAAATCCATCATCCATAATCACCCAGACATATCCAGGTAGTATAGTAGTAGTGTTAAAGATCGTGTGCTAGGGCCGGCCCCGTGGCTTAGCGGTTAACTGCGTGCGCTCCGATGCTGGCGGCCCGGCTTCGGATCCCGGGCGTGCACCGATGCACTGCTTCTCTGGCCATGCTGAGGCCGCGTCCCACATACAGCAACTAGAAGGATGTGCAGCTATGACATACAATTACCTACTGGGGCTTTCGGGGGGAAAATAAATAAAATCTTTAAAAAAAAAAAAAAAGATCGTGTGCTTTTGAGTCAGATGGACTAGATATATGACTGGGCAAGCTTATCTTCTAAGCCTCAGTTTCCTCATCTGCAAAATAGCGTGGAGCTCTGTTTATATGTCAAGTACCATCAGGTGATTTACATAGAGGAATATATTATTTCACCTTCTCAACAGGACAATGAAATATAGGTACTATTTTTATCTATTTTTTTTAAATGATGAGGCAACTTGAGGTATAGGGAGGTTTAGTAATTTGTTCAGGGTCACATAAAAGTGGTTAAGCCAAGTTTTGAACCCTGGCACTCCATAGATGATGCTCTTAAGGGCCGTGCTGTACTTCAGATTATAGTTCAAACAAGTAAACAGAAGTGTTAATAAATATGTTATTTTAGAACAGGAGAAAAATGAAATAGCATCAGCGTGGTGAGATTAGGAAGTATATCATCTGTTATAAGGACACTATTCCGTCATGGTTGGATCTTTTCTGAAGTCTGTTCCTGCCATTGTGTGTGTGTGTTTTAACCCCTAGTTGCTACTTTATTCCCTTTGTCTTTAAAGTTAGGATAGAGAAATTTTTTTTTTTATCATTTTATTTTTATTTATTTTTTCCCCCAAAGCCCCAGTAGATCGTTGTATGTCATAGCTGCACATCCTTCTAGTTGCTGTATGTGGGACGCGGCCTCAGCATGGCCGGAGAAGCAGTGCCTTGGTGCGCGCCCGGGATCCGAACCCGGGCCGCCAGCAGCGGACCGCACGCGCTTAACCGCTAAGCCATGGGGCCAGCCCTAGGATAGAGAAATTTAGGTGAGCTGCATCTCTGTTCATGAAGATTTCATTTTACTTAGACTTTCCAGAAGTTCTTTTAATCTTCACTTCTTTGGTGACACATGATTAATATTTATGGATGTTTGACTGCTTTTGGTAACTGATTTTTTTGGGAAGTGCTGAGTTTTCTAAACACACAGCATCTTTTGGTCTTTTTTGATATATGGATAATGTATGTCAAAGTACTATATTTCTTTTGTCATTTGAACAACTAGCCATATATTATAAGCTATAAAAGTTTTAATATTTTACTCTTATTCAAACAGAGACTCCTAATTTCTTTGGACCAGCCCTGTGCATTTTAATTTAGTTTACTCATTTGTGTGTAGGATTTTCTTAATTTATTTTTAATTGTAAGGTATATGAATCAGAGAAAATATACTGTACCCAGTATATTGACAGGTAAAACAATAAAGTAAATATCCGCATACTTACCAACCAAGCTTAATAAGTAGAGTATTGCCTATACCTTTGACCCCTGTGTGCTTCTCACTGATCCCATTACCCTCTTCCCTGAAGGCAACACTTCCCTGAATTTTGTATTTATTGTTCTTGATTCTCTTCAGGTTTATTTATTTATTTATTTTTTTCCCCCAAAGCCCTAGTAGATAGTTGTTATGTCATAGCTGCATGTCCTTCTAGTTGCTGTATGTGGGACTTGGCCTCAGCATGGCCGGAGAAGCAGTGCGTCGGTGCGCGCCCGGGATCCGAACCCAGGCCGCCAGCAGCGGAGTGCACTCACTTAACCGCTAAGCCACGGGGCGGCCCTCTTCAGGTTTATTTTTAAACAGTGTAATTCTTTAGTTGTGGCTGTTTTGAACTTTATGTAAATGAAATAATGCTGTACTGATTTTTTTGATTCACAGTATGTTTTTGAGATTCATCTATTTCATGTGTGTAGCTATAGTTGATTTCATTTTCATTGATAGTATTTCAGCATGTGAATTACACCACTATCCATTCTGCTATTGATGGACATGTAGATTTTTGTCAGTTTTGCACTTATGAACAATTACTGTTGTGAATATTCTTGTACATGTGCAGGAATTTCTCCAGCTCACTACTCTTCAAACTGCTGGGTGTGCTCCAAAAAGGGTCATAAAGTCAGTTTAGCAGGGAGCAACCGGCACTATAAAGTGAAATAGAACAGTAAAAAATTCACAGTACATTTTCAGTATCCTGTATATGTATACAGAGTTGCAATATAAAACATATTTCTTAGAGTGGTTTATGGTCAAAAAAGTTTGAGAAGTGCTACTCTAGGGTATGTAGTTAGAAGTGGAGTTGCTTGGTTGTTGGGAAGGCCAGTCCATTTTCAAAAGTGGTTATCTCATTCTACTTTACCACCAGTGAATGGTTTCTTTGCTCTACATCCTTACCCAATGCTTAGTATGTCAATCTTTTTAACTTTAGTCATTTTAGTAGTTATGTGGTGGTATCTCATTGTGGTTTTTAGTTTGCAATTCCCTGGTTTCTAATGATGGTGAGCCCCTTTTCGTCTATTTATAGGCCATTTGGGTTTTCTCATTTGTGATTTACAGATGGCTTCTCCATGTTAGTCATTCATTTTTTCATTCTTTTAATGAAAAGTTCTTAATTTAATGTAGTCAGAAGTTTTAGTGTTTTTTTTTTGTGGTTAGTGCTTTTTGTGACCTGTTAAAGAAATCTTTTCATAACTTGAGGTCATGAAATTATTCTCCTATATAATCTTCTAAAAGAATGTTTTTTCCTGCTTTTTTACATTATAACCAGCCCATCTGGATTTGATTTTGTGGATAGAGTAAAATAGGGGGAAAAACATTTATTTTATATATTTTATACATATTATACATATTATATATATTACATATTATAGTAAATAAGAACAGCCAGTTGTTTTAACACCATTCTTTCCTTTGCTGCTATACAGTGGCACTATGTCATAAATCAGTTCATGTATGTATGAATTTGTTTCTGGACTTGCTGTTCTTTTGATTTCTCTTATCTTTGTGCCAGTACCATAGTTTTAAAATTACTCTAGCTTTGTTAAGTCTGGACATGAGATATCAGATAAAATTAATCCTTCCTTCTTGTCTTTCTCTCTTTTTTTTTTTGGTATCTTGCCTGTTGCTGTTTGCATTTGATAACCATTTAGAATCATATTGTTCCACGAAAAATCCTTTTAGTGTTCTGATTGACTTTACGTTGATTCTGTAAATCAATTTGAAACATTTTTACAGTTTTGAATCGTTCAATCTATGAACATGGTAATCTCCAATTATTAGGTTTTCTTTTTTAATTCTGGTAAAATGTACACAACATAAAATTTTCCATTTTAACCATATTTGAGTATGCAATGCAGTGGCATTAAGTACATTCACAGTGTTGTATAACCATCACCAGTATCTGTTTCTAGAACTTTTTCATCATCCCAAACAGAAACTATACCCATTAAATAAGAACTCCTCAGTCCACCCTCTCCCTGACCCTTGGCAACTTCTCTTCTACTTTCTATCTTTATGAGTTTGTTTATTGTTTATCCCACAACTCATATAAGTGGGACCATACAATGTTTGTCCTTTGTATCTAGCTTATTTCTTTTAGTTTAATGTCATTTCAAGTATCTTATATAAATGAAATGATAGAACATGTAACTTTTTGGGATTTTTTTTTTTCATTTAACGTAATTCTCTGGAGATTGATCCAGGTTGTTGAATGTATTAGTAGTTCCGTACTTTTTATTGCTTAGTTTTCTATGTTGTGTGTATATCACAGTTTGTTTAACCATTCATATACTGAAAGATGTATCAGGTATTTCCAATTTGGGGTTATTATGAATAAAGCTGTTATAAAGATTCATGGGCAGATTTTTGTGTGAACGTAGGTCTTCATTTCTCTCCAGTGAATGTCCACTTGTACACTCACTGGGTTGTATGGTGGCTGCATGTTTAGTTTTTTTTAAGAAATTGCCAAAGTGTTTTCCAGGGTGACTGTACCATTTTACATTTCTACCAGAATCTGTGAGCTGTCCAGTTTAGCATCCTTGCCAGTGTGTGGCATCGCCACTATTCTTTTTATTTAGTAATTTTGATAGATGTGTAGTGATATTTCATTGTGGGTTTAATTTGCATTTACCTAATGGCTGATGATGTCGATGATCTTTTTGTGTGCTTATTTGCTATCTGTATACCGTCTTTCGGTCAAATATCTGTTCATGACTTTTGCCTATTTTTTAATTTGTTTATTTATTTATTTTGAAAACATTTATATTTAGAATTAGCCAGCTGGACTCAGTTTAGATCATGCCAATTTCGTTGGCAACATTCAAAGCATCATAGTCAGGAGCCAGTGGAACATAAGCAACCTTCTCTCTGTCAGGCCTGGGGTGGAGAAAGAAAGCAAGCCTTAGTCCCTGCTGCCCTCACTGCCCCGGTACCTTGTCTTCCTTCCCCAGTCTTCTGCATACCAGTGCTTCCTTTGTTTTTGTCATTCTTTTCCAGATAGTGATTTTTTTCCCTTATTTGCTTATTTTTTTTTTATTGTAGAGTTTGACAGTTCTTTATATATTCTAGATATGAGTACTTTGTCAAGTATGTGACTTATTCTTATTTTCTCCCAGGCTGAAGCTTGTGTTTTCATCCTCCTCGTGGGCTTTTTTTGCAGAGCAAAAGTTTTTAATTTTGATGGTCTAGTTTATAAATTTTTCCTTTTATGGATCATGCTTTTGTTGTCAAATCTGATAACTCTTTACCTAGCTTTAAATCCCAAAGATTTTTCTCCTATGTTTTCTTTTAAAAGTTTGGTAGTTTTATGGTTTACGTTTAAATTTATGATCCATTTTGAGTTAATTTTTGTATAAAGTGTATGAAATGCAGGTGAAGGTTCTTTTTTTTTGCCTATGGGTGTTCTAATGCTCCAATGCCATTTGTTGAAAAGTCTGTCTTTCCTCCATTGAATTGCTTTTGCACTTGTGTTCAAAATCAGCTGAGCATCTTTGAGTATATTTCTGGGCTTTTTGTTCTGTTCCATTGATCTGTGTGTCTATCTCTCTGGCAGTTCCACACTGTCTTAATTACTGTAGCTATATAATAACTCTTGGAATCAGATAGATGATTCATTCCACTTTATTCTTTTTTTTCAAAATCATTTTGGCTATCTAGTTCCTTTGTGGTGTTGGTTTTTAAAAATATATATATATGTTAGAATGACCTGTCTGTATCTATCCAGAAATCTTGCTGGGATTTTGATAGAAATATCATTAAACTTGAATATTAATTTGTGGAGAAGTGACACCTTTACTATATTGAGTTGAGTCTTCTAAAAGACATGCTATGTCTTTCCATTTATTTAGATCTTCTTTGATTTCTTTTGTCAGTTTTACATAGTTTTCAGCCTACAAGTCTTATCCATGTTTTTTGGATTTGTACCTAAGTATTTAATTTTTTGGAAGCAATTATAAGTAGTATTGTATATTTAGTTTTGATGTTGCGTATTTATTGGTAGTATATGGAAATAGCGATTGATTTCTATATTTATCTTATGTCCTGCAACCTTGCTGAATTCACTTAATAGTTCTAGGAGTTTTGTTATAGATTTCTTAAGTAGATAATTTTGTCATCTGAAAATAGGTTATTTTTATTTTTTCCTTCTCAATTTCTTTGCCTTTTATGCTAACCTAATTGTTCTGGCTAGACATTTCAGCACCATCTTGATTAAGATTGGTGATAGTGGACATACTTGCCTTGTTTCTGGGCCTAGGGGAAAAGCATTCACTCTGTGAGGAAAACCACTAAGTAGGATGTCAGCTGTAGGTTTTTTGTAGATGTTCTGTATGAAGTTGAGAAAGCGTACCTGTATTCTATTCCTGTTTTTCTTAGTGTTTTTTAATCACGAATTGGTGCTGAATTTTGTCAAGTACTTTTTCTGCGTTAATTGATATTTATAGTTTTTTTTCTTTAGCCTGTTAATGTGGTAGATTACATTCATTGATTTTGAATATTTAACCAGCTTTGGAGTAAGCCCCACTTGATCATGGCATATAATTATTTTTATATATTATGGGATTCTATTGATATTTTGTTAAGGATTTTTGTCTTTAGTCATGAGGGATATTGGTCTGTAGTTTTCTCTTTTCATACTCTGGTTTTGATATTGAAGTAATACTAGCTTTATAAAATTAGCTGGGAAGTACTCCGTCAATTTCTGTTTTCTGGAATAGATTGCATAGAATTGGTGTTAATTCTTCTTTAAATATTTGGTACCGTTCTCCATTGAAACTGGGCTTTCATATTTCTTTTTTGGTAATTTTTAAAGTACGAATTAAAATTTTAAAATCAGTTTCCTAATTGGTGAGTTGGAGTGGTTTGTGTTTTTTGAGGAAGAGATCTGTTTTGTCTAAGCTTTCAGATTTATGTGTGTGAAGTTGTTGGTAGCATTCCCTATTCTTTTGATGTCTGTGTGCTCTGTATCCCGTTTCATTCCTGATACTGGTAATTTGTCTTCTCTCTTTTTCTTTGTCAGTGTTGCTAGAGGTTTATCATCAATACTGATCTTTTCAAAGAATCAGCTCCTTGTTTCATCGATTTTTCTTTATTTTTTTCTATTTTAAATTTTATTGATTTCTGGTCTTACATTTATTTTTTCCTTCCTTTTGTTTGCTTTTGATTTATTTTGTTCTTTTTTTAGTTTCCTGTGGTGGAAGTGTAGATTATTGATTTGAGACTTTTCCACTTTTCTATGCATTGTTGCAAATTTCCTTCTTATCAGTGGTTTAGCTATGTCTCACAAATTTTGGTTTGTTGTATTTTACATTTTCGTTCAGTTCAATATAATTTTTCATTTTCCTCGAGGCTTCTTCTTTCATTATTGTGCTACTTCCTTCTGGCCTCTGTGGTTTCTGATGAGAAATCTGCTCTCATTCAAGTTATTTTTTGCATGTAAATAAAGTGTTGTTTTCTTCTGGCTGTTTTCAAGATATTTTCCTTGTTTTTAGATTTTAGAATTTTAATTAGGATGTGTTTAGATGTAGATGTCTTTGGAATTATGCTGTTTGAGATTTGGTTGGCTTCTTGAATCTGTAGTTTTGAGGATTTTTCAGCCATTATTTGAGTACTTTTTCAATCCTACATTATTTCTCCTCTCCTTCCTGGGACTCTGATGACATGCGTGTTAGATTTTTTGTTATAGTCCCAAAGATCCTTGAGGCTCTGTTCTTTTTTTTTTTTTTTTCCGGTTATTTTCTCTCTATTATTTAAGTAATTTTTATTGTTATATCTTCTCATTCACTGATTCTTTTCCTCTCTTTCCTTCATTCTGCTGTTGAGTTTATCCATTGAGCTCTTTTTTTTGCTTATTGTACTTTTTAGTTATAAAATCCTATTTGGTGCTTCTTTATATCTTTAGTTTTTTGCTGAGGCTTTCTATTTTTCATTTCTGTGTTCATAATTGTTGAATCATTTTTATCATGGCTGCTTTAAAACCTTCCTCAGATAATTCTAACATCTCTGTCAGATGTTAAAATAACAAATATTGGCATCTATTGATTGTCTTTTTTCATTCAGTTTGGGATCTTCCTGGTGGTTCTTGGTATGACAAATGATTTCTGATTGAAACCTGACATTTTTGTATTATGTTATGGGACTTTGCATCTTATATAAACCTATTTTAGCTGGCTTTCTCTGTTTGTTTGCTGGTTTTGCTGAGGAAGATTAGCCCTGAGCTAACATCTGTCTTCCTCTACTTTATATGTGGGACACCTCCACAGCGTGGCTGGTGGAATAGGTCTGCACCCAGGATCCAAACCCGAGAACCTGGGCCGCCGAAGCAGAGTGCGTGGAACTTGAACCACTCGGCCACGGGGCCAGGCCCTAGCTGGCTCTCTCTGACACTTGTCTGACGGGGGAGGACTGTGGGCACCATCTCCTTAGGCTGGGTAGGTCATGAAGTTCAAGTTCCCTATTTGGCGTCTGTTGACATTTGAGGGAAGCTGCTTGTTACTGCTGAGCAGAGTTGGGAGTTATGGCTCCCTACCTGATCTCCACATTGGATGTGGCCTCATTTACCACTGTGTGTTGGTGAAAGTTCTGCCTCTCCGCTAGACCTTCTCTGACACCACCCCAGTGGGAACAAGAGTGGGTTCCCTTGTTACTGCCAGATAGAGGTGAAAGTTCAGGCTTCTCATGTTGTCTTTTTTTTTTTAATAGAGGTGACATTGCTTTATAACATGATATAAATTTCAGGTGTATCATGTTGTCTTCACTGACATCATGGGTGGGGGAGATGCTCATGACCAGCCAGTGAGGATGAAAGTTCTGATTCCCTACTTGACCTGCTCTTACACTACCCCAGTGAGAGTCTTGGGATGACTCATAGTCTCAGGAGGTTGGATATCTAGGTTCCCCACATGACCATTGCGGGAGTGGGAAGGGCCAGTTTTTTCTGTGATGTTTTGCTGGAGTGGAGCAGCTACTGTCTAAAAATTTTCTCTCTAGCTAATATGCCCTCTTCGTGGTCCTTTGTCGAGAGAGAGAAACCTTTTGTTGGGGCTTTTTTTTTTTGGTTTGTGCTGTTGGTGCTTTTAGGTTCTGACTTCTTTCATTCCAAGAGTGGGATATATTAGGCAAAAGGAAAACCTAGGGAACTCACTGCTATGTTGTTCCTTGGGTCCTGTGCTCCCTAGCTAATTTACCTTCTCACCACCTTTCAGGATATATTTGTTTTATTTATAAAGTTTACAGTTTTTGTTTGTACTTAGTAGAAGGAATAGGGAAAAGTACATCTATTGTTTCCTCCCAGAAATCGAGGAAGTCTAGTCTTTGATTTCATTGAATTTGCTCCTTTTTTTTCCCTAATATTTCTTTGATTTCTGCTCTGATCTTTATTTATTTATTTATTTTTTCTTCTAGTTTCTTAAGGTACAAGGTGAAGTCATTGATTTCAGTTTAGGTAGACATTTAACACTATAAATTTCCCCTCAATTATTGCTTTAACTGCCTTCCACAGATTTTGGTAAGTTTTGTTTTCATTTTTATTCTTATTTTTTTTTTGCTGGGAAAGATTCGCCCTGAACTAACACCTGTTGCTAATCTTCCTCTCCTCCTCCCCACCCCCGCCCCAAAGTGCCAGCACATAGCTATATATTCTAGTTATAAGTTGTTCTAGTTCTTCTGTGTGAGCCACTGGCACAGCATGGCTACTGGCAGACGAGTGATGTGGTTATGTGCCTGGGAACCGAACCCAGGCCGCTGAAGCGGAGCGTGCCGAACTTTAACCACTAGGCCATCACGACTGGCTCTCGTTTTCATTCATTTGAAAATACTATTTTCTCTTTTGATTTCTTCTTTGACCTAGCGGTTATTTAGAAATATATTTAGATTCCAAATATTTGGGGTATTTTTCGTTGATTTTTCTGTCATTGATTTCTAAATTAATTGCATTGTGGTCAGAAAAAATTCTTTGTATGACTTGAAACCTTTTAAATTTATCAAGAATTATTTCAGGGCCTGAATATGATCTGTCTTGGTGAATGTTCCACATGTCCTTGCACAGAATTTGTATTCTGCTAGTTTGTGTAGAGTATTCTATAAATGTTACTTAACGTCAATTTGGTTGATGGTATTATTCTGGTTGATAGTGTTGTTCAAGGCTTATGTATCCTTACTGATTTTCTGTCTACTGATTCTACCAGTTATTGAGAGAGGTTTGTTGAAATCTCCAAATATGATTGTGGGTTTTTCCATTTCTTGTTGTCGTTCTATTTTTACTTTATCTATTTTGAAGCTGTTATTAGGGGAACAAATGTTTAGGATTTTTGTATTTTCTTAATGAGTTAAACCCTTTTATCTTTGTGATATGATCCTCTTTTTTCTTGATAATGTTGATTTTTAAATTTACTTTATATGATATTAATATAACCATTTCAACTTTCTTTTGACTTTGTGGTTTGAAATATGACCTTTTTCTCTGGTTGCGTTGAAGATTTTTTCTTTGTTCTTCATTTTATCTCTGGTTTTAGGCAATTTGATTATGATGTGTTTTGGTTTGCATTTCTTTATGTTTCTATTGTTTGGTGTTTTTTTAAAGTGCTTTCTTCTATATATTTGTAATTTGCATCAAATATGGCAAATTGTTGACATTATTTCTTCAGATATTTTTCCTGTATTATCTTCTGCTTTCTGGCCCCAATTACAACTATATTTGGCCTCTTGAGGTTATCTCAAAGCTAACGTATGCTCTGTTCATTCATTTTTTTTAATGTTATTGAGGTCATAATGGTTTATAACATTATGAAATTTCACTTGTACATTATTATTTGCCAGTCACCATATATGTGTGCCCCTTTACCCCTTATGCCCACCCCCCACCCCCCAACCCCCCCACCCCTCTTCCCCTCTGGTAACCACTAATCTGTTTTCTTTGTCCATGTACTTGTTTATCTTCTACATATGAGTGAAATTGTACAGTGTTTGTCTTTCTCTGGCTTATCTCACTTAACATAATACCCTCAGGGTCCATTCATGTTGTTGCAAATGGGACGTTTTTGTCTTTTTATGGCTGAGTACTATTCCGTTGTATATATATATACTACATCTTCTTTATCTATTCATCAGTCGATGGGCACTTGAGTTGCTTCCACATCTTGCCTATTGTGAATAAAGCTGCAATGAACATAGGGGTGCGTAAGTCTCTTTAAATTGTTGATTTAAAGTTCTTTGGGTAAATACCCAGTAGTCGGATAGCTGGGTCATATGGTATTTCTATTATTAATTTTTTGAGAAATCTCCATACCGTTTTCCATAGTGGCTGCGCCAGTTTGCATTTCCACCGGCAGTGTATGAGGGTTCCCTTTTCTCCACATCCTAACACTTGTTACTTTTTGTTTTGGTAGTTATAGCCATTCTAACAGGTGTAAGGTGATATCTCATTGTAGTTTTGATTTGCGTTTCCCTGATGGTTAGTGATGTTGAAGATCTTTTCATGTGCCTGTTGGCCATCTGTATATCTTCTTTGGAAAAATGTCTCTTCATACCCTCTCCCCGTTTTTTGATCAAGCTGTTTTTTTTTTGTTGCTCTTGAGCTGTATGAGTTCTTTACGTATTTTGGCGATTAACACCTTGTCAGATATATGATTTGCAAATGTTTTCTCCTCGTTGGTGGGTTGTCTTTTCGTTTTGTTTGTGGTTTTCTTTGCCTTGCAGAAACTCTTTAGTCTGATGAAGTTCCATTTATTTATTTTTTCTTTTGTTTCCCTTGCCCAAGTATATGTGGTATTCAAAAAGAACCTTCTAGGACCAATGTCAAAGAGTGTACTGTCTATATTTTCTTCTAGGAGTTTTATGGTTTCAGGTCTTACATTCAAGTCTTTAATCCATTTTGAGTTAATTTTTGTGTATGGCGAAAGATAATGGTCTACTTTCATTCTTTTGCATGTGGCTGTCCAGATTTCCCAACACCATTTATTGAAGAGACTTTCCTTTCTCCATTGTATGTTCTTAGCTACTTTGTTGAAGATTGGTGGTCTGTAGATGTGTGGTTTTATTTCTGGGCTTTCCGTTCTGTCCCATTGATCTGTGTGTCTGTTTTTATACCAGTACCATGCTGTTTTGATTGCTATAGCTTTGTAGTATATTTTTTGTGTGTGTGAGGAAGACTAGCCCTGAGCTAACATCGTTGCCAATCCTCCTGTTTTTGCTGAGGAAGACTGGCCCTGGGCTAACATCCGTACGCATCTTCCTCTACTTTATATGGGACGCCACCACAGCATGGCTTAACAAGTGGTGCGTCGATCTGCACCTGGGATCTGAACCCGCGAACCCCGGGCCACCGGAGCAGAGCGTGCAAACTTAACGGCTACGCCACCTGGCCGACCCCGCTTTGTGGTATATTTTAAAGTCAGGGATTGTGATGCCTCCAACTTTGTTCTTTTTTCTCAGGATTGCTTTAGCTATTCAGGGTCTTTTGTTGCTCCATATGAATTTTAGGATTCTTTGTTCTATTTCTGTGAAGAATGTCATTGGGATTCTGATTGGGATTGCACTGAATCTGTAGATTGCTTTAGGTAGTATGGACATTTTAACTATATTTATTCTTCCAATCCATGTGTATGGAATATCTTTCCATTTCTTTATGTCATCAGCCATATCTTTCAATAATGTCTTATAGTTTTCGTTGTATAGGTCTTTGACCTCCTTGGTTAAATTTATTCCTAGATATTTTATTCTTTTTGTTGGGATTGTAAGTGCGATTGTATTCTTGATTTCTCTTTCTGCTAGTTCGTTATTAGAGTATAGAAACGCAACTGATTTTTGTAGGTTCATTTTGTACCCTGCTAGTTTCCTGTAGTTGTTGATTATTTCTAATAGTTTTCTGAAGGATTCTTTAGGGTTTTCCATATATAAGATGGTTGTCTGCAAACAACGAGAGTTTCACTTCTTTCTTGCTAATTTGGATACCTTTTATTTCTTTTTCTTGCCTGTTTTCTCTGGCCCAAACCTCCAGTACTTGGTTGAATAACAGTGGCAAGAGTGGGCACCCTTGTCTTGTTCTGTTCTCAGAGGGATGGCTGTCAGTTTTTCCCTGTTGAGTATGATGTTGACTGTGTTAGTCAAATATGGCCTTTATTATATTGAAATACTTTCCTTCTATACCCATTATATTGACAGTTTTTGTCATAAATGTATATTGGGTCTTGTCAAATGCTTTGTCAGCATCTATTGAGATGATCATGTCTTTTTTATTCCTCATTTTGTTAATGTGGTGTATCATAATGATTGATTGGTGGGTGTTGAACCATCCCTGCATCCCTGGTATAAATCCCACTTGATCATGATATATGATCCTTTTAATATATTGCTTTATTTGGTTTGCCAGTACGTTGTTGAGGATTTTTGCATCTATGTTTATCAGCAATATTGGCCTGTCATTTTCCTTTTTAGTGTTGTCCTTGTCTGGCTTTGGGATCAGGGTGATGTTGACCTCATAAAATGTGTTAGGAAGTGTTCCATCTTCTTCAGTATTTTGGAATGGTTTGAGAAGGATAGGTATTAAATCTTCTTTGAATGTTTGGTAGAATTCTCCAGAGAAGCCGTCTGGTCCTGGGCTCGTATTTTTTGGGAGGTTTTTGATTACTGTTTCAGTCTCTTTATTTGTGATTGCTCTGTTTAGATTCTCTATTTCTTCTTGGTTCAGTTTTGAGAGGTTATGTGAGTCTCAGAATTTATCCATTTCTTCTAGATTGTCCAATATGTTGGCATATAGTTTTTCATAGTATTCTCTTATAATCCTTTGTATTTCTGTGATATCCGTTGTAATTTCTCCTCTTTCATTTCTAATCGTATTTATTTGAGCCTTCTCTTTTTTTTTCTTGCTGAGTCTGGCCTAAGGGTTTGTCAATTTTATTTATCTTCTGAAAGAACCAGCTCTTTGTTTCATTGATCCTTTCTACTGTTCTTTTGGTTCAATTTCATTTATTTCTGCTCTAATTTTTATTATTTCCCTCCTTCTGCTGACTTTGGGCTTTGTTTGTTCTTCTTTTTCTAGGTCTGTTCGGTGTAGTTTAAGATTGCTTATTTGGGATTTTTCTTGTTTATTAAGGTTGGCTTGTATTGCTATGAATTTCCCTGTTATCCTATATAAGTTGGTATGATGTATTTTCATTTTCATTTGTCTGCAGATAGATTTTGATTTCTCCTTTAATTTTCTTCAATGATCCATTGGTTGTTCAGTAGCGTGTTGTTTAGTCTCCATGTGTTTGTGACTTTCCCAGCTTTTTTCTTGATAGTTTATTTCTCGTTTCATAGCATTATGGTGGGAAAAGATGCTTGGCATGATTTCAGTCTTCTTAAATTTATTGAGGCTTGCTTTGTTTCCCAACGTATGGTCTGTCTTTCAAAATGTTCCATGTGCACTTGAGAGGAATATGTATTCTGCTGATTTTGGATGGATTGTTCTATATATATCTATTAAGTCCATCTGATCTAGTTTTTCGTTTTGTTCCACTATTTCCTTTTTGACTTTCTGTCTGGTTGATCTATCCATTGATGAAAGTGGGGTGTTAAGGTCCCGTACTATTATTGTGTTGCTGTTAATATCTCCTTTTAGATCAATTAATAATTCCTTTATGTACTTTGGTGCTCCTGTGGTAGGTGTATATATATTTATGTGTTATGTCCTCTTGGTGGAGTGTCTCCTTTATCATTATATACTGCCCCTCTTTGTCTCTCATTGTCTTTTTTATCTTGAAGTCTGCTTTGTCTCATATAAGTATTGTAACACCTGCTCTCTTTTGTTTGCCCATTAGCTTGGAGTATTGTCTTCCATCCCTTCATTCTAAGCCTTTGTCTTTAGAGGTGAGATGTGTTTCCAGGAGGCAGTATATGGCAGTATCGTTTTTTAATCCAGCCACTATGTGTCTTTTGATTGGGGAATTCAGTCCATTTACATTTATTGTGGTTATTGATAGATGAGGGCTTAATGCTGCCATTTTATCACTTGTTTTCCAGTTGTTCTGTATTTCCCTTGTTTCTCATCTGGTGTATTTTGGATTACCAGTTCAGTTTGGTGGCTCTCTATGATGGTTTTCTCTTTATTTATCATTTGTATCTCAGTTCTGATGTTTAGTGGCTAACGTGAGGTTTGTATAAAAGATCTCGTAGATGAGATAGTCCATTTTCTGATAGCCTCTTAATCCCTTAGTCTAAGCAGGTTCCATCCCTGCCCTCTTCGCCTTCTAAGTTATGTCACAACTTAATTCCATGTTGTGTTGTGAATGTGTGCTTAAAATGAAGTAATTATATTTATTTTTGATGTTTTACTTCCCTTTATCTTTAAAGTTACAATTTTTTGCTAATCTGTTCTGATAGAGAGTTGTAATTTTCTGATTTTGTCTACCTATTTATTTCCTTGCTCAAGGCTTTGTAAACCCTTTCTTTTTTTTTTCAGGTCTGAGGGCCTTCTTGATCATATCTTGTAAGGGGGGGTCTTGTGGCAATGAACTCCTTCAGCTTTTTTTTAATCCGCGGAAGTTTTTATTTCTCCATCATATCTGAAGGATATTTTTGCTGGATAGAGTATTCTTGGCAGAAGATTTTTGTCTTTCAGAATTTTTGAATGTCATTCCACTCTCTCCTAGCCTGTACGGTTTCTGCTGAAAAATCCGCTGAAAGCCTGATAGAGGTTCCTTTCTGGGTTATTTCCTTGTGTGTTGCTGCCCTTAATATTTTTTCTTTGTTAGTGACTTTTGCCAGTTTTACTAATATATTCCTTGGAGAAGATCTTTTTACATTGATGTAATTAGGAGTTCTATTAGCTTCTTTTACTTGGAATTCCAGCTCCTTCCCCAGGTTTGGGATGTTCTTAGCTATTGTTTCTTTGAACAAACTCTCTGCTCCTTTCTCCCTTGCTTCTCTCTCTGGAGTACCTATAATCCTTATGTTGCATTTCTTAATTGAGTTGGATATTTCTTGTAGAATTTCTTCATTTCTTTTTAGTCTTAGTTCTCTCTCCTCCTTCATGTGAAGCATTTCTATGTTCCTATCCTCTAGATTGCTAATTCTGTCCTCCATAATATCAGCTCTGTTTTTTAATGACTCCAGATTCTTCTTTATCTCATTCATTGTGTTTTTCATCTCCAGCATTTCTGACTGATTTTTTTTAATAGTTTCAATCTCTTGTGAAGAATTTCTTCTGTTCATTAATTTTGTTCCTGATTTCATTGAACTGTCTTTTTGAGTTCTCTTGTAACTCGTTGAGTTTTTTTGTGATAGGTATTTTGAATGCTCTGTCATTTAGATTGTAGATTTCTGTGCCTCTAGGATTGATTTGTGGGTATTTGTCTTTTTCCTTCTGGTCTGGAGTATTAATATATTTTTCATACTATTTGATGTGGTGGATTTGTTCTTTCACGTAGTGATAGTATCTGGTCACAGATTCCATCTGCTGCCACTGGGCGGGGGCAGGAGCTGTATATTCTGAACTTGCCACAATCCCTGTCAGCTGTGCATGTCGGATCCTGGGCCACTCCTTGGAACCGCAGCAGCCCTGTGGGCTCTTCCACCGAGTGGGAAAGTGATCACGTTGGGGGGTCAGGTTTGCTACTGCCTGCTCCCACAGTCCTGCCGAGACATGTTCCCCACTTCGGGGCCGCCACAGTACCATGGGTGTTCACAGTAGCCAGGAGCTTGTTTGCCTGGGTGCACAGATCCGCTGCCATCTCCTCCTAGGTCACACCAGATGTTGTGCTTGTTGGGCAGGGCCTCCCCACTGGGTCCGAGCCTGAGCTGCTCCAGGGACCATGGTGCTACTGTGGGCTCTCCCAGTGATTGAAAGAGCGATCACGTGGGGGCTCAGAGCTGCTGCCACTTGCTCCCACAGTCGCTCTGAGGCACACTCCCCGCTTCTGGTCTGCAGCAGTACTGTGGGTGTTCACGACAGCCAGGAGCTCATTCACCCGGGTGTGCACATCTGCTGCTGTCTCCTCCTAGGTCGCACCAGATGTTGTGCTTGTTGGGCAGGGCCTCCCCACTAGGTCTGAGCCTGAGCCACTCCCTGGGACCATGGTGCTACTGTGGGCTCTCCCACCAGTCGGGAAAGTGATCACGTGGGCGCTCAAGGCTGCCATCACCTCTTCCCTCAGTGGTGCTGAGGTGCTCTCCCACCCTTGGGGCTGCAGCGGTCCTACGGGTGCTTCAGCTGGGAGAGCAGTCGCATGCGTGTACAGGGCTGCCAGGAGCCCGGAGAGTGCTCACCTCTCTCCACCACCTCCCCTGGGGGTGTCCATCCACCTTCAGATGTATAGCTGTGCAGGTCTCTCAGGTGTCCTGATGTGCTGTGTGGGTATCCTCCACTGATCAGTGAATGTCCGTTTAGTTGTAGTTCAAAGAGGGAGAGACAAAGGGAACAGCTCACTCGGCCATGTTGCTGATGTTACTCTCTGTTCGTTCATTTTTTAAAGAATTTTTTTCTCTATGTTTCATTTTGGTTAGTAACTATTACTTGGTTTCATGTGCTATAAATCTCACAGGAAGTTTTCCATCTTAGACATTGTAATTTTCATCTCTAGAAGTTCAAATTTTTTTATTCTTTCATGTTTATACTTAACATGTTTAATGTTTCCTCTAGCTTCTTGAATAAAAGGAATGTATTCATAATTGCTTTAAAGGACTTGAGTACTAATTCTATTATCTGTGTAATTTCAAGATTGCTTTGACTTACTGGTTTTTATTTCATTGTGGGGTGTCATTTCCTGCCTCTGTATATGTCTTGTAAGTTTTTATTGACTTTTAGTCATTGTGAAGTTTATCTTGTTAGGTTCTCCATTTTAGTATACCTAAAAATATTTTTAGACTTTGTTCTGTGACATGGTTAAGTTACCGGAAAACAGTTTATTACTTTTGACTCTTGCTTTTATGTTTTGTTTGGACAGACCAGAGCTGTGTTTAGTCTAGGCTTAATTTCTCGCTCTTTCTGAGGCATTACCCTTCTTAGTACTCTGATGTGATATGAATTATAGGTTTTCCATTCTGGCTTTTGGGAACTGGTATTTTTTGCATCCTTTTCTGAGTTCTGGGTGCTGTTACTTCTAAATCTTTTGGTAGTTCTCTCCTTGGACTTGAACAGTTCTCTCACGTGCAAGTGGTGGTTAGTTACTCAGTATATTCTAGGGTAAGCCTCTGTGGATCTCTTCATTTTTCTCTCTCTCTCCATCTCTCTGCCAACTGCCAGTCTCCCTTGTGAGTGCTAGCCACCTTGGCTTCCTTTGGACTCCCAGCTTCATTTCCTCAATTTAGGGAGACCACAGGCTCTCCTTGGGTTTGTTCTGCCTGTTCCATGGCCTGGAAACTCTCAAGGCAGTACGCTGGGCAAATGTATGGCTTATGGTGTTTGTTTCTTGTCTCTCAGCGATCACTCTCTTTCTTTACCTGTTGTCCAAAATCTTCAGTGCTGTTGTTTCATACATTTTGTTAGGTTTTTGTTATTTCATGTAGAACACTAAATCTGGTTTCTTTTACTCCGTCTTGACTGGAAGTGGTATCATTGTGGTTTTATTTTTCATTTTCGTAATGACTAATGATATTGAACACATTTTAATTTGCTTATTGACTGTTCATGTGTTTTTTTCTTGTGAAGAGTTTGTTCAAACTTTTAGCCCTTTTCCTTCTTTCTTTCCTTATTTTTTCTTTCTTTGTTCTTTGTTTGTCTATTTTTTTTGAGTTACAGAAGGTCCTTATATGTCCTGGGTACCAGTTCTTTGTTAGATGAAGGTTTTGTAAGTAGTTGATCCAAGTCTGTGGTTTCCTATTTATTTTCTAAACTGTGCCTTTTGATGAGCAGAAATATTTAAGTCTGATGAAGTCTAATTTATCAGTTTTTTCTCTTATAGTTATTGTTTACTGTGAGCTAGGATACTTTTGCCTAACTCCAAATTCATGAAGGTCATTTTTTTTGTTTCCTTTAAAACTTTTTGTGTTTGCTAATTTATATTTAGATCCATGATGCATTTCAAACTAAGTTTTGTAGGTTTTGTTTCTTGCATATAGATGTCCAATTGTTTCTGCACCATTGGTTGAAAAGAGTCTCCTTTCCTTACTGGTTGTCTTTGGAGAAACATCACATGGCTGCATGAGTGGGCTCTATTTCAGGAATCTTTATTCTGTTCCATTGATTTGTTTGTGTATCTTTATATCATTACCACACTATTTTGATTATTTGTAACTTGATAGTAAGTCTTGAAGTCAGATTCGCTAGTCCTACAGCCTTTTTCATCTTTTTCAGGATTGCTTTTGTATATTCTAAGTCCTTAGCACTTCCATATAAATTTTAATATTAGCCCTTCCATTTCTCCAAAAAGGCTGATGGGAATTGATGATCGCAGTTGCTTTGAATCTATAGATCAATTAGAGGAGAACAGACTTTTTTGTTTTTTTTTTTTTTGGTGAGGAAGATTAGCCCTGAGCTAACATCTGATGCTAATCCTCCTCTTTTTGCTGAGGAAGATTGGCCCTGGGCTAACATCCATGCCCATCTTCCTCCACTTTCTGTGGGATGCCGCCACAGCATGGCTTGCCAAGCAGTGTGTTGGTGCGCACCCGGGATCCGAACCGGGAACCCCGGGCCGCCGCAGCGGAGCGTGCGCACTTAACCGCTTGCACCACCGGGCCGGCCCTTCATTGTCTTGTTTTATGGCCCAGTATATGGTCATTCATGGTGAATGTACCATGTTCACCTGAAAAGAATGTGTATAGTGGTTTATAGTATTGGTCAGGTTATCCATTTCTTTATTAATTTTTTTTTTTGGCCTAGTTTTGTCATTTACTGAGACAGAGATGTTAAAATATCTTACTATGTTTGTGGAATTGTGTATTTATCCCTTTATTTGTGAAAAGTTTTGCTTCCTGTATTTTGAAGCATTATTATTTTTATTATTTTTTCTGAGGAAGGTTTGCCCTGAGCTAACATCTGTTGCCAGTCTTCCTCTTTTTGTTTGAGGAAGATTCGCCCTTAGCTAACATCTGTGCTAATCTTCCTCTGCTTTGTATGTGGGTCGCCACCACAGCATGGCTGCTGACAAGTGGTGTAGGTCTGCACCTGGGAACTGAACCTGGGCCGCCTAAGTGGAGTGTGTGGAACTTAACCACTAGGCCTCAGGACTAGCTTTTGAAGCATTATTATTAGGTACACATTTATGATTATTAATGTCTTCCTCATTATTTGATGCTTATCATTATGAAATGTCATCCTTTATCTTTATTAATTTTCTTGGTCTTGAAATCTCTTTTATCTGTGATATTAAATATAGTCACTCACCATTTTATACTTTGCATTTGTGTGGTATATAGTCTTTTATCCATTTACTTTTAACCTATTTGTGTCTTTATTTAAAGCATGTCTTTTACAGATGATATATAATTCCTTGTTACTTTTATATCTGTGCCAGCACACTGTCTTTTAATTAGTCTCTTAAGTTTAGTCTCTTAACATTTAATGTAATTATATGATTGGATTTAGGTCTAACATTTTATTAAGTTTTTTCTGTTTGTCTCATCTTTTTTTTAAATATATTTGAAAGTTACTATTTAAAAAATAGCTCTAATGATATATAATTCACATACAGTTCAGCCATGTAAAGTGTACAATTCAGTGGCTTTTCGTATATTCACAAAATTGTGCAACCATCACTATAATCAATTCTAGAACATTTTCATCACCTCAGAAAGAGGCTCTTTGGCCATTAGCAGCCACTACCCAGTACTCAACCTCTCCAGCCCCTGGCAACCAGTCATGTACTTTCTGTCTCTATTTTGGACATTTCATATAAATGGAATCATACAATATGTAGTGTTTTGTGAGTAGCTTTTTTCTCTTAGCATAACTTTTTGTTTTTGTTTTTGCTGAGGAAGATTTGCCCTGAGCTAACATCTGTGCCAGTCTTCCTCTATTTTCTGTATGGGTCGTTGCCACAGCATGGCTGATAAGTGGTGTATGTCTGTGCCTGAGATCCAAACCTGGGGAACCTGGGCCGCTGAAGCAGAGCACCTCAAACTTTAACCGCTAAGCCACAGGGCTGGCCCCTAGCATAATGTTTATAAGGTTCACTTATGTTGTAGCATGTATTAGAACTTGATTCCTTTTTATTGTTGAATAACTTTCCATTGAATACCACATTTTGTTTACTCATTCATTAGTTGATGGACATTCAGGTGGTACTACATTTAGGCTTTTACAAATAATGCTGTTATGAGTATTTGTGTACAAATTTTTGTGTAGATGTATGTGTTCATTTCTTTTGGGTTTGGAATTTTTGAGCCATGTGGTAGCTATATTTAACCTTTTGAGGAACTGCCAAAATAGCTACACCATTTTACATTCCCATCAGCAATAAATGAGTGTTGTAATTTCTTCATATCTTTGCCAACAGGGTATGTCTGTTATTGTTTATCTTTTTGATTTTAGCCATCCTAGTGGTATCTCACTGTGGTGTTAATTTGTACAGGCATACCTTGGAGATATTGCTGGTTGTATTCCAGACTACTGCAATAAAGCGAATATCGCGATAAAGTGAGTCACATGAATTTTTTGGTTTCCTGGTGAACATAAAAGTTACGTTTACACTATACTGTAGTCTATTAAGTGTGCAGTTGCATTATATCTAAAAAAACAATATGCATACCTTAATTAAAAAATACTTTATTGCTAAAAAATGCTGAACTATCAAGCCTTCAGTGAGTTGTAGTCTTTTTGCTGGTGGAGGGTCTTGCCTCATTTTGATAGCTGCTGATTGATCAGGGTGATGTATGCTGAAGGCTGCCTTGGTGGTGGCAATTTCTTAAAATAAGACAGCAGTGAAGTTTGCTGCATTAATTAGCTCTTCCTTTCGTGAACCATTGCTTTGTAGCATGCAATGCTGTTTGATAGCATTTTACCCACAGAAGAACGTCTTTCAGAATTGGAGTCAGTCCTCTCAAACCCTGCTGCTACTTTATCAACTAAGTTGATGTAATATTCTAAATCCTTTGTTGTCATTTCAACAGTCTTCACAGCATCTTCAGCAGGAGTAGGTTTCATCTCAGGAAACCACTTTCTTTGCTTATCTCTAAGAAGCTAACTCCTCATCTGTTAAAGTTTTATTGTGAGATTGCAGCAATTCAGTCACATCTTCAGGCTCCACTTCTGATTGTAGGTCTCTTCCTGTTTCTACCACATCTGCAATTACTTCCTCCACTGAAGTCTTGAACCCCTCAGAGTCATCCAGGAGGGTTGGAATCAACTTCTTCCAAACTCGTGTTAATGTTGATATTTTGACTTCTCATGAATCACAAATGTTCTTAGTGGCATCTAGAGTGGTGAATTTTTTCCAGATGATTTTCAATTTACTTTGGCCTGATTCATCATTGGAATCCGTAGCTATGGCAGCTATAGACTTACAAAATCTATTTCTTAAATAATAAGACTTGAAAGTCGCAATTACTCCTTGATCCATGGGCTGCAAAATGGATGTTCTGTTAGCAGGCATGAGAACAACATTGACCTTCTACGTCTCCACTGAGGCTGTTGGGTGACCAGGGGCATTGTCAATGAGCAGTAATATTTGGAAAGGAATCTTTTTTTCTGAGCAGTAGGTCTCAACAGTGGGCTTAAAATATTCAGTAAACCATGTTGTAAATGAGTATGCTGTCATCCAGGCTTCATTTTTCCATTTATAGAGCACAGGTAAAGTAGACTTAGCATAATTCTTAATGGCCCTAGGATTTTCAGAGTGACAAATGAGAGTTGGCTTCAACTTAAAGTCACCAGCTGCATTAGCCCCTAACAAGAGAGTTAGCCCATCCTTTGAAGCTTTGAAGCCAGGCATTGACTTCTCCCCTCTAGCTATGACAGTCCTTAATGGCATCTTCTTCCAATATAAGGCTGTTTGGTGTACACTGAAAATCTGTTACTTACTGTAGCCACCTTCATTAATTATTGTAGCTAGATCTTCTGGATAACTTGGTGCAGCTTCTACATCAGCACTTGCTGCTTAACCTTGTACTTTTATGTTATGGAGACTGCTTCTTTCCTTAAACCTAATGAACCAACCTCTGCTACCTTCTAGCTTTTCTTCTGCAGCTTCCTCACCTCTCTTAGCCTTCATAGAATTGAAGAGAGTTAGGGCCTTCCTCTGGATTATGCTTTGGCTTAATGGAATGTTGTGGCTGGTTTGGTCTTCTATCCAGACCACTCAGACTTTCTTCATATCAACAATAAGGCTGTTTCTCTTTCTTATCATTCATGTGTTCACTGGAGTAGCACTTATAATTTCCTTCAGGAACTTTTCCTTGGTATTCACAACTTGGCTAACTGTTTGGCACAGCACGCCTAGCTTTTGGCCTGTCTCAGCTTTTGACATGCCTTTCTCACTAAGCTTAATCGATTTCTAGCTTTTGATTTAAAGTGAGACACCAGTGACTATTCCTTTCACTTGAATACTTAGAGGCCATTGTAGGGTTATTAATTGGCCTAATTTCAATGTTCTTGTGTCTCAGGGAGTAGGAAGGCCTAAGGACAGGGAGAGAGAGAGGAACTGATGGTGGAGCAGTCAGAACACATACAACATTGATTGATTAAGTTCGCTAACTTATGTGGGTGTGGTTCGTGGAGCCCCCAAACAATTACAACAGTAACATCAAAGATCACTGATCGCAGATCACCATTACAAATATAATAATAATGAAAAAGTTTGAAATTGTGAGAATTACCAAAATGTGACGCAGAGACGTGAAGTGAGCAAATACTATTGGAAAAATGGCGCCAATAGACTTGCTCATTGCAGGGTTGCCACAGACTGTAAATTTGTAAAAAATGCAGTATCTGCAAATTGCAATAAAGCACGGCGCGGTAAAATGAGGTGTGCTTGTATTTCTCTAATGACTAATGATGCGAGACATCTTTTCATGGGCTTGTTTTGGTCATTTATATGTTTACTTTAGACAAATGTCTTTCAGATCCTTGGCCCAATTTTTACTTGGGTTATGTGTCTTTTTATTATTGAGTTGCAGATCTCTTTATATATTCTGGATATAAGTCCCTTATCAGATAGGTGACTTGTAAATATTTCCTCCATTCTGTGGTTTGTCTTTTACTTGATGGTATTATTTGCAGCACAGAAGCTCTTATTTTTGGTAAATTCCAATTTATTTATTATTTCTTTCTTGCCTCTGCTTTGGTGTTATATCTAAGAACCACTGTTCAGACCATGACTCTGGTCATGAAGATTTACTGCTGTTTAGTTCTAAGAGTTTTGTAGTGTTAGTTCTTACATTTAAGTACATGATCCATTTTGAGTTACTTTTACATATGATGTGAAAAACAACTTAATTTTTTTGCACGTACATAGGAATTTTTAATGTATCAGTTTTGTAAAGCTATTTCTCTTTCCCTTAGTTTCTTAGCATTCCTCTAGCAATTTCAATATATTTCCTTACCTTTTTGCAGTCTATTTATATAGTGTACCACTTGTTAATATACTACCACTTACTGTAAAGTGTAGAAGTCTTGCAACTGTAGAGATTCTTTTGCATCACCTGTCTGCTGTTAGTTATGCTGTTGTTATATGTATTAGATCTCTATATATTATAAAGTCCAGAAGACGGTATTACAATTTTTGTTTTCAGTAATCATGTATTTTTAAGAACTTAAGAAATAAAAGTCTTTTATATTTACTTGTTGTGGTGCTCTTCTTTGCTTCCTGAAGATTTGCATTTTCATCTAGTACCGTTCCCTTTCATTCTGAAGAGTTTCTTTTCTCTTTATTGTAGTCCATGTCTGCTAGTGATGTTTGCTCTCTGTTATCTGAAAATATCTATTTCATCTTCATTGTTTTGTTTTGTTTTGTTGTGACACTTAGCCACATGAATTTTTGTTTTTATTATTTTTTTTATTTATTTTTTATAAGCCAAATTTCAGGTAGTTAGGGTTTTTTTTTTTTAAATTGATGTCATAATAGTTTATAACATTGTGAAATTTTACTTGTACATTATTGTTTGTCAGTCGCAATATAAAGGTGTCCCTTCACCCCTTGTGCCCCCCCCCCCCGAACCTTCTTCCCCCTGGTAACCACAAACTGTTCTTTCTGTCGTGTTAGTTTATCTTCCACATATGAGTGAAATCATGCCGTGTTTGTCTTTCTCTGTCCAGCTTATTTTACTTAACATAATACCCTCCAGGTCTGTCCATGTTGTGGCAAATGAGATGATTTTGTCTTTTTTTATGGCTGAGTAGTGTTCCATTGTATATATATACTAACATCTTCTTTATCCATTCATCAGTTGAGGGATACTTGGGTTGCTTCTACTTGTTGGCTGTAGTGAATAATGCTGCAGTGAACGTAGGGGTGCATAAGCTTCTTTTGATTACTGATTTCAGCATCTTTGGATAGATACCCAGTAGTGGGATAGCTGGATCATAAGGTATTTCTATTTTTAATTTTTTGAGGAATCTCCATACTGTTTTCCACAGATGCTGCACCAGTTTGCATTCCCACCAGCAGTGAATCAGGGTTTCTGTTTCTCTACAACCTCTCCAACATTTGTTTTTTGTCTTGGTGATTATAGCCATTCTAATGGGCGTAAGGTGATATCTTAGTGTTGTTTTGATTTGCATTTCCCTGATGATTAGTGATGTTGACCATCTTTTCATATGCCTATTGGCCATCTATATCTCTTCCTTGGAAAAATGTCTGTTCATATCCTCTGCCCATTTTTTGATCAGGTTGTTTGTTTTTTTGTTGTTCACTTGTGTGAGTTCTTTATATATTATGGAGATTAACCTCTTGTTGTATATATGATTTGCAGACATTTTCTTCTAGCTGGTGGGTTGTCTATTCATTTTGATCCTGGTTTCATTTGCCTTGCAGAAGCTCTTTAGTCTGATGAAGTCCCACTTGTTTATTTTTTCTTTTGTTTCCCTTGTCCAAGTAGACATGGAATTTGAAAAGATCCCTCTATGACCGATGTCCAAGAGTGTACTGCCTAAGTTTTTTTCCAGGAGTTTTATAGTTTCAGGTCTCACCTTCAAGTCTTTGATCCGTTTTGAGTTAATTTTTGTGTGTGGTGAAAGAAAATAGTCTACTTTCATTCTTTGGCATGTGGCTGTCCAGTTTTCCCAGCACCATTTATTGAAGAGACTTTCCTTTCTCCATTGCGTGTTCTTAGCTCCTTTCTCGGAGATTAGCTGTCTGAAGATGTGTGGTTTTATTTCTGGATTTTCAGTTCTGTCCCATTGATCTGTTTGTCTGTTTTTGTACCAGTACCATGCTCTTTTAATTATTATAGCTTTCTAGTATATTTTGAAGTCAGGGATTGTGATGCCTCCAGCTTTATTCTTTTTTCTCAGGATTGCTTTAGCTATTTGGAGTCTTGTGTTGCCCCATATGAATTTTAGGATTCTTTGTTCTGTTTCCGTGAAGAATGTCATTGGGATTCTGATTGGGATTGCATTGAATCTGTAGATTGCTTTAGGTAGTATGGACATTTTAACTATATTTATTCTTCCAATCCTTGTGTGTGAGATATCTTTCCATTTCTTTATGTCATCATCCATTTCTTTGAGTAATGTCTTATAGTTTTCATTGTATAGGTCTTTCACCTCCTTGGTTAAATTTATTCCTAGATATTTTATTCGTCTTGTTGTGACTGTAAATGGGATTGTCTTCTTGTGTTTCCTTTCTGTTAGTTCGTTATTAGAGTATAGAAATGCAACAGATTTTTGTAAGTTGATTTTGTACCCTGCCACTTTGTTGTAGCTGTTGATTATTTATTCTAGTTTTGCAATGGATTCTTTAGGGT
Source organism: Diceros bicornis minor (assembly GCF_020826845.1). Classification (NCBI taxonomy): domain Eukaryota; kingdom Metazoa; phylum Chordata; class Mammalia; order Perissodactyla; family Rhinocerotidae; genus Diceros; species Diceros bicornis. Next base: position 21,243,204 of record NC_080775.1, read on the forward strand.
TTTCTATGTATAAAATCATGTCATCTGCAAACAGCAAGAGTGTCAATTCTTTGTTGCCTATTTGGATTCCTTTTATTCCTTTTTCTTGCCTAATTGCTCTGGCCAAAACATCCAGTACTATGTTGAATAAGAGTGGCAAGAGTTGGCACCCTTGTCTTGTTCCTGTTCTCAGAGGAATGGCTTTCAGACTTTCCCTGTTGAGTATGATGTTGGCTGTGGGTTTGTCATATATGGCCTTTATTATGTTGAGGTATTTTCCTTCTATACCCATTTTATTGAGAGTTTTTTTGTCGTAAATGGATGTTGGATCTTGTCAAATGCTTTCTCTGCATCTATTGAGATGATCATGTGGTTGTTATTCCTCATTCTGTTAATGTGGTGTATCAATGTTGTTTGATTTGTGGATGTTGAACCATCCCTGTGTCCCTGGTATAAATCCCACTTGATCATGGTGTATGATCCTTGCAATGTATTGCTGTATTCGGTTTGCCAATATTTTGTTTGCCAATATTTTGTTGAGGATTTTTGCGTCTCTGTTCATCAGCGATATTTGCCTTTCATTTTCCTTCTTTGTATTGTGCTTGTCTGACTTTGGAATCAGGGTAATGTTGGCCTTGTAGAATGTGTTAGGCAGTCTTCCATCTTCCTCTATTTTGTGGAATGGTTTGGGAAGGATATGTGTTAAATCTTCTTTGAATGTTTGATAAAATTCTCCAGAGAAGCAATCTGGTCCTGGTCTTTTATTTTTTGGGAGGTTTTTGATTACTGTTTCAATCTCTTTACTTGTGATTGGTCTATTCAGAGTCTCTGTTTCTTCTTGATTCAGTTTTGGGAGGTCCTATGAGTCCAAGAATTTATCCATTTCTCCTAGATTGTCCCATTTTTTGGCATATAGTTTTTCATTGTATTCTCTTATAATCCTTTGTATTTCTGTGGTGTCCGTTGTAATGTCTCCTCTTTCATGTCTAATTTTATTTAATTGATCCCTCTCTCTTTTTTTCTTCGTGAGTCTGGCTAAGGGTTTGTCAATTTTGTTTATCTTCTCAAAGAACCACCTCTTTGTTTCGTTGGTCCTTTCTACTGTTTTTTGGTTTTAATTTCATTTATTTCTGCTCTAATTTTTATTATTTCCCTCCTTCTGCTGACTTTGGGCTTTGTTCTTCTTTTTGTAGGTCTGTTAGGTGTAGTTAAAGGTTGCTTATTTGGGATTTTTCTTGTTTGTTAAGGCGGGCCTGTATTGCTATGAGTTTCCCTCTCAGGACCACTTTTGCTGCATCCCATATGAGTTGGTTTGGTGTATTTTCATTTTCATTTGTCTCCAGATGTCTTTTGATTTCTCCTTTAATTTCTTCATTGATCTATCGATTGTTCAGTAGCATATTGTTTGGTCTCCACATCTTTGTCACTTTCCCAATTTTTTGTCTTGTAGTTGATTTCTAGTTTCATAGCATTATGGTTAGAGAAAATACTTTTTATGATTTCAATCTTGTTAAATTTATAGAGGCTTGCCTTGTTTCCCAACATATGTTCTATCCTTGAGAATGTTCCATGCGCACCTGAGAAGAATGTGCCATCTGCTGTGTGTGGGTGGAGTCTTCTATATGTATCTGGTAAGTGCATCTCATCTGGTTTTTCAGTTAAGTCCACTATTTCCTTATTGACTTTCTGTCTGGATGATCTATGCGTTGATGTAAGTGGGGTGTTAAGATCCTCTACTATTATTGTCTTGTTATTAATATCTCCTTTTGGGTTTGTTAGTAGTTACTTTGTGTACTTTGGTGCTCCTGTGTTGGGTGCATATATATTTATAAGTGATATGTCTTCTTGTTGGAGTGGCCCTTTTATCATTATATATTGCCCCTCTTCATCTCTCATTACCTGTTTCATCCTGAGGTCTACTTTGTCTGATATAAGTATGACAACACTTGCTTTCTGTTGTTTGCCATTAGCTTTGAGTATTGTCTTCCATCCTTTCACTCTGAGCCTGTGTTTGTCTTGAGAGCTGAGATGTGTTTCCTGGAGGCGGCATATAGTTGGATCTTGTTTTTTAATCCATCCTGTGATTCTGTGTCTTTTTATTGGTGAGGAAGATTGGCCCTGAGCTAACATCCCTTGCCAGTCTTCCTCTTTTTGCCAAAGAATATTAGCCCTGAGCTAACATCAGTGCCCATCTTCCTCTGTTTTGTATGTGGGACGCTGTCTCAGCGTGGCTGAGCAGTGCGTAGGTCCGCACCCAGGATTCAAACCTGCAAACCCCAGGCTGCTGAAGTGGAGCGTGCAAACTTAACCATTACATCACTGGGCCGGCCTCGCACTCTGTGGTTTTTGATTGGAGAATTCAATACATTTACATTTAGCGTGATTATTGATATATGAGGCCTTAATGTTGCTATTTTATCGCTCATTTTCCTGTTCTTTTGCATTTCGTTTGTTTCTTGTCTCGTGTATTTTGGATTACCAGTTCAGTTTGGTAGTTCTCTATGGTGGTTTTCTTAGTCTTCTCTTCATTTATCTTATGTCTCTGTCCTGATTATTTGTTTAGTGGTTACCATGAGGTTTGTATAAAAAAAATCACGTAGATGAGATTGTCCGTTTTCTCATGGCCTCTTACTTCCTTAGACTAAGTTGATTCCATCCCTTTTCTATTCCCCTTCTAAGTTATTATCGTCACAACTTATTCCATCCTATCTTGTGAGTTTATGTTTAAAGTGATGAGGTTATATTTATTTTTGGTGTTTTCCTTCCCTTCATCTTTGGTGTTTATAGTTATGTGTTTGCTAATCTATTCTGATAGAAAGCTGCAATCTTTCTGATTTTGTCTGCCTATTTTTCTCATTGCTCAGAGCTTTGTGTCCCCATTCTCTTTTTTTTTTTTTTTTTAAGGCGTGAGGGCCTTCTTGAGCGTTTCTTGTAGTGGGAGTCTTGTGGCAATGAACTCCCTTAACTTTTGTTTATCTGGAATAGTTATTAGTTCTCCATCATATCTGAAGGATATTTTCGCTGGACAGAGTATTCTTGCCTGAAAGTTTTTGTCTTTCAGAATTTTGAATATATCATGCAACTCTTTCCTAGCCTGTAAATTTTCTGCCGAGAAATCAGCTGAGAGCCTGATAGGAATTCCTTTGTACATTATTTCTTATTTTTTTTTTTAATTTTATTTATTTCTTTCTTTCCCCCAAAGCCTCAGTAGATAGTTGTGTGTCATAGCTGCACATCCTTCTAGTTGCTGTATGTGGGACACGGCCTCAGCATGGCCAGAGAAGTGGTGCGTCGGTGGGTGCCCGGGATCCGAACCCAGGCCGCCAGCAGCGGAGCGCCCGCACTCAACCGCTAAGCCATGGGGTGGGCCCCTGTACGTTATTTTTGTCTTGCTGCCTTTAATATTTCTCCTTTATCATTGACTTTTGCCAGCTTTACTACTATATGTCTTGGAGAGTCTTTTTTTATTTTTTTACTTTATTTATTTATTTATTTATTTATTTATTTATTTATTTTTCCCCCCAAAGCCCCAGTAAATAGTTGTATGTCATAGCTGCACATCCCTCCAGTTGCTGCACGTGGGACGTGGCCTCAGCATGGCCGGAGAAGCGGCGCGTCGGCGCGCACCCGGGATTGAACCCGGGCCGCCAGCAGCGGAGCGCGCGCACCCAACCGCTAAGCCACGGGGCCGGCCCAGAGAGAGAGTCTTTTCATGTTGATATATTTAGGAGATCTATTGATTTCATTCACTTGTATTTCCAGCTCCTTCCCCAGGTTTGCGAAGTTCTCAGGTTATTTTTATTTTTCATTGAAGTGTAGTTGACATAGAGTATTGTGTCAAGTATACACCATACTGATTTGCCATTTATATACATTACAAAATGATCACCACAATAAGTCTAGTAACCATCTCTCATTATACAAAATTATTACAATATTATTGACTATATTCTGTATGCTGTATATTATATCCCCGTAACTTATTTATTTTATAACTGGAAGTTTGTAACTCTTAAATCACTTCCCCTATTTTCCCCAGCCACCCACCCCCCTTCCCTCTGGCAACTACCAGATTGTTCTCTTCAACTTCATTTTTGAAAGATATGATAGTTCAGCATAGAATTCTGGGTTGACCATTTTTGTGTGTGTGTGTGTGTGTGTGTGTGTGTGTGTGTGTGTGTGTGAGAGAGAGAGAGAGAGAGAGAGAGAGAGAGAGAGAGAGAGAGAGAGAGAGAGAGATGATGATTCACCCTGAGCTAACATCTGTTGCCAATCTTCCTCCTTTGGCTTGGGGTAGATTTGCCCTGAGCTAACATCTGTGCCAGTCTTCCTCTATTTTGTATGTGGGTCTCCACCACAGCATGGCTGCCAGTGAGTGGTGTATGTCCATGCCCAGGAACCGAACCCAGGCCGCAGAAGTGGAGTGTGCGAAACTTAACCACTAGGCCATGGGGCTGGCCCTGACAGTGTTTTTTCTTCAAGTATTTTAAAGATTGTTTTCCTCTCTTCTGGCTTCCACAGTTTATGATGAGAAATCAGCCATTTATCCACTCACTCTTCTACTATATTTGATGTGTCATTTTCTCTTGGTACTTCAAAATTTTTCCCTTTGTTTGCTTTTTAGCAAGCAGTTTGGCTCCTTGTGGTTTGCTGAGCTTTCTGAATCCATAGATTTGTCTTCCTTTAAGTTGAGGAAATTTTCATCCATTATTTCTTTAAAATTTTCTTTCCTGCCATATTCTCATATTCATATTCCTTTTCCTCCCCACCCCTTTCCTCCTCCTTTTCCAGTCCTTTAATTATACGTGTTGGATTTATTTTATTTTATTTTATTTTGTGAGGAAGACTGCCCCTGAGCTAATATTGGTTGCCAATCCTCCTCTTTTTGCTGAGGAATATTTGCCCTGAACTAATGTCTGTGCCCATCTTCCTCCATTTTTGTATGTGGGTTGCTGCCGCAGCATGGCTTGATGAGCAGTACGTTGGTCCGTGCCCAGGATTTGAACCTGCAAACCCTGGGCTGCTGCAGCAGAGTGCATGAACTTAACCACTATGCCACCGGACCAGCCACCATGTCAGATTTCTTGATAGTGTTCAATAGGTCCCTAAAGCCCTGTTCATTTTTTCACTATTTTCTCTTTTTCAGGTTAGATCCTTTCTATTTGATGTTAGCTTGAAGCTCACTAACTCTTTCCTTTGTCATCATTTCATTGTTAAGCCTGTCCAGTGAATTTTTTACTTCATATATTTTATTTTTAAGTTTTAGAATTTTTATTTAGGTTTTTCTTTATAACTTCTTTTCCTCTGTTGAGCTTTTTTATTTTATTTACTATAGGTACATTTTCATTTAGCTCATATAACTTAGTTATAATAGCTATTTTAAAGCCTAATTTCAGTGTCTAGGTCATCTTAGGGTTGACCTTCATTGATTGTCTGTTATCTGGAGCATTATTGACCTTTTTGTGGCTCTTATAGATCAAGTATGTTGGCTTGCTTCCTAGACATTGTGAATGTTATATGTGAGAAGTCTGGATTCTGTTATATTCTTTTGAAAACACTGATAATTGCTTTTATCAGGCAGTTGATTTGATTGGCCTGAAGCTGCCTGTTATGTATTTTGAGCACTTGCTTAAATCTCATTTCTTTTCTTTTCTTTTCCTTAACTGGGCTCTAGCCCACCCTGTGCATAGATGGTCCAAGGTCAGTGAGAGATTTGGGCAGAGTCTATACATAAAAATTTGAGGACTCTCCCCTTGTTCTCTCCTCTTTTCCCAGTTTCTCTGAACTTTATCTTCAGGTTCTTCCGATATTAGGACTATAGGAGCTGCTATGGGCCGACTGTGGCTTGTCTTCAGGTTAAAAGTCCTGAAAAATGGGAAACTCTTCTTGTGCTGGTCCGTTCCAAATTTTGACTTCTGGTGGGAAACTAGAATCTAGCTGCTTATCTGCTTTAGGGTTTGTCTCTTATAAGCCTACTTAGCTGTTTTTGAGGTAAAAATTCATTTTCATCATGGATTTAAAAATATTTGGAGGGCTGGCCCGGTGGCGCAAGCGGTTAAGTGCGTGCGCTCTGCTGTGGCGGCCCCGGGTTTGCCGGTTCAGATCCTGTGTGCGCACCGACGCACCACGTGGCAAGCCATTCTGTGGCAGCGTCCCATATAAAGTAGAGGAAGATGGGCACAGATGTTAGCTCAGGGCCAGTCTTCCTCAGCGAAAAAAAAAAAAAAAAGGATTGGCAAATGTTAGCACAGGGCTGATCTTGCTCACCAAAAAAAAAAAAAAAATTTGGTATGTTTCAGTCTGTTGCAGTTATTATCATTATTGGCCTTCAGTGATTCATCTTTGGCCAACAGGACCCTCTTTATTTCTTTTGACATGACCAAAGTGGTCTTTTATGGCTTCCTTGTTATCTGATAGAACAAGGTTTTCTGGGCTTACTTGACCTAGACCTGGAATCATCTACTTATCCCAAGAGTCTTGGTTCCTTTGGGAAATGCTATTTGGAGACCACAGCCTGAGCACTAGGGGTGCTCATTTCTACTGTGTTAGTCATGAGTCTTTCTAAAACATAATAAAAGATAGGTTAACTTAGATTTGTTGTTATCTTTTTCTTATAAAAGGAAGAAATGATGATGGTAAATGTTTTATCCTACAGATACTTTTTTATGCCACAATTACATCTTTTATATAATATGAGGAAGATGAAACTTAAAAGTTGAATTTATCCTTCTTATTGGCCTATAATATTATTTTCAATTATTATCTTGTTGCTTTTTGTAATATAATGGTGATTATATTCTTGGTAAACCAGTAAATCTGAATAGATTGTTACATAGCCACAGCCTCCTCTAAAGGTCAGTATTTTGGGTGAACTTGATTTAGTGAAGTATAGTGAGTTTTATCCCTTGGCAAAAGAATCTTATAATAAAGTAGAAAAAGTATTTGGAAATTAATGCTTACATTATAAAGATGGAAAATAGTTGCGTGCTTTCTTACTATACTGTCTGATGTGGAAAAGACAGAAGAACCTTGTCTAACTTCTGCATGTTTGGGCCATTCCAATTAAAGGGTTTTTTTTCCTGGTAAACTGTGGTGAGAGCTTGAATTGTGGTTTTTTTTTTTGTTCTCTTTATAGTGTGTACCCTTTCACAAGATTTACTTATGCCTTTTAACACTAGCTGTGATCCATAAGAATGGATCTGTGAAATTCTGCTAGTAACGTGTTGCTGCAGCCTGCGCTATGAAACTTTTTAGTTTGGATTGATTTACTGTAGGATCTGGAGTCTCTGTTGTGCAGGGTCCCTCCTACCAGATCCTTCCTTCCTGAACTTAGGGTATAGCCTTCTAACTATAATTTAACTTTCTTTTCTTTTCCTGTAATCACTTTTTCTATTAAGTCTCCTATTATTTTTATTTTTAGTGGGAATACATAGTCATAGTATTTTACTTAGCATAGAGTAATGTATCTTTATAAAAATTTAAATTATAAAAGAAATGAAATATTTTGGAATAAAGAAATAAATTCACTCATAATCTTACCATCCTCACCACAGTCTTTTAAATATATTTTGTGTGTTTTCTTGTGTAGTTTTCTTCTATGCATTTGTTAACTCAGTTAAAATCTTTGTGAATATAGCATTAGTTCCCTCATTGTTATACAGTTAGACGACTTCTAAAATGTTTATAAACTGCCACAGAAAATATTTTTGTATACATTTTTTCTTGTCTTGAAATTAAGTGTATAAAATGGTATAAAAATGACATAAGTATTTAATAAATGCTATTTCTATTATATTATTTCCTTTGGCTCTCTAGAAGTGAAGTAATTGACTTAGTATTTTTCTTGAATCATTGCTAAATTACTCTCCAAAAGAATTGTATTGTAGTGCCATCAGCAATATATGAAAATAAATGTTCACTGCACTCTGAACATTAGGAATTATCTTTTAAGAAAAGCTTTACTAATTTAGTGGGCAAAAATGCCTATTATTTCTTTGTGGTTTTTATATTAATATTTCTTTGGATACAAGTGAGGCTAAATGTTTTCTCGTACATTTGTTACGTCTATCTACTTTTCTTTAATTAAAAAGTATTTTAAAAATCTTTTTTGAATTGCCTATTTTAATGTTTTTCTTTATAGAAGTTAATTCCGTAGATTTGAGTATTTTTGTGTTGAAACTGTTTTCAGACATTTCAAATTTATATTAGTGATCAGTAAAGTTTAAGGGTCTAATCTGAATTTTCTCTTCTCCAGTTGTTAAACAATTATTCTTAACACTTAATTATCCCGAAGAATAATCTATCTCTGGTTATATTATATTTAGTCATACTTCCACAAGCACCTGTTTCTTTCCCACAGGGTAAATCACCCAACTAATAGTGTTTCCATCTGTGAGAGAGGTTGCTGTATAGCTTAGAACCAAATTATTGCCTGCCATTAGCACGTGTGCTTGTGTTTTTGCTCCTTCCATCTATCCATCATATATTTTTTGAGTTACTGTCTGGAGATGGTGATAGATGCTAGGGCTATAGCCATGAAGTGGAGCTTATAATCTAGCAGAGGAGATAAACATAATTGCATAAATAACTAATTGTGATTCCAATATATGACAAGAAGGCAAGTACAGTCAATTTATAATATGACACCTAACCTAACGTGGGGATTCAGAGAAATCGTCTCTTAAGGAAGTGACTTGAAGCAAGGACCTGAGGGATGAATAGAAGTTTATCCAGCTGTGCAAGAGGGTCAGGGTGAAGGACAGTATTCTAGGTAGAGTAAAAACAACACATTTAAAGGCTTTGAAGCAGCAACAAGCTTTGGCATATTTACAGAATTGAAAGAAGAGAAGCCACTATTACCCAGACAGTAAGATATGGAAAAGAGAGAAGGTCGTGGAGGTAAGGAGGGAGTAGATCACATAGGGAAACCATTGAAGGGGTGTGAGAGGGCCAGAGATACATTTGGACTTGTATTTTTGAAGTTCACTCTGTAAATTGGTGGGGGTCAGGCAAGAGTGAATATGGGGAGACTATTTAGTAGGGGGGTCACTGAAGTGGTCCTCATGAAAGTTGATGTTGGCTTGCAGTTGGCTAATAGTAGTGTGGATAGGGAGAGGTCAAATCTCATGAGTATTTAGGAGAAATGGGCAAAATGTGGTGATTGATTAAATGTCAGGTTAGGGAATAGGGTAAAGCTGTCAAAAGATTATGTTTAGGTGTCTTGGGGGGCAATATGTGGTTGAGAGTATCATTGCAAAGATAGGGGAAACCGCAGGAAGAGCTAGTGTCATAGATTTTGGACAGAGCTTAAAGTGCCTGTGTATTGTGGGAAGCTTTATATATGGATCCAAGGACAGATCTGAATAGCAGGTAAAATTTGGGAGTCACTGGCATATCCTAGGAATTTAGTTGGTAATAGATATATAGGAAATGAATGAGATTGCTCAGTGTTTAACATGAAATGAGAAGGCGTCTTAAGCCAGAGCCCTGAGGAACTACCCCATTTAAAAGTTGGATAAGGTGATCAGAAAGGTGCTGCCAGCGAGATAAGAGGAAAATCAAGAGAGTAAAATACTGGAAGACAACAAATATAGGATCTCATGGCTTACATTTTGTGTGTTTATTCACTATTTTGTCTTAATTTCCTGCTCTTATTTTCCTTTGTAATTTGTTTATATTACTATGTTATATGCTGCAAAACTTCTTTGGGGAACAAGGTAGGGTACAAATGATAAATACTCAAATGTGACGTCCAGGAACATATTCTTCATAGTAAGACAGTGCCATTGAAACTTACTGTTTATTATTTTTATAATTATATCCTCTTGTCAATAGTGAAAAGAAGTGTTATGTTTATTTTTGGTTTTAAAATGCAGGGATAGTAGGGAGAGGAATCCATAATAACTTTTGAGTACCATTGTGTGTGAATGGTAAGAGGAACAAGAATAATTAGAGCAGTTCCTTCCTTCCAAAGGCAGGTCAGCACATGTGAGATCACGCTTTCCACTTAAATCAAATTTCTGAATTCGTGAGTTTGGCTCTTTACTTTAGGAGAAACCAGACTTAACTGACTACAATAATCCTAGCTGAGCTTAGACAGAAAGGAACGAGATAGAGGCAAATGTTAAAAACCGGGTATCAGTCCTCTGTTGAGAGAATCTTTTTGTTTTTATTAATGTAATGTTAAAAAAAATTGTGGCAGGAATTTAAAAGTTAAGTAAAATTTACTTTTTTAAAGTTGTTATCTGATGTTCTGAGGAAGATTACATGTCAAGGAGAATTACTTCGTGAGGAATGTTCTGAAATACTCTTGGTGGCGACTAGTACAAATGCTGCTCCCACATTTTTGATAGTTTTGAAGTTACAGGGAAGATGTTATACTTCGGTAATCTGAAAAATCTGTTTCCCTTTTTTTTTTTATAGAGATGTGAACTATGTCCTCATAAGGATGGAGCTTTAAAAAGAACAGATAATGGGGGTAAGTGCAGAGATTTTTTAAAAGATTTTTATTGAAAACTGGAGTAGTATTTTAAATATCTGTTAGTTCATACTATGTCAAATTAGTGTTTTTATTTTTACAAATTTTTTTAACAAATATTTTTAACAGTAGTGGATGTAATTTATTAATCATTTTTTATTGAAATACAATTTATCAACTTTGTGGACAAACTTAAGCATTGTTTTTTTTTTAATGCAGAATGATCCACGTACTTCTTTTTTTTTTTTTTTTTTAATTTTATTCATTTATTTTTTTCCCCCAAAGCCCCAGCAGATAGTTGTACATCACAGTTGCATATCCTAGTTGGTGTATGTGGGACGCGGCCCCAGCATGGCCAGAGAAATGGTGCGTCAGTGCGCACCCGGGATCCGAACCCGGGCCGCCAGCAGCGTAGCGCGCGCATCTAACTGCTAAGCCACGGGGCCGGCCCAACGTACTTCTAATTAAAATCTTGATTTCCTTTTATGGATACAATTTCATATATTAGAAATTATTTTTAGGAAAATAAGCCACTTTTCTATTCTTTTTGGTTAGAGCTAAAATCTGTGTTTTAGATTTTTTTTTCCTCTCTTTAGTGTATTGTTAGATGATATTTCTAATGAATGTTAATTTTAACACCCTGAGGATCTGTGTTGCTTGAGTATAAAGAAATGCTGACTTTTGTGGCTAAATTTTGGTGTGCTTTCCTGAGAAGCCTTGTGTATATATTTCTCATTTTCATCTCCACTTCTGGTTACCTTCCTCAGAGAAATCCATGTTTCTTTATAGCTCAGTACCATTTTTCAATATGTAGACACGAATTTATTAAACTGTGGCATACTGTGAAAATTAAGTAACTGATGAAGAAACTTAAAAAAGTAGAGATAGGGGCCGTTCCCGTGGCTTAGCAGTTAAGTGCGTGTGCTCCGCTACTGGCGGCCCGGGTTCGGACCCCGGGCACGCACCAACACACCGCTTGTCCAGCCATGCTGAGGCGGCGTCCCACATACAGCAACTAGAAGGATGTGCAACTATGACATACAACTATCTACTGGGGCTTTGGGGAGAAAAAGGAAACCAAAAAAAGGGGAGGATTGGCAATAGGTGTTGGCTCAGGGCCGGTCTTTCTCAGCAAAAAAAAAAAAGAGGAAGGATTGGCATGGATGTTAGCTCAGGGCTGATCTTCCTCACACACACAAAAAAATAGTAGAGATATAATTACTATTAGTATACTCTTCAATTTTGGGAGCCAACTCGAAAGTATTTCTGGCATAGAATAGAGTAGTGGCACGAGTAAATAAAAGGGAAAAATACAATATTTTTGCTATATTTTAAATTTAGGGCTGGCCCCGTGGCTTAGCGGTTAGGTGCGCGTGCTCCGCTGCTGGTGGCCCAGGTTTGGATCCCGGGCGTGCACTGACTCACTGCTTCTCCGGCCATGCTGAGGCCGCATCCCACATACAGCAACTAGAAGGATGTGCAGCTATGACATACAACTATCTACTGGGGCTTTGGGGGGAAAAAAAAAATAAATAAAATTATATTTTAAATTTAATGTTTAAACTATAGTATGCAGTCACATTGTCCAAAATTTTAAAAAATATTAAAATCCTCCCTCCTACTTCTGTTTACCATCTTCTCAGTTTCTCAACAACTTTCCTGCTATCAGCATAATTGCTGTTATTACTTTTTTGCGTATCCTAGGTTTTTTTTGCATATAGAAATAAATACGAATAGACGAATATTTTCTCCTCCAATTGTTAATACAAATGGATGAATATTATACATGCTCTCTTGCATCTTAATTTTTTTCACTTAACAATTTGTCTATTACCAGTATAGAACTTTTTTTTTTAACCATATGTTGTGTAATCAGTCACCTGTTGATGGACTTTTCTTGTCTTTTGCATTTATGACTAATGCTTATATATATGTTATTTGGCTTGTATTCACGCTCATCTGTAGGATTATTAATTCCCTGAAGTGGAAATGTTGGGTCAAAGGGATTTTGCAATTAATTTTGATAGATATTCCCAAATTATTCTCACTGGTGATTGTACAAATTTATGTTCCCAGCAGCAATGAATGAAAAAGCTATTCTCCATATCTCTGATAATCCAGTAGGTGAAAATTAGTATCTCAGAGCAGTTATTTTGCATTTTTCTTATTCTGAGTGAAGCTGAGCATCTTTACATATTCTTAAGAGCAATTTGTATTTTCTCTTTTGTGGTCTGTTCATGTGCTTTTTCTGTTTGGTCGTTGATCTTTTTCTTTTTGATTTGTTGGTGCTTTCATAGGAGCCCCTCATATATTAGGCTATTTTTAGAAAATGCTTTTATTATGGAAAAATTTCAAGCATACGTAAAAGTAGAGAGAATCTCTAGGTACCTAGCTTTAACACTGATCAAGTCATAGCCAGTCTTCTTTCATCAATACCCATTCCTATCCCATTCTTCTGATTATTTTGAATTCTGTGAGCATCTCTCACATATCTGGATATTTAAAAAATGCACAATATAGTATCACACCTAAAAAAATTGACAAGGATTTTTAAAAACCATCAAATATCCAGTCATTTTTCAAATTTTCCTAATTGTCTCCTAAATGTTTTCTTTTGTAGTTGATTGAATCAGTATCCAAATAAAGTCCATAAGCTGGATCCAAATAAGGTGCATACATTTCCAATTGCTTGGTATGTCTCTTAGGTCTCTTTGTAATCTCTTTCCCCCCTTTTTTTCCTTGTCAATTTACTTATGGAAAAATTTGTGTCATTGGTCCTGTAGAGTTTCCTTCCCACAGTAGATTTTGTTGATAGCATCTTATTAGGTGGTATATATGTGTGTGTGTGTGTGTGTTTTAACATGTTACTTTGTTCCATGTATTTTCCATACATTAGTAGTTAGATGTATTCAGAAGGTTGATCATGTTCAGTTTATTGTGGGATCAGGCAAGAATACTTCGTGGTGTTGTATACTTCCTTTAGGAGGCATATGATATTTGGTTATTTATGCGTGTGATGTTAGTAGCTGTCAACCAGTATCTAGATCCATTATTTTATTAAACAGAGGTTGAATAAATTGTCATAATCTATCATTACTTTATATTAGCAGGATTACTTCTATAATTTTTTAGAAGGAATTTTTTTCTCATCAACTGTTTTGTTACCCTGAAGTGCAGTGTGTGAAGGAAGGACAGGATAAATTTATTCTTTTTTCTTAAAATTGAGGTAAAATTCATATAGCATAAAATTAGCCATCTTAAGGTATATAATTCAGTGGCGTTTAATACTTTCATGATGTTGTGTAACTACAACCTCTGTCAATTTCCAGAACATTTTATCACCCTAAAAGAAAACACCCTTTCTTAAGCAGAAACTCCACATTCCACTCTTCCTGCGCCAGTCCCTGGCAACTATCAGTCTGCTTTTTGTCTCTATAGATTTACCTATTCTGGATATTATACATAACTATAATCATACAGAGTGTGGCTTCTTTCACGTAGCGTAATGTTTTTCAGGTTCATCAGTGTTGCAGTCTGTATTAGTACTTCATTCCTCTTTATGGCTGAAAAATATTCTATTGTGTTTATGTATGTGTGTGTGTGTGGGTGTGTGTATATATATGCACCGCGTTTGGTTTATCCTTTCATTTGTTGAAGGACATTTTGGTTGTTTCTACCTTTTGGCTATTGTGCATAGTGCTGCTATCAACACTGGTGTACAAGAATCTGTTTTAGTCCCTCTTTTCAATTTTTTGGGGTATATACTAGGAGTGGCATTGATGGGTCATATTGTGATTCTGTGTTTAACTTTTTGAGGAACCATCAAATTGTTTTCTACAGTTGCTGAACCATTTTTACGTTCCCTTTTTACGTTCCCACAAGCAGTGTATGAGGGATCCAGTTCCTTCTCATTCTCAACAACACTTAATATTTTTTTGAATTTTTTGATTATAGCTATCCTAGGAGGTATGAAGTGGTACCTCATTGTGGTTTTGATTTACATTTCCCTAATGATGAATGATCTTGAGTATTTTTTCATGTGCTTGTTGGGCATTTGTACTTCTTTGGAGAAATGTCTATTCATATTCTTTGTTCGTTTTGTAATTGGGTTGTTTGTCTTTTTGTTGTTGAGCTGTAAGGGTTCTTTCTGTCTTCTCAATACTAGACACCTATCAGATATATGACTTGCAAATCTTTTCTCCCACTCTATAGGTTGTCTTTTCATTTTCTTAATAATGTCCTTTGATTCACAGTAGTTTTTAATTTGATGAGGTCCAATTTATCTAATTTTTCTTTTGTTGGTGGTGTGTTTGGTGTCATATCTAAGAATCCATTATTATCTAATGTCATAAAGCTTTGTACCCATTTTTTCTTCTAAGAGTTTTATGTTTTTAGCTCTTTTTAGATTGTTGATCCATTTTGAGTTAATTTTTGCATATGATGTGAGTTAGGGGTCCAACTTCATTTTTTTGCATGTGGATATCCAGATGTCCCAGCACCATTTGTTGAAGAGACTATTCTTTCCCCATTGAATGATCTTGGTACCCTTGTTGAAAATCAGTTGGGCATAGATGCATGGGTTTATTCCTGGATTCTATTCTATGCCATTGGTCTTTATGTCTATTCTTATGCCAGTGTACACTGTTTTGATGATTATAGTTTTGGAAATAAATTTGAAACCGAGAAGTGTGTGTGTTCCAATTTTATTCTTCTTTTTCAATATTGCTTTGGCTATTTAGCTTCTATTGCAATTTCATGTGAATTAGAGGACTGCAAAAAAGGCCAGTGAAATTTTGATAAGGGGTTGCATTGAATCTGTAGATTGCTTTGGGTAGTATTGCTGTCTTAACAACATTAAGTTTTCCATTGTATGAACACAGGATGTCTTTCCATTTATTTATGTCTCTAATTTCTTTCAGGCACTGTTTTGTAGTTTTAAGTGTAGAAGTCTTTCATCTCCTTGGTTAAATTTCACCTGGATATTTTATTCTCTTGGATGCAAATGGATTGTTTTTTTAATTTTCTGTTTGGATTGTTCATTGTTAATGTATAGAAATCCAACTGATTCTGTGTGTTGATCTTTTTTTTAGGAAGATTGGCTCTAAACTAACGTCTGTTGCCAATCCTCTTCCTTTTTTCCTTTTTTTCCCCTCCCCAAAGCCCCAGTAGATAGTTGTAAATCATTCTAGTTGCTCTATGTGGGACTCCACCTCATCATGGCTTGATGAGTGATGAACAAGTCTGTGCCCAGAATCCGAACTGGCAAACCCCGGGCCGCCAAAACAGAGCGCGCCAACTTAACCGCTATGCCACCGGGCCGGCCCCTGTGTGTTGATCTTGTACCTTGCGACTTGGCAGAATTTGTTTATTCTAATAATTTTTTGTGTGTACTTTAGGGTTTTCTATGTGTAAGATTATGTCATTTGTGAACAATAATAGTTTTACTTCTTCCTTTCCAATTTGGATGCCTTCTATTTATTTTTCTTGCCTAATTGCTTTAGCTAGAATTTCTAGTACAAGTTTGAATAGAAGTGGCAATAGTGGACATCCTTGTCTTCTGTCTGATCGTAGGGGGAAAACTTTTAGTCTTTCATCGAGTTAGATGTTGCTAGTTTGTTTTTATCATATGCCCTTTATCAGTGCCCTTTATAATGTTAAGGAAGTTCCCTTTTCTTCCTGTTTTGTTGAGTGTTTTTATTATGAAAAGGTGTTGAATTTTGTCAAATGCTTTTTCTCTATCTATTGGATGATCATGTGGTTTTTGTCCTTTGTTCTATTAATGTGATGTATTACATTGATTGATTTTCTTATGTCGAACTCCCTTTGCATTCCTGACATAAATCCCTTTTGATCATGGTATATAATCCTTTTAATAGGCTGCTGTATTTGGTTTGGTAGTTGTAGTGGGTTGAATGTTGTCCTGCAAAAGATTCATCTCTCCAGAACCTCAGAATATGACCATATTTGGAATCAGGGTCTTTGCAGATGTAATTAAGGTAAAGATCTCAAATGAGATCATTTTGGCCTAGTGTAGACACTAAATCCAATGACAGATGAGCTTGTAGAAGACAATAGGAGAAGACACAGAGACAGGGGAGATGGCCATGTGAAGATCCATGTGAAGACTAAGGTAGAGATTGGAGTTATCTAGCTATAAACCAAGAAATGCCAAGGATTGCCAGAACCACCAGAAGTTAGGAGAGAAGCATGTTGATTTCGGACTTCTGGCCTTTAGAACTGTGAGAGAATAAATTTCTGTTTTGTTAAGCTACCAAATTTGTTGTAATTTTTTAATGACTGCTCTAGGACACTAATAACACTAGTGTTTTGTTGAGAATTTTTACATTTATATTTGTAAGGGATATTGGTCTGTAATTTTGTTTTCTTATGTTTTGTCTGGCTTTGGGGGCATTTGATAATATGTTGGCCTCATAGAATGAGTTAGGAAGTGTTGCTAACTCATTTTTTGAGAGAGTTTGAGAAGGATTTGTATTAATGCTTCTTTAAATGTTTGGTAGAATTCACTTGTGAAGGCGTCTGGTCCAGGCTTTTCTTTGTTGGGAGGTTTTTCTTTACTGATTGTATTCAATCTCTTGTTATAGTTCTGTTCAGATTTTCTCTTTTTGAGTCAGTTTTGTTAGTTTTGTGTGTTTCTAGGAATTCGTCCATTTCATATAGGTTATCTAATTTGTTGGTGTACAGTTGTTCATAGTATTCTCTTACAATTCTTTTTATTTTTGTAAGGTCAGTGGTAATGTCCCCACTTTCGTTTCTGATTTTAGTAATTTGAGTCTTGTCTTGATTTTCTTAGTCAGTCTAAAAGTTCGTCAGTTTTGTTGATCTTTTCAAAGAACTTTTGGTTTTGTTGATTGTCCCTATTGTGTTTTTATTCTCTATTTTATCTCCACTCTTATGTTTAATCTTTCCTTCCTTCTGCTGGCTTTGGGTTTAGTTTGCTTTTTTTTTTAGCTCCTTAAGGTAGGTATATAGTTATTTTATTGATTTGAGATGTTCTTCATTTTTTTTAAAACAGCTTTATCGGGATATAGTTTATATACCATATATTTCACTCATTTAAAGTGTACAATTTATGTTTTCTCCATATTACAGATATGTGCAACCGCCACAGTCAGTTTTGAACATTTTTGTCATTTCAAAAAGAAACCCTGTATTTTTAAACTATCATCCCCTTATCTGCCTACTCTACCCCACCCCACCCCAGCATCTTTCTTCTTTTTCAACATAGATGTTTACAGGAATGAATTTACCTCTGGATGCTGCTCTCTATGTATCACATGAAATTTGGTATGTTGTGGTTTTGTTTTTTTTTCTATTTGTCTTAAAGTTTTTTCCAGTTTCCATTGTGATTTCTTCTTTGACTCATTGGTTATTTAAGACTGTAATGTTTAATTTTCATGTATTTGTGAATTTTCCAATTTTCCTTCTGTTGTTGATTTCTGTTTTCATTCCATTGTGGTGCTGGATAAGATCTGAGTTCAGGTCTTTTAAAATTTATTGACACTTGTTTTGTGGCCTAACCTATGCTCTGTCTTGGAGAATGTTCATGTGTATTTGAGAAGAATGTGTATTTTGCTGTTTTTAGTGCAGTATATGTCTGTTACGCCTAGACAGTTTGTAGTGTTATTCAATTTCTCTATTTCCTTACTGATTTTCTAAATTCTAGCCGTTATTGAAACTTGGGTATTGAAGTTTCTAACTTTCTTACTGAAGAATTATCTATTCTCCCTTCAATTCTGTTAGTTTTTGCTTCATGTATTTTGGAGCTCTGATGTTTGGTGTATATATGTTTATAATTGTTATATCTTCTTGATGTTTTGACCCATTTTTCAATATATAATGTTCTTCTTTGTCCCTTGTAACAGGTTTTGATTCTTTTTTCATTTTCTATATATTTCTTTTAGTAGTTATCCTGGGGATTACACTTAACCTCTTAAAGTTATAACACCCTGAGAAAGATCCAAATTAGGGGAAACAAAGGCAAATGCCTTGAGTCAGTGCTTCAGGTTCTCTCTCTCCCCTTCTCCCCCAGTTAGGTCAAAACTTAAGAACACAATTTTTTGAGAACAAGTTCTGCTCTACCTTTTCTGGAACCAGGGACCAGAGTTCAACTAGGAACTAGTTCCTAGTTTGACTAGGAACATGGGATGCTGTCTTCAAGACCATTGTCAAGGCAAGGAGGGGTGGAGCAAGGGCAAATAAAAATGACACAAAACTCTTACTGTTTATAAGTTTCCTCTTTCTTTATTGAGTGTTTTATTTGGTTGGTGTAAACTTTTGACTATTTTCCAGAATTCTGACAAAGTTGATTCTGACGTTTTCACTCCATTTTCCAATGTTTCTGTGACAGCACAGGTCCACCATCGCTCCAAATGCTTCATTCTTAACCTTTATTTGCCAGTTTTCAAAATGCAGGTATATTATTTGGTTGCCAGTAACAGAAACAGATTCTGGATAACTTAAGCAAAAAGAAATATATGGAACGATGTGACATAACTCACAAACTTAAAGGAAAATTTGAGCAGCTAGCATTTTGGAGTGACTAGAACCAGAAACTGATAGAGTCTCTTCAAAGGTGGTGTTCTAGTGAGAAGAGGGAATGGATACTGAACATGCTTAAATCCTAGATATCTACAGTAGTATTATGTGACTTAATGGTTGTGGGCTGAGATGAGGGAGGGGAGTTGCTCAGAAATCTGTGTGGACAACTCAATGTATATGGTCTTAAGCTGAGTTAGAGAATGTTGGATGGAGAGTTGTTTTGGGAATAAAGAATGTTGAGATGCACTTTTCATGTGTTGAATTTAAGATGATGGTGAGATAGCTGAATAATGTATATGTCAGTAGGAAATTGCATATAATACCAGCTTTTAGCTCTTACCTTTCCTACCTCCTTGCCATGTAGTTACCTTCCTGGGAGGCTGCCACATTCTTGCTATCAATCCAGAGTTATTTTCTGCATACATAAACACTTTTTTTTTTTTTTTAAACAAACATGGGATATAGTGTTTTATGAATTGCTTCTTCGTTTAATAATATATTTTGGAGATCATTGCACATAAGTAATGAAGAGCTCTCTCCTTCTCTGATACCTCTGCATGACATTGAATTGTATAAATGAACCATAATTTATTTAACCATTCTCTTATTGATGGACATTTAGTTATTATCAGTCTTATTTATTTTTTTAAACAAAGAGTACTGCAGTGAATAACTACGTACAATGTAATCATAGGTACGTGGGTGATTATCTAGAGGCAAAAATTCCTAAAAGTGGAATTGCTGGGTCAGAGGCTATGGGCATCTGTAATTTCAGTGGATTCTGACAAATTTCCTTCTATTGAGATTGTACTAATTCACATTTTATTTACAATGCATGAGAAGAGCCTGTTTTTTTTTTGAGGAGGATTGGCTGTGTGCTAACATCTGTTGCCAATCTTCCTCTTCTTTTTTCTCCCCAAAGCCCCAGTGTATAGTTGTGTATCATAGTTGTAGAGTTGTAGCTCCTCTATATGGGACACCGCCTCAGCATGGCTTGATGAGCAGTGAGTAGGTCCATGCCCAGGATCCGAACCGGCGAACCCTGGGCTGCCGAAGCGCAGCGTGCGAACTTAACCACTATGCCACCAGGCCGGCCCCCTTGAAGAGTCTGTTTTTTAATCATACTTTCCTCAACACAGTTGCATGACCACCTGAGTGGGTTTTAGTTTTGGATTATCAGTCAAACTCACAAGTCACGATTGACTTATCCAACACCAAATATAGTTATAAAGGAAAAGCATACGCAGTTGAAATATTACAGAAACCTCCAAACTCTGATGCAGGTTTCAGTGTCTCCAGTGTTTTGGTTGTAAGGTTGACAAGAAGCTCATGTGAGTGCAGGTCACATTAGCACAGGGGAGCTGTCAGGTTTGGGGACCCGCAGCTTAAAAATGCCTATTCGCCATATAGCCGTTGTATTTGTAAGTGGCCAGCTCTTCTATTTTAATGTAAATGTAGACTATAAATTATAAGTCATACAATGTACACTCCTGACAACCAAGTACAGCAGGCTAAAGAGCCTTCTTGGATAAGTTATTATGAGTATAAGACCCTGCAGGACCCTCATCTATCTTCATGGTTGATGTTGCAAATCTGATGTTTAACTACTGTTAAACTATCAGATATTTTCCTCAACAGCCTGAATGAGGGATTCAGAGTCTCAGCCCTTAACCCTTTGCATCCATCAGTATTAAGGATCTTTTTATATTTGCTAAGCTGGTAGGTAAAAGTTATGTCAATATAGCTTTAATTTGCATTTCTCTTATTAGAGAAGGTGAGTAACTTTTCATATGTTGAAAAGCTATGTGTATTTCCTTTATGTGAAGTATTCATATTCATTCATATTCTTACCTTATTTTCTGCTTGGTACATTCCTCATGGCACGTTCTTGGATTGATGTGTAAGAGCTCTTGTTGTATTAGGGAAATTAGTCCTTTGTCAGTGGTATGAATTGCAGATTTATTTCCTGCCAGATGGTTGGTTGTGTTTTGATTTTTGCTTTGGGCTATACAGAAATTAATTTTTATGCAATCATATTTGTTAATTTTTTAAGTAATTTCCTCAATTTGCAGCATACTTAGAAGGGCTATTTGTACACCAGGATTATTTGAAAATTTTCCTAAGGTTTCCTCTAGTAGATGGCTTTTAAAAAATTTAGATTATTGATCCATCCAGAATTTATTTTAGCGTAAGGTATGAGGTATGGAGCTATTTATTTTTTTTCTAGATGACTGTCCATTTGTTCCAAATATCTATTTGGAATAATCCATTTTCCTGAGTTGATTCAAATGATGGTACACTAAATTCACATGTGAGTTGGCTTTATTTCTAGACTTTATATTCTATTTAGTGATGTGTCTTTTCATGGGCCAGTACTACACGTTTCATTATTTTAGTTTTATGATATCATATCCTTCGTTATTATCTTTCTCCTCTCCTTTTCCCCTCTCCCCTTGTCCTCTTTTTTTTTTTTTTTTAATTTCTTTTGAGTACTAGTGGTATGTATTCTTGGTTCTTCTTGATTATGTAATTTTTCTTTAAGAATCTTTTATTTTTTATTTATTTTTTGAGGAAGATTGGCCCTGCACTAACATCTGTTGCCAATCTTCCTTTTTTTTTTTCTTATTTCTCCTCAAAACCCCAGTACATAGTTGTGTATCATAGTTGTAAAGTTATAGTTCTTCTGTATGGGACACCGCCTCAGCATGGCTTGATGAGCGGTGAGTAGGTCCACGCCCAGGATCTGAACTGGCAAACCCCGGGCCACCGAAGTGGAGCGTGTGAACTTAACTGCTACACCAGCGGGCCGGCCCCTTAAGAAACTTTTAAATCAGTTTGTTTAACTTTTTGTTTTGGAATAATTGTAGATGTACAGAAAAGTTGCAAAGATGGTACAGAGAGTTCCTGTGTACCCTTTTACCCAGTTTATCCCATTATTAACTTTTTACATTAGTAGTGTAGTATATCTGACAAAATTAAGAGACTGCTGCTGGTACATTACTATTAACTGAATGCTACACTTTTTAAAAATTTTTTTGGATTTCACCAGTTTTTTTATTAATGTCCTTTTGCATTTACTTGCCATGTCTCCCGGTCTACTCTGGTCTGTAAGTTTCTCAGTCTTTTCTTGTTTTTCATGACCTTGACAGTCTTGAGGAATACTGGCCAGGTACCTGTTGAATGTCTCTCAATCTGGGTTTGTCTGATAGTTTTCTCATTATTAGATTGGGTTTATGGGTTTTTGGAAAGAATACCATAGAGATAAAGTCCTCTTCTCATCACATCATGTCAGAGGGTACAAAAAATCCACATGACACCACTGATGATATTATCAGGCTATTTGGTTTTTAAACATCTCTTTGGTATTTTTATGATTGTCTTAAATTTATAGATTAGCTTGGGGAAAATTGACATTCTTTCAACAATACATTTGTTGTGTGCCTCCTATGTGCAGGCAGTGTTCTAGATACAGCAGTGAACAAAACAGACCAAAAATCCATGCCCTTACAGGGCTTACATTATGGTGAGGAAAGATGGACGATAAATGAGAGAAGTAAGTAAAATATATAGTATGTCACGTATTACGGAGAAAAAAGAAAGAAGAGGATACATACCGAACTCTGGAGTGTGTTATGTGAGATTTTAAGTAGAGTGATTGGGGAAGACTCTACTGAAGAGATAATATTTGAAGAGAGACCTGAGATTGACAAATTGGAAGATGGATGGGCACAGCTCCTATAGGATTCGAGAAATCATTATAATAACAGTGTTTACAAAGAATGAGTTGCTAAACCATTGGGATGTTTTGAGCAGAGGGGTGACTTCATGAAACTAAGGTTTTAATATGATCTCTGTTGGCTGCTGTGTTGAAAGTTAGTTTTATAGTAATCTTCTATGTCTGGGAGCATAAGAGCTCCTTTGTTATTTTTCAGACAGGATGTGAGTATTCTTGGAACATTGTTCTTAGATATAAATTTTAGAATCATAATTTTCTGCTTCAGTTTTCTCATCTATAAAATGGGTTTAATAATAGTATATACTGTATTGGGCTATTATGAGAGTTAAATGAGTTAATATTTATGAAGTTGTAGAACAAGGCCTATACATAGTAAGCTCTATATTAAAGTTTTAGTTAAAAATAAGATGAAAAGAAACATGAAATAGAACTGATTGTATTCTATACAAACGCTGTTGAAATTGGAATTACATTAAATTTTTAGACTAATTTTTGGATAATTGACTTTTTTTACATTATTAAGCCATCTCATCCATGGCTATGAGATATTTCTCCATTTATTTGTGTTTTCTTTGGTGGTCTTGAGGAAAAGTTTTATAATTACCTATGTAGAGGTCTTTCATATTTTTTAATACTTATTCCTAGACACTTTATAATTTTTTTTGTATTTTTAATAGATTATTCTTGGTGTTTAGAAGTTCTGTTAATTTTTGTCTTTTGATCTTCAATCAAGTCACCTTGACAAATGCTTCTATTATTTCTAATATTTTGTCCATAAATTCTTTTGGATTTTCTATGTAGACAATGATAATATCTATAAATGACAGTTTTATTTCATTCCTTATATATTCATCTCTTTCACACTTGAGTTTACTCCAGTCAGGGTTTTCCCCACCATGCCACCAAAACTAGTTCTTGTTAAATTACTCAGTGACCTCTACATGGCTGAACCAGCTCTCAATTCTAATGTTACTTGATCTTTTAGCAGTAGTTGACACAGTTGATCATTCTTTCTTTCTTGAACACCTATTTCATTTTGCTGCTGGGACACCACTCTTTTTTTCCTATAGCCTTATTGACTGTCCCTTCTCTATTATACTGGATTCTCCTCTTGCAGACGACCTCTAAATATTGGAGTGCTCCAGAGTGTAGGCCTTGTACACTTATTTCCAGAATGAACTTAGTGAGTATCATGGCTTTAAGTAACATGTGTGGTATACCTTGATAGCTCCCAAATGTATATCTCCAACCTTTCTTTGTCTTCACAACTCTGGACACATTTATATCTAGTTGCTTATGCATCATCTTTTTGTGTGCTAGGTACCTTAAACTTAACATGGACATCTGAACTCCACACCTTCTCATTCTACTATTCTTGCCCTGCCTATTTGAATTAATGGCAGCTCCATCTTTCCAGTAATCTGCAGAACTATGTAAACCTTCCCCTGCCAACCCTTCCATAATTAGTCCTGTAATGTTTCTTCCCTTTTTTGTACCTTTTACCCTTTTCTTGGATATGACATGAAGATATCAAACAACCTAACTTAACACCTTAAGAAAATAGAAAAAGAAAAACAAATTAAACACAAAGTAAGCAGAAGGAAGGAAATAATAAAGATTAGAGCAGAGATAAATGAAATAGAGAATAGGAAAACAATAGACAAAGATTAATGAAATTGAGTTGGTTTTTTGAAAAAATTAACAAAATTGACAGCTTGATTAGCTAAGGAAAAAAAAGGACTCAAATGATTAAAATTGGAAAAGGAAAAGAGAGACATTACAACTGATGCCACAGAAATAAAAAGGATTATTAGAGAATACCGTGAACAATTTATTTAATGACACTTGAATAACTTGGAAGAAATGGATAAATTCGTAGAAACGCTCAGCCTACCAAGAGTGTGTCATGAAGAAATAGAAAATCTGAACGACCAATAACTAGTAAGGAGGTTGAATCAGTATTCAAAAAGCTCGCAACCAAGAAAAGTCCAGGATCAAATGTCTTCATCGGAGAATTGATCCTCTGGAAACTTTTCCAAAAATTGATGAGGAGGGAACACTTGCAAGCTCATTTTGTAAGGCCAGCATTACTCTCATACCAAAAGCCAGACAAATACATTACAGGAAGAAAAGAAAACTACAGACGAATATCCCTGATAAATATTGATGTAAAAATCCTCAACAAAATACTGGTGAACTGAATTCAACAGCACATTAAAACAATCATATACAATGACCAAGTGGGATTTATTCCTGGGATGTAAGAATGGATCAACATACGAAAGTCAACCAATGTGACACCATGTTAACAGAATGAAGGATAAAACCCATGTGATCATGTTCATTGATGCAGAAAAAACATTTGACAAAATTCAACACTGTTTCATGATAAATACACTTAAAAAACTAGAAATAAAAGGAAACTACCTCAACAAAGCCATATATGAAAAGCCTACAGCTAATACCATAACTCAATAGTGAAAGACCAACTTTTCCTCTAAGATAGGGAACAAGGCAAGGATGTTTGCTCTCCTCACTTCGATTCACCATAGTATTGGAGTATTGGAGTATAGCCAGAGTAATTAGGCAAGAAAAAGAAGTAGATGGCATCCCATTTGGAAAAAAAGTGAAATTATCTGTTTGCAGATGACATGATCGTACATGTAGACAACCCTCAAGATTCCACAAAAATTCTGTTAGCAGTAGAACACAAATTCAGCAAAGTTGCAGGATACAAAATCAATGTGTAAAAATTAGTTGTGTTTTTATACAGTAACAATGAATAATTCAAAAAGGAAATTAAGAAGGTAATTCATTTTACAAAGGCATAAAAAATAATAAAATACTTAGGAAAAAACCTAATCAAGGAGGGAAAGACGTGTACACTGAAAATGACAAAATCTTGCTGAAGGAAATTAAAGAAGACACAAATAAATGGAAAGATATCCTGTGTCCATAGTACTCAAAAGTGTTCTGCAGATTGAACGCAATCCCTATCAAAATCTGGATAGCATTTTTTGCACAAATGGAAAAATTTATTCTAAAATTCATATGGAATCTCAAGGGACCCCGAATAGCTAAACCAGTTTTGAAAATGAATGACAAAGTTGGAGGACTCTCACTTCCAGATTTTAAATCATATTGCAAAGCCACAGTAATCAAAACAAGTGTGGTACTGGCATAAAGACAGATAGACCAGTGGAATAGAATAGAAAGCCCAATGGTCAAATGATCTTTGACAAGAATGCCAAGACCACTCAATGAGGAAAGAACAGTCTCTTCAACAAATGGTGTTGGCAAAATTAGATATCCACATGCTAAAAATGAAGTTGAACCCTTATCTTATACCATATACAAAAATGAACTCAAAATAGAATAAAGAATTAGGCATGTAAGACCCAAAACTATAAAATTTCTAGAAGAAAACATAGGGGAAAAGCTTCATAACTTTGACTTGGCAATGATTTCTCAGGTATGAGACTAAACACACAGGCAAACAGACAAACAAACAAGGCAAAAATAGACAAGTGAGACCACACCAAACTTACAAACTTGTACATCAGAGGACCCAATCAACAGATTGAAAAGATAATGAAGTGGGAGAAAATATTTGCAAATAATTTATCTGATAAGGGGTTAATATTCAGAATATATAAACTCAACAATAAAAATATCAAATAACCCGATTTAAAAATGGGCAAAGAACATGAATAGACATTTCTCCAAAGATGATATACAGATGGCCAAGAAGCATAAAGATAGATGTTCAATATCACTAATCATCATTGAAGTGCAAATCAAGTCCACAATGAGATCACTGCACACCCGTTATAGAATGGCTACTGTAAAATGAAAACACCCAGAAAATAATCTGTTGGTGAGGCTGTGGAGAAATTGGAACCCTTGTGCACTGTTGGTAGGATTGTAAAATGGTGTAACCGTTATGGAAAACAGTATGGAGCTTCCTGAAAAAATTAAGAAAGAACTACTAGATTCTACTTCTGGGTGTATATCAAAAAGAATTGAAAGCAGGATCTCCAAGAAGTATTTGCACTCCCATGCTCATAGCAGCACTATTCACAATAGCCAAGAAGTGTAAGCAACCCAAATGTCTATCGGTGGATGAATGGGTAAGCAAAATGTGAAATATATGTACAATGGAATATTAATTCAGCCTTAAAAAGGAAGGAAATTCTGCAATATGCCACAACATGGTTGACCCTTGAGGACATTATGTTAAGTGAAATAAGTCAGTCACAAGAGGACAAATACTGTATGATTCCGCTCATATGAGATACTTAGGATAGTCAAATTCACAGAGACAGAAAGTATAAGGGTGGTTACCAGGGCTTGAGAGGAGAGGCAAAAAGGGAGTGATTGTTCACTGGCTATAGAGTTTCAGATTTGCAAGAGAAAAGGTTGTGGAGAGCTGTTTCACAACAATGTGGATATACTTAACTCTACTGCACTGTACACTGAAAGATGGTTAAGGTAGTGAATTTTATGTTATATGCTTTTAAAAAAATCACAGTAAAAATAAATCTGTATGCCCTTATTTTTTTTGCCTTACTACATTGGCCAGGACTTAACAGCACAACATTAAATAAAAGTGATAGCGGGCATTCTTAATTCTCTACTTCAAAGGTATTAAGTTGAGCATTTCACCATTAATGATATTGATAGCTATAGTTTTTGTTTGTTTCGGTTTTTTGTTTGCTTTTGGTTACTTATATTTTTTGGGTAACTATAATTTAACAGATTAAGGAAATTATCTTCTAGTCCTACCTTGATAAGAGTTTGTTGCTTTTAAAGTCAGGAGTGGAGATACTTTTCTGTCTCTGTTGAGATGATCATATAATTGTTCTCCCTTATTCTGTTAGGAATTAAATTGATTCATTTTTAAATGTTAAATCTACCTTGTTTTCCCAAGTAAACTTATTGTGAGATTCAGTTGGCTGTTTTCTATAGGATTTTGGCATCTATGTTTGTGAGGGAGATTAGGGTGTAATTTTCCTTTTTTAATATGGCCTTGTCAGATTTTGATTTCAATGTTATGCAGATGTCGTTACAAGCTAGGAAGTATTCTCTCTGTTTCTGTTTTCTGGAAGCATTTGTGTAAGGTTGACATTATTTTGACCTTAAGTGTTTTGGTAGGATTCTCTGGTAAACCTGTTTTTGTCTGGAGTTTTCAAAAAATCATAATTATGCATTTATTTTCTTAAGTGATTAAAAGACTATTTAAAATTTCTGGTTTTTTTGTGGTTAGTTTTTGGTAAGTTGTAATTTTGGGAAATTCATCCATTTCATCTGAATTTTGAAATTTATTGGCAAAAAGTTCTTCATTATTTTCTTTATCTATTAAGTACCAGACTTTAAAATGACCTTGGTTATTTGTGCTCTTTTTTCCTGTTAGTCCAGCAGTGGATTTACCCATTTGGCGTTATTGCTGCTTATATTTGCAAATATTTTTGTTTTCTTCTACTTTTGGGAGGCGGGTTATTTAGGTATTTTCTAAAATTTTAAGGTGGAAATTCATTTAGCTCATTAATTTGCAGTCTTCCTAATATATGCTTTTAAAACTGTATATTTCTAGGGAGAAATTTAGCTTATCCTGTAACTTAGTTTAGTTTTGTGAGGAAGATTGTCCCTGAGCTAACATCTGTGCCAATCTTCCTCTATTTTGTACATGGGATACTGCCACAGCATGGCCTGATGAGCAGTGTGTAGGTCCAGGCCCGCAATCTGAACCCGCGAACCCTGGTCTGCTGAAGCGGAGTGTGTAAAGTTAACCACTATGCCATCAGGCCAGCCCCCAGATATTTTCATTATAATGAAGTGAAAACTCTCATATAATTTCGTTTCTAATTACTACTATGATCCATTGATAATTAAGAAGTTTGTTTCTTTTTTTTTTGTTTAATTTTTATTTATTTATTTTTTTCCCCCAAAGCCCCAGTAGATAGTTGTATGTCATAGTTGCACAGCCTTCTAGTTGCTGTATGTGGGACGCGGCCTCAGCATGGCCAGAGAAGCGGTGCGTCGGGTTGCACCCGGGATCCGAACCCGGGCCGCCAGCAGCGGAGCGCATGCACTTAACTGCTAAGCCACGGGGCCGGCCCAGAAGTTTGTTTCTTGATTTCCAAATACATGAGGATTTTTATCTTTTTATTATTGACTTCTAGTTTAATTCCATCGTTGTCGGAAAACACACTCTTTGATTTCAGTCTTAAGAGATGTGTTATGAACTTGATTTACGTCTAGGATATGGTCAGTTTTTAAAGAAGTTCTATATGTGCTTTAAAAAAATTTTGTAGTCTTGGAGTGTAGTATTTTATATATATTCATATGGTCGGATTTGATATTTGGCTTTGTTAACATCTTATATATCCTTGCTGATTTGTTGAATACTTGTGCTATCGTTTACTGAGGAGGATATGTTAATATTTCTCATTGTGACTGTTCATCCCTCCCTCCCCCATCCCTGACAACCACTGATCTTTTGACAGTTTTTATAGTTTTTCACTTTCTAGACGTTATATAGTTGTAATCATACAGTATATAGCCTTTTCTTTACTTAGTAATATACTTTTTTTGTGTGTGTGTGTGAGAGGAAGATTAGCCCTGAGCTAACATCTTGTTGCTCATCCTCCTTTTTTTTGTTTTTTTTTTTTGTTTTTTTTTTTTTTGCTGAGGAATATTAGCCCTGGGCTAACATCCATGCCCATCCTCCTCTACTTTATATGGGACGCTGCCACAGCATGGCTTGACAAGTGGTGCGTTGGTGTGTGCCTGGGATCCAAACCTGTGAACCCTGGGCCGCTGCAGCAGAGCACATGCACTTAACCGCTATGCCACTGGGCCGGCCCCGGTAATATACTTTTAAGTTTCCTCCATGTCTTTTTATGGCTTGACAGCTCATTTATTGTTAGTGCTGATTTTTTGTTTGTCTGGATGTATCACAGTTTATTTATCCATTCACCTATGGAAGGACATCTTGGTTGCTTCCAAGTTTTGGCAATCATGAGTAAAGCTGCAGTAAACGTTCATGTGCAGGTTTTTGTGTGGGCATAAGTTTTCAGCTCCTTTGGGTGAATACTAAGGAGCACGAGCTAGATTGCATGGTAAGGGTATGTTTAGTTTTTGTAATAAACCACAAAAGTGTCTTCCAAAGTGGCTGTTCCATTTTGCATGCCCACCAGCAATGAAGGAGAGAGTTCCTGTTACTCCTCATCCTTGCCAGCATTTGATGTTATCAGTGTTCTGGATTTTGGACATTTTAATAGGCGTGTAAGGTTCCTCTTGGATTACTTTTTATAATTCTATTCTACCCTCTGTTAGCTTGATAAAATTTAATATTAATATATATTTTACCCTCTTTCTAAATCCTCTGAGACTCTTAGGAAACTTTAAATTTATTTATCTGACTCCTGACATACAGCTTATTGTTCTTGTATACTTTAATTCTCCATTTCTTTAAAAGTTGTAGTGTTTTCATCAGATTTTGTTGTGCAAGGGCTATGATGGTCCTTTAAAATGAAAAAGTTTGTGAAAAAGGTGTTATTTTTTATTTGAATGTTTGACAGAATTTACCAGTGAAACCTGGTGTTAGAGTGAAACCTTTCTGGGAAGATTTTTGATAAATTAATTTTTGAAAAATGGGTATAGAGATATTTCTATTCTTTCTATTTCTTTTTGTCTCAATTTTCGTGAGTTCTGTTTTTCAAGAAATTTGACTACTTTGTCTGAGTTGTCGAATTTGTTGGAATACTGTTTGTTGTGGTATTTTCTTATTATCCTGTTTGTTGGATCAGTAGTGTCGGTAGTGATAACCCCATTTTTATACTTGATATTGGTGCTTTGTGTTCTCAGGTTTTTTGTTTGTTTGGTTTTGGTTTTTCCTTGACCAGTATACCTAGTGCTTGTCAGTTTTTTTCACCTTTTAAAGGAAACAGCATTTGGCTTTGTTAGTTTTTTAAGACAGCTGCCTGTTTTCTATTTTATTGATTTCTGCTTTTATCTTTATTATTTCCTTCCTTAAACTTGCTTTGTGTATATTTAGCTCTTACTTTTTAACTTCTCAGGGTGGCACCTTAGGTCTTTGATTTTAAATCTTCTTTTCTAGTGAAAGCATATAAAGCTGTAAGTTTCCCTCCTGGCGCTGCTTTTGCTCCATTCCACAAAATTTGATATGTTGTATACTTTTTGCCAATCAGATCAAAAAGCTTTCCAATTTTGTGATTTCCTCTTTGACCCATACGTTTTTTGAAAGTATATTATTTATTTTCCATATATTAGGGGTTTTCCTAGATACATTTTTATTGTTGGTTGCTAATTTAATTTTGTTGTGGTCAGTGATTACACTCTAGATGATTTTAGTCCTTTAAAAATCACTGAGGCATATTTGAGGGTCCAGCATATGGTCTGTGTTGGTGAGTGTACTGTATACACTTGAAAAGGAATATGTATTCTGCAGTTGAATATAGTGTTCTGTAATAGTTAGATCAAAGGATTGATATCATTGAGCTCTTTTATCTCTTTACTGATTTTTTTTGGTCTTGTTCATCTATCAGTTGCTGAGAATGGTGTGTTAAAAATCTGTTATGATTGGAACATTGTTTCTTCCTTCAGTTCTGTCAAGTTTTGCTTCATGTATTTTAAGGTTTTATTATTAGGTGCAGACATTTTTCTAATTGTTATATCTTTCTATGTAATTATCCCTTTGTTGTTATGAAATGTCCCTTTTTATCTATGGAGTATTTGTCTTGTAGTGTATATCTCATATCAAAATAGTCACACTCCAGCCTTTGTATTCTTACTGTTAGCATGGTTTATCACTTTCCATCCATTTGCTTTATTTGCTTTAAACTTTGATCAGAGTTTTTATGTTTGTTAAAAATGTCTCTTATAGGCAGCATATAGTATAGTCGTTTATATTTAATCTCCTCTCAATCTCTGCCTTTAAATGTTGTGTATAAATGATTAACATTAATATAAATTAAAATTTGGATTGAGATCTATTTTAAGATTTGTTCTTTTAAAAAAATTTAAAACAGCTTTGTTTGGATATGATTGATATTCAATATACTGCATATATTTAAAGGGACAGTTTGATAAGTTCTGGCTAATATATGTACCCATGAAAACAGCAACACAATCAAGTCGATGAACATATCCATTACTCCAAAAACTTTTCTCATACTCATTTGCACTCTGTCTGTACCAATCCTGCCTCTCCCCAGCTTTGTCCCAGGTAACCATTGATCTGCTTTCTATAGTTTAATTTGCATTTTCAAGAGTTTTATATAATGGAATTTATATGTGTATTTATGTGTGTGTCTCTAGACACACAAATATGTATATACCATATACCCACACTATTTTTATCTGGCTTATTTCCATCAGTATAAATACTGAGATTCATTCTTGGTGTTACATATATCAATATTTCATTCCTTTTTGTTCACTGTTACTCCTTTGTATGGATATAGTAGTTTATTCATTTATCTGTTGATAGTTAGAGTGTTTCTAGTTTTTAGCTATTATAAATTAAGCTACTGTTAACAATTGAGTACATGTCTTTTTATGACCATAGGCTTTCGTTTGTCTTGGGTAAATATTTAGGCATGAAATGGCTAGTTTATAATGATAAGTGCATGTTAAATTCTTTAAGGAGCTGACAAACTATTTTCTAAAGTGGTTGTAACATTTTACATTCCCACCAGCAGCACATGAGAGTTCCGGTTACACTACATCTTCTTCAACACTTGGTATGGTCAGTTTTTTTAGTTTTTGCCATTCTAATAGGTGTGTAGTGGTATCCTTGTGGTTTTAATTTGCAGTTCCACAGGGAGTAATAAATTTGAGCTCTTTTTCATGTGGTTATTTGCCATTCTTTTTTTTTTTTTTTGGGGGTGGGGGGAAGATTAGCCCTGAGCTAACATCTGATGCCAATCCTCTTTTTGCTGAGAAAGATTGGCCCTGGGCTAACATCTGTGCCCATCTTCCTTTACTTTATATGGGATGTCACCACAGCATGGCTTGACAAGCGGTGCATCAGTCCGTGCCCGGGATCCAAACCTGTGAACGCTGGGCCGCTGGAGCGGAGTGTGCAAACTTAACTGCTGTTCCACCAGGCTGGCCCCTCATTTTGTTTTTGATTTGCATTTCTCTAATGACTAATGATGTTGAGCATCTTTTCAAGCACTTACTGACCACTTATTTTTCTTCGTTCTGACAATTTGTGCACTTTAACTGGGGTGTTTAGTTCGTTTACGTTTAGTGTGATTAATGATATGGTTAGATTTAAATCTGCCATCTTGGTACTAGTATTTCCTTTAGTCCATCTGTTGTTTGGTCTTCGTTTTTTGGACTTCTTAAGAGGTTTGAGATTTTTATGATTCCATTTTATCTTTGTTGTGTTATTAGCTATATATTTTGTTGTGTTAATCATTGTCTTAGGGTTTAAAGTATACATTTTTTCCTCAGTACAGTCTAATCAAGTGATATTATTCATGTATAGGATAAGATCCTCAAAATAATATAGTTCCATTTCTCTTTTTTTACACTTTATGCAATTGTTGTCATGGATTTATCTTTGTTATAAACTCTACAGTGAATTATCATTATTTTTGTTTAAATAGTTGTTTACTGTTTAATGTGGATCTTTTTTATATCTTCCATGTCTCTACTTAACTTTTTGAACATATGGAATGAAGTTATAACTGTTTTATCATCTTTTTCTCTTTATTTTACCATTTATATCAGTTCTTGGTTGGTTTTGATTGATTATTCTCAATACAAGTTGTGTTTTCCTGCTTCTTTGCATGGATGGTAATCTTTGATTGGATTCCAGACATTGTGGATTATACATTTTTGGATGCTGGCTGTTATGGATGGGTGGATGGATGGATGGATGGAGAGAGAGAGAGATATATATAAAATTTTAAAAATTGAAGTCACATTCACATAACAAAATCATTTTAAAATGAACAATTCAATGGCTTTTAGAACATTCACAGTGTTTTACAACCATCATCTCTACGTAATTCCAAAACATTTTCATCATCTCAAAAGGAACCTTTTAAATATTTCTTTCCTAGTACCCTCATTTTTCCTATGACTTATTGGTTGTTTAAGGCTGTGTTGTTTAATTTTTAAATATTTGCAATTTTCCCATTTTCCTCCTTTTAGTGATTTGTAGCTTCATTCCACTATAGTTGGGAAAGATACCTTGAATGATTTAATTCTTTTTAAATTTATTGAGATTTATGTTCTAGCATAGATTCTGTCTTGGGGAATGTTCCATGTGCACTTGAGAAGAATGTGTATTCTGCTGTCTTTGGGTTGATTGGTCTATTAGGTTTAGTTGATTTATAGTGTTGTTCAAGTCCTATATTTCCTTATTTATCTTCTGTCTAGACGTTATATCCATTATTGAAAGTGGGGTGTTCAAGTCTCCAAATATTATTTTAGAATTGTCTATTTTTCCTTTCAATTCTGTAAATTTTTGCTTTATATATTTTGGGGCTCTGTTGTTTGGTGTGTGTGTGTGTTTATAACTTTTACACTGTGATGAATTGACTTTTAAATCATATAATGTCCTCCTTAGTCTCTTTTTATAGTTTTTGACTTAAGGTCTTTTTGTGTGATATTAGTGTCGCCATCCAGATCTCTTTTGATTACTATTTGCATGGAATATCTTTTTCCATCCTTTCGCTTTCAACCTATTTGTGTCTGTGTGTCCATAGTGAGTTTTTTGTAGACAGTATATAGTTGGGTCATATTTTTAATCTATTCAGCTCATCTCTGTCTTTTGATTGGAGAGTTTAACCCATTTCCACTTAAAGTAGTTACTGATAAGCATTTATGCCATTTTACTGTTTTTCCTGTATGATTTATGCCCTTTTTGTTCTGCAATTTCTCCAGTACTGCCTTCTTTTTTTCTAAATTGATTTTTTGGGTATTGTTCTCTTTTGATTCCCTCCTTTTCCCTTTGTGTATATCTTTTAGGTATTTCCTTGCTAGTTTCCCTGGGATTAGAATTAACATCCTAAATTTGTAATAACTTTGTTCTAATTGATACCAGCTTAGCTTCAACAACATAAGAAACTCTGCTCCCGTACAGCTACATCCTTCCCCTTTTATGTTGTTTTTACCAAAATTTTTGTCTTTATACATTGTGTCTTTACATATCCCTATACATCGTTTGCCCATTAACATAGATCTGTAATTATTTTTTTCATGCATTTATCTTTTAAATCATGTAGGAAAGATAAAGGAGAGGTACAAGTAAAAACTGTCATAATGCTGGCTTTAATTTTTACCTATAGTTACCTCTACTCGAGTTCTTTATTTTTTGTATGGCTTTTAGTTATTGTCTAGTGTTCTTTCATTTTAGCCTGAAGGACTCCCTTTACCATTTCTTATAGGGCAGGTCTATTAGCAACGGACTCCTTCACGTTGTGTTTCATTGGGAACGTCTTACCTTCTCTGTATTTGAAGGGTAGCCTTGCTTGATGTAGAATTCTTGAGTGATGGACTATTTTCTTTCAGAAATTTAAAAATGTCATTACTCTCCCTAATGGTCTCCATTGACTTTGATGAGAAATCTGTTAATCTTATTGAGGATTCCTTGTATGTGACAAGTTGCTTCTCTCTTAATGCTTTAAATATTCTTTTTTTCCTTGGCTTTTAGCGGTGATTATTATGTATCTCAGTGTGGATCTCTTTGTGTTTTTCCTTCCTGCGGTTTCTTGAGCGTCTTGAATATGTAGATTTGTGTCTTGAACAAATTGGGATGTGTTTGGCCATTATTTACTCAAATATTTTCTCTGCTTCTCTTTCTCTGCTCCTTCTGGGATTCCCATTGGGTGTATGTTGGCAGGCATGACTGTGTCCTACAGGTTTCATAGGCAAATTTATTTTTTTTCCTGTTCTTTTTTTCTTATGCTCCTGAAACGAGATAATTTCAGTTGGCCTATCTTCAAGTTTGCTGACTTTTTTCGTTACCTACTCAGACCTACTGTTGAAATTCTCTAGTGTATTTTTCACTTCAGTTATTATAATTTTCAGCTCCAGAATTTCTGTTTGGTTCCTTTTTATAATTTCTCTATATTGATGTTCTCTATTTGTTGTGACATCATTGTCCTAGTTTCCCTTAGTTCCTTGTCTGTGCTCTCCTTTCGCTCTTTAAGCGTATGTAAGACAGCTAATTTAAAGTCTTTGCCTGGTAAGTCCAATGTCTGTGCTTCTGCAGTGACAGATTCTATTAATTTCTCCTGTGAATGAGCTATACTTTCTTTTTCTTTTCATGCTTTGTTACTTACTCTTTCTTGAAAACTGGACATATGGAATATTATGATGTGTTAATTCTGGAAAGTAGATTCTTTCCTCATGGTTTAATTTTGTTGTTGGCTGTATGCTGCAGCTATTTGTTTTTAAAATGGCCTTCTAAACTTTTTGTTAAGTGTGTATTCTTTGTCACTTGTGACTTCTAAAGTCTCTGTTTCTTTAGCTTGTAATCAACTAGTGTTTTGACAGAGATTTGCTTGAATATCAGTTGCCAAAATAGTGAGCGAGCGAGAGAGAATCAAAAAGCAAAAACAGTGAAAAGAAACACCTCTTCTGGGTTTGCAGATTGGCTCTGCTGGGTCCATTCCTTCAGTGGTTAGCCAGTCTGTTTAAAACTGTGCCTTACTTAGCTTTCACTTCCTGCTTGCACTGTACCTGGAGATAAGCCAGAGATAAAAATTTAGGGTCTCCTCAGGTCTTTTTTTGAAGATACATCCTGCCCTGGGTGTGTGTTGCTCTCTGAATTCTCTAGAATGCACAGCTGTTTTTGAATGCTCCAGTTGCCCAGAGAAACCGTCTCCAGCTTTTCCTACCAGACTTTTGGGACTCAGTTGTATGCTTGAACCATAATGCTCTGCTCCAGGCACCTGTGAGTTTTTTGTCTGCCTTACAATGATTTGAGGAATAATCACCACTTTTCTGTCCAGTGAATTCTGAGCTTGTCAAAAGAAGAACAAGCATGTTGTGTCAGTTCTTCAGGAGCCTGCAGAGACTTGAGAACAGATGAACACAATTCTTTGCAAATAAGGTCTGTTGTGCTCCTTCTGAAACCAGGAACTAGGGTTCCACACTGGGAACTCTGGGTGCTATCTTCAAGACCTCTGCTGAACCCAGGGTGAGCATGGGTCAAGGGAAAGTAAAAATGCCCAAAACTTTCCTACCATTTTTTTTTTTAAGTTTTTGTTTATTGCAGTAACACTGGTTTATAACATTGTAAAAATTTCAGGTGTACATCATTGTACTTCTATTTCTGCATAGATTACATCATGTTCACCACCAAAATACTAATTACAACCCATCACCACACACATGTACCGAATTATCCCTTTCACCCTCCTCCCTCCCCCCTTCCCCTCTGGTAACCACCAATCCAATCTCTGTCCCTATGTGTTTGTTTATTGTTGTTATTATCTACTACTTAATGAAGGAAATCATACGGTATTTGACCTTCTCCCTCTGACTTATTTCACTTTGCATTATACCCTCAATGTCCATCCATGTTGTCACAAATGGCTGGATTTCATCGTTTCTTATGGCTGAGTAGTATTCCATTGTGTATATATACCACATCTTCTTTATCCATTCGTCCCTTGATGGGCACTTAGGTTGCTTCCAAGTCTTGGCTACTGTGAATAACGCTGCAATGAACACAGGGGTGCATGTACCTTTACAAATTGGTGTTTTCAAGTTGTTTGGATAAATACCCAACAGTGGAATAGCTGGATCATATGGTAGTTCTATCCTTAATTTTTTTAGGAATCTCCATACTGTTTTCCATAGTGGCTGCACCAGTTTGCACTCCCACCAGCAGTGTATGAGAGTTCCCTTCTCTCCACATCCTCTCCAACACGTGTTGTTTCCTGTCTTGTTAATTATAGCCATTCTGACGGGCGTGAGGTGATATCTCATTGTAGTTTTGATTTGCATTTCCCTGATAGTGATTTTGAACATCTTTTCATGTGTCTGTTGGCCATCTGTATATCTTCTTTGGAGAAATGTCTGTTCAGGTCTTTTGTCCATTTTTTAATTGGGTTGTTAGTTTTTTTGTTGTTGAGATGCATGAGTTCTTTATATATTTTGGAGATTAAGCCCTTATCAGATGTATGGTTTGCAAATATCTTCTCCCAATTGTTAGGTTGTCTTTTCGTTTTGTTGATGGTTTCCTTTGCTGTGCAGAAGCTTTTTAGTTTGATGTAGTCCCGTTTGTTTATTTTTTCTATTGTTTCTCTTGCCCGGTCAGACATGGTGTTTGAAAAGATGTTGCTAAGACCGATGTCGAAGAGCGTACTGCCTATGTTTTCTTCTAGAAGTTTCACAGTTTCAGGTCTTACATTCAAGTCTTTAATCCATTTGGAGTTAATTTTTGTGTATGGTGTAAGGTAAGGGTCTACTTTCATTTTTTTGCATATGGCTATCCAGTTTTCCCAACACCATTTGTTGAAGAGACTTTCTTTTCCCCATTGTATGTTCTTGGCTCCTTTGTCAAAGATGAGCTGTCCATAGATGTGTGGGTTTATTTCTGGGCTTTCGATTCTATTCCATTGATCTGTGTGTCTGTTTTTGTGCCAGTACCATGCTGTTTTGGTTACTATAGCTTTGTAGTATATTTTGAAATCAGGGAGTGTGATACCTCCAGTTTTGTTCTTTTTTCTCAGGATTCCTTTAGCTATTCGGGATCTTTTGTTGTTCCATATAAATTTTAGGATTCTTTGTTCTATTTCTGTGAAAAATGCTGTTGGAACTTTTAATAGGGATTGCATTGAATCTATAGATGGCTGTAGGAAGTATGGACATCTTAACTATGTTAATTCTTCCAATCCAAGAGCACGGAATATCTTTCCATTTCTTTGTGTCGTCTTCAATTTCTTTAAGAAATGTTTTGTAGTTTTCGGTGTACAGATCTTTCACCTCTTTGGTTAAGTTTATTCCCAGGTATTTTATACTTTTTGTTGCAATTGTAAATGGGATGGTATTCTTAATTTCTCTTTCTGCTACTTCGTGGTTAGTGTACAGAAATGCAACTGATTTTTGTATGTTGATTTTGTATCCTGCAACTTTACCATATTCGTTTATTTTTACCATATTCGTTTATTCATTTAAGTTGCCTTTTTCTTGCTTTAGCCTTTTGCTTGGTTACTGCAAACCTTTCGTTTTCTTTTCTAGAGTCCTGACACAATTGGTTCTGACAGTTCCTGCTTGATATTTTGATGACTCTGTGGGGAAATGTACCCTTGGAGCTGCCTACTCCACCATTTTTACTGACATAAATCTGGACATTTTTGCATTTCTATAAATCTTGTTGCGTTTTGTTCTGAAATACTATGTTCCTTTGAAACAGTTTGATCCTTTCAAGTCCTGCTGTTATGGTTTATTAGGTGGGTCCAGAGCAGTGCTTAGCCTGGGGGTAATTGTTCCCCACTACTGAGGCAAGACCTTTCTGAGTATTCTACCCAATGCCCTGTGAGTTATGAGTTTTTCCAGTCTGGCTAGGGGGAACAGGCACTGTTCCTGGCCCTTGTGCCTACCAGATACTGTTTCTTCTTATCCTTTTGGATGATTCTTTTTCCACTGTCAGGTAATCTCTTCACTCACGTGTTCTCTGCTTAATAGTCAAGTGGTGCTGTTTGGATAATCTCTCTCTTTGAGTGTTCTTTCTATGAAGAGGTTTCATTTCTGGTACTTCGTCCTGCCACTGTGAGCTGTCTTGGTCTCACCAGATCTCCTAAACTTTGGGAGTGTCCTGGTCTTGGCCTCCATTCCTCTCTTTGTGCCTTGACCTAGAATAACTCTCTAGACATTAAGC
Organism: Diceros bicornis minor; assembly: GCF_020826845.1. Taxonomy (NCBI): domain Eukaryota; kingdom Metazoa; phylum Chordata; class Mammalia; order Perissodactyla; family Rhinocerotidae; genus Diceros; species Diceros bicornis. The sequence goes on from NC_080775.1 coordinate 21,282,828, forward strand.
TGGGGCAAACTGAGAGCTCACCTAATTTGTTTCTTGTCTCTTTGGGATTGCCGTCCTTTGTTACCTGATGATAATCCAGTGTCTTGAAAACCATTGTCTCAATTATTTTGCCCATTTTTTGTAGTGGGGAGTGTGCATTTTTTCATGCAGGAGGCTAAATTTGGTCCCTGTTACTCCATCTTGACCAGAAGCAGAAGTCTCCTACTACTCCTTCTTAACCTTGATTTTTTTCTCTTATTGTTCCTCTGTTCCCTTTTTTCTTCTTTCTTTGTGATTATATGAATATTTTTTAGCATTGCATTTTAATCAATTTAATAGTGTAGTTAATTAGCATTGCATTTAAATTTAGTTGCATTCACTTACCTTTTTGGTCATATCTCTTCTATATATACAAATATTAACATGTATGTATGTAGTGGTTGCTCTAGGGATTACACTTTTCACACTAATAAGTTCAGTCTACGGTATCACTTCCCACAAAATGTAGAAACCCTGAAACTGTATAGATCTCTTTTACCCGTTCCTTCCCCAATCTTTGTTATAGTTTTAATATGTGCTATGTTTACACACCTTGAAAACTTTACCAGATGACGTTTTAATTTTTGATGTAAGCCATCATATGTATTTTAAGTGAAAGATGGTATTATTGTTGTTTTATCCATCAGTGTCCATTAAAAGTACCTACATATTTATCACGTTTCATTTTTTTTTCATCTTGGAACTTCCTTCTTGGCTTATTTTTTCTGTTGCCTGAGAGAAATTGTTTGGTGTTCTCTTTAATGGAAATTTGTTTAAAGGTATTTTTGAACTTTATTTATCCAGTCATTCTTTTGATGATAACTTGTGTTTTGGTTGTTTTAAGATCATCTCCTTCTTTTGGTTTTCTGTAGTTTTACTAAGGAGTGTGCCTGGGTGTGAATTTGTTTTTATTTATCCTGGGATTTATTGTGCTTATTCAGTCTATGACTTGCCGTCTTTCTTCTGTTTTGGAAAGTTTTTAGGTGTTATCATTTCAGATATTGCTTTTGTCCCATTGCCTCTTTCGTATTTCTCTGGCACATTTCTCTGGGACTCTTAATTATGTGTTAAGCCTGCTTATTATATTGTTCTTGTCTCCTTTCCTCTTTTTGTATTTTTCATACTTCTGTGTTTTATGCTAACATTCTGGATATTTTCTTCTGACCTATTTTGTTGTTGCCCTCTAATTCTGTTCTCATCTGTGTCTATAATTTTATTTATTTATTTATCTTTTCCCCCCAAGCCCCAATAGATAGTTGTATGTCATAGCTGCACATCACTCTAGTTGCTGCACGTGGGACGTGGCCTCAGCATGGCCAGAGAAGCAGCGCGTCAGTGCGTGCCTGGGATCTGAACCCGGGCCGCCAGCAGCGGAGAGCGCGCACTTAACCGCTAAGCCACGGGGCCGGCCCTCATCTGTGTCTAAACCATTGTTAATCCCATCCATTGATTTTTTAATTTTTGTTTTTACTTCTGGAATTTTTATTTGATTTATTATTATAGTTTTCAGTTCTTTGAAGAAATTTTCAGTTTTATGTTCTGTGTATTTGAACATAATAAGCATACTTATTATTATTTTTTTTTAAAGAATTTTATTTATTTATTTATTTTTTTTGTGAGGAAGATCAGCCCTGAGCTAACATCTGCCAATCCTCCTCTTTTTGCTGAGGAAGACTGGCCCTGGGCTAACATCCGTGCCCATCTTCCTCCACTGTATATGGGACGCCGCCACAGCATGGCTTGCGAAGCAGTGCATTGGTGCACGCCCGGGATCCGAACCATCGAACCCCGGGCCACCGCAGCAGAGTGCGCGCACTTAACTGCTTGCGCCACTCGGCGGGCCCCAAGGGCATACTTATTTTAATGTTTATGTCTGGAACTTCAAAATACAAATGTGTTTTGATTTTCTTGTTTCTGCTGGTTTTCATTCATGTCGTCTTGTCTCTCATGTGTTTGGTACTTTTCGTTGTGCTGAAAATGATAATGAACTAATAGCAGAAATTATTTGTAGCCAAGATAACAATTGTTTTCCTCCAGAGAAGATATATATTTGCTTCTGTCTGGTGCCTGGGGGCGCTTGTAATGTAGGATTGCGGAGCTCCTGCAAATTTCAGAGGTTGAAATGCTCAAAGCCCAGCTGCAGTCTCTTTGGGCAACTATGTACTTTAGTTGATTGTTACTCTTGGCTTGCTGCCCTGTAGTGTCGCCGCTGAAAGGAGTTTACTAGTTTCTCTTCTCCCTTGGTTGTCTGTAGACATACATCCCTATACTTTGAGCCTGCTGAGTTTGTCAAAAGCACCTCTCACCCTCTCGGCTGCTTTCTCAGAAATAGGCCAATGTCCCCGGGGTGGCACAAGTGGCCACAAGCTGTGCTCCTCTCGCTGGACTTCCATCCTTTTCCAATTTTGGCCCAGTAATTCCTCACTATCATATCAGGTCTTTGATATCTTCAGTCACATTTTGAAAATTAAAAGAAACGTTAACATTTAATATCAATTGTTAAAATATTTTAAGTGAAATAGTAAAATAATGAATATTAGTACTAGTATTTAAAATATTGACATTGATGTAAAAGTTAAATGATTAAAGATACTTTTAAGGTTAAAGTATTAAATACTTGTAAGATTAAAGTATTAAAATTTTTATTTTAGGTATTCAACTATAAAACTTCGTATTTTTATAGTGGTTCTCAGAAGTAGTGTTGGTTGAATTACTTAGTCTGCTCTTATAAGTGTTAATGCCAGCATCTGAATTTAAAAATGTTTCCCTTTATTTGTGTTACTGTACATAATAACTGGAGAAATGATTAAAAGTGCTTGATAGTGGTTTGACTATTCAGTCAATAATGAGAATTTGTTAATGTTTTTGTTGTGCATTTGCTTAAATGGGCATTTAAGGAATCTCTTTAGAAAGTTAATCATTTTATTTATCTTTGAAACAGCTTTATTGAAAACTGGAAAATGACATTATTTTTATTTATTTATTTTTAGGTTGGGCTCATGTGGTTTGCGCCCTGTATATTCCAGAGGTACAGTTTGCCAATGTTTCTACAATGGAACCAATCGTTTTACAGTCTGTTCCACATGATCGTTACAATAAGGTACAGTGGATATTGTTTTGTTGATATTTGAATGTAATTTTTTTGTTTTAAGACTGTAAAGAATTTTTTTTGTATTTTGTTTTACTATAGGCCTCCATTAAAAAATTTATATTATAGACCTCCATCAAATTCCAGAGAGATTTGGAGAAAGTATAATTACTAATGTAAACTACAATTATTAAAATATGTTCTTAAGGTCACAGGAGTACAAAATAAACAAACAAAACTATATTACCTTTTATACTAAACCTAGGTATTTAGTAGTGTTACATTTACATGACATTTTAATCCTTGTAGATTTGTCCTTTAAGACATACTGACCTTTAAAAAAAAAAAAAAGAATTACTGACCTTTTATGTTCTTTCTCAGACATCAAGGTTCTATTAAATTTGAATTAATCAGGGGCCGGCCCTGTGGTGTAGCAGTTAGGTGTGTGTGCTCCACTGCTGGCGGCCCGGATCCCAGGCGAGCACTGATGCACCGCTTGTCACGCCATCCTGTGGCGGTGTCCCATATAAAGTGGAGGAAGGTGGGCACAGATGTTAGCCCAGGGCCAGTCTTCCTCAGCAAAAAGAGGAGGATTGGCATGGATGTTAGCTCAGGGCTGATCTTCCTCAAAAGAAAAAAAAAAATTGAATTAATCATTATTTGGTATAACATTCATTACCATATCATACGTCCTTTCTTAAAAAATAATTCTGTTACAGTACATTATTTGCCCCTCTTCCCTCCACGAATTATTTTCTACCCCTGACATAAGACTTTTGTTGTTACTGTTTTTTTTTTTTTTTGGCTGAGGAAGATTTGCCCTGAGCTAACATCTGTAGCCAGTCTTCCTCTATTTTGTATGTGGGTCGCCACGACAGCATGGCTGATAAGTGCTGTAGGTCAATGCCCGCAATCTGAAGCCTTGAACCCAGGCCATTGAAATGGAGCATGCCAAACCCAACCTCTATGCCACCAAGCTGGCCCCTGTTGTTACCTTTTTTAAAAATTGTAGTTAATGTTTGCTTTTCTCCCTCTATATCTCTTTCTTGATTTAGTATACACATATTATTGTTTCATTCTCTTTTGCACAATAGATGATTTTTCTATTACCCAGTGTGCCTTTAAATACAATGTTATCATTCAGTTGAAGGTACCTGTTGATTTATTCCATCTGTGGGATAAAGTGTCACTGTAGCCAGTACTAAAATTTCAGATATTTTTGTTAAGCATTTGTAATGTAGACTATTAATATTTATTAAAAAAAATTTGAAAATACAGAAAAATAAATAGAAAAATGCAAGACAAAAATTTTTCTAAATATTCCCATTCAGATCCTTTTAGATTTTTTTGTGTGTATTTTTACATATGCTATATACTTGTAAAAAATTTGGATCATGTTGCTTATATTGTTTTGTCTGTTTTTGAAACTTGTCAATCCTGAACATCTCCTTGTGTCAGTAAATTATATTTTTACCATTATTTTTAGTGGATACTTAGTATGTAATACAGAGCATTATTAGTTTTGATAAACTGCAATTTAATTAAGGAACTCTTTATTGTTGAAGGGCCTCATTTGGTGTTTGGCATGTACGTACCAACAGAATCTCTTTGTAAAGGGTATGACATTTTGGAAGCTTCAATAAATATATTGTGTGAAATTGTCCTCTAAAATGCAGTTTCTAATTTATACTACATTAGTAATATGTGAGATTACTCATAACCTTATATCCTATTAAGTGCACTGTGTATTACCATTAAAACAATCTTTGCTATTCTTTTAGTGAAAAATATTACAGTATTTGAATGATTTTCTTTGAGTACTGGTAAGGTAAAATATTTTAAAGTATTTTTGAAGGTTATTCATGTTTGTTAATTGATCCTGAATAGCTCTTGGTTCATTTTAATATTGTAATAGTTTTATTTTTTCTTACAAAGTGTTTTTTATATTAGAGATATTAGTATTTTGTCTGTTATATACTTGCTGTATATGCTTTAGCACATAATGTAACATTTGCTTTTTAACTTTCATTATGTCTTCAAGTTTCTTATTGTTGATATTCTTGCAGGTTAATTTTTTCTAGTTTAGAAGTTTAAAATTTTTAAATAATTTACACAACTACTCTTTGTTTCTGCCTTTGATACCATGCAAAGAAAATCTTTCTCTACACTAATGTATATATTTTTAGTACTTTCAAAGGTCATTTTTAAAAAATATTTGCTTTTCCTTTCTATTTTGAAATAATTTCAAACCTACACAGAGGTTGCATCAATAGTAGAAAGAGCTCTTCCTCCCCTAAACCATTTGAGAGTATTTTATCAATACGGACACCCCTGAATGCTTTAGTGTGTATTTCCTGTAAAGAAGGACTTTCTTCTACATAACCAGAATACAGCCATCCAAATGAGGAAATTAGCAGTATGCATTATTACTGTCTAATCCACACACCTCATCATTATTTCTCTAATTTTCATTCATGTTTCCCCAGTTTTCCAAATAATGCCTTTTATAGTGAAAAGATCACAGATTGCATTTCGTCTTTGTCTCCTTTAATCTCAAAGAGTAACTCAGTCTTCCCCTGACTTTCATAACTTTGATACGTCTGAAGATTACAGGCCAGTTACTTTGTAGAATGCCCCTCTATTTGGATTTTTCTGATGTTTCCTCATGATTAAATTCAGACTATGTGTTTTTGGCAGGAATATCACAGCAGTGATGCTGTGCTCTGCTCATTGCATCCTGTCACAGGTGGTACCTGATTTCAGTTTTTCTCATTACTGGTGATGTAACCTTGATCACTTAGTTAAGGTGGTGCCGGCAAGGTTTCTCCACTGGGAGGCTAATGTTTTTTCCCTTTGTAATAAGCATTTTGTGGGGAAGTACTTTATATGTAAATATCTTGTTCCTTGTGCCTTTTACCAGCTAATTTTAGCACCCTTTGTTGTTTCTTGGCTTAATTAATTTATTACTATGATTGATGGCAAGTGGTGGTTTTCTAATTCCATCTTCTTCTTTTACATTCATCAGTTGGCATTCCACTTTGAGGAAAAGCTTTCTTCACTCCCCAATTATTTATATTAGTATGGACTAATATGGACTTACATGTTACTGTTTTATTTTAATGGGCCGTTCCCCATTACTGTCATTTAGTTTGATGCTCATATTTGATCTCAGGTTTGACTGGTGGGACCCCTTCAAGCTGGCTTCTGTGTCTCTTGACATGTTTCTGTCATTCTATAAGCACTTCTTTACTTCTGCCACAACAGTATGTTTGAGGCTCATCTTGTATCATTCCTGCCCTAGCCTTGGAATCACCATTTATCCAAGGAGCCTTGATTCTTTTTAGGTGAGAATAGTATTTAGAAACCACGGTAAACACTAGGTGTGCTCATTGCTATTGAGATATTGCTATTCCCAGGCCGTCTCGGTGGGGATAGGAAATATATGTGTGTATATATATACAGAGATACATTCACATCTATATTTTTTCTGTACTTATCTTTATATATTAAAGACCGAGGTCATAATGATACTTCTGATTTAATACATGGATATATATATATATATGCATACACACATATCTATATGTATATCTGTATCTATCTATATATGGAGAGAGAACCATAAACTCTTAGTCATTTCTCCAAATCGAATCCAGTAACACAGGGTTCATTCTAATTTTTTTCTTTCTATATTTATGGCCTTTGTGCTGGACAGTAAGAAACCTGACTCTTGTTATCCACAATATATTTACTTATTTGATCAGTCCCTCGTGTATAAACAGATCTGTTACTGCCATCCCCTAATGCAGAGGCCATCCTAACCTCATTCAGGCTCACACCTCACTCTGGGGTGTTGCTGCTTCCCTGCATGGCTGCCTTTTGCACCATTTTGGGATTTGACACTCAGCTTCAGTCCACCACTACCCTTTTCCCCCTCCATGCTTGGTCTTTTCATGTTGCTCAGGTCTGACGCCTCACTCTGACACCATCTCCACCCTTACCCCCAACACTGTCATTGGTGCCAATCCTCCTGGGGCTCTGACACTTGTGTTAGACTGCCCTTTCCTCCCCAACATGGATGCTCCCATACTTGGCCCCACCTTATGGCTTTAAGACTAAAGTATTCAAGGAGTAAGGGAGGGAGGGTAGAAGGAATAATGAATTGTTTAGATATAAATCTTTTATCCATGCCAAGTTAATTTTAGAGTATGGTGAGATAATGTGTCTAACTTTTCCCCTCCCACATGGTTAGTCAACTTTTTCAACACTATTATTGAATAATCTATAGCTTTGCACAGTGATTTGAAATACTGTTTGAATCAGGATTACGTTCTTGGGTATTCTTGACATATTTTTCTGCTCTATTGATGCATCTGTTTATTCTTATCCTAGTACCACACTATTTTAAATTATTATGGCTTTATATACATCTTAGTACGTGGAAGAACAAATATTGTCAAGTATTTATTTCTCCAGATGAACATTAGGGCTAACAAATACAATTTTGATTATACTGGCATTACAACGAAATATTATTTTAGGGGGAAGAATTGGTCTTTTTATAATATTGAATCTTCCCTTCCAGAAACACGGTATATCTCTCCATTCATCCCTTCCAGAAACATGGTGTATCTCTCCATTCATCAAGTTTTTTTTCTTTCCTTTTTGTAGTTTTCCTTATGTGTGGTTGCTATGTAGGTTTTTGGATTTTTTGTGTGTGTGTGAGGAAGATTGTCCCTGAGCTAATGTCTGTGCCAGTCTTCCTCTGTTTTATATGTGGGACACTGCCACAGCATGGCCTGATGAACAGTGTGTAGGTTCGTGCCCGAGATCTGAACCCATGAACCCTGGGCCACCGAAGTGGAGCACGCAAACTTAACCACTACGCCACTGGGCCAGCCCCAAGTTTTTGGATTTTTATAATTGTTGATTTGTTTTGTATAGTTAACCTTAAAAACTTAATAATATTCAGTTCATGAATATTCAGTATGGCTAATAGTGGGCATGTAATTTTGAAATGATAGGAATAACTGGAAAATGGATTGTTGAGTTTTGGAAGACATCAATCCTTAATGGATGGTAGTAAAGGATAATTTGGAGAATATTTATTAATGTATTGGGCACTTACTATGGACCTACTTTGTATCACACATTATGCTAGACACTAGGAATTCAAAGATGCATAAAATTTAGGGTTTTTCTCCATGTGACACTCTCAATTAGAAAGACAATCAAGTAAATATATAATCTATGAAAATAAAAATAATATATGTTATAAATAGTAAAAAATCTGAGTGGAATGTTATGGAACCAAATGAAAGGAGGGATTATATTTGCCTAAGGAATTGAATAAGGCATACAAAGATATTATAAGGGCTTTGCAGAATAACTTAGAATTTGACCTGTGGAAAAAAGGATCAAGTAATAATTCCAGACAGAGAAAGTAACATAAACTAGGGTAGTAGGTGCAAAGGGGAGGGAGGTGGTAGGCTGTTCAGAGAATAATACATAATCTTGTATGGCTAGAACATTGTGGGATTTAGGAAAAAAATAAAAGGCAATTTTGTGAGTGATAGGAAAGGAAATTTTCTAGAATATTTGTATAGCATAACTAAATTGCAGAGAATTCACTATGTTGACCTGTTATGTTGTTAAATTTTCTGTATGTCTTTAATATATTATGGCTAGTTTTTGTATCATTTATCATCAGATTCTTGTTTTTATTTTTCGACCTCATATTTTCTTGTATCAATTATTCATTTCACTGGCATATACATTTTGTTAATGAACATAATGAGTGGCGTATGTTACCTTTAAATTACTTTTTAATAATTTTTAAGAAATGTGAAGATTGGGGCAACATAGAGAATTGTGAACTTTTTTGGTGTGGAAGCTTGTATTCTTCAGCATTTATTTTAGAAAGCAACAATTTCCGTAGAAAATAGTTGGCAGATGATGTATATATCCTGTATGTATCCTTTTGAATAGTCTTTATTTATTGAATGTTCATGAAGGAATGAGTGTTTATAAGTATAGGAAGGATCATAATAGACCAAACAAAGAAACAAATAGAAAACACCATGAAATATGGTGTCGTTGAATTGTAAAAGCTTAAAGATAGAGGAAAACTTAGAAACTGTTAGCCCAGCTTGCCTTCTATTTTTTTCAAAAGGAATAGTAGTGGATAGCTACTAAGAGAAGTTTTTATCAATGTATTTAGCATCTGGGTGAAAAATTTGCAAGTACTAAATATTCTCTCTGATTTTTAGGACTCACGTTAATGCCATTTAAAAAACTAGGTTTCACATAGTAGAGCTCAACATTCCACATATCCATCCATTCATCTAGCCAGCATTTATGGCATGCCTTATTGTATGTGCCAGGCACTGTTGGAAGCATAAGGAATACATAGAGCTCCTATGTAGGTAGGATAGACATGCATAAATCAATGATTGTTAAACAGTGGAGTATGTGCAAGGATTCTAGAATACAGAGTGTGTTCACTTAACCTAGTCTGACAGAGCTGAAGAAAGAGAGGGAAAGTGTCTTAGAAAAGGTTACAACTTCTCTGAATTTTACAGAGTAAGAGGCCTCCAGGTACTGGCTGTGATGGGAGGAGAAAGGAGGAAGCACGTGAGTGGCTATTAGTTTTACAGACTGAAGGAGCGAAAGCTTTGAAGTGGGAAATAGCAGGGAGAGTGAGAGGGGGAGGGAAGAGGGAGTGGTGATGAGGGAGAAGGGCAGTATTGCCAGGACTTTGAATGTGATACGGGGAATTCTGAGAGAGGTTGTGAAGGACCAGATTTTCAAGGGCCTCATATGTCACGTTAAGGAGCTTGAACTTTATTGAAGGGTTTTAATACTTGGGAGGGACAGGCTCAGGTCTACCTTTCTAATGGATAGTGAAAGGAGGATGGGAGACAGAGGATAGAACAGACCAGTAGTTACATAGAAACTGTTTAGGCTTTTGCAGTGTCCCAGAGAAGTAATAATGAGGATCTGAAGTAGGAGAGTAGTAGGAATGAAGAAGAAGGGACAGAGACGTTTAGATAATATGTAAGAGGTTTGATTGACTGGGCTTGGTGATCAGTTTAGTGTGACACACAAGATGAGGGAGGAAGAAAAGTCAGAATGGCTTTTCAGTTTCAAGAAGATAAGTGCTAGGCCAATCATTACCACCTGAGCTAGAGTATATATACAGGAGTCAAGTTAATTGACTCATTTCTTAGAACAAAGACACTAAGTTTTAAAGTCTTGGCATATGTTGATGAGACTTATTACCTTGTTTGTAAAACAAGTCTTGGGTCTGCAAGTTGTTTGCTAGCATATATTAACAATATGATAATAAGGCTCCAAGATATAATTCACATTTCTGCTGAAGCACTGAATGTTTGCTTTTGTGTATATCTAATGTATGTTTGTTTTTGCTTGGCACTTTATCCTAGTTACTCAAATAAACACTTAAATTCTTTTTTTCTTTTCTGGACAGGTGAATCATTTGGAAAAGCAAAACAGTCTTGCAACTGTTATCTATAGAAAAATCTTTTTGCCCGTTTTTGGTACCTCAGCTGATTCTCAATTTGAATTCCCTATTTGGCTTCTCTCTGTTGTCTTTGCCTCTCTCCCTCCCCCCAATACATTCATGTACACACACATTCTGCTGTAATTGGTATTGTTTCTCTTTTTCTCAGGGAAGAGTAAATTAATTTTTGTCCTTCGTGTGTTTTGTGCTTCTGTGTTCAACTTCACTTCTAATTGCCTTTTTTTTTTCCAAATCCAAGGCTTAGAGGCTATTTTATTAAATGGGGGTTACTGGGTACTGTGGAAGAATGGCAGTATAATTTCCTTCAGTGTTATTTCTTTGCTCCTCTTACTTCCAAAAGTAGCATTCCCATCTACACTTCTGGAAATGGCAATACGCAGTGGTTAACTTAAAATTGTTCATGGGATTAAACTCTAATCTTACCAATGTACAAATTGCTTCTATCAGTTTTTTTCATGTTTATTGGGTGTCTTGGGTACCCCTAGATGATAGAAGTTTATATAATAATCTGCTAAGTATAATTAAGAGATAAGATTTATAAAAACTCATATTTAAAGGGAGATTACATTGCTAGGCAATATGATATTAAGGCAAGTTAAATTTGACAAATTTGGTTTTGCATAGAAACAGTGTTATAAAAGGGGATTAGATTTAAGACCAAAGACTTTATTCTAGTCAGAAATTAAATTTACTAAAACTAGCTAAAGTACAAATGGGGTTGGCTGCAAGGGTCAGAGACTGAATACTGTCCATTCCATCTTTGATGAGGGTCCTGCAGTCTCTTTTCTCTTCTTTCTGTAGTCTGTTTCTGCTTCCACTTAATCTCTAATTCTGCTTCCCATTTATGTGAGTTCCCAACAGGTAACTGGCTCTGTTCCAGTTCTAAATTTCCAACAGATCGACTCTGGTATGGGCACCTGGGCTTAGAAGCCATTTTCACCTAGAAAAACGTGGGTAGCTAGATATAGTTCCATCATTACAAATTGAACATAGAGGACAGTTTCTACAAAAGAGGTGTGAGTTGTCTAGGCTGTGTTCTTGACCTTCCTTTCCCATAAATGTTCTATTTAAACAACTGTAAAAAAGCCTATAAACTGCTCCTGATGTACATACGCCAAGTCGCGTATGCTGGTTCTTTAATTTTAATCAAATAGTTTAGTGTTCTGCAAAAACTTCTTGAGAATTTCCTTTTTTTGCAATAAATTAAAAGTGTATTTAATAATTCAGAAGGGAGTTTTGGGGCAACTTTTAAAAGAAGTGATTTAAGGTCACTTGGTGACTTCCTAAGAAACAGACCCAGGGATAACTGTGTGTTGAAACTTCTTTTTTTCTCATTATATAACACTAGCATGTTGAATGAGGGCATAAATTATTGGTCTGCTGTATTTCAGCTTGAAATCAATGTGCATAAAATTGAGTAAACTTGGATTTGTGTGAAGTGTTTGATTTTTAAAACAGTAAGTGTTAGCAAATCAGCCTTGGTAGTCCAGTGGTTAAGAATCGATGTTAAGAATCGGCTCTTTCCCACCGTGGCCTGGGTTCGTTTCCCGGTCAGGGAACCTTCTGTCGTTGTCGTACTGTGGCAGCTGCGTGTTGCTGGGATGCTGAAAGCTCTGCCACCAGTATTTCAAAAACCAGCGGGGTCATCCATGGTGGACAGGTTTCAGCAGAGCTTCTAGACTAAGACAGACTAGGAAGAGGACTTGGCCACCTACTTCTGAAAAAATTGGCCATGAACATCCCTATGAATAGTAGTGGAGCATTGTCTGATACAGCACGGTAAGGTGAGAGGATGGCTCAGAAAGACCAGGCAGGGCTGTACACAGGGTCGCTAGGAGTCAGAAATGACTTGACAGCACTAACGACAAAGTCTTAGCAAAGTGTATCAGGTTGCCAGAGAGACATACTTTGAAGACATGTCACTTTTTTTTTAACTAGTGTTCTTTACCTTTTTTGGGTCTTCAGGATTCTGATAAAACTTAAGAAAAATCATTCCCCAGAATAATATCCACCTCAAATATGATATGAAATATTTTACATATACTTTCTGGAGGATCATAGGAATACCTCTTGATAGATTCTCAAACTGTGCTTCCCAGTCATGACAATTACCAAATTTTAAATCACATCAAATAATAAATAATTTAATATTTGATTTATTTAAAAATAATACATTTTGAATTAAATGTATAAACGTATTTTAAATATTTTGGCATATTTTTTTCTGTTTTTTGAACTGTAAATAAGAAAAGGGTTATAATTATACCAAATATACAGATTTTATTCCTGGCTCTTAATTTTGAATGACTCTAACTGTATTATTTGTGCTATTATTTACGTAACCGTTCCCATATTACCGAACGTTGACGTTTCATCCAGCTTTTTTTCTGTGCTTTGGATTATTCCCTTTGGCTAGAAGTCTAGAATTAGAATTATTGTATCATAGACTATACCTGTTTCTAAAGTTCTGATAATATTGCCTCATTGAGGGCTGGCCCTGTGGCTTCACGGTTGAGTGCGCGCACTCCGCTGCTGGCGGCCCGGGTTCGGGCGCGCACTGACACACTGCTTCTCCTGCCATGCTGAGGCTGCGTCCCACATACAACAACTAGAAGGACGTGCAACTATGACATACAACTATCTACTGGGGCTTTGGGGGAAAAAATATATATATATATTGCCTCATTGTTTTCCAAATTTCTATAGATAATAATTTATGAATGCCATTTGTACCATACTATTGCCTGCCTATACTGAGTTTTTATCATTTTTAATATTTGTTAATTTCATAATCAAAAAATGATATCCAATTACTTTAATTTTCATTTGATTAGTCAGGTCATCAGAGTGGTATATGTTCTTGTGAATTTTCTGTTTTTTGCCTATTTATCTCTTAAACTGTTAGATTTCTTAAAATTGTAAACTCTTTAAATAATGATACTAAATTTTTGCCTGTATATACAAGTACTTTTTTGCTTTGCCTTTTAGCTTTGGTTACTTAAAGAAAATACGCATAGACACACAGTTATGCTTTATAGGTTTTTGTGGGGGGGGGTGTTAGATACACAGGGTGATTAAAAAATTGAATCTTTTAAGAGTAATTAGGTTATATAGGGATATACAGTATGTACCAAATTATAGTAGTATTCCTTTTTTCCTGCACTTGTAATGCAGAGATAATTCTCTGTGTGAACAAATCTCTACACATAAGCACAGAGCGGCTATGTAGGACTAAGGAACTTATACATCAGATTCGCATTATCGTTCAGCAGAGTTCTGGGAAATTGACAGAGAAGTAGCTGCAACCCTTAGCTCATCCTCCACAGGTGGCTAAAATCTGATATTTTATGCATGCTCTAAGTGAGACATATAAGGCGAAATGATACAACTTCTGCAGTTTTCAAAGTCACATGAAAGATGAAAATGACTTTGTTCATTGTCAAAGGCTGTCTTTTAAGGGAGAGAGTCCACTTGCCATAAAGGTTACATTTGTAGCATTAAAAACCAAAATGCTGAAATTAAGCATGTAAGGATTGTCAGAAGTTAATGTCTTTTGTGCCATAATACACACATGATCAGTTCTTTTTTGATGAAGAAAGTAGTGGTTGAATCACATATCTGGATATGTTGACAGAGGTGTTTTTCTCACGGCTATGGGAAGACTGACAGTCTATAACAGCAAGCTAGGTCTCTGTTTTCGTCCGTCCTGCAGCACGGAGATTTCTTCATGGTCATTTTCCGTACTGCTGGATTAGGCAATCTGTTCTCTCAAAAAGTTTTTTCTTAGGGAAATTTATATTGATTGCAAGTCAAAATTTATTAACTTGTTAGAAAGGGAAATAAATGGCAAGGTGACAATAGAATATGCAGGTTCAGAGAGGGAGATGGAAATGGAGGGATTATGTAGGTTGGGAGACAGCTTACATTAGTTAGTATTTTAAGAGTAAGAAATTTTGAAATTTTATTTCACAGAGTCATATAAATATCAAGTCTATATTTGTAATTATAAGGAGTAATAGGATGATCAGAGGTGCCAGATAGAAGAAAAAATAAGGTATCTAAGAAGATGATGAGGATACATTTTGGGTCTGAAATTGGAATAATGAGCTTTCATCCCCCAGCAGTAGTGTTCAGCAACCACAGGTAATAGAAAACCAAGAAAGTGGTATCAAATAGAAGCAGAGCACCTAACAAGTTGTAATTTTGATCAGGTTACTACTTCTGGTAGGGATTTTTCTGAAGCTATATAAAGTTATAGAATACACAGTTTGCCATTTTTCTGTCAAATTTTTTTCCTTTGAAAGTCCAAAGCATTGACCTGCTCTGAAACTGTGACCACCCAAATTCCCAAATAACACACCATGTGACCTCTTTTTTAGGGGATAAGTCAAGTGCCCTTTGTATCTACCACCTCTTCCCCACAATGGTGAGGAAACAAAGAAACGCATCTTAGCCGCAAAAAAGTATGGGTTGATGTAGGCTTCTGGATTGGTGTGCTATGACACTAAGGGCATATAGTTCTTTATAAGAGTATAAAATAACTTTGATGTTTTCTTTACAAATTGGTTTTAATTTTTCAAAAGTGTTGAGTGCTTTTTTGTGTCACCTCATTTCCATTGGGTTTTCTTCACATAAACATTTGATTGGGGGTTTAGCTTTATGTAACTCTTGATTGATTTGGGTTTATTTCTAATTTTATTGTTCAAATGTTTTCTAATTTGTTTACTTCTGCTTTTATGAAGTTTTAATTTTTATCCCACTTACTGTGACATTGTTTCTTTTCTTTTATTTTTTTATTGATGTCTTAATAGTTTATAACATTGTGAAATTTTGGTTGTACATTTTTGTTTGCAATCACCATATACATGTCGCCCTTCACCCCTTGTGCCCACCCCACATGCCCTTTGCCCGTGGTAAAGACAGTACAGTTCTCTCTGACCGAGTGTTGGTTTATATTCCACACGTGAGTGAAATCATGTGGTCTTTGTCTTTCTCTTTCTGGCTTATTTCCTTAACATAATACCCTCCAGGTCCATCCATGTTGTTGCAAATGGGACAATTTTGTCTTTTTTTATGGCTGAGTAGTATTCTATTGTATATATATACCACATTTTCTTGATCCAGTCATCAGTCAAGGGATACTTGGGTTGCTTCTACTTCTTGGCTATAGTGAATAATGCTGCAATGAACATAGAGGTGCATACGCTTCTTTGGATTGTTGATTTCAGGTTCATTGGATAGACTCCCAGAAGTGGGATAGCTGGAGCATAGGGTTTTTCTATTTTTAATTTTTTGAGGACTCTCCATACTGTTTTCCATAGAGGCTGCACCAGTTTGCATTCCCACCAGCTGTGTATGAGGGTTTCCATTTCTGCACATCCTCTCCAACATTTGTTGTTTTTTGTCTTGGTGATTATAGCCATTCTAACGGTGAGGTGATATCTTAGTGTTGTTTTGATTTGCATTTCGCTGATGATTAATGATGTTGAACATCTTTTCATGTGCCCATTGGCCATCTGTATGTCTTCTTTGGAGTAGTGTCTGTTCATTTCCTCTGCCCATTTTTTGATTGGGTTGTTTGTTTTTTTTGTTGTTCAGTCATGTGAGTTCTTTATATATTATGGAGATTAACCCCTTGTCAGAGATATGTTTTGCGAATGTTTTTTCCCAGCTGGTGGGTTGTCTATTCATTTTGATCCTGGTTTCGTTTGTCTTATAGAAGCTCTTTAATCTCATGAAGTCCCACTTGTTTATTTTTTCTTTAGTTTCCCTAGTCTGACTAGGTATGACATCTGAAAAGATTCCTTTATGACCAATGTCAAATAGTGTGTTGCCTATATTTTCTTCTATGAATTCTATAGTTTCAGATCTCATCTTCAGGTCTTTGATCCATTTTGAGTTAATTTTTGTGAATGGTGCTAGCAGATGGTCCACTTTCATTCTTTGGCATGTGGCTGTCCATTTTTCCCAACACCATTTATTGAAGAGACTTTCCTTTCTCCATTGTATGTTCTTAGCTCCTTTCTCAAAAATTAGCTGTCTGTATATGTGCGGTTTTATTTCTGGGCTTTCAATTCTGTTCCATTGATCTGTGTGTCTGTTTTTGTACCAGTACCACGCTGTTGTGATTACGATTGCTTTGTAGTATGTTTTGAAGTCAGGGATTGTGATGCCTCCAGCTTTGTTCTTTTTTCTTAAGATTGCTTTAGCTATTCGGGGTCTTTTGTTGCCCCATATGAATTTTAGTATTGTTTTTCCTATTCCCGTGAAGAATGTCAGTGGGATTCTGATTGGGATTGCATTGAATCTGTAGATTGCTTTAGGTAATATAGACATTTTAACTGTGTTTATTCTTCTAATCCATGTGTGTGGGATATCTTTCGGTTTCTTTATGTCATTATCGATTTTTTTCCATAATGTCTTGTAGTTTTCATCGTATAGGTCTTTCACTTGCTTGGTAAGATTTGTTCCTAGATATTTTATTCTTTTTGATGCAATTGTAAATGGTATTATCATTTTGAGCTCTCTTTCTGTTAGTTCGTTATTAGCATAAAATGCAACTGATTTTTGTAGGTTAATTTTGTACCCTGCAACTTTGCTATAGGTGTTGATTATATCTAATAGTTTTCCAATGGATTGTTTAAGGTTTTCTATATATAAAATCATGTAGTCTGCAAATAGTGAGATTTTCACTTCTTCATTGCCTATTTGGATTCCTTTTATTACTTTTTCTTGCCTAATTGCTCTGGCCAGAACCTCCAGAACTATGTTGAATAAGAGTGGCGAGAGTGGGCAGCCTTGTCGCGTTCCTGTTCTCAGAGGAATGGCTTTCAGACTTTCCCCATTGAGTTTGATGTTGGCTGTGGGTTTGTCATAAATAGCCTTTATTATGTTGAGGTATTTTCCTTCTATACCCATTTTGTTGAGAGTTTTTATCATAAATGGATGTTGGATCTTGTCAAATGCCTTCTCTGCATCTATTGAGATGACCATGCGGTTTTTATTCCTCGTTTTGTTAATATGGTGTATCACGTTGATTGATTTGCGGATGTGGAACCATCCCTGTGTCCCTGGTATAAATCCCACTTGATTGTGGTGTATGATCTTTTTAATGTATTGCTGTATTCGGTTTGCCCATATTTTGTTGAGGGTTTTTGCATCTATGTTCATCAGCAATATTGGCCTGTAATTTTCCTTTTTTGTATTGTCTTTGTCTGGCTTTGGTATCAGGGTGATGTTGGCCTCGTAGAATGTGTTAGGAAGTGTTCCATCTTCCTCTATTTTTTGGAATAGTTTGAGAAGGATGGGTGTTAGATCTTCTTTGAATGTTTGGTAAAATTCACCAGAGAAGCTATCTGGTCCTGGACTTTTATTTTTTGGGAAGTTTTTGATTATTATTTCAGTCTCTTTACTTGTGATTGGTCTATTCAGATTCTCTATTTCTTCTTGGTTCAGTTTTGGGAGGTTGTATGAGTCTAAGAATTTATCCATTTCTTCTTGGTTGTCCCATTTGTTGACATATAGTTTCTCATAATATTCTCTTATAATCCTTTTTATTTCTGTGGTATCCATTGTAATTTCTCCTCTTTGATGTGTAATTTTATTTATTTGAGTCTTTTCTCTTTTTTGCTTAGTAAGTCTGGCTAAGGGTTTGTCAATTGTTTATCTTCTCAAGGAAGCAACTCTTGGTTTCATTAATCCTTTCTATTGTTTTTTTGGTCTCAATTTCATTTATTTCTGCTCTGATTTTTATTATTTCTCTTCTCCTGACTTTGGGCTTTTTTTGTTCTTCTTTTTCTAGTTCTGTTAGGTGTAATTTAAGGTTGCTTATTTGGGCTTTTTCTTGTTTGTTGAGGTAGGCCTGTATTGCTATGAATTTCCCTCTGAGGACCACTTTTGTTGCATCCCCTATGAGTTGGTATGGCATATTTTCATTTTCGTTTGTTTCCAGATGTTTTTTGATTTCTCCTTTAAATTCATCAGTGATCCATTGGTTGTTCAGTAGCATGTTGTTTAATCTCTACATCTTTGTCACTTTCCCAGTTTTGTTCTTGTGGTTGATTTCCAGTTTCATAGCATTATTGTCTTAAAAAATGCTTGTTATGATTTCAGTCTCCTTCAATTTATTGAGTCTTGCTTTGTTTCCAAACCTATGGTCTATCCTTGAGAATGTTCCATGCGTGCTTGAGAAGAATGTGTTCTCAGCTGTTTTTGAGTGGAGTGCTCTGTATATGTCTAATAGCTCCATCTCGTCCAGTTTTTCATTTAAGTCCACTGTTTCTTTATTGATTTTTTTTGTCTGAATGATCTATGCATTGATGTAACTGTGGTATTAAGATCCCCTACCATTATTGTGTTATTGTAAATATCTCCTTTTAGGTTTGATAATAGTTGCTTTATGTACTTTGGTGCTCCTATGTTAGGTGCATATATATTTATAATTCGTATGTCTTATTTGTGGAGTGTCCCTTTTATCATTATATATTGCCCCTCTTTGTCTCTCTTAACCTGTTTTATCTTGAAGTCTACTTTGTCTGATATGAGTATGGCAACACCTGCTTTCTTTTGTTTGCTGTTAGCTTGGAGTATTGTCTTCCATCCTTTCACTCTGACCCTGTGTTTGTCTTGAGAGCTGAGATGTGTTTCCTGGAGGCAGTATATTGTTGGGTTTTGCTTTTTAATCCATCCCACCACTCTGTGTCTTTTGATTGGAGAGTTCAATCCATTTACATTTAGAATAATTATTGATATATGAGGGCTTAATGTTGCTGTTTTATCGCTTATTTTCCAGTTCTTTTGCATTTCCTTTGTTTCTTGTCCCATGTGTTGTGGCCTGACAGTTCAGTTTGATTGTTCTGTCTTATGACTCTTTTAGTTTTCTCTTTATGTATCCTATGTGATTTTGTTTTGATTATTTCTTTAGTGGTTACCTTGAGGTTTGTATAAAAAATCTTGTGTATGAGATAGTCCATTATCTGATAGGCTCTTATTCCCTTTTACTAAGTTAATTCGATCTCTTTCCTCTTCCCCTTCTAAGTTATTCTTGTCACAACTTATTCTATCTTGTGTTGTGGGTGTGTGTTTAAAGTGATGAGGTTATATTTATTTTTGGTGATTTCCTTCCTTTGATCTTTGATTTTGGTATTTAAGTGGTTGCTGTCCTATTCCAGTGAAGATGTAGTATTTTTCTGATTTTGTCTACCTATTTTTCTCCTTCCTCCAAGCTTTGTATTCCCTTTCTCTTCTTTTTTTCAGGCCTAAGGGCCTTCCCGAGCATTTCTTGTAGTGGGGGGTCTCGTGGCCATGAACTCGCTTAGCTTTTGTTCATCTGGGAAAGTTATTATTTCTCCATCATATTTGAAGGATATTTTCACTGGATAGAGTATTCTTGGCTGCAAGTTTTTGTCTTTCAGTATTTTGAATATATCATTCCAGTCTCTCCTAGCCTGTAAAGTTTCTGTTGAGAAATCGGCTGAGACTCTGATGAGAGTTCCTTTGTACGTTATTCTTTGTTTTTGTCTAGCTGCCCTGAATATTGTTTCTTTGTTATTGACCTTTGCCAGTTTTACTACCATGTGCCTTGGAGTGGACCTTTGCCTGTTGACATATTTAGGCGACCTATTGGCTTCACTTACTGGTGTTTCCTGCTCCTTCCCCAGATTTGGGAAGTTCTCAGCTATTATTTCCTTGAATAGGCTCTCTGGTCCTCTTTCTCTCTCTTCTCCCTCTGGAATACCTATAATTCTTATGTTACATTTCCTAATTGAGTCAGATATTTGTCAGAGACTGTCATTTCTTTTTAGTCTTAGTTCTCTCTCCTCTTCCATCTGCAGCGTATCTGTATTCCTTTCCTCTATAATGCTAATTCTTTCCTCCATATTGTCAGCTCTGTTCTTTAAAGATTCCATATTCTCCTTTATCTCCTCCATTGTCTTCTTCATTTCCGTTGATAATGATTGGTTTTTCTTTGTGATTTCAATCTCTTTTGTGAAGAAACTCCTTATCTCGTTGAATTGTTTATCTGTGTTTTCCTGTATTTCGTTGAGCTTTTTTATGATAGCTATTTTGAATTCTCTGTCGTTTAGTTTATGGATTTCTGTGCCTTCAGGGTTGATTTCTGGGTGCTTGTCATTTTCCTTCTGGTCTGGTGATTTAATGTACTTCTGCACATGGTTGCTGTGTTGGCTTTGCTTTTCCTCATCCTGGAATTATCTGGTTGCAGTTTCCACCTGCAGTCACCCCGTGGGGGTCAAGGGTTGTGTAATGTGAGCCCCCTGCGCTCTGCTGCGGCTGTTCTGCTCCCACAGGCCGACCGTGCTCCGCTCTGTCTTGGCTGTTCCGGTGCCGCGGGCCGCCTGGGCTCCGTCCTGGCTACTCCGCCGCCACAGCCGCCTGCGCTCCGCTGCAGCTGTTCCACTGCCACAGGCCGACCGCACTCTGCTCCGCCTCACCTATTCCACTGCCACGGGCTTCCCAGGCTCTGCCCCAGCTGCTCCGCTGCCGCAGCTGCCCGCGCTCCGCCTCGGCTGTTCCACTGCCACAGGCCAACCACGCTTCGTCCCGGCTACTCCGCTGCCGCCTCAGGCCGCCCACAGTCCGCCCTGGCTGCTCCGCTGCCGCATGCTGCCGACACTCCACTGGGGCTGCTCGGATTCATTGGCTGAGCTACAGTGTCAGGCATGTGGGAGGCAAGGGGCTCTCTCCCTTGCCCGCTTGGTCTCTGGGTTGGGGGGGGGCTTCTCGGTCGCCCCTCATTATCTGCTCTCCTGGGGTGCTCAGATGTTGATGGCATCTCTGCAGCAGTTCTGCGTCCTGTGTGGAGTTTCTCACTGGCTGAG
The DNA here is from genome assembly GCF_020826845.1 of Diceros bicornis minor. Classification (NCBI taxonomy): domain Eukaryota; kingdom Metazoa; phylum Chordata; class Mammalia; order Perissodactyla; family Rhinocerotidae; genus Diceros; species Diceros bicornis. The sequence goes on from NC_080775.1 coordinate 21,304,315, forward strand.
AGAGCCTGAACAGCTACATTTTCCCTGCAGAGGGCCGCCCCTCCGCTCTCTCTGGGAGCCACGCCACCTGAGTTGCTGATCTGATGGGGAGGGAGGGGATTTCTCCTTACCTCTCCCCACTTTTCTCCAGAGGCCCCAGCATGTCCACTCTCAGATGTGAGGCAGTGTGGGTCTTTCCGATGTCTCACTGTGCAGTGTGAGGGTCTCTTGTTGGTCTATGCTTGACCCTTTTGTTGTATCTTAGTCGGGGAAGAGTTTACTGGAACGCTCACTCTGCCATGATGCTGATGTCACTCTTCTTTTTATTTTTAAGTATTTATTTTTGAAATTGGCATATGTATAAAATAATAATATAATGAAACCATCCCCCTCCCATTCATCACCCAACTCCAAAACATTACCAACTCATAGCCAGTTTTTCATACAGCCTCTTTATTAGTTTCTAGCGCCATCGTAACAAAATACCACAAACTAGCTGGCTTAAAATAACAAATTTATTGTCTCATAGTTAATGGAAGCTAGAAGTCTGAAATCAAGGTGTTGGCTTGGTTGGTTCCTTCTGAGAACTCTGAGAGAGAAGCTGTTTTGTGCCTCTCTCCTAGCTTCCGGTAATGGCTAGCAATCCTTGGCCCCTTGGCTTTTGATTTGTCACCCTAGTCTCTGCCTCCATCCACATGGTATTCTTCCTTTGTCTCTGTGTTCTCATGTGACCATCTTATAAGGACACCAGTCATATTGGATTAGGGGGCCGCCTTACCCCCAGTATGACCTCATCTTAACTAATTACATCTGCAGTGACCCTGTTTCCAAATAAGGTCACATTCTGAGGTGCTGGGAGTTATTAGGACTTCACATACCTTTTTGAGGAGGACACAATCCAACCCATAGTAGTCTGCCCTCTGCACCCCTAGCCCCCAAATTCATGCTCTTACCACATGTAAAATACTTTTATTCCATCCCAACATCTCCCAAAGTCTTAATCCATTCTAGCATCAACTCTTAAGTTCAAAATCTTATCTAAATTTGGTATAGTCATAAGCCACATAACTTTCAGTCAATGATGTACTACATATACAACAGTAGTCCCGTAAGATTAGTACCATATAGCTTAGGTGTGTAGTAGGCTATACCATCCAGGTTTGTGTAAGTACATTGAGTGCTGTTCTCACAACAATGAAGTTACCCAATAATGCATTCCTTAGAATGTAACCCCATCCTGGACTCAAGAATGTAATCTCAAAAGTTCCAAATCTCATCTTCTGAATCGTCTAAATCAGTTATGGGTGAGACTCTGGGTGTGGTCCATCCTGAGGCAAAATTCCTTTCCATCTGTGAAATATAGATAGAAAAGTTATCTATTTCTAAGATACAATGGTGGGACGGGTATAGTGTGGACATCCCCATTACAAAGGGGAGAAATTGGAAGGAAGAAAGGGGCTACTGGTCTGAAGCAGGTTTGTAACTCAAAAGGATGAATTCCATTAGGTTCTAAGACCTGAGAATAATTCTCTGTGGCTTGATGATCTGTTCTCTGAACCCACTGGGGTGGCCCTGCCTCTTGGTCCTCCTCTAATGATACCTTATGTTAGGTTGAGGGCTGGAGTATTGGGTTTTCTGGCTTCACAATGTTTGTGTTCCATCCTCAGCTTTCAGCTGTATCTGTTTACCTGTGTCACAGAGGGTGGTTTCTCTCTGTGCTCTTCCCTTTACCACACTTTTGCCCCCTCCCTTAGTGTTAGATTGCTACTGTTTCTTATTTGATATTTTGGGCTTGGAGTTTCTCTGGTGTTTTGGTCCAGCCTCAGTCTTTGGTAGACTGTTCATCTGAGCCTCAGAGTTTCACCGTTCCTCCCCCTGCTCCCTATGGCCAACTTTGCTTTTGTGTCTGTTGAAAGGCTTGTGAGGGATTGAGTTTCCTGCCTTTCCTCCAGCCCGAGAAGACCCCTAATAGTATTGTTAACAGATCCTGGGATTGGGAATTTTTCCTGCCCCTTGCCTAGGGGTAAAAGAATTTTTTCCATTATTCCGCCTAACCACGGTGGGTCTTTACCCGTGTCCTGGGCATGACAGGGTTTGCTGCCAATCCGCCAGATGCTTAAGGCTTTTGAAAGGACTATCTGGGTAAGAGGTGGGATTTCATATCTTTCCGTCTGTGGTGCCTGATCCTCTCCTTCCTGCCTGCACCAGCCAAACGAGATTCTTTCTGGTTGTTTTGTCTCCTTGCTTCTAGTCTTCCCCGTGAGCTTCTTGCAAAAGTTCATGGAATAGTGCTTATGAGTGGGTGTGAACTCATTTGTCTGTAGTTGTAGTGGTTCTGTAACATCACACTAGCCCACAATCAGCCTTTAGCAATTTGTTAAAATTTTAGCTGATTTCTTCTTATTTGCAAGTCTTCTTTCCTTGCTCTATCTTTTGGTGGATAGTCTGAGCATCTTGTGGTTCTTAGGGGGTTGTGGGGGAGAATGTGTCTCCCTTTGGATTTCAAGCTGCTTAGTTGCTTTGCAACTGCAAATCTTTCCTAGTTTCAAGAATAGTTGTCATTTTGTAGTTTAAATGGCTTTTTCTTGTTAAGTTTGAAGTGATGCATTTTCAGCTTTCTACTTCTTAGGTAGGGTTAGAATTTGACCCTAAGTCCTTTTGATATGAACACTTTCTTTTATTAAAAAAATTAGGTCAGGGCTGGCTCGGTGGCTTAGCGGTTAAGTGCACGCACTCCACTACTGGCGGCCCAGGTTCGGATCCCGGGCACGCACCGAGGCACCGCTTCTCCAGCCATGCTGAGGTCACGTCCCACATACAGCAACTAGAAGGTTGTGCAACTATGACGTACAACTATCTACTGGGGCTTTGGGGGAAAACTAAAAAAAAAAAAAAAAAAAAATTAGGTCAAAGTATGACTCTTTCTCTCTTTTTTTTTCCCCCCTTAAAAAGTGAAAACTTTTGGGCCGGCTTGGTAGCATAGCGGTTAAGTTCACGCACTCCGCTTTGTCGGCCTGGTGTTCGCAGGTTCGGATCCCAGGCATGGACCTACGCCCTGCTTATCAAGCCGTGCTGTGGCAGGCGGCCTACGTATAAAGTAGAGGAAGATGGGCACGGATGTAGCCCAGGCCCTATCTTCCTCAGCAAAAAGAGGAGGACTGGCAACGGATGTTAGCTCAGGGCTAATCTTCCTCACCAAAAAAAAAGTGAAAACTTTCAGACTATGAATTTGCCTCTGAGTATAGCTTTATTCGTATACTTGACATTTTATTTAGATGTGATTCTGTTTTGGAGCTTTTTCTCAATAATCCTCAGTGTACAATTTTTGTGCTTGATCCAATAGCTATGTGTTGAGAATTTAAAAATTATCGAATCACTTTTCTCCTACCTTGATTCGTGTGTCTTGGGGCTCTGTTGTTAGATGCATATGTATGCTTATAATTGTTATATCTTCCTGATGGATTGACCTTTTTATTATTATGAAATATTCTTCTTTAACTTTAATAATGGTTTTGTGTCAGAGTTTATTTTTGTCTCATATAATTATAGCCGCTTCCACTGTCTTGTGCTTGCCCTTTGCATGGTTTATCTTTTTCATCCTTCTACTTATTTGTACCTTCAAATCTAAAGTATGCTTCCTGTAGACAGCATATGGAACTTGTTTTCTTAATCCAGTCCATCAATCTCTGCCTTTTGATTGGAGTACTTTCACATTGAATGCTGTTAATATAGTTGGATTTATGTCTGCCATTTTACTTTTTGTTTTCTTTGTCTTGTGACTACTTTGTTCCTCTCTTATTCTTTTATATTACCTTCTTTTGTCTTAAGTGGATATATTTTTAGTGTACCACTTTCATTCCTTTCATGAGGTTTTTAAATTATATTTTCTTAGTGGTTGCTCTAGAGCTTATGGTATTCATCTTAACTTACCAGCATTTACTTAACTCTGGTAGGATATAGAAAGTTCATGCCTGTATAACGCCATCCCGTTCCCCCTTTTTGTACTACTATTATTATTATAGGTATTATGTCTGTATATACTACAAACCCAACAATGTATTGTTAAGATTATTGGTTTATATAATCTTATGTCTTTTAAAGAAGCTAAGAGGAGACCACAAATATATTTATACACAGTGTGTGTGTGTGTGTGTGTGTGTGTGTGTGTGTATTCCTATTTACCATTTTTGTTTCTCTTCATTTCTTCCTATGGATTCAAGTTACCATCTGGTGTTATTTCTTTACTGCAATATAACCTTATTCCTCCTCTCTTTCATTGTGCTGTCGTTGTTAAATATATTACATTTCTGTATATTATAGTCCCAACAATACAATTCACGAACAATTGTTTTTTGTGATTGCTTTTTAAATTAAGAGAATGAGAAAGAAATATCTAATCAATACTGTCTTTTATCATTTCCTACATAATTACCTGTGTCAGAGCTCTTTGTGTGTGTGTTTTAATTGATGTATTTTATTTATTTTTTAAAAATTTTAGCTTTATTGAGGTGTAATTGTTTTTTTTGTGTGTGTGTGTGAGGAAGATCGGCCCTGAGCTAACATCTGCCAATCCTCCTCTTTTTGCTGAGGAAGACTGGCCCTGGGCTAACATCCATGCCCATCTTCCTCCACTTTATATGCCACAGCATGGCATGACAAGCGGTGCGTCGGTGCGTGCCGGGATCCGAACCAGGGAACCCCGGGCCGCCGCAGCTGAGTGCGCGCACGTAATCGCTTGCACCACCGTGCCGGCTATTGAGGTGTAATTGACTGGAGCTGTTTGTTTTTGTGTGGATTGCAATTACTGTCTAGTGTCACTTGATTTTAGCCTAAAGAATTTCCATTAATATTTCTTTTTAGGTTTGGAGCAACAAGGTATTTTAGTTTTTGTTTGTCTGAGAATGTCTTTATTTCACCTTTATTTCTGCAGTATAGCTTTGCCGGATATAGCATTCTGGGTTGACAGTTTTGTTTTTTCAGCATTTTGAATATGTTACTCCATTGCCTTCTGTCCTCCAATGTTTCTGATGAGAAACAATGGAGGTGTTAATTTTAGTGTGGCTTCCTTATATGTGATAAGCCATTTTTCTCATGTTGCTGTCAAGATTTTCTCTTTATTTTCGACTTGCATAATTTTGAGTGCAGATCTCTGTGATTATCCTGTTTGGAGTTTGTTGAGCTTTTGGAGTTTGTTGAGCTTTTGGATGTGTAGATTATTGTTTTTTTTAATCAAATTTGGGAAGTTTTCTGCCATTATTTCTTCAGATACAGCATCTGTCCCTTTCTTTCCTCTCCTGCTTTTCTCATTATATATGTGTTGGCGGACTTAATGGTGTTCTGCATTTCTCTAAAATTGTTCTTTAGGTAGTATAATCTAAAAATCTGTTCTTTAGGTTGTATAATCTCTATTGATCTATTTTTAAGTTTGTTGATTTTTTTCCTCCTGCCAACGCAGATCTCCTGTTGAGCCCCTTTCATGAACTTTAAACTCCAGAATTTCCATTTGGAGGAAGTCTCTGTCTCCTGAGTCCAACATCTGGGCCCCAGTCAAAGGCAGTTTCGTTTTTTTGTTAAATTATTATTTTATTGAGGTCATAATAGTTTATAACATTGTGAAATTTCAGGTACATTATTATTTTATTGGTTACCATATATATGTGCCCCTTTACCCCTTTTGCCCACCCTCCAACCCCCTTCCCCCTGGTAACCACTAATCTGTTCTCTTTGTCCATGTGTTTCTTTATCTTCCACATACGAGTGAAATCATATGGTGTTTGTCTTACTCTGTCTGGCTTATTTCATTTAACATAATATCTTCCAGGTCCATCCATGTTGTTGCAAATAGGACGATTTTGTCTTTTTTATGGCTGAGTAGTTTTTTTATGGCTGAGTAGTATTCCATTATATATATATATATATATATATACACACACACACACACACACATATATATATACACACACATATATATATACACACACACACACACATACACACACACACCACATCTTCATCCATTCGTCAGTCGATGAGCACTTGGGTTGCTTCCATATCTTGGCTATTGTGAATAATACTGCAGTGAACATAGGGATGCAGAAGTCTTTTTAAATTGTTAATTTCAAGTTCTTTGGGTAAATACCCAGTGGTTGGATAGCTGGGTCGTATGGTATTTCTATTTTTAATTTTTTGAAACATCTCCATACAGTTTTCCATAGAGGCTGCACCAGTTTGCATCCCCACCAGCAGTGTATGAGGGTTCTCCTTTCTCCATATTGTCTCCAACATTTGTTGTTTTTTGTCTTGCTAAGTATAGCCATTCTAACAGGAGTGAGGTAATATCTCTTTGTAGTTTTGATTTGCATTTCCCTAATGATTAGTGATGTTGATCATCTTTTCATGTGCCTGTTGGCCATCTGTATATCTTCTTTGAAAAAACGTCTGTTCCTATCCTCTGCCGATTTTTTGATCGGATTGTTTTCTGTTGTTGAGTTGTATGAGTTCTTGATATATTTTGGAGATTAATTCCTTGGCAGATATATGATTTGCAAATATTTTCTCCCAGTTGGTGGGTTGCCTTTTCGTTTTGTTCCTGGTTTTCTTTGCCTTGCAGAAGCTCTGTAGTCTGATGAAGTCCCAATTGTTTATTTTTTCTTTTGTTTCCCTTGTATGAGTCGACATGGTATTCCGAAAGATGCTGCTAATACAAATGTCAAAAATTTTACTGCCTGTATTTTCTTCTAGGAGTTATGGTTTCACACCTTACCTTCAAACATTTAATCCATTTTCAGTTAATTTTTGTGTATGGCATAAGGCAGTGTTCTGCTTTCATTCTTTTGCATGTGGCTGTCCAGTTTTCACAATATCATTTAGTGAAAAGTCTTTCCTTTCTCCACTCTATTTTCTTGGCTCCTTTGTCGAAGATTAGCTGTTCATAGATCTGTAGTTTTATTTCTGGGCTTTCAGTTCTGTTCCATTGATCTGTGTGTCTGTTTTTGTACCAGTACGATGCTGTTGTGATTACGATTGCTTTGTAGTATGTTTTGAAGTCAGGGATTGTGATGCCTCCAGCTTTGTTCTTTTTTCTCAGACTTGCTTTAACTATTCGGGGTCTTTTGTTGCCCCATATGAATTTTAGGATTCTTGGCTCTATTTTTTGAAGAATGTCCTTGGGATCCTGATTGGGATAGCGTTGAATCTGTCGATTGATTTAGGTATTATGGACATTCTAACTATGTTTATTCTTCCAATCCATGTGTGTGGGATATCTTTCCATTTCTTTATGTCATTATCGATTTCTTTCAGTAATGTTTTATAGTTTTCATTGTATAGATCTTTCACCTCCTTGGTTAAATTTATTCCTAGATATTTTATTCTTTTTTTTTTTTTTTTTTTACAACAGTTGTTTTAATAATTTTATTTATTTATTTATTTTTCCCCAAAGCCCCAGTAGATAGCTGTATGTCATAGTTGCACATCTTTCCAGTTGCTGTATGTGGGACGCAGCCTCAGCATGGCCAGAGAAGCGGTGCGTCGGTGCGCGCCCAGGATCCAAACCGGGGCTGCCAGCAGCGGAGCGCGTGCACTTAACCGCTAAGCCACGGGGCCGGCCCTAGATATTTTATTCTTTCTGTTGCGATTGTAAATGGGATTGTATTCTATTTTTTTTTTAATTTTATTTATTTATTTTTTCCCACAAAGCCCCAGTAGATAGTTGTATGTCACAGCTGCACATCCTTCTAGTTGCTGTATGTGGGACGCGGCCTCAGCATGGCCGGAGAAGCGGTGCGTCGGTGTGCCCCCGGGATCCGAACCCGGGCCGCCAGTAGCGGAGCGCGCGCACTTAACCTCTAAGCCACGGGCTGGCCCCAGGGATTGTATTCTTGAATTCTCTTTCTATTAGTTTGTTATTAGAGTATAGAAATGCAACAGATTTTTTTTTTTTTTAAAGATTTTATTTATTTATTTTTTCCCCCCAAAGCCCCAGTAGATAGTTGTATGTCATAATTGCACATCCGTCTAGCTGCTGTATGTGGGATGCGGCCTCAGCATGGCCGGAGAAGCGGTGCGTGGGTGTGCGCCCGGGATCCAAACCCGGGCCGCCAGCAGCGGAGCACGTGCACTTAACCGCTAAGCCGCGGGGCCGGCCCCAGGGATTGTATTCTTGAGTTCTCGTTCTGTTAGTTTGTTATTAGGGTATAGAAATGCAACAGATTTTTGTAAGTTGATTTTGTACCCTGCAACTTTGCTGTATTGTTGATTGTTTCTAATAGTTTTCTGGTGGATTCTTTAGGGTGTTCTATGTATAAAATCACATTGTCTGCAAACAGTGAGAGTTTCACTTCTTCTTTACCAATTTGGATAGCTTTTATTTCTTTTTCTTGCCTAATTCCTCTGGCCAAAATTTCCAGTACTATGTTGAACAAGAGTGGTGAAAGTGGGCACCTTTGTCTTCTGTTAAGTATGATGTTGGCTCTGGGTTTGTCATATATGGCTTTTATTATGTGGAGGTACTTTCCTTCTATACCCATTTTGTTGAAAGTTTTTATCATAAATGGATGTTGGATCTTGTCAAATGCTTTCTCTACATCTGTTGAGACAATCATGTTATTTTTATTCCTCATTTTGTTAATGTGGTGTATCACATTGATTGATTGGCAGATGTTGAACCATCCTTGTGTCCCTGGTATAAACCCCACTTGATCAAGGTGTATGATCTTTTTAATGTATTGCTGTATTCGGTTTGGCAATATTTTGTTAAGGGTTTTTGCATCTGTGTTCATCACCGATATTAGCATGTCATTTCCCTTCTTTGTGTTGTCCTTGTCTAGCTTTGGTATCAGGGGGATGTTGGCCTCATAGAATGAGTTCAGAAGCATTCTGTCTTCTTCAATTTGGGGGGCTAGTTTAGGAAGGATAGGTATTAAATCTTCTTTGAATGAATGTTCAGTAGAGTTCTCCAGGGAAGCTGTCTGGTCCTGGACTCTAATTTTTTGGGAGGTTTTTGGTTACTGTTTCAATCTCTTTACTTGTGATTGGTCTATTTAGATTCTCTATATCTTCTTGATTCAGTTTTGGGAGGTTGTATGAGTCTACGAATTTATCCTTTTCTTCTAGGTTGTCCAATTTGTTGGCATACAACTTTTTGTAGTATTCTCTTATAATCCTTTGTATTTCTGTGATATCCGTTGTGATTTCTCCTCTTTCATTTCTCATTTTATTTATTTGCACCTTCTGTCTTTTTTTCTTAATGACTCTGGCTAAGAGTTCGTCAATTTTATCTTCTCAAAGAACCAGCTCTTTGTTTCATTGATCCTTTCTACTGTTTTTTGTTGTTGTTGTTGTTTCAATTTCATTTACTTCTGCTCTAATTTTTATTATTTCCCTCCTTCTGCTGACTTTGGGCTTTCTTTCTTCTTCTTTTTCTAGTTCTGTTAGTTGTAGTTTACGATTACTTATTTGAGATTTTTGTTGTTTGTTAAGGTGGACCTGTATTGCTATGAATTCCCCTCTTAGGACCGCTTTTGCTGCATCCCACATTAGTTGGTATGATGTATTTTCATTTTTATTTGTCTCCAGATATTTTTCGATTTCTCCTTTATTTTATTCATTGATCCATTGGTTCTTGAGTAGCATGTTGTTTATTCTCCACATATTTTTCACTTTCCCGGCTTTTCTCTTGTAGTTGATTTCATAGCATTATGAAGTAGTCATAGCATTATGCTAGGAAAAGATGCTTGATATGATTTCAGTCTTCTTAAATTTATTGAGGTTTGTGTTGTTTGCCAACATATGATCTGTCTTTGAGAATGTTCCTTGTGCACTTGAGAAGAATTTGTATTCTGCTGATTTTGGATGGAGTGTTCTATATATATCTGTTAAGTCCATCTGGTCTAGTTTTTTGTTTAGGTCCACTATTTCCTTGTTGACTTTCTGTCTAGATGATCTATCCATTGATGTAAGTGGGGTGTTGAGGTCCCCTACTGTTATTGTGTTGCTGTCAATTTCTCCCTTTAGGTCTTTTAATAGTTACTTTATGTACTTTGGTCCTCCTCTGTTAGGTGCCTATATATTCATAAGTATTAATGTCCTCTTAGTAAAATGTCCCTTATGTCATTATATACTGCCCCTCTTTGTGTCTCATTGTCTTTTTTATCTTGAAATCTACTTTGTCTGATATAAGTATGGCAACACCTGCTTTCTTTTGCTTACCATTTGCTTGGAGTATCGTCTTCCATCCCTTCACAGTAAGCCTCTGTTTGTCTTTAGAGCTGAGTTGTGTTTCCTGGAGGCAGCATATTGTTGGGTCTTGTTTTTTAATCCATCCAGCCACTCCATGTCTTTTGATTGGAGAATTCAATCCATTTACATTTCGAATGTATAATGGCGTATGAGGGCTTAATACTCGAAGACAGTTTCTAATGCCTGCTTTTTTTCTTGTGTGTGGGTCACACTTTCCTGTTTCTTTGCACGTCTTGTAATTTTTTGTGGAAACTGGACTTTTTAGGTAATGTCTTACAGCCACTCTGGAGAATGATTCTTCCCTCCCCTTTTGGGTTCTATCGTTGTTTGTTTGGTCATTTATTTAATGACTTGGCTGGACTAATTTGTTTTCCCAACAACATATAGCCTCAGATGGCCCTCTCAAATGTCTTTCCTGTTTTTTTTTTAAAAAAAAAAGGCTGACTTGGGCGGGCCCCGTGGCTTAGCGGTTAAGTGCGCACGCTCCGCTGCTGGTGGCCCGGGTTCGGATCCCGGGCGCACACCGACGCACCGCTTCTCCAGCCACGCTGAGGCCGCGTCTCACATACAGCAACTAGAAGGATGCGCAGCGATGACATACAACTATCTACTGGGGCTTTGGGGGGGAAAAGTAAATAAATAAATAAAATCTTTAAAAAAAAAAAAAGGCTGACTTCTTAGGGTTGTCCTTGGGTTGAAATAAACCAGTTTTTAGTCAAGGATTGCGCTTAAGCCCCCCTAGCTAGTTAGATTTTCACTCTTTACTGTTTGATATTTGTGTGATTTAGAGATTATTTTCTAGGGAGATTCAAGGTTTTATCTCCAGTCGTTCCTTGAGCAGGTACACAGTCTTTCAGACCATCGGGTATGAGTGTGCTTGTATTTTCAAGTCTAGATTCTTAGGAGTTGTCCCTGGATCAGAGTAACTTAGTTGTTAGCCAGTTTTTGATCATAGGTTATACTAAAGCCCCTTGAGCGTTATTCGTTGATGGATTTCTGTGTGGCTTTGGGGAATGCTTTTAAGTCTGCCCCAAATCCGACTTCAGTTTCCTCAGATTGGGTACAACCTATTTCATGTATAAAGCCTTCTGGACCCCCATGGTTGAGTGTGATCTTAGGAGGGCCCTTATTTGCTGTCTTTCTCTGGTTCTTTATGCTAATTTTCTGGATGGTCTAATGTTTTGCTTGTTTCTACTATCTTGGAGCTACCAGTCCTGTCTTAATTGGTTGCCACCAAAGTGTTTTTGACAGTGCACTTAGGAATGAACTTCACCAAGCCCTTTTCGAAATAAAGTTAGTCTTCTCAGGCAGAGCTGCTGAGCTCTTTGTTCTTAAGGCCCCCCTGGGCAAAATCTCTGCGCTGCTGCTCTAGAGCTGGGGATGGGGACAGTACCCTGTTTTTCCGGAAGAGACACCTGTACTCTGACAGAGTGCTGGGAGGAGGGAAAGGTATATAGCCCCTTGTTTTTTCAGTGTCTCCCTCCTAGTATGGAACTTCCATTCTACTAACAAACTGAGGAAGGGATGGTGGGGCCCCTTGACTTGTTGTTAGGATGGGAGTCTATGAGTGGGAACTACCATGGCTGAGTAGGACGAGAGTCACTGGAGACCTGACCCTTCTACGGGAAAACTATAGCCTTAGACTAGGAGCTGAGGGGAGAGAGAGTCCTCATGTTTTTGACCACACCCCCCCAAAGGGAAACTTCCATCACTGTATGTGGGAGAGGTGTTGATGGGAGCAGCTCATGGCTCACATGCCGCCCACTCTCACTGTTCTTATTGAGATTTAGTAGATTTTCTTGAGTAAGTTTTTCTCTATTTGATACACGTCTTTATGACAATTTTAAGAGACTTTAAATGGGTGTTTTTCACTTGTGAAATGGTTAATTCACTAGGGAGAAGATCATGGAGTTCTTCACTCTGCTGTTCCAGAAGTTTAGTAGTTCTACCTCCTGTTCTTTTTTTTTTTAATATCCGTCATAATTTTTAGTTTTATTGAATGGTCAAATGATAGTGTCTTTTCATTGTCAGCTCTTTGTGAATTACTGAGCGATTCTTAAGGCCTATTTGCATATTTTCCCTGAATTTTGCCATATAAAATGTTACTGTTTCAGTCTGCTTTGGCCTTTCTTTTTTAATCTTCTTGACCATTTGTAGGTTAAAAAATGTATGTTAAATTCTTCCATTGTGATTGTTTAATACTTTCTTCTTGTAATTTGAACAGAGTTGTTCTTATTCGGTGTGTCTAGGTTGGTTTTGTTATAACTTGAGATTTTACTTTTTAGAGTTATAAAATGATTTTTGTAATTCAATTCCATCTGAATCCTTGTTTTTCAGCAGAAGAGTTGGAATTCATTTACCTGACTAGATGTTAGGCTTTTTTTGGAACTTTGTTCTTGTAAATATTGTTGAATTATGTTATCTGGCACCACAGTGCATAGTGGGAGGAACCTCTTTAGGTTTAAAAAGACATGTGGTCCTATTGAAGTTGGCTAGGTTATGCCTTATTACTGTTCAGAAATTGGTTTCTTTTTAGAAGTGTATCACCTGATTATATATAGTTAGACATTAATTTTTATATACTCAACTTCCAGTCAGCTGATAATTTTATTCATTATACACTGATACTTGTAGATTGCCATTTATATATTTCAGTCTTTCATGAAAGGGTGGTACATCTGTCAGCTATTTTCACTTGGGAAAAGGAACAGATAGATGTCAGTCAAAGTTGCTGGGAGTGTTCATTGGCCGATACCTCTTGGGGGCGTCTCTGACCGCTGTAGCTAAAGTGTCTTCCTCCCAGGCCCAGTATGTCAGGTTGGCAGGGCTGAATGACAGCCCGTGTGGAATTCTTGTGGACAGTTGAAATGGCCTAAACCTTGCTCACTCATGTCAGGCTGTCCTTCATTTCTTGGTCTCTGTATCAAACTCCCTTAGATATACTTACTGTGTAAAAAGACAAACCTCTTTTTACCCCCTTGATACAGGAATCAGTTGAATATTAATGAGGAGGTTTGAAGAGGCGTGGTAGGCTATGTCCTGGCCCCTGGCCTCAGTGCCTGCGAAGATTCTTCCTATCTTGCAGGGTTTTTGAGTCTAAGGAAAACAGTGCCTTGGTGAAATCCTGCTAGGACTATTTATATGTCCTTGTTTATGTTTTCATGTTTGTAAAAATTAGATTACTGTCAGAAAAAAATGAATTCATGTTTTTTTGTTTTTTTGTTTTTTTGTTTTTTTTTTTTTTTTTTTTGGTGAGGAAGACCAGCCCTGAGCTAACATCCATGCTGATCCTCTTCTTTTTGCTGAGGAAGACTGGCCCTGAGCTAATATCCGGCCCATCTTCCTCCATTTTACGTGGGACACCGCCACAGCATGGCCTGACAAGCAGTGTGTAGGTGCGCACCTGGGATCCGAACCGGGGCCGCCAGCAGCGGAGCACGTGCACTTAACCTCTATGCCATGGGGCCGGCCCCTGAATTCATGTTTTAAAGTAAAGTTGGTTGAATATTAAAGCTGATCTTGACTTCCAAAGATAACTGTAAAATTCAGATTCATTTAAAGGACTTCTAAGGTATCTGTTTCATTTTTGTTTTTGTTTCTCTACCCTAAGACTTGCTACATTTGTGATGAACAAGGAAGAGAAAGTAAAGCAGCCACTGGTGCTTGCATGACCTGTAATAAACACGGATGTCGACAGGCTTTCCATGTGACATGGTAAGTATGTTTCCATCATTGTACAGAACTGAAATTGGGAGTTAAAGACTTAGGCACCCAAATATTATGTACAGCAAATTTTATTGGGATAGTTTCTATGTTTAGATTTACTTATTTGTAATGAAGATAAATCTAATAATTGCGTGTATTTACCAGAGTGAATTTTCAATAGGTGAACCCTGGTTCTAATGTCTTATTCAGTTTTACTTTGTTTAAAATATTGGTATTGATTACCTACCCTTTGATGTGTTATTAGGATTAAAAGAGTTGATGTAGGTAAACTTAGTGCAGTGCCTGAAATATGAGTAAGGGTTTAGTGAATGACACTGTTTCTTTGCTGTCTGTGTTTTGAGGGGGGAAAAAAAGCAGTCACCGTCATTCTTAGTATTATAGTGGCTACTTCTTAAAGTTACTTAGATATTTTTTCAGCATAAAATTTCAAGAGCAGAAATTATCCTAAAACAAAATAATAGACAACAGTTCAAAATAGAAGTTTGGAAATAATCCCTGTACTTACTAATTTTAAGAATCAGCTAGGGGCCGGCCCCATGGCTTAGCGGTTACGTGAGTGCGCTCCGCTACTGGCGGCCTGGGTTCAGATCCTGGGCGCGCACTGACGCACCGCTTGTCTGGCCATGCTGAGGTGGCATCCCACATACAGCAACTAGAAGGATGTGCAACTATGACATACAACTATCTACTGGGGCTTTGGGGAGAAAGGAGAAAAAAAAAAGGAGGAGGATTGGCGATAGATGTTAGCTCAGGGCCAGTCTTCCTCAGCAAAAAGAAGAGGATTGGCATGGATGTTAGCTCAGGGCTGATCTTCCTCAAAAAAAAAAAAAAAAGAATCAGCTATATCTAGCAGCCTATATAGGCACATGCTTTATTTACTGAGCTTTTAGTGTGTGGATTTATGAAGTCCATTTTAGATTACTTTTGGAGAATGGAAAAGATTTTTGGTTTTTATAAATTCTCTTAATACTGAACTTAATTTTCCAGAGATGAAATCCTTTTTGGGTATGAGATATATACTAATACTGTAATTTTGGAATGTTAAAAATGGGAGGTCAAATTGACAAGTTGATGATTATAAACTTCAGCATTTTGTGTTTTTAAAAAGTACGAATATCATAACTTTAGGTTTCAATTCCATTTCTTCCGTTGTTTTTGACTGAAAAACACAGCTTATGTTTTTCTTGCTTACTGTACTGTGCTGTGACTTGAAGCATTTTCCTTCTAACAGTATGTGATTTGCATCCATGGACAAATATCATCACATGTCATTTCAGCTCTTTAGAGGCCTGGGCTTTCCATTTGTACCTGTGATACAGATTGAAAGAGTAAAATGAAGTGTTAATTATGGGAGGGAGGGTTTATCTTAAAGAAATTTAATGTCTGTTTGGTGACATAAAACATGCATAATTCTTCATCCTTGTTAGAGATGGATGAAAAGTTTATTTTAAACCATAAATATAACTTAAAAAAAAATCAGTCGCAAGAAATGTACTTGATCACAGCTAGAATAAAACCCTTCTATTTTCCCTTTTTATCTTAGGGAGAGGTAAGATTTTCTTAGAAACCTTACATGCTTGAAAGTGAATTTTAATTTGTTTATACATGTATTGTGGTTTGAAATTTTATTAATATACTTGGCTTTTATTTTCAGTGCTCAGTTTGCTGGACTACTTTGTGAAGAAGAAGGTAATGGTGCAGATAACGTCCAGTACTGTGGATACTGTAAATACCATTTTAGTAAGCTGGTAAGAATTTGTCTTGAATTTACTATTAAAATGATAATTAGTTTTGACAATAGAGTTGAGACTGTTTTATAAAAAGGCATACTAGCCCTTTCTTTCCCCGTGATTTTGGCTTGAGATTAAGTTTGCTTAGCATGTTCTTTATTGGGAATTAAAAGATCCAGTAACTTTAAAAGATTTTGCTTTACCTGAGTTCATTTATAAAGACGAATATTCTAAAATATTCTGATTTAGAATATATATTAATGGGAAAAGTTGGTATACATTTAGTATAAAAACAAATGTGTAAAGGACTCTATAATTTAACGCTATTTTTAGTTAATTTTATTTTTGACATTTGATTATACATTTTGTGATTATCACTTGCTTCTCACCTTTTTGCTTTATTGCTGTTACTCATTTTTTATTTATTTATTTTCATTTTTATTTACTAGGAGATAGTAAAACTGAAACAAGGCTGTTTTGTGACTTTTTGGTTAAAGATCTTGAGACAAATATATGTACAACTTTGGGAAATATTTTAGATTTTGGAAATGTTTAATATTTTACTGTTTCGCAGTAGGATGGATTATTGAGTTAGTGATATTTGATTAACTTATATATTTTGTGTCCATGTTCCTATGAAGGATCAATATTTCTTTAATATCCCAAGTGTTTATTTCTCAGTCTTTAATGATAACAATCAGATATGTATACTGCAAGTTTAAGGCTACTTTGTTTTTCTTTAGTGTCTTTTTTTTTAATTGTTACCTTTCCCTGGTGAATTTCTCTCTTTTTTTTTTGAAAAATAGGTAATATCATTAGGGCCCCTTTTCTCATGAAATGAGCAGCTTATTTTGGTTCATAGATATAAAATACTTAAGAGTGTGTATATATTGTTTGATATTGAAGACTGTGATTTATTTTAATGACTGACAAAGAATATTGAAGTGGTTTAAGAGAAATTTTGAGATAGTAAAATTGAAAATTTTGCTTCCTGGACGTTAAAAGTGTATTGGAATCATTTTCTAAATGAGAGATGATACAGATAAAATATAGAAATAATGAAAATGGATTTTGAAGTTTGTGTAAATAAAGTTTTCTCATGGCTAGTTACTGACATGCTATTATCCCATTTGCTAGTTGTGAAAAAAAGTCTGTTTAATAATTTAATGATTGGATAAGCTCTACATTTGCATGGAATTTGAACATCTTTTATAGTCATTTTTATCTAGTGTAAACTAATTAGTTGTGGTACCACTAAGTTTTAAACACCTCAGATAACTCTCACCATCATACTTTATTATGAAATTCTGTAAATATTTTAAACAGAAATGTGTAATACAGTCAGCCCTCCGTATCCATGGGTGGGTTCTGTTTATGCAGGTTTTGCATCCGTGGATTCAACCAACTGCCGGTCGAAAGGCCTAGGTGGTTGCATCTATGCTGAACATGTACAGACTTTTTTCCTTGTCTTTATTCCTTAAACAGTACAGTACAATGGCTATTTGCATAGTATTTACATTGTATTAGGTATTATAAGTAATCTAGAGATGATTTAAAGTATACGGGAGGATGTGCATAGGTTATATGCAAATACTACACGATATTAACTAAGGGACTTGGGCATCCGCGACTTTTGGTATCTGAGGGGGTCCTGGAACCAATTCCTGTGGATACCGAGGGATGACTGTACTTTTAGTAATGCTTTGAAAAAATGCATGGGTCTAATACTGATATTTCCTTTCATTTTTTTCTTAATGAACTGCAGAGGCAAGTTTTTAGAAAACTGTGTGCCTTAATTCTGAAAGTATGAGATTAAAAGGCTTCTTGCTTTCCCTAGTGGCATAACATAACTCTTCAGATCTTTTCTTTTCTTCTAGTCTTGGCATCTTTCTTCAGTTTGGCATTCCCTATTTTGGTTGAAACTTCTTTTCTTTTTTAAAGCGGACATTGAAAATTATAGTTGATTTCTTTCATGAGGTGGTTTGTGATAAAGTGACAAATAAGCTAATGCTTATTTGAAAATATATTTTCACACATTTTAATAATGTACAAAAATATGGCATTAATGTTAAATTTAGGTTTAGGTTTTCCTTTATAATGCAATAGATAATATATGGATGGTGTCTAAGCTGGATTATATAGTTTGAAATAGTAAGACTTTTTTTTAACTTTAATAGACATTTTTAATACACTTGAATTAGTTTAAGCCTAACAAAAAGATTATTTTAAAAAATTTTATATACATATACATATATGTATATATATTTTCTCTTTTAGAAAAAGAGCAAACGGGGATCTAATAGGTCATATGATCAAAGTTTAAGTGATTCTTCCTCTCACTCTCAGGATAAACATCATGAGAAAGAGAAAAAAGTAAGTGGATTTGTTGTTGCTAAATATGTAGCACACTACTTAATAGAATTTCTTCCTTTTTTAGATAAAATTAAGTCTTAATAGCTGAATGGAGACACTGAAAAACTGCAAGTTTTTAACAAAGAGTATTAAGTCAAAGAGTAGGTTTAAAATAATGCCATATTTGTGAATATGGTTGTACATATTTCAGTGGAAAATTTGAAATACAACTTGATTGAAAGAATGAGAGAGATTTCCTGCATGTGTTACTGTGGTCATCTTGTGAAATCCTTAGGTGACTTCAGCAATAGTAGTTTGTTGCTATATATTATTAACTGGTTATTTCACATGTAAGTAAAAATTTTGTCAGCTTTTTCCCTTTGTAATAGAACAGTTTTGAAGTTCTACATATTCTTGACTGTTCTTTTTTCCCAGTGGTGCTAATGGTTTATTATTATTTTTAATAGGCAGCTGTCTTACCATTTGAGAATATTTTGTCTTTTAATTAAAACACTAAAAGCTTGCCTAATACTAATCTGTCTTTTTCTGACTTACCTGTTTTCTGCTTACATTTTTACTTATTTTAAAGGATATAAGTAATTTATAGTAAACTAATAATAAGTACTGTAGAATCATTCATTGGACATATTGCCAACATAGGAAAAGGATACTACTATGAATTGTTTTTAACAAAGTAAGGATACAGAGTACATCTTCAATTAGAAGAGAATATTACTTTTAAACAGTTGGTATAAACTAGTTTGGAAAATATTTCCACAGATGTGTTAAACTAAATCACCTTACGTTTTCATGTTTGTAAATACTTAGGATTTGGGAATACGATTGAAATGCTAATGTTATTTAAAAACAAATTTGGTTTGAATTTGTATTTGTGCTTTTTTCAAGGTAAATATTTTAAAAACTTAAATTGTTAGTTTTGAGATTAATTTTCCAATTATGAGTGAAATAATAATTATAATTTTATATTCACCTTTAGAGCACTTGCTAGGTTTATATGTTTTGTAGATCTTAGGCAGCAAGTATACATATTCATCGTAATTTCTTTAATAAGGTGGTTTTGTGATAGTGACAATAGTAGTGTTCTGTATTGCTGTCTATTGTTGGATTGCCGATGGAAAAATGACAGATTTGATTTAATTAGCGGTTTTAGTAAGAAGCGCTGTGAAATTTTATTTAAGCTTTTTAACCTGTGAACAATGGATTCTTGGTTAGGGCTCAGTATAAATTATGAAGAGGGAAGTCTTACCATTGATGTTCTTCTGTTCTGCCATTTCAAGAGCATTATCTTGCTTACAGAAGTGTTCACTGTATGATCTTTATCTTAATTTATAACCTGCTGTGTTATTTTTAAAGGACAATTATTAAATGTAGTACAGTGTTTAATAAATACATTGGTGATGACTATATTTATTAATCATTATTTTTTGCTCTAGCAATGAATTAGATTTTTCATTTTATGAGTTTTCTGCGGTTGTTGACTACTAGATTAAAAAACATTGTATTTAGTCAAACTTGCTTAGCTTTAAATTTTAGCAGTTGGTGTTTTCATTAGTATGTAAATACTATTTCGATTTTACTTTTAGCGTATATGAGTTTAGGACAACTTGATTTTTGTTGTCAAACTTAAAATCAGTTTGTGCATTTTATTTTGTAATAACTGAGATTTTCTGATAATCTATAAAGGCTGTAAGATAAACATTCTGTAAATTTTTTATTATTGTTAGACTTGTTTGATTGCCTTGGGAATATTTGGGAAGGGACTTTTTTATTATGGTATGATGTTACATGGTAATATAGCTGAAATGATTGGGTGTTATACACTTTCTTTTTTTCCATTCCTCCTTTTAAGATTTTAACATCCAGTATGGTTGTCTCAAAAATATGCTTATCATATTGTAAAATGTTTCATTGAAAGGTAGCACTCATAATTCATTCAAATTTTAGTATTTTAAAGTACTATATGTTCTGAGCTAAATTTTGGTGATATTATTCTTAAGATATGTTAGCATCACTCTCTCTCTGAATTCTTTTATCTGCCTTCATTCTAGTACATATTTTAAAATACTATGTTTTGTTTTGGGGGGTGGCAAATTAATGCTCAGAGACTGAGACTGTCTTTACCAATAGTTTACAAACACAGGTTCACTGCGGGAATTTCACAAGCCAATAATAGCATACAGGATAATGTCTCTAAGTAAGCCAGTAAAGTAATAACATACTCCAAACGAAAGATTAATCACACTGTTGTTCTAGGCAAGGGAAGATGAAAGAAATAAAGCCCAAATTTAGTTGAGGTGTATCTTTTCTATGAGGTTAGTTCTCAGGAGAAACGCCATAATCAATGGAGAGCTGATGTCCAGCTGCCGGTGCCAGAGTGCGAGTCCCTGTGGCTAGAGCAGGTTGCTAGGGAATGATCACGCAGGTGTTGACAGGCAAAGTGCTCTTCGGTGGGCTGCTGCACTGCTTTTGCCGCTGCCAGTAAAAGAGTTGCCTTTACCAGGGAAGGACTAATGCCCCAGAAGTGTTTGTAGAGCTGTTTAAATCAGCAGAGTCTCCTTGGCCAGACCGAAAACTCTCAAATAAATCCTCACAAACTCTTGATATTTAAAGGCTAAATGTCCCTGCAAAGGGTTCCTGGACCCAATTCCAATGTGTCTGTGTGTGGAGGTTTCCCCACACCAACAAGCAGTTCTTGGGCACCAGCAGGGTGTCTGAGAATTCAACTCAATTCTGACACTATCTACCCAGAGATAGAATCAGGTCCCGCAGGTGAAGGGCTCAGTCCCACAAGACGGCCCTCCAGTTCAGAGGCCAGTCACAAGCCCAAGTTGTTACCTCTGCTTTTGACCTGTCTGCTACAAACTGGAGGTTCCAATAACCTCCTCCTTGGGTTTGATTAATTTGCGAGAATGGCTTATAGAACTCAAGAAAACCTGTTTACCCCCTAGATTACCGATATATTACAAAGGATATTAAAGGATATAAATCCACAGCCAGGTGAAGAGACACGTAGAGCAACTGGTATCTGAAGTGGAGAGTGGTTTTGTGGGACTGAGCCCTTTACCTGTGGAATCTGATTCTTAACAAAGGAGCTTCTGTCCTCGTGGAACTGTAGTGGCACATGGAAGCATTCTGGTTCCCCCTCGTAGAAGCTCTCCTAAAAAGGGAGGGCAACAAGCTGTCCTTTTGGGTTTTTATGGAGGCTTCATTGCATAGCCATGATTGACTAAGTTATTGGCCATGGACAATTGAGTCAACCTCAACCCGGCCCCCTGCCCCCCAGCATGGGGTGGGACTGAAAGTTTCAATTTCCTGGTCACATGGCTGATTCTCCTAGCAACCAGCCCCCACCTGTCCAGAAGTCACCTTCATTAATATAAACAAGATACCCAGTTCACCTTTATGGCCCTGAAGTGTTTTCAGGAACTGAGGACAGGAGACCAAATATTACAACAAAAGATGCTCCCATTGCTCTTCTTGCTCAGGAAATTCCAAGGATTTTGGGAGCTATGAACCAGGAACTGTGGATGAAGACCAAATATATCTGGGAAATATATTTTGGTCATCTGAATGACCAAATGTATGTTTCTTATAAATCACAATATCACAGTCCCCTAGCTATAGTTGCTTCTCCACATGTTCTTATCATAAGCCCCCAGCAGTGCCTGTCATCAGCTGAGCTATTGAGTGCTTATCAACTACTACAGAAGTCAAATGATGACATCTGGACATAGCTAACTTCACTCGTAGATTAAAACAACTTCATTTAAGCCATAAACAAATGGAAAAAACCGACTTCACCTAAGTCATAAACAAGTGGATTTGAAATCATATTAAACTAATACACAACATACCATTTATTAAATTGTAAGTGATGATAATATTTAGTACTAAATATTGTGCTATCCAAATCGCTTATTTAAAAATGAAATCAACAATTTGTAAGTTGACTTTTTATATAATTACAAGAAAATAAAAAATGTATATATAGCCTTTGCTTTTCAGAGGATTTCTGTGTGGCCCAAGATGTGTTAATATTGGTTAGATATTAACTGTGAAATGCCTGCAAAGAGAGAGGAAAAGTTAATGATGAAATACAACTCTGAATAAGGACAGTTTCTATAAAAATTGAAAAACTGGCATATGTTTTTAAAGGAACCAAAGTACATGTTTGAAATGTATTAAAGCTATGTATAGGAGGGGTTTAATTCAATCACAAGATAGTTTGGATTGTGAATTATTGTTTAGAAAGAATATCTTCTAAGACTATTAATATTAATGTTCATTATAAAATAGAATTTTGTTTTAAGCCTAGTGTTCTTATGTTTACAGAAGCACTGCCATAGAGCGAGATGTGGGTAAGGGTTAGGAAATGGAGGGGCATATCAGACATGGCAACATGTGGTTGTATTGGGAGGCTCCCAGCTTCAGGAAGAATTTTTTTCTAAAGGCTAAGTTGTAGGTCATTATTTAGAAATCAGTAATTAATTTATCGCATTGAGATAATCTTGTATCGGTTCATTTGATCCTCAGACTCATCCTCTTCCCACTCATTAATGCCAACTAATCCGTAATGTATCAAAAGTATAGTACCATACTTAAAATAGTTTACAGCCAAGTCACCATTTATCTCCCACCCCATTCCCCAACCCCCTTACTTGCCCTTGGTTCCATTCTGTTATTGATAGCTGGCAACAGATAAAGGAGCTATTGCCAATATAAACACTGTTAGGGTATGGTGGGGTCTGTGGAAGATAGGCTTTTTGGTTAGAGTTTTATGAACCTCAGGGATTGACTGGACTTCCTTTTGTTTAGGACTACTCATCTCTTTGAAGAGAACTGGGTTACTTCTGTGGCCCTCAGAGGAATAAAGCTCTCAATTACAGAGTTGTCATTACTTCTCTGTATCTTTTTTCAAGTTTTCAGCATTGAGAGTTACCTGTCATCCACTTCCCTTTTTTGTACTTCTGGAAATCTTCCATTCAAGTTAAAGTTTTAAGCTTCTACATGTGCAAAGAGTTGAGAGGGCAGGGCTTTTCAGGAACAACAATTTAAATTGTCTGGGTTGTGTGATTGGTGGGGCTGAAGAATCACATGAGATCAGTCTGTCTAGTTAAGGGGCCAGTTCATAAGTTTTGTAAGTAATGCTAGTTTTATCCTCATCCTGGGGTGTTGGGCAGCCAGCCAGAAGGATTAAAATTTTTTTTTAACTTTTGATTTTGCAATAATTTGAGAAACTTTGAGAAAAATTGCAAAAATACTGCACATTATTTCTCTATGCCATTCACCCAGATTCTCAAAATGTTAACATTTTATCACGTTAGCTTTATCATATCCTCCCCTTTTCCACTCCTTTGCTTGCTCTCTTTCTCTCTCACTCTCTATGTATAATCTTTTTCTGAACATTTAGAGACTGAATTACAAATGTAATGCCCCTTTAACCTAAGTACTTTAGTGTATAGTTTTAGTAAAGAGGGGAATTTTCTACGTGATTACAATACAATTATCAAAATTGATAAATTAGCATTGTTACAGAACTATTAGCTAATCTACAGATCCTTTTATTCAAATTTTGCCCACTAATGTCCTCCTTACTAAGGGGGAGGAACTTTTTTTCTGGTCCAGAATCCAATCCAGGATCACATTGCACTTTGTTGTCATGTCTCTTCAGTTTTTCCCAGTGTGGAATATTTCCTCATTCTTTCTTTGTCCTTCATGACCTTAACCTCTCTGAAGCTTTGTTGTTTCAGGTTCTCTCAGACACTGCCTTAGATCTTAACAATGAATTTCACAGCACACGTTTGTTTTTACTCGTTATACAATGGTTTTCTCACAGTGGTCTAGGTTTTATCTTTGTCTGGAAGCCATTCCTTAATTTTAGCATTGTTTGCTGTCTGGAGAGACTGGGAATTTTCAAAACTAGCAAGTCTTGGTTCCTTTTTGTCAGTCCTTCCTAATTTAGTTTATCTCTGTACCCTGCTTTTTAATCTAAATAGCAAAAGATCAGGCTGCACCTTTAACATATTTACCAGAAAATCTCCTTAGTTAAATCATACAGTTCATTAAATACATTTTCTGTTTTCTCTGTTTCCATAGGCAACAATGTTGCTAAACTTCTAGTTACTATATAACAAGAACCCCTTTTCCTTTAATTTTTTTTTTTTTGTGAGGAAGATCAGCTCTGAGCTAACATCCATGCCAATCCTCCTCTTTTTGCTGAGGAAGACTGGCCCTGGGCTAACATCTGTGCCCATCTTCCTCCACTTTATATGGGACGCCGCCACAGCATGGCCTGACAAGCGGTGCATCGGTGTGCGCCTGGGATCCGAACCCGGGCCGCCAGCAGCAGAGCGTGAGCACTTAACCACTACGCCACGGGGTGGCCCCCTTTAATTTTTAATTACGTATTTCTCACTTTGTTTTAATCCCTAGATAGCAGCCTCCTGGAAGGCTGTGACGTTTCTAGTAACAGTCTCTTTTGTGCTCGTTAGGCTCTCATAATTTCCCGACAGCCCTTCCAGTTTCTGCCTACTGCCTAATTCCAAGCAACCCCCACACTTTTAGGTTTTTTTTGTTATAGTAGTAGTATCCCACTTCTTGTAACAAAATCTCTATCAGTTACCTTTTGTAGCATAACAAATCTCTAAAATTTAGTGGCTTAAAACTATAATAAACATTTATTGTCTCATAGTTTCCATGGGTAAGGAATTTGGACTGACCTGGGTATTTCTAGCTCAGGGTCTCTAGCTAGGGACATGAAGCAATTTGTCCAAAGTTATATATTTGGGGGCATAACAGTGAGAGAGCCCAGTTTATATTTTTAAACTTTTGTGCTCTTTCCATATAACTTTTCTTTTGTATATTTCAGAAATGTAGCTATAAGTAGTGAGAGTGTTAATAGTTAATAGGTATAACTTTTCTGAAAAGCTGTTTAACTACTATATTTCATCTAATCTGATTTGCCACTGATTATAAGATACACCTTTATTTTACGTACCACTAAGAAAGAAGAAAAGATGCCAGTAAATATGACACAGGATCATTGTAATATACACAACAATTTTAGAGATTTAAGTAAGTTTCTTAGATTCTGTTAAGTATGGCATGACAAGGAACTTTAAGTTTATATCATTTTACCTAATAAGTATTAGATACAAACTTTAAGATTTATAGATGGTTATTTATCACTATTTAGCCATTTATAGTAGTTAACATTTAGAAATGATATCAATGGCCAATACTAGACGAAAAGTTGTGGCACATCTGTAGAATGGGATATTATGTTGTGCCTCAGTTTCCTCGTTGCATTAAGGTGATTTTAGTACTTAACCTCATAGGGTTGTTGTAAAGTTAAATTTAATACATGTAAAATGCCTTGGCACATATTAAAGTACTTCCTGAAAATCTGGTTGTCTAGGCAGAAAACTTAATAGCATCTTAGTGTTAGTATTATTAATATTATTACATTTAAAATTATGATTTAGAAGACAATGTGCTAAGGGATTTTTAATATAAGTGAAAGATATGATATAAATAATTTACATGCCAGTTTATTTTTACCTTTTTGTTTTAAAAGATTTTAATCTTACAGGAAATTTGCATGAGTAGTACAAAGAACAACTGGATATATTTAACCTAGATTCAACAATTTTTGACATTTTACCACGTTTGATTTATCTTCATTTTTATACATATACATAAAATATATAGACATTTAAAAAAGATCTGTTTATGGCCATTTGAGAATTAGTTGCTCACATTGTGACACTTATCTCTAAATAGCTGGGCATGTATCTTCGGAGAAGGACATTCTTCACATTGCTACAGTGTATCTACTTAGGAAATTTGACATTAATATACTACTACTAGTCTCTAATATACCATATTAGCCCATATCCAAATATCTCCTGTTGCCCCAATAGTGTTATTTATAGCTGCTTTAAAAAGAAATCGATCCAGGATTCAATCAGGTATTAACCATTGCATTTAGTTGTTATGTCTTTTAGTCTCCTTTAATTCAGACAATCCCCAGGTTTTTCTACCTTTCATGACATTAACACTTTTGAAGAGTCTAGACCGGTTGTTTTACAGAATGTCCCTCAACTGGGCTTTGTCTTATTTATTTTCTCCTGATTAGATTCACGTTAAGCCTATTTGATAGAAATACCATTTAAGTCGTGCATTGTTCACAGTGCATCATATCCTTTTTTTTTTATTTTTTAATTTTTTTGCTGTCATCATGTATCCTTTTAGTGGGGTGGTACTTAGAAACCATTTCTGTTTGGAGTGGGTCCCTGTCTAGAAAGGACCTCTGACTGGAAGGTTAATTTGAGACATCACATCAGGCCTTCTTATTGTGGGCCTCTTGCATTTATCCGGTATTGGCAAGTGTAGAACTCTTCCTTGTTTCAGCTGCTGTTCTCAAATTGGCTCTTTGTGCTTTCCTGAGGATGCTGTTGATGATTTTCGGGTTTTCTTGGTGCTTCCTTTCCCCTCACAAATGCTATTACCATGTAGGTCTTGGAGTTGTTTGTTCCAACCTGCTTGTGTTTTGTGGTTCATGGCAATACTTTGACACTTGGTTTTGTTGTAAATGTTATTCCATGAGTTTTTGGTTCTCCTAAGTTGTCTGTCTGTTTTTATGTGGGGATTCAGAGAGATTGAGAAACTGTGCTGCTGCCACCATCTTCCCTTTCTTACTATTTTAATTAATTAATTAATTTTTTTTGTGAGGAAGACCAGCCCTGAGCAGACATCCGATGCCAGTCCTCCTCTTTTTGCTGAGGAAGATTGGCCCTGGGCTAACATCTGTGCCCATCTTCCTCTACTTTATATGGGACGCCGCCACAGCTTGGCTTGAGAAGCTTGACAAGCGGTGCTTTGGTGCGCGCCCGGGATCCAAACCTGCGAACCCCTGGCCGCCGAAGCAGAGCGCGCACACTTAACCGCTGCGCCACTGCACTGGCCCCTAATTTCTTTCTTATTACTTTAAAAGCGTTTTTCTCTATTATTATATCTTTTTTTATTGTCTGTTTATATAGACTATTGATTTTTATATGTTAATTTTGTATTCTACTACCTTATTTTATTGTTGGAGATAGTTTTATCACTGATTCATGTTCTTGATTCACTTAAAATTTTAAAGGAGGAGTTTAGCTTCAAATAATTTTTGACAGAAGTAGTTCAAAGTAATTTTATAAGACTTTAGTGTTTTGCTGAATCCTTTGTGTCATAATAACTATTTTAAAAGCAAGTGGAGGGGCCAGCCCCCCGACATAGTGGTTAAGTGCGCATGCTCCACTGCTGGCGGCCCGGGTTCGGATCCCAGGCGCGCACCAATGCACTGTTGTCAGTCCATGCTGTGGCGGCGTCCCACATAAAGTGGAGGAAGATGGGCATGGATGTTAGCTCAGGGCAAGTCTTCCTCAGCAAAAAAGAGGAGGATTGGCATGGATGTTAGCTCAGGGCTAATCTTACTCACAAAAAAAAAAAAAGCAAGTGGGTTTTTTTTGGTTTGCTTTTCAATTTAAAAATAGGCAATAGCAAACAAACCATTTTCAAACTTTTAGTTGTAGCATTTCAATTAAATGGAGGAATAGATGAAGAAAAAGTATGTAGTGTATAGACAGAATATATTAATATAAGCAATTTGGGGTAGCTCTTCAACCACTTGCACTTCTTCTCTGTATCTTGTTTCACTTCTCTTATGATAATAACATGGACCCTAAGGTTCTCTCTCTGTAGTAGTTCTCCCCTCTTATTTTTTTATTATGGTAAAATACACGTAACATAAAATTTACCATCTTAACCTTTTTTTTTTTGGCTGAGAAAGATTGGCCCTGAGCTAACATCTGTGCCCATTTTCCTCTATTTTGTATGTGGGACACCGCCACAGCATGGCTTGATGAGTGGTGTGTAGGTCCGCGCCCAGGATCCGAACCTGAACCCCAGGTTGCCGCAGCAGAGTGCACGAACTTTAACCACTATGCCACCGGGCCAGCCCCATCATCTTAACCATTTCTACTTGTACAGTTCCGTGGCATTAAATGCTTTCATATTGTTGTTGGACCATCACCACCATCCATCTGCAGAACTCTTTCCATCTTGCAAAATTGAAACTCTGTTAGCCGTTGAACAACAACTCCTCATTGCTCACTCTCCTCCAGCCCCTGGCAATCACCATTCTACTTTCTGTTTCTAGGAATTTGACTACTTTAGATTTCTCGTATAAGTGGAATCATACAGTATTTGTCTTCTTATGACTGGCATTATTTCACTTAGCATACTGTCCTCAAGGTTCATCCATATTGTGGCATATGTCAGAGTTTCTTTCCTTTTTAAGGTTGAATAATATTCTATTGTGTAGGGCCGGCCCCGTGGCTTAGCAGTTAAGTGCGTGCGCTCTGCTGCTGGCGGCCTGGGTTCGGATCCCGGGCATGCACCGACGCACTGCTTCTCCGGCCATGCTGAGGCCACATCCCACATACAGCAACTAGAAGGATGTGTAACTATGACATACAACTTCTATTGGGGCTTTGGGGGGAAAGTAAATAAATAAATAAAATTATAAAAAAAATATTCTATTGTATATATAAACCACATTTTGCTTATTCATTTGTCTGTTGATGGACCACTTGGGTTGCTTCCCTGTTTTAGCTGTTGTGAATAATACTGCCATGAACACGGGTATACAGATATTTTTTCATGATCTTGCTTTCACTTCT
The DNA here is from genome assembly GCF_020826845.1 of Diceros bicornis minor. Lineage (NCBI taxonomy): Eukaryota > Metazoa > Chordata > Mammalia > Perissodactyla > Rhinocerotidae > Diceros > Diceros bicornis. Next base: position 21,333,086 of record NC_080775.1, read on the forward strand.
CTTGGGTATATACCCAGAACTGTAATTGCTGGATCACATGGTGTTTTTGTGTTTAATTTTTTGTGAGGAAGATCAGCCCTGAGCTAACATCCCATGCTAATCCTCCTCTTTTTGCTGAGGAATACCGGCTCTGAGGTAACATCTATTGCTAATCCTCCTCCTTGTTTTTCCCCAAAGCCCCAGTAGATAGTTGTATGTCATAGTTGCACATCCTTCTAGTTGTTGTATGTGGGACGCGGCCTCAGCATGGCTGGAGAAGCGACGCGTCGGTGTGCGCCCGGGATCCGAACCCAGGCTGCCAGAAGCGGAGCGCACACTTAACTGCTAAGATACGGGGCCGGCCCTGTGTTTAATTTTTTGAGGAACCGTCATACCATTTTCCGCAGGAGCTGTACCATTTTACATTCCCACGAACAAGGGTTTCAGTTGCTCCACATCCTTGCCAACACTTATTTTTTTTTTCTCAGTATTAGTTTTGTACCTTCGTTATAATAAGTTATTTGGTCTTTGGCCGTTTTATTTATCTACTTGGGACTGATTGTTGTCAAATAAACTTTGTGTGCTGATTGTTGTCTGATAGTTAACATTAGAGGAAAAATGAAAGGAGTGTATTCAAATGTAAATTTTTGTAGATGTAATATGAAGTTCTAGACCACACTGTCCAATACAACTTTCTGCAGTGATGGAAATGTTCTATAACTGTTGCTTAATACAATAGCCGCTAGACACATCTATTGCTGTTGTATTGAGCACTTGAAATGTGTCAAACTGAGGTACTGAATATTTAGTTTTATTTAATTTTAATTAAGTAAATGTAAATAGCCACATAAATAGCAAGTAGATGCCAGATTGGACAGCACAACTCTAGAAAAATAGAGAGTCTGGTTGTGTATGTTTAAGGTTTTCTGGATAAATATTAGGCTTACATCTGTTTAAATTATAAAACTTTTATTCAGTTTCTTATTTTGTTTATCTATTTCATTCATCATGAAGAGCATTACTCTCAAATATGGGAATCAATGGGCACTAATAAGTTTTAGGTCAGCCATTAATAGATAAGGAATTACTTTGTACTAAGTCTTTCAGACAACAGGCAGATTGGAAAGTTTTTGTGATGAAAAATTATGGATATAGTAGTTTACACTTTATTGATGAATTGTTAGCAGAATCTACTTAGAAAGAGGGTAGTTATCTAATATGATTCTGTGTAGTAAAATCACTCAGTTGACATTTTTACTGACTAAATTCTTGTATAGGCCTATTTTTTTTAACCTTAATTGTCGTATATAACCACAGCTGATTTAGAAAAAAGTGTAAGGTCATAGTAGTTTCTGAAATTGAGTACTGCTAGCTTAGGTTAGGCTGAATGGATAAAATAAATACGTAGGTAAGCCAGAGTGACATAGGGACAGAGAGAGGAAAAGAAAGTGCTTGCGGAAATTTGGCAGAAGCTTCTTGTGAGGCAGATAGGAAATGCTAAATGAAAGAAGTGGTATTTGAGAAAAGTCTTGAATGTTGTCAGTGATTTTTCTTAAGGAGATACGAGGGGTAGTGTTCTCAATAACATGAACAATATTTTCAGAGTCCAAAAGTTAGAAAGGTCAGAGTATTTTGAACATGGAGAAGGTTCAGTTTGTTGAAAAGATGGGATAGGGAATAAGAATGATAAGCATAAAAATATAGGTTTGAGGCCATTTATGACAGTTCCAGTGAGGAGTTTGCATTTAATACTCTAGTAAAACAGTGGAATTTCTCTATAAGTCTTACTCACCTTTATAAGTCTTATTTATCTTCGTATTGTCAGTGCTTATGTGCCAAATAATAAGTAAATTTTTTACTTAATAAGTGATTGAAGACCAGTTTGTAGAATGATGATGACCACAGTGATAATAACTAACATGTATGTAGTGTTTACTATATGTCAGACACTGTTCTAAGTGTATGTATTAACTCATATAATCCCCAACAACAAACTTATGAAGTAGGTACTACTACTATTAAGCTATGGTGTAGAAGTTTAACAGCTTGCACAAACTAACATAGTAAGATAAAGATAGGCTGAGGGGGAACCCAGTGTGTCTGGCTCCTGAGTCTGTGCTCTTAACCACTGTACTGTGCTCCTTAAGCCGGTTAGCCTGAGTCAGATTTAAAGTCACGAAGTCTGAACTGAGCTTAATAGCTGTACGAATGGAAGGATGTGGGAAATGATATTCAAGGTGCTGAAGGAATAAAATCTATATTGTCTAGGATCTGATTGGTAGTGATAGGCCAAAGGAAAAGGGGCATTGTGGGTGACAGATGGTTTCAGGCTGTCTTAACTAAGGCATGTGGTACCATAAGTACAAGTAGGGACTTGAGGAAAAGCTAGTTTGTGAACATTATAAAAAGGAGGAACTGATGAGTCTGATTTTAGTCACATTAAGATTAGGGTACGGTAGAATGGGAAGCATTTTAAAGGCAGTTAGAAACGTGAATCTGGCGTTTGAGATGAGTCGGGCTAGATGTATATTTGATCAAAAAAGTGAAATGATTAATATTTTAAAGGCTCATAAAATTAGGAGATTGATTTGATAGTAAAGAAGATAGAAGAAGAGTTGTGAGACTTAAGTGATGAGGCTTTGCTTGGACTGAAGTATTGGCACATTAGACATAATGAAAGGGAAAAGCAGTTTGTTTGAATCATATTCTACCTGTTGCCTCCAAACAAGCTTTGGTGTTTTGGTTTTTTTTGGTCAAATAATGATTCTTTTCAGTCTTCATTTTTCTCTTTTCTTATTTCCATCTCAATTCAAATCCAGCACTTACTTAGTTCTAGCTTTCTAATGAAGCTAGACTTTGTCTTTTATCACTTACACTTTATCTCTTGCTTTGGATATCTTTTACATGATTTTCTTATTTTTTCATTTCACTTCTGTACTGCAGGTTATCATTAGTATATGTCTTACTGCCAGGCTGTGTGTCTCAAAGCTGATCCCTATCTTTTATACCTTACTGTTCTTCCCATGATGCCTAGTATGATTTCTTGAACACAGTGAAACCGTGTGAAATGCTTACTGTTTTACAAACCCAGAATTTTAAGTGTGGGGTAATGGAATAAAGATGGTGTTGTTGACAACTTTTGAGTAATTAAGAACTGATTTGGGAGAAATTCTAATTTTATTTGCATTGAATATAATGTAGTAGTTACATATACATTGATAGGCAAATAGGAATATGAAACTGGAGCATGAGATGTTAATGGAGTAAGAAGTCTTTGCTGAAGTCATGGAAAGGGATAATCTCTGATGAGGCATTGAGAAGAGATGGCAGGGTCTTTTATCCCTAGAAGAAGGAAAAGCTTTAGTATTAAATGTTGAAAATGGATATACCTGTTAATCAGGCAGAGAGAAGTTAAAGTGACTATTAAATCAGTGATTATTAATTCCTTTGTGTGTTTACATAGTTTGTTTCCTTAACTTTTCCAACCTCTAGAGTATGCCCATATTCCTTGCTTCGTGGCCCACTTCCTCCATCTTTAAAGCCAGCAATGTTGCAACTCTGATCATTGTTCCGTAGTCATATCTCCCTCTTCCACTTTTAAGGACCCCTGTGATTACATGTGGCCCACTGGATAATCTAAAATAATCTCCCTATCTCAAGGTCCTTTATTTACTTATATTTTCAGAGTGCCTTTTGCCAAGTAAGGTAACATATTTACAGATTCTGGGGATTAAGATTTAGGTATCTTTGAGTATTATTATTTCACCTACCACAGAAGTATTGTCAGGATCTGTGAGAATGGCCTGAGTTCTGCCTCCTAGTGCAGTGATGACATGTATTTTTGGAGCAGTTTAGCAGGTACTGAGGTTAAATAGCTGCAGCAACCCAGCTTAGTTGAACCATCAGTGGGTTTCAGCTTAGTTGAACCATCAGTGAATCAAGCCCGGCATTTAGGGGAAGCTCTGTGAATTGAGGTCCACGTTAAGCCAACAGCTTTGCCTCAGGTGGTGAAGTGGAAGTAGCTGCCACTATTTAATGTAAAGCTACTGGGGCCAGGCCAGTTGTGTTCTTGAATATACCATTTCTATTTGACAAGTGAGGAATTTTGGGCCCTTCCCACATCGTTAGTTGTTAAGTCTGACTTAATGTTAGGTACCTTAGGCTGGAGAATCACAAAGCCTCCGTTGGTCAGGTGTTTAGTTTTGACGAGAGTCCACTGGCAAGTTAATAGCTGCTTTTCAGAAAGGGGTGCACCTAATAATAGCTGTGTCAGGAAGGTGGCAAGTCCAAAACCCCAACGGGTGCCTCAGGGTGGAGGCTCTTTGCCAGAGGCTCAAAGTGGCAAAATTATCAGCCACAGAAACTTGTAGCTCAAATGCGTAATGATGATGTGGGGCCCTAAAGAGAGTGTGCTATAGCTTGCTGCACAGATTTCAACAGAACCTCTTGTTTGGGCTCCTCTCGAAGAATGCGTATTTGCAGGGTAGCTGATGGAAAGGACCAAATAGAATGTCAAAGTGAGTCACATAGAGCCTCTAATACCTAAAAAGTTCAACAAGATGCTCAGCCTCCTTTTTGATGGTGCATGTCTGAAGAGACCTGCCAGAGGGATCGGACATTGTAAATTCCGATACTTCTAAGAATTCACATAGTTGCAAGAAACTATACTTGTTGAGCAGGTCCCTGAATTTTATTGGGGTTTTTTAACCAGCCCTGTTGAGAGAAGTGTGGTAACATCACAGTCAGAGCTGTTGAGACTGATGTTACTACTGAGTTACCAACCAATACTGAAAGCTTTGGAAAAATCAGAGGATGGAGACACTTGCACGAAATCCTGACACGCCTGTTGGTGGCAGATGGCGAGGAAATTTTGATTCTCCTGGGGAAGCACTACAGACTTATATTGGAGGCCTTGCAACATGCATATGAACTGATCTTGATTCTTGGGTATGAGTGGTCTGGCAAAGAAGGCATTGGCAGTGTCCAAGACAACCTACGAAGTACCATCAGTCTGTGTAATGGGTTTAGTCTGTAACAGCTGTGGCTATAATGCAATAACTAAACTCAGTTGACAATAATTCACTCTGATCCTCCAGTTCCTGTTAACCTTTTTTCACTGGCCTCGCAGGGCTTTTGTGTTGAGATACTGCATCTCTTACTACCCCTGCTACTTTAAGTTCTTAATCAAGGTTGTGGCTTCCCTTTGTCCTCCTCTGTTCTGTTTCTGTTGGAAACGGAAGTGGTTTGGGGAGCAATTTATATGTCCCATTAGCACTTCCTGCCTGATTGGGAGAATATCCTTTGACGCTTATGGGATGGGTAATGATAGGCATATAACACAGAGGTTTGCAAACTTTTTCTGCAAAGAACCAAATAGTAAATATTTTAGGCTTTGCAGACCCCATATAGTCTCTGGCACATATTCTTCCTTTTTTTTTATAACTCTTTGAAAATATAAAAATCATTGCTAGCTTGGGTGCCATAGTTTGCTGGCTGCTATATAACATATCAGTTCATGCTATACCTTCAGATGTATAAGCAGTAACAAAAGTACAGTTAGTTGCTGAAAGGCCTGGCCTGCCAAGTCATGTTAGCTTTCTTACCCCACTGTGAATCTTTCCACTGAATCCTGGTGCCTTTTTCTTCCATGGGTCCGGGTAAGATAGTGATCTGGGTATCTCTATGTGATAGAGCCATAAAAATTTGTCTCTCCTCTCTCCAGATTCACCACCATACTGGGATGGATGCATATGTCCATTGATTGATTCCTCCTTGGGGACAGGGAAACCTCATCCCCATTTCTAATATTTCTCTTCTTAAAGCATCTGTGGTCGCCTTAAAGGGTGAGGAGGTTGAGGAAGATTGAGAGATTGTGGGGTAGAAAGTGGCTCTATACCATTAAGTATTTACTTTCAGTTGCGAAGGGCATGATGGCTGCTTGTGGGTCAACCAAGTAACTTATCCGTGTTTTCAGCACTCATAATGCTTTATATTGTGATATCCTCACGGGTATACCATGTATTTCAGCCCTGGGAACCCGTTGACTCAGCAGCCAGTTTGTACTCTCTGGTTGACTGGATCTTGGCTCACACAGCAGAGACCTGTTTTGGAGAGCTTGCCTTAATCTGGGACCTCTGCTACCCCATTACTAAGATAAATTCTCAGATTTTCACCTAGTTTCGTAAGGGCTGGGAGAGTTTTTCAGGGTGGCAGTGCTGACTGTAAGAATTTATCTAGATTTCTCATTTTCCAGTGGGTCACCTTTATTACACTGTAAATGCTTTATGAGTATTGTAAATCCAATCTGGGGCATTAAGAACCTGAATACTATTTAAGGTCTCAACTATAATTTCTCATGGGAGTTGGTCTATCTCTGGGAAATCTCTCTGAGAGAACCAAAGCTGGCTTATAACAACCAGGACACACTGCAGAAAGCTTTGAGATCTTTTACTGTCATCTCTAAATGAATTTGAAGTTGGCAGGATAACTGCAGGAGGTGTTGAGCTGTAAGACAGCCCTTCTTCCTTAACATGCATTAAGAGCCCCACCCCCTCATCTTCCAAGCCAACCAGCCAGAGTTCTTATGATTTGCTTGGTTTCTGCCCATAGTGGTTGCTTGTCCGTTTCCCTCCTTTCATGTTAGTATAGATGAGTGTCTCTAACTTTTATCTGAAAAGGGTTGGAACCTTTTGTTCACTGAAGATGAATCTTAATACCAGTTATTATTACAATGGGGTGGAACTGAAGCTGACTGCCATATTGGTGAGGAAGTCCTCCTACCTGGAGGAGGTTTAGCAATCACCAGAAAATCATTTGGGCAGCTCTCTTAGACTAGAGCTCTAAGAGCGAGTCTCTAAGACTCTCTCTTAGACTGTATTTCCTGGTACTCAGCCTGCAACCACCTCTTCAATTCCTCCTCATTATCAGGCAATAAAATGAAGGATCATTTACTGCCTGATAGAGCATACAATTTGCTCAATGTGTTTGTTACGCGTTCCCATAGACTTCCCTCAAATCCCATCAATTGGTCTGTGAGGCCCTTATCCTTCCTCTTACAGAAAGCCATGTCTCTCACAGCATCACATTCTCATCACCAAACTGTCAAGAACTGTGAAAGAGGTCTCTGGTTTTACCCTACTTACAAGGTAACTAATTAGGAGACGGGAGAATTCTGGGTCAGAGATGAAGGAGAGTTTATTCCGAATAGCAATAGCAGTAGAGACCCAGTTTCCATAGGGCAACACAAAGGGGCCAGATGACATCTGCTCATGTGGTCTGTTGCATTGCTGTAGAGGAACCCTGAGCTTAGGGCACTTGAATCTTTTGTAATGGACGGTAGGCATGGCTGCCCTTTACTCTTAAGGTAGACCCTCTGTCTTCTAAGTCTGTTTATTATACAGCTAACCTTAAAGAGGTAGTCTAGAACAATGGGCAAGTCATTGCCTTACTTGCAAGACATGCAGAAACAGTAGAGTCACGTAGAATTGTCTTCCAACACATAACAGTTCTCAAATTATGAGTGGCTTAATACAATGTTTATTTTTCATTCACAGCAAGGTCCAAAACAGGTGTTCTTGATTGGCAGACAGTTTTCTTCCAAGCCATGAATCAGGAACTTAGTTAGGTTCCTTCCATCTTTGACTCAGCCTTCTTTTCAATGTTGCTTCTATGGCTGCCATGCTCATTTGCATTAATCTCTGGAAGAGGAAGGAGCATAGACACTAAATAGTTAGGGCTATTAAGGACTAGGCCTAGGGGTGACACACATAATTTTTCATTCAGATTGCATTTGGCTTGAATCCAGTTAAATGGCCACACCTAACTGCATAGGAAACTGGGAAATGTCTAGTTATATTCTGAGTAAGAAAAAGAAGTGGGTTTGGTGAATAGCTAGCTGTCTCTACCTCATTTTAGCCTGTTCCTTTTGTTAAGCTGTATGTAATTATAAAAAATTCAAATAAGCCAGAGAATTTTTTTATTTTTATTTTTTGGTGAGGAAGATTAGCCCTGAGCTAACATCCATTGCCAATCCTCCTCCTTTTGCTGAGGAAGATCGGCTCTGAGCTAACATGTGTGCCCATCTTCCTCTACTTTATATGTGGGACACCTGCCACAGTGTGGCTTGATAAGTGGTGCATAGGTCCGTGCTCTGGGATTCGAATCTGTGACCCCTGGGCCATCGAAGCAGAGCGCATGAACTTAACCGCTGTGCCACTGGGCCTGCCCCAAGGCAGAGCGTTTTTAAAAATGCAAGTTACTTAAAAACATCTGTACTCCAGAACCCACCATCCAGGAATATCCATTATTACTACTAAATAAACATTCCAAATGTTTTTTTATACATATATATGGATTAAAAGGATGGTTATATTGCTAAAAATTATTTTGTCAAAATGATGTAATACTAAATTTTTAAAAATATGAAAGTCAGATTTACTTGGCTATATAGAAGAAAAAGAAAGTGAAATAAAATAGATAACATGATTGAACTTCAAATAAAGTTTCCTTGCCACAAAAAATATTATTTCCTTAAATATACCTTTAAGTTTAATAATAGAGATTAGAAAAACAGACAAAAATCATTGAGAGGTAAGACTGTCTTTCCAGTTTGGATGCTTTTAGCTATAACAGAATATTGCTAAAGCAGTAGGAAATTTATTGTTTTGCATAAGAAGTTCAGAGGCTAGGCTTTTCTAAGATTGGTTAATTTAACAATAGCCATTCAACAGTGGCCAGGCATGGTTTTCGTGGCTTTTCTAGGCCTGGTTGGCAGGTCACTGCAGTTGTTCAAGGGTCACAGCCTAACACTCGAGCATCTAAAGGCAGGAAGGGAGTACCTTTTTAAGAGAGAGAACATTCCCAGCCAGCTCACAGAAAATTTCCCCTTCTGTTTCATTATCCAGACTTAAAGCAGTCAGTGGCTAACGAGAACAGATTTTTCTTAATTGATGTAGACACACCCATGTTCACCTCTGGGCTGGAGTAGGGGGCTACTTTATGAGGATATGAGCAGGATTAGCCGAGGAAAACCAGAGCCTTTGTCTGCAAGGAAGGGATTTATGTGTAATTACTGTTTGGTGGCAAACTATTAGGTTTTGTTTTAATTACATGCTTCAAAATCTATATTGAGCTCCTGCTATGAAAGGCTAATAGTATCCCCATGCTCCTCTCATTTCCTGCTATCCAATTTGTTTGTTTGTTTTTAAAGGACTTTATGTTACATTTTTCAGGTCTGTGATATTTTCTTCTGTAAAAATAATCCTCAGAGTTGTTTAGGTATTCTATGTTTAATTTAAATTTGTTACATAGTTATTACCAGTTCTTTGACCACAGCTTCTCCAGTAAGTTTTTTATATTATCTCTTCAATTGGCTGAATTTTATTGTCAAGTAACTTTTTTCAAGAGTAAGTTCTTAGGACCTGTATTCTCTGAGTTTTTTCATAATGGAAAGTGTTTCCTTCTTGCTTTAGTTTTGAACTATATCTTGGTTGTATATAATATCATTGAGTCACACTTTGTTTCACCTAAGAATTTAAACAGTGGGCCTGGAATATTGCTGTGGAGCGGACTAAAGATTCCTCCCACCCCCAAGCCCACTCCCTTGCATTCTACTAAGTTTAACTACAATAAGTCTTGCTGTTAAACATTCTGTAACAGAATTTTTCAGAATGTGTTTTTTTAATTTTTATTTTGTGGGCTTTTAAGTTTGAATACATCTGTTCTCCATTTGTTGGATTCTCTGCTTTAAGGGACACAAGTTATCTTTATGTTTGATCATCTTTGTTTTCTATAGCTGTGAGTTTCTCTCTGACTGCTTTAATATCTGCTGTTTTTTTTCATTTGCGTTACTGTGATTATTTCATGCCTTTCTTTTAGCAGTATTTTTATTTTCAACAGTGTATATTCTTTTTTAAGAGTTTTTTTTGTTTTTGTTTTTGAGGAAGATTGGCCCTGAATGAACATCTGTTGCCAATCGTCCTCCTTTTTTAACTTTTTTTTTTTCCTCCCCAAACCCCAGTGGATGGTTGTATGTCATAGTTTTATATCCTGCTAGTTGCTCTATGTGGGACGCCGCCTCAGCATGGCTTGATGAGCGGTGCGTAGGTCCACACCCAGGATCCAAACCGGTGAACCCTGGGCCGCCAAAGCAGAGCACGTGAACCCAACCACCACACCACGGGGCTGGCCCCTCAACGCTGTATATTCTTTTTCCTTACACTTTTTATTTTATTTACTACTTCTGTTTTCTTTTTAAGTTACTTTGGTTCTGTAATCCTCAATTTTTTTTACCTTTTTCTGTTTTATCATCTCATTCTTGAGCTTTGTTTGAAATTGTTAGAATTAAGTTTTATTTGCATTGGGCAGTTTTGAGAAATATCTTTATACTCAGTTGTATTTACTCCTAGGTTAAGGTTTTTAGTTATCTTATACATGTCATGTTCTTTATATTGTTTGTTTTTTGGCTATAGTCTCTTTGCTGTGCGGCTTTCTTCATCTTGCTCATGTTTGAGAGGCTCTTTTTACACATTTGCTCCATTGTAATTTAGGTAATTTCTTGAGTCTCTTCTCAACATTTTTGAGACTGGGATTGGAGGGCTAAGAATTTTGCCTCTTTCTGAAGCCAGAGGGAATGGCAAGGTTGCAGTATGAAAGCTGAGCTAGGGCAGTGTACAATTTTTGATAGAACTCCAAGCTCAGCTCTCTCTTCTAATACTTGATTAAATGTCTTGTACTAGGTTTTAATCTCTCAACTGTTTGAGGATATTGTTTCTCTCCAGATTTGAGGGTTTTTGTGATAGTCACAGAATTTTAAGGAATTGGAAGCAGGTTTAATAGCTGAATCCTATAGCTCAGTCCAGGGCAAATTCTTCTATAAATAGAAAATCTTCTATTTCACTACTTGGTTACCAGAATTTGTTTAATGCATTATTATCTGCCCCTGCCATCCCCCCACTTTTGATTGCTGTTGGATTTGTTGTTTGGTATGTTGTTTTCACTGATTTTTGTTTGTTTATTTTTTACTTGTTAACATTGGAAAAATTTGATGTGATTTCAAATCACCTTTTTAAGCACTGGGAGTTACTTGAACATAGGCTCTCTTTTCTTACTAAAAATTGACTCAATCCCAACACAGAGAATTGAGTTATCTTAAAATAATTCATATTTGTTTTCTTTCTTATGATATGGCTAAATATTAATTTCTAATTTTGGGCTGTCCTGATGAACCCTTCTTGGCATTTAATGATAATGAAATTCTTTCCTATATGCTAGCAAGCGTTTGTTAATAATTTTGTCTAGTATTTTTCTGGGAGGTAACCTCAAGCTCAATATTGCATTCTTTCTAGAATTCCTTTCTAATTTACCCCAAACATTTCTGTCAGTGGTTTAGTGATTACACGTGTACTATCCAAAACTCTGAGATATCTAATTCCCTCTGGGTCTGAAGACATGAACTTATTTTAAGTCTTGTACTTTAATTTTCCTTTACCAGTTTCTTTACCCATTCCAGTTTGAACACTGGAAAGATTGGATGTATCTTGGTTGTTCGTCTTGCTCTATATTTAGGTTAAAAACTCCTGTATAATTGTCCTAGCTTCTTTACATGGAAAATAGTTCATTCTGGAACTGAAGCTACTTTAGAATTTAAACTTTTCTCTCCCTTCCTTCTTTTATCTCTTCCTTCCTTCCCCCACCCTTTCTAATTTCAGTTTTAGAATTTCTCATCAAGGGTCCCTTACCTAATTTTTTTCTTTAAATTTAAAAAAATCTGCCTTTTTTAAGGTTTTAGTTAAGTTTCTTCGGGGTGGGGTGTAGATTAAAAAAAGTCCCCTTTTGCTTGTTTCAGCCATTCCTTTCTGATCTATAAAAATAGATCCTCACTGGGCTGTTTTATATGTGTTTGTGAACTACAAAGTGCTACAATTCTGATTATTTTTGTTGTTAGTTATACACACTGATTCAGTTGGGAATGACACTGGTTGTCTTGACCTGTGGCTTTACATAAAAATATCCAGTATAGTTTATTTCCTTCTGGTTGTTTTCTCTCCTTGCATAAATTTTTAAAACAAAACTCATATCATATTAACCTTTTTTCTAAATCTCTAAATATTCCTTCAGAACATGCTTATTTTAATGGCCATTATATGGTTGTATAATAATTTTTTCAACTACCTCTCTGTTGTTGGACATTCAAACTGTTTTCAGGTTTTAATAGTAGTATAATAAACTGTATTTAAACCTTTGTTCGCCTCCTGGATGTGAAATTACTAGGTCAGAGAACAGTTTTATGGTTTCTAATTCTTGCTTTTAAAATTGTCCTTTACATATTTACATTCTCTCGTACTACATGCAAGTGCTTATTTCACTATAACCTGGGCAACGTTGGGTCTTATCGTTAAAAACAAAACCCAACAACTTTGATCACTAGGTAGGAGAACAGCATTATCTTTAGTTCTTTAATAGTTGGGTTGCACATTTGTTGTTGTTTAGTGACTCTTTGTTTCTTTGTGGATTGCCCTTTGTACATTGTTCTGTGGCATATATATATTTTTCTTACTGATTTATAAAAATATTTAAACAGCACTAAAAAATAGAACGTTTACTCATTTCTCAATTTTTTTGCTTTTTAATGGCTTTTAAATTGATGTAGAGGTATTTCATATTTGAGTAGCTAAACCTGCCTTTTCCCTTTCTGAGTTTTTACTTTGTTTTTACTCTTAGAAAAGTTTTTCCTTCCTTAAAGTTAGATAAAGAGTTTTAAAATCTTCCAGGCACTCAGCTTATTTTAATTTTTATTAAATTCTTTAAAATAATCCGTCTAGATTTTATTTTATTTTGTATAAGATACATTTCCCCAAATTATTTACCAATTTTTCTGGTACCATTATTAAATGATTTCAGTCTTTCTCTGCTGATTTGGAATCCTTTCCTTATCATATGCTAAATATTTTTATGTGTAATTGAGTCTTTTCCTAGAATTTTGTTTTGTTCTATTGATCTGGTAAAATCAGCTGATCTCTTTAGTGAAAGTCTTTAGATTTCATATTTTACAGGCTAATAATATGAATATAATCTGTTCACATCTGTTCTGCTGAACATTTGCAGTGCTCGTCTCAGGATACATTTCTTTCTTTCTTTCTTTTTTTTTTGTGAGGAAGATCGGCCCTGAGCTAACATCTGCCAATCCTCCTCTTTTTTTTTTTGCTGAGGAAGACTGGCCCTGGGCTAACATCCATGCCCGTCTTCCTCCACTTTATATGGGGCACCGCCACAGCATGGCTTGCCAAGCGGTGGGTCGGTGTGCACCCGGGATCCGAACCGGTGAACCCTGGGCTCCCGCAGTGGAGCGTGCACACTTAACTGCTTGCGCCACCTGGCTGGCCCCAGGATACATTTCTTGATGTATCGCATAGGACCAGAATTCTGTATTATTCCATAATGACTTATATATATTCACATTTTCACACATGCACATGTGCATACTTTGCCTTTTACTCTCATGTGCTTTCCAAGTTTTTACAGTTTGTTTGTTTACCTTGTTGTTATTCGGGGTCATTCACTATTGAATTATCTTAGCTCTTGTACCCTTGAAGAATAAAGCTCAGTATGGGAAGTAGAACATAAAGAAGAATAAAAAGCTCCTTTATTATCTTCATGGGAGAAAAGTACTGATAAGGAACTTATAGACCAGGATCATTTGAACCTCATATTTATAAATTAGATTGTATGATTGTATTTGCCATTTTGGTGTATACAAAAATATATATATAATGTGGGTTACTTTTAATTTGTACTTTCTTTAACTCCCATGACCCAATTGTGAATTCTAGTCTTGGTTTCAGTTATCTACTATTGCTCGATAAACCACCCCACAACTTTTAGTGCCTTATAACAGACAGGGCTCAGCAGGAACAATTCATCTTTCTTCCTCGTGGTATCAGCTGGTTTATTCATGAGGCTGTATTCAGCTGGTGGCTGTCTGGGTGGTCCAAGATAGTCTTATTCATGTATCTGGGGCTAGATGCTGCTAGCTGTAGGCTAGGGTACCTCAGTTCTTCTCCATAGGGCCTCATTTTCTACTTGGCTTCTCTATCAGGGGAGTGTAAACTGACTCTTTACATGGTGACTGGGTTCCAAGGGGGCCAAGGTGGAAGCCATGCAAAACTTCTTAAAGCTCTAGGCTCCTGAACTTCCACAATGTCACCTCTGCCACATCCTCTTGGTGAAAGCAAGTCATAAGGCTAACCCAGGTTTGTGGGAGTGGAGAAGAGGACGTTTTGTGATGGAAGGAGCAGTGACAACCTATTGTAAAGAAATGGAGGCATGATTCCTTGGTGATCACTATTATTATCTGCCACAGTTAAAATAACTTTATAGTAAGAAAGATTCCTAAAAAGTCTGAATAAAAATTATTGTTGTGTTATTTTACGTTTTCTTTTGCTAAAATATTAACGTTGCAGTCAGGAAGTGTCTTATGTACTTAGATCAGAAATTAAAAGCAAAAAGTGGCAGTACTTGGGTATTATAGTGAAACATCTATCCTTAATTTTTATGCCTTTTGCTTTGCTGATCTGTAATCTCTTTTAGGGCAGGGCCAGTGATATTAATTGTTCATGCCTTGAGCAGAGTAAGTGCTCTGAATGGTTAAATTTAGCTACTGTGAGAAATAAATAGGTTGAATTAACTCTTTAAATGGTAGTAAACTTCACACCTAATACTGATCTTGCCTACTGATTCAAACAATTGAGAAAAATTTGGTTAACATTTTTTGACATTAAATGAAGTTGGGCTCCTAATATGTAATTAATTTCTTATTTATTAATTGAATTCCTTCGTATATCCATTTCATCAGTTTTAGTACTTCAAAGCAAAGCAGAACACCATGACTTTGAATTATTTTTGTTAGAGATAACTAATTCAGTAGTTCTCTGAATAAACCTAGGAAAGAATTTCTTGCCTGAGTTTCTGTGCCCTGGTTTTTAGTTTGTGGGCCATAGAATTTAATGCATGGTGATGGAGAATCTGATAGTGTTCTGATGTGATAGTGCATGTCAAAGTGCTGTGTAAATTTTAAAGTCCTGTTTATAAAATGTACAAAAAAGTATTTGGTGTTTTTAGCAAGAAAAAAATATGTAGTTTGCCAGATATAAATGTAGCAAATAATTATAGACTTCAGTTATTTATGTTATTTTAGGTTGGTCAAGGATAAGGGAGGTAAAGTCACTTTATTATTATTATTATTTTTGTGAGAGAGATCAGCCCTGAGCTAACATCCGTGCTAATCCTCCTCTTTTTGCTGAGGAAGACCGGCTCTGAGCTAACATCCATTGCCAGTTCTCCTCCTTTTTTTCTTCCCCAAAGCCCCAGTAGATAGTTGTATGTCATAGTTGCACATCCTTCTAGTTGCTGTATATGGGCCTCAGCATGGCCGGAGAAGTGGTACCTCGGTGCCTGCCCAGGATCCAAACCTGGGCCACCAGTAGCGGAGCGCACGCACTTACCCGCTAAGCCACCAGGCCGGCCCTAAAGTCACTTTAAAATAACTTCATTAGTATTACTATATGTTTTAAAATAGAGTAATATAAGTAGTAATACTATAATATATTCCTAGTATTGTTTATATATAACATAATATGATTATGATTAGAAGTGATTTTTAAGCTTTTTTTGGCAAGTGTTCATTATCGTTTTGAATTACTAAGCAATTATAAAAGAATCTCATCTTTATTGTATTTATATGGGTTATGATTTAAATTGGATTTTACTTCTATTCATTTTTAGAAATATAAAGAAAAAGACAAACATAAACAAAAACACAAGAAGCAACCAGAACCATCACCTGCATTGGTTCCTTCCTTGACTGTTACTACAGAAAAAGTAAGTTTTAAGCGCCATATTTTGTTTTATATAATAACTAGTTATGTGCTGACTTTTACCTTTAAGAAATATTTTCATTCCCAGTGTGCTGGTTCCCTCTAACTTTTCCCACCTCTCTAACCCTACAACAAGCACTTTAGGATTCCCATTTCTTAGTTCTTTATCCTACCTTCTGTTTATTCTACACTTGTTTCTGAAGAATGTTGAGTAAGGATAAAAAGTGGGGAGGCATCATTGAGATTAAGAATTTGGGCTGTAGAGTGGGATTTGTCCACCCTATGATTTTTTTTTTTTAAATGATGATTTATATATATATTTTTTGTGTGTGAGGAAGATCAGCCCTGAGCTAACATCCATGCCAATCCTCCCCTTTTTTGAGGAAGACCAGCCCTGAGCTAACATCTATTGCCAATCCTCCTCCTTTTTTCCCCTTTTTCTCCCCAAAGCCCCAGTACATAGTTGTATGTCATAGTTGCACATCCTTCTAGTTGCTGTATGTGGGATGCTGCCTCAGCATGACCCGACAAGCAGTGCCTCAGTGCGTGCCCGGGATCCGAACCTGGGCTGCCAGAAGTGGAGCACGTGCACTTAACCGCTAAGCTGTGGGGCCGGCCCCCCACCCTATGACTTTGAATTCTGGCTTCACACTTACTGACTGAGCTTTTAGACAGGTTAATTAACCTCTTTGTAACTCAATTTTATCATCTGTAAAGTAGGGGGAAATAATTATTGGAATTGAATGAGATAATTACATGTAAAGCAATGAGAACAATGTCTGATTCTTAGTAAGCATTACTTAGTAAATGTTAAATATTAAGATTATTATCATATGGTTAATATGAAAACAGATGGAGACAGGGAAAGGTGGTTGGGACAGAGTAAGCAAGATGGGGAGTACAGTAGGAAGGAGGCCAGGGCAAGGAGCCAATCATGTAGGGCTGTATAAGCCAGTGAAAGGACTTTGGTTTTTAGTTTGAGTGAAAAGTGAGCCACTGGAATGTTCTGAACTGAAATGTAACATGGTGTGACTTAGGTGTTATAAGGACCTCTGGCTGCTTCATTGTGGGTAGACTGTAGAGAGTCAGGGATGAAAGCAGGCAGGTCATTAGGAGGTTATTGCAATAATGTAGAGAGAGATGGTGGTAACAGTGGAGGTGGTGAGAAGTGATCACATTCTGAATACGTTTGAAAGTAGAACCCACGTAACTTTCTTATAGATAAGATGAGAGGTGTAAGAGAAAAGAGAGGATCCAAAGATGGTTCCAAGGGTGTAGGCCCAGATAACTAGAAGGAATGGAATTGCTGTCAACAAAGGTGGGAAAGACTGTGGGTGTGCTAGGTTGAGGAGAAGATGAGGAATTCAGTTTTGGATATGGTATTAGTGTTCTTTTGCTGCCAGAACAAATTACCACAAATTTAGCAGTTTAAAACAATATAAACCTATTATCTCACCATTCTCTAGGCCAAAAGCCTGGGTGGGCTCAGTTGGTTCCTTTGCCCTGGATCTCTCAAAGCTGAAATCAAGGTGTTGGATGGCTTGGGTTCTCATCTGGGAGAATCTGCTTCTAAGCTTATTCAGGTGATTCGATTTGGGGTTGTAGGACTGAGGTGCCCATTTCCTTGCTGGCTGTCAGCTCAGTCCGCTGTTGGCTTCTAGAGGCTTTCTTCAGTCCTTGCACATGTCCCTCCATCTCGGCGCCAGCAATGGCATTTTGAATCCTTCCTACACTTAGAATCTCTCTGACTTCTCTGCTGCATCTCTTCTGCTTCTGGCCAGAGAAAGTTCTCTTCTTTTGAGGATTCATGTGGTTAGAGTGGGCCTACCTGGAAGATCTAGGAGAATTTCCCGGTTTTAGAGTCTGTAACCTTAATTATATTATCAAAGTCCCTTTTGCCATGTAACATAGCATATCACAGTTTTCAGGGATTAGGATGTGGATGTCTTTGGGGGCTGTTCTGCCTGTGTTAGGGTTGATATATTTATTACACATCCAAGTAGAAAGGTTACTTAGCCAGGTGGATACATAATCTGGCATTTCAGGAAAGAGGTCAAGACTTTAGATATAAATTTGGGAGTTGTATGCATAAAGAGCTATTTCAAGGCATGAGATTGGGTGAAATCACCAGTAGAGGAATGAGTGCAGGTAGAGAGAAGAGGCCTTAGGAGGCCCTAGGGCCTCCAGTGTTGAAAGATCTGGGAGAAGAGGTGCAACCAGCAAAGAAGACTCTGAGAAGAGGCTAGAGTTTGGAAGAAAACCAAGAGGATGTGATATGCTGGAAGCCAAGTTAAAGAAAAGAGGAGGAAGTAAGTTAACTGTGTCATATAATAATATGAGGACCAGCCATATTTGTATTTAGTCATATGGTGATCATTAGTGACCTTGATGAGCAATTTTAACGTACTGGTGGACGCAAATGGTTGATAAGAATGGGTTTGAGAGAAAATAAGAGAAAAGTCAGGCAGTGAGTATAAGTAATTGCTTTAAGGAGCTTTGCTATAAAAAGGAGCAGAGAAATGGGTGATAATTGGTCAGGGAAGTGGAGATAAGAAAGGGTATTTTTTAAATGAGAGAGGTAATAGCATGTTTGTATGCTAGTAGGAATGATCCAATAGAGAGGGTGAAGTAATGGTAGACAAGACAGAGGAGGGCTGGCCCAGTGGCATAGTGGTTAAGTCCGTGCGCTCCCCTTACGTGTCCCGGGGTTCGCTGGTTCACATCCCAGATCCCAGGTGTGGACCTACACACTGCTCATCAAGCCATGCTGTGGCAGCATCCCACATAGAAAAAATTGAGGAAGATTGGCAACAGATATTAGCTCAGGGCCAGTCTTCCTCACCAAAAAAGAAAAAGAAAAGGCAGAGGAAAATCGTTGGGTTGATGTCCTTAAGAATATGAGAAGGGATGTGTCTACTGCCAAGTACAAAAGTTGGCTTTAGTAACAAAAGGGAAGGCAAAAGATGAGGGAATATGCGCTGGGCATAGATAGATGTGGTGGTGGGAAATTTGTGGGAAATCTCTTCTGATAACTTCCTTTTTTCTCAGTGAAGTGAGAACAGAGTTATCAGATGAGAGAGGCGTGTTAAGAGATTTGAGCAAAGAAAAAAAGGAATGAAAGAGTTAACTATAATAATGGGAAAGAAAATTTACTAGGGAAACGCTGTATGATTGCTGGGTAGCCACATGGTGTTCCCCTTGAAGTTCTTGGTCAAGAATTTAAAGTGTGACCAGTTCGCCCAGCTTTTTATTTTTCTCCAGTCTTGTCCATCTATATGGGTGTGGTCGCAGAGCGGGATTTAATCAGGTTATTATTTTGCCATATGAGTACAGTAGAGGAGTTGAGAGCAAGGGGCATTATAAAGATGAATCATATTTAAACTCCATAGATAGGGAAGTGAAGACAATAGAGGATGAAGGACACTAATAATTAATGGTAATGAATTGTAGTTGCTGGCAGAATTAAAGGATTGTTGGAGTAGATTGTTGGAGTAGTACGAGAGTGAATTGGAAATATGAGGGGTAGTCAGAAAGTAGGATGCATGAAGTAGAGATTATTGAAGTGTTACAAATACTTAGTAATATTAGAGTCTAGGATGTGAGCAGGAGTGGAGGGGCCGAAGATAAGATCGTTGGAGGAGAGGCTACATAGGAACTGAGATTGGAGGTTATAAAAAATCATCTAGTTGTAGATTGAAATCTCTGAGAAGTAAGATGGGAGTAGTGTTGGAGAGTGACATTAATGTAGGTGCTGAGGCAGTGATTGGCAAAGTTTTTCTGTCAGGGGCGAGAAAGTAAATATTTTGGGGTTTGTGGGCCATACTGCCTCTGTCTAGTACTCAACTCTGTGCCGTTGTAGCACAGAAATATCCATAGACAGTTTGTAAACAAATGGATGCTGCAGTATTCCCATAAAACTTTATTATGGAGACTGAAATTTGAATTTTACATAATTTTCACGTGTGATGAAAAATTCTTCTTTTGAATTTTTTTAAGCCATTTAAAAATATTAAAATCATTCTTAGCTCTAGAGCTGTTCAAAAACAGGCAGATGGCTGGAGGGCTTGTACTTTGCCAGATCCTGCCCTAAGGGATTGATAATCACTGTAACAATGAGACCTAGTGAGTGAAAGTTCTGGTGACAGGAGATTTTATACCTGGAGGGCTTTAGAGAGAGGGTAGTTTAGAATTAGCATTGAGGAGCAAGAAAACCTACTCCATCTCTCTACCCACTGAAACCAGAGCTGTGGGCATAAAGAAGCCATCATTTACTTGAGATAGCTACAGAGTAAACAGGATGTTCAGGAGTGATCTAGGATTTTCTTAGAGCAAGAGTCTGAGCGGAATGTTCAGAGAAAAATTTGAGTTCTGTAGCAGCTTTTCCTGATGATAGTGTTCCAGAGAGTGCAGTGGAAGGGTTTCTGCTGTTGAGGAGGAGTAGGAGGTGTGGACAAAATAGGAGATGTTCATAGCTGAGTGAGAAAGAGGCAGGTGAGGACTGACCTGGAGTCTGGGGTTTCTTTTGGTGACTGATTTGAACAGGGGTAAAGTCATAATCCAATTAATCCTGCTAGATTTAAGGCAAATAATCTGGTGAGGCTTTGAGTGTTTGAAAGTGATAGGCAGTATGGGCTCCTTCTTGATCCCCTGTGTGTGGATGGTAGAAGACTTGAGTCACAGATTCCTTTCAGGAGGACAGTGTCATTTTACTGTAGGTTCACCACCCTCTTTTTTTACCTTCTGTTGATGGAAGCATTGGGATAGGTCAGGGAATGCAAGGCTGAGTTTTACTCTGAACTTCTGGGCTCCTTTTAGACCCCATGGTTAATGTTAGTAGAGCACATTTAAATAGAAAGTTGCAGGGAACTTTAATTCACTGCTGTAACTGTTAAATAGCTGTATTACATATCCAGTTTTAATTGCACATTTTTGAACCTTGCTTCACTATTTCTTATACCTTAATACAAAACTCATTTCATTTATTTTTTTATTAACTTAAAGTTCACTCTGCTGGTCTTAAATTTTTGATTGCACTATTTCTGTGACTAACTTTTAACCCTTTTTGACTATAAACATTTTTAAAACTAGAAACTAGCAACAAGTAAATACCTTGATACCATGTCACGTTAATGTGGTATCACTGTAATTTTTAAATACCACAACTATAATTTATGAGTACATATAATACTTCACATAAATCCTTGATAACCATGGAAGTGGACCACTGGTGATACATAGATATATAAAAGTTGCTGGGAACAAAGTAGGATTTTATATTAATCATCAAGATTGTTACCAGAATGACCATAGATATGTGTCTTTCCTGGAAAACATAGCTTGTTTCTATCTATCATTGGGAGATGTAGGTTTTTAGGTAAAAGAGGATTAGATGGAACAGATGGGATTAGATACCTGCAGAGACTTGATGCAGGGAATCCTTTGATATGATAGAAGAAGCTGAGACAGCAGAAAAGGAGACTCACCCTGTTGTTTGTAGGGCTGTGTGGTTGCTTCCCCTGATTTCCTCAGTTTAGTCTTCCTGAGGGCTTCAAATCTGTTTCCTTCTTTCCATAGTACTCGTAGAAGGGGATATTGCCAAGGAAAGATAAGGGGAAAAGTCTTAGCTCTTCACCTTATGCAGATTTGTTTGACATCAGTGTTATTTTTATGAAAAAATTGCTGGATGTGTGTAAGCCACAGTTAAATTCTATTTTCAAATTTGTGACAAAATTGAGCCTGATACCTTATTAGAGGTCATATTTTGTTTAACACATTACTTTTTATCATTATTAGAAGACTTAGTAGTTGTTTCTGACCTTCATTGTAAATAACTCACAATCTTTAGTCTTTTAAATTTTGGAGTGATATAACTTATAAAGTACAGTCTTTCTTTTTTAAAGGATTTTCTGTGTACCAAAGATAATTGATTAGATTTTTTTCTGTCTTTTGTCCTTGTAGTATTTTTAGGAGAGGGTAAATGAGGATCTAATTCTAAATGTATCCTTTAAATTAGCTGTTAAATTTTATACTCTTTTTTTTAACACTTTTTGATTGTAGAACAAAATTTTTTTTCTGTAAAATAGGTTAACTGAATGTTTTAATGTTTAATTTTTAAATTTCTAGTATGTTTCCTTAAAGATAAACTGTTAGAACTTTAAAATTATAATGAAATCTAGGTGTAGGTTTATCGTCTGTTTTTACTAGATGACAGTCTCTTCCCTTTGTTCTTCCTCTGTATTGTTCAGCAACAGAACATGTTTGAATGCTAACTCTTAAAAAATTTTTTTTGTAGTAAACTTAGTTTTTAAGGAAATACACACATAATAATCTTATGACAATAAAGATATTCAAAAGATTATTGTGTTCAATACGTTGGACCTTCTGTTAAGCTTTCTTGAGGTACAATTGACGTAGAATAAATTGCACATATTTAAAGTGGAAAATTTGTGAAACGATCACCACAATCACTAGCAAAAGTTTCCTTGTGACTCAGTGTAATCCCCTTCTCCTTCTCTTCCCACCCTTACCCTTGCCCAGGCAACTACTGTTCTGCTCTCTGTCACTGTAAATTAGTTTGAATTTTCTAGAATGTTAAAGGTGGAAACATACAGTATGTACACTTTATCTGACTTCTTTCACATAGCATAATTATTTTGAGATTCATCCATGTTGTATGTATTAATAATTCATTCCTTTTTATTGCTGATCTCTATTCTGTTGTATGGACATACCATAATTTGTTTATCCATTCAATAATTGACAAACATTTAGGTTGTTTCCAGTTTTGGGTTATTACAAATAAAGCTGCTAGCATTATTGTACAAATCTTTGTATGGACATATGCTTTATTTTCTCTTGCATAAATACCAATTAGTGGAGTAGCTGGGTCACATGGTAGGTGTATCCTTAATTTTTTAAGACACTGTCAAACTATTTTCCAAAGTGATTGTTCCATTTAACAATACTACTAGCAGCCTGTGAGAGTTCCTGTTCCTCTACGTTCTCTGCAACACTTGGTATGATCAGTCATTTTAATTTTAGTCATTCTAGTGTGTCTGTAGTGTTTTCTCATTGTGGTTTTAATTTGCATTTCTTTAATCACTAAATTGTGTTGAACATTATGTTTTCTTCCAGAAGTTTTATATTTTTATGTTTTACATTTAGGTCTATGATCCATTTTGAGGTAATTTTTGCATGTGATGTAAGTTATACATCAAAGTCCACTTTCTTGATTATAGATAACAAGTTTTTCCAGAGCTATTTGTGGAACAGACTGTCCTTTCTCTACCGAATTGCCTTTACTCCTGTTTGTTGAAAAACAGTTGACCTGTTTTTCACATATATATATGTATAGATGGGTTTATTTATGGACTCTATTCTTTTTCATTGATCTCTTTGTCTGCCTTTACTTTAGTACCATACTGTCTTGATTACTCTAGCTTTATAAGAACCTTTTAGGTCAGGTAGGGTCCATCCTTCAACTTTGTTCTTCAAAGTCATTTTGGCTATTATAGATTCTTACATTTTTATATGATTTTAGAATTAGATTGTCAAGTTGTAGAAGTAGACTGCTAGAATTTTTTTTTGTGTGTGAGGAAGATTAGCCCTGAGCCAACATCTGTTGCCAATCCTCCTCTTTTTGCTGAGGAAGATTGGCCCTGGGCTAACATCCATGCCCATCTTCTTCCACTCCATATGGGGTGCCACCACAGCGTGGCTTGACAAGCAGTGTTTCAGTCCTTGCCTGGGATCCGAACCTGCAAACCCCGGGCCACCAAAGTGGAGCATGTGAACCTAACCACTATGCCACCGGGCTGGCCCCTAGACTGCTAGTATTTTTTATTGGAACTGCATTTAATCTACGGATCATTTTGGGGAAGAATTGATATCTTAAGAATATTGAGTTTTCTGATCCATGAACACAGTATATCTCATCATTTAAGTCTTTAATTTATCTCAGCATTGAGTGTGCAGGTTTTATACTTTTTTTTTCAGCTTTATCCCTAAATATTTGATTTTTTTGATGCTCTTACAGTCTTTTGTATATTTTATTTGTTTTTTTTTTGGTGAGGAAGATTAGCCCTGAGCTAACAACATTGCACTGGCGGTTCTAGCAGGTATCATAAGAAATAAAAGGCATTCAGATTGGAAAGGATAAAATAAGACTGTCTTATTCATAGTTGGCATGACTGTGTATGAAGAAAATCCCATAGAATCAATAAGCTACTAGAAACAATAAGAAATTTTCAGCAAAGTTGCAGGATACCAGATTGACGTATAAAAATGTATTTCTAGGGGCTGGCCCCGTGGCCGAGTGGTTAAAGTTCCGCACACTCAGCTTTGGCAACCCGGGTTTGTGGGTTTGGATCCTGGGTGCAGGCCTACAATCACTCATCAGCCATGCTGTGGCGGCATCCCACGTACAAAGTAGTGGAAGATTTGCAAAGATGTTTTGCGTTTTAGTGATTTCTGCTCTGATTTTATATTTTCCTTTCTACTGCTTACTTTGGGTTTCTTTTACTCTTCTTTTTCTGATTTCTTAAGGTATAAGATGATGAAATTTGAGACCTTTCTTTTTTCTAATATAGGCACTTTTTTAAAAAGTTAATAAACTTTATTTTTTAGACCGGTTTTAGATTCACAACAAAATTCAGTGGAAAGTACAGGGATTTCCTGTATACTCCCTGTCCTCAACACACATATACCTTCCTGCACTATTAGCATCCCACACCAGGGTGGTGGTACATTTGTTAAAAATCTATGAATCTGCCTTGACACATGGTTATTGCCTAAAGTCCATAGTTGACGTTGGATTTTACTCTTGATTTTGTACATTCTATTCTGAGTTTTAACACATGTGTATTGACATGTATCCACCATTGTAGTATCCTACAGAGTAGTTTTAGTACCCTAAAAATTCTCAGTGTTCTGCCTATTCATTCCTCCTTCCTCCTAAACCCTGACAACCACTAATCTTTTTATTGTCTCTTATAGTTTTGCCTTTTCCAGAATGTCATATATAGTTGGAATCATACAGTATGTAGCCTGTTCAGACTGGCTTCTTTCATGTGGTAATATGCATTTAATATTCCTCCATGTCTTTTCAAGGCTTGATGGCTGATTTCTTTCTAGGACTGAATAATATTCCATTGTCTGAATGTACCACAGTTTATTTATTCGTTCACCTACAGACGGACATCTTGGTTGCTTCCAAGTTAGGACAATTATGAATAAAGTTGCTATAAACATCCATGTACAGGTTTTGTGTGGACATAATTTTTCTGTTCCTCTGGGTAAATACCAAGGAGTGTGATTGCTGGATCATAGGGTAAGAGTATCTTTAGTTTTATAAGCTGCTGCGAAACTGTTTCCGAAGTGGCTGAATCATTTTGCATTCCCGCCAGCAATGAATGAGAGTTCCTTCTTCTATACATCCTTACCAGCATTTGGTGTTATCAGTGTTCTGGATATTGGCCATCCTAATAGGTATGTAGGAGTATCTCATTGTTGTTTAAATTTGCGTTTCCCTGCTGACAAACGTTGTGGAGTATCTTTTCTTATACTTATTTGCTGTCTGTATATCTTTTTGGTGAGGTGTCTGTTAAGGTTTTTGGCCCCTGTTAAAATCAGATTATTTTCTTATTGTTGACTTTTAAGAGTTCTTTATATATTTTGGATAACAGGTTTTTTTTTAAATCAGATATGTCTTTTGCAAATATTTCATCCAGTCTGTGGTTTATCTTCTAGTTTTCTTGACAGTGTCTTTCACAAAGCAGTTTTTAATTTTAATGATGTCCACCTTACCAATTCTTTCTTTCATGGATTGTGTCTTTGGTGTTGTATCTAAAAAGTCATTGCCACACCCAAGGTTATCATGTTTTCTCCTACATTATCTTCTAGGAGTTTTGTAGTTTTGTGTTTTACGTTTAGGTCCATGATCCATTTTGAGTTAACTTTTGTGAAGCGTGTAAGTTCTGTGTCTAGATTCTTTTTTTTTGCATGTGGATGTTCAGTTCTAGCACCATATGTTGAAAAGCATATCTTTGCTCCCTTGTATTGCTTTTGCACCTTTGTTAAAGATCAGTTGATTGTATTTATGTGGGTCTATTTGTGGGCTCTCTCTCTGTTCCCATTGATCTATTTGTCTATTCATTTGCCAGTACTACGCAGTCTTAATTACTGTAGCTTTATGCTAAGTCTGAAATTGAGTAATATCAGTACTCCAACTTTATTCTTGTCTTTCAGTATTGTGTTGGCTTTTCTGTGTCTTTTGCCTTTTCTTATATACTTTAGAATCAGTTTGTCAGTATGCATAAAATAATTTGCTAGAATTTTGATTGAGATTGTATTGCATTGGTAGATCAAGTTGGGAAGAACTGACATCTTGATGATATTAAATCTTCCTATCTATGAAGTTGGAATATCTCTCCATTTATTTAGTTTTCTTTGATTTTGTTCATCGTTTTGTTGTTTACCTCATATAGACATTAAACATTCTGTTAAATTTAAACCTGTGTTTAATTTTTGATGATGCTATTGTAAATGGTATTATTATTGTATTTTTAATTTCAAACTTCCACTTGTTCCTTGCTGGTATATAGGAAAGCAGTTTTCTTTTGTATACAAACCTTGTATTCTTCAGCCTTGCTATAATTGCTTATTAGTTCCAGGAGTTTTTTTGGTCAATAATTTTGGATTTTCTACATAGACGATCATGTCATCTAGGAAAAAAGACTTTAATTTCTTCCTTGTGAATCAGTGTATATTTTATTCCTTTTCTTGTCTTATTACATAAGCTAGGACTTCCAGCGTGGTGCTGAAAAGAAGTTATGAGAGAAAGGAGATGTTCTTGCCTTGTTCCTGATATTTGTGGGAAACTTTCTAGTTTCTCTATAAGTTTTTTTTACGTATTCCTTATCAAGTTGAGGAAGTTCTTCTATTCCTAGTTTACTAAGAGTTTTTATTGTGAATGAGTGTTTGACTTTCTCAGACGCTTTTTCTGCATCTATTGATATGTTGTGTGATTTTTCTTCTTTACCTTGTTGATGTGATGGATTACATTAATTGATTTTTGAACGTTGACCCAGCCTTGCATTCCTGAGATAAATCCCACTTGATTGTGGCATATAATTCTTTTTATACATGGTTGGATTCAATTTGCTAATATTTTGTAGAGGATTTTTGCATCTATTTCATGAGAGATATTGTTCTGTAGTTTTCTTTCTTTTTTTGTTGTTTCTTTTTTTCTTTTTTGTTTCTATTTTTCTTCTTTATAGTTTTCTTTCTTGTGATGTCTTTGTTTGTTTTGGTATTAGAGTAATGCTGTCCTCATAGAATGAGTTAGGAATTATTCCCTCTGCTTATATCCCCTGAAAGAGATTGTATGAAAGCAGTATAATTTCTTCCTTAAATCTTTGGTAGAATTTACCAGTGAACCTATCTGGGCCTGGTGCTTTCTGTTTTGGGGGGCTATTAATTATTGATTCAGTTTTTTTAATAGATATAGGCCTATTCAGGTTGTCTGTTCATGTGTGAGTTTTGGCAGCTTGTGTCTTTCAAGGAATTGGTCCATTTCATCTAGGTTATTAAATTTGTGGGAGCCAGCCCTCATTGCCTATGGTTAAAGTTCAGGGTGCTCCACTTCAGCAGCCCAGGTTTGGTTCCTGGGTGCAGAACCACACCACTTGTCTATCAGTAGCCATGCTGTGGTGGCGGCTCCCAGAGAAGAACTAGAAGGACTTACAACTAGTATATAGAATTCTGGGCAGGCCTGGTGACGTGGCGGTTAAGTTCGCACATTCTGCTTTGGCGGACTGGTGTTTGCCAGTTTGGATCCTGGGCACGGACCTACTCGCCACTCATCAAGCCATGTTGAGGTGGCGTCCCACATAGAAGAACTAGAAGGACCTACAACTAGGATATACAACTATGTACTGGGGGCTTTGGGGAGAAAAAAGAAAAAAAGAGGAAATTGGCAACAGATGTTAGCACAGGGCCCATCTTCCTCAAAAAAAAAAAAAAAAAGAATTCTGTACTGGGGCTTTGGGGAGGAAGCAAAAAAAAAAGAGGGGGGGGGGATTGGCAACAGATGTTAGCTCAGGGCAAATCTTTCCCAGCCAAAAAAAAAAAAAAATTTGTGGGCACAGAGTTGTTCATAATATTTCTTGATTATCATTTTAATGTCCATGAGATCTGTAGTTATGTCTCCTCTTTCATTTCCAATATTAGTAATTTGTGTTATCTCTTTTTTTCTTGGTTGTCCTGGTTAGAGGTTTATTAATTTTGTTTATCTTTTCAAAGAGCCAGCTTTTCATTCTGTTTATTTTTCTCTGTTGATTCCTGTTTTCATTTCATTGGTTTTTGCTTTAATTTTTATTTGTTTGCTTCTGCTTATTTGGATTTATGTTGCTTTTTGTTTCTGGTTTCCTAAAGAGGAAGCTTAGATTATCGATTTAGGGTCTTTCTTCTTTTCTAGTATATGCATTCAAGCCTATAAAATTCCCTCTAAGCACTGCTTTTGCTACATCCCACAAATTTTGATAAATTGTATTTTCATTGTCATTTAGTTAATAATATTTTAAAATTTCTCTGGAGATTTCTTCTTTGACCTATGTGTTATATAGAAGTGTGCTTTTTAATCTCAAGTCATTCTGGGGTTTTCTAGCTATCTTTCTGGTAATTGATTTCTGTTTTGATTCCATTGTGATCTGAGAGCAGACATTATTATGATTTCTATTCTTTAAAATTTGTGTGCATTTTATGGCTCAAAATGTGGTCTATCTTGGTGAATGTTCCGTGTGAGCCTGAGAAGTATCTATAGTCTGTAGATGTCAATTATATCCAGTTGATTAATGGTGCTGTTCAGTTTGGGTATGTCCTTACTGATTTTCTGCCTGCTGGATCTGTTCATTGCTGATAGAGAGGTGTTCAAGTCTCTAACTATGAGAGTGGATTCATGTAGTTCTCCTTGTAGTTCTGTCAGTTTTTGCCTCACATATATTGATGCTCTGTTTTAGGCACATACACGTTAAGAGTTGTTGTGTCTTCTTATGGTATTAACACCTTTACTGTTATATAATGCCACTGGTTATCCCTGAAAACTTTCCTTGCTCTGCAGTCTGCTCTGTCTGAAATTAATATAGCTATTCTCAGTTTGTTTTGATTAGTGCTAGCATGGTATATCTTTCTCTGTCCATTGATTTTTAATCAATACGTATTTTTATGTTTAAAGTGGGTTTCTTGTAGACAACCTATCATTGAGCCTTATTTTTTGGTTCACTCTGACAATTTCTGTCTTTTAATTGGTACATTTAGACCATTTATGTTTAAGGTGATTATTGATACAGTTTGGTTAATATCTACCAAATCTGTTACTGTTTTCTATTGGTTTCCCTTGGTCTTTGTGTTTTTGTCTTCCACATGTTTTCTACCTTTTGTAGTTTTAATTGAGCATTTTATGATTCTATTTTCTCTCACTTTTTAACGTATTAGTTATACATTTTTTTCGTGGTTGTCCTAGTGTTTGCAATGTATAGTTACAACTAATTCAAATTCACTTGCAACTAACACTATACCACTTCATAGTAGTACAAGTACTTTAACAAAATATTTCTAATTTCCTCCCTTCCATTCTTCTGTCAGTGCTCTCATTCATTTTACTTATACATAAGCATGCATAAACATATATGCGCATAAGACTAATCAAATACGTTGTTGCTGTTATTATTTTAAACAAACTTAGATCATTTAAGAATAAGAAAAATAAAAGCTTTTATTTTACCTTCCTTGCTTCATCCTCTGATGCTCTTCTTTTCTTTATGTAAATTCATGTTTCTGATCTGTATCATTTTTCTTCTCTCTGAAGAACTTCTTTTCACATTTCTTGCAAGGCAGGTCTACTGGCAACAAATTCCCTCAATCTTTGTCAGAGAAAGTCTTTGTCTTTCACTTTGAAGGATAATTTTACAGCGTACAGAATTCTAGGTGGTGGTTGTTTTTTTTCCCTCTCTCTCAACAGTAAATATTTCACGTCACTCTCTTCATGCTTGCATGTTTCTGAGGAGAAGTCAGATGTAATTCTTATCTTTGCTCTTTTATAGGTAAGACTTTTTTCTCCTCCAGCTTTTTTCAGGATTTTTTTTTTTTTATCTTCAGTTTTCTGCAGTTTGAATATGATATGCCTAAGTGTAGTTTTTTTGGCATTTCTCTTGCATGGAATTCTCTGAGCTTCCTACATCTGTGGCTTGGTTTCTGATATTAATTGGGGAAATTTTTAGCTATTATTGCTCTGGATATTCTGTCTGTTCCTTTCTTTCTGGTATTCCCATTACACCTATGTTAGACCTTTTGTAGTTGTCCCATGGTTCTTGGATATGTGTTCTGTGTTTTTCAGTCTTTTTTCTCTTTTCTTTTCATTTTTGGAAGTTTCTATTTTCGTATCCTCAAACTCAAAATTCTCAATTTTTTCTTCAGCCTTGCCCAATCTACTAATGAGCAAATCAAAGGAATTCTCCATTTCTGTTATGTGGTTTTTGATCTCAAGCATTCCTTTTTGATTCTTTCTTAGAATTTCCTTCTCTCTGCTTACATCACCCATCTGTTCTTACATGCTGTCTACTTTTTACATCAAAGCCCTTAGCATATTAATCACAGTTTTAAAAGTTTCTGGTTTGATAATTCCAACAGTCCTGCCATATCTGTCTCTGCTTCTGATGCTAGTTCATTCTCTTCAGACTATTTGCCTCTTAGTATGCCTTGTAATTTTTTGTTGAAAGGTGGATATGATGTACTGGATAAAAGGAACTGTGGCAGATAGGCCTTTAGTAATGTGGCAGTAAGGCATGGGGGAAGGGGAACCATTCTGTAGTTGTATGATTAGTTCTCAGTCTTTTGGTTAGCCTGTGCCCCTGTACTGTGCACTTCACACATGATTCTCACCACCCTCCTCCTATACCCCCTTCTGTGGGACAGGATGGTGCTGGGTTTGGAGTTGGATTATTTCCCATCCCCCAGGTGCTTTAAGCTCGATATAATAAGCCCAGCAGGTTATGCTCTGATAAAATAGTTTCTCCTGAGGGCAGGCCTTATTGAGATGAACAGAATAATACGTTGGCATATTTCAGAATTGTTCCTTTTCCCCTCTCCTGCTGGAAGCATGAGTATATTTCTTCTTCTGATATTTATTGTGAAGACGTGGTAGAGCTCCTGGAGGTAAAACTCAAAGAAGTTTGAGGGCTCCCCTATGACTGGGTCCTCCTAGAGTGTTTCTCTCTCAGGCTTGTCCACACTGAGCCTTCAGCAATTTGTGAGTTACGCTTGAGGTTTCCTCCTCTGATACTGGTTCCCATGGAGATTTCTGCTTGAGGATGTTGTGATTCTCTGTATCTGTCTGTCTCTCTAGTTTTGGGGCCTGTGGTTTGTGCTGTGATCTCACTTCTTTGATGGATCTAAGAAGAATTATTGATTTTTCAGTTTGTTCAGGCTTTTACTTGTTAGGGTGGAATGAAGACTTGTAAGTTTTTTCCATGCTGTTCCAGAATCCAGAAGTGCTAATATAGGCATTTAATGTCACAAACTTTGTTCTAAGCACCACTTATGAATTTTGATATGTTGTATTTTCCTTTTTATTTAGTTGAACAAATACCTTGTGGTTTCCTTTTGATTTCTTGTTTGACCCATGGGTTACTTAGAAGTGTAATACTTTTGAAACATTTGGGAATTTTTCACATATCTTCTTGTTACTAATTTCTGATTTAATATCTTTGTGTTATATAATTCCCTTTAAATTTTTTGAGATTTTTTAAAATGATACAGGACGAGGATTATCTTGTTTACAAATGTTCTGTATGTTTTTCAAAAGAACATGTAGTCATTCTGCTCTTGTTTTTCTATAAATGTTAATTAGGTCAAGGTGATTTGTATTGTTTTCTGTATCCTTACTGATTTTTTTTTTTTGTTTTGTTTAGTCTACTTGTTCAGTCAGTTATTGAGAAGAGGATATGGACCTCTCTGACTGTGATTATGGATTTTGCTGTGTTTCCATTTTCTCTATTTTGTCAGTCTTTGCTCCATTTATTTTGAAGGTCTCTTATTAGGTGCAGAAACATTTAGGGTTTTTATATCCTCTTGATGAATAGACTTCTTTATCCTGGTAATATTCCTTGTTCTGAAATTTACTTTGTGTGGTATTAATATTGTGTGATAATAATATTTCTTTTGATTAGTGTTAGATTGATAGTTCTTTCCCATACTTTACTTTTAGTGTCTTTGTGTCTTTATATTTAAAATGGGTTTCTTGTAGGCAGCATATAGTCTTGAGTTTCTTTTCTCAGTGTTATAATCTCTGCCTTTCACTGGGGCTATTTAGGTAGTTTACATAATAATGTGATTATTGATATGGTTGTATTTAAATCTATCATTTGCTAATCCTTTGTTATTTGCCCATCATTTCTCTTTTTTTCCCCTTTCTTTTTTTTTTTTTTAAAGCTTTCATTTTTTTAAACTTTATTTATTTTTCCCGCCAAAGCCCCAGTAGATAGTTGTATGTCATAGTTGCACATCCTTCTAGTTGCTGTATGTGGGACTTGGCCTCAGCATGGCCGGAGAAGTGGTCCGTCGGCACGCGCCCGGGATCTGAACCTGGACGACCAGCAGCGGAGTGCGCGCACTTAACCACTAAGCCACGGGGCCAGCCCTCCCCTCTCTTTCTTATTGAGTATTTTTTATGATTCTGTTTTGGCTGGTTAGTAATAATTCTTTGTTGTATTATTTTATTGGTTTTGTTAGGGTTTATAGTATCCATCTTTAAGTTGCCCGAGTCTGCCTTCAACTGACGTTATAGCATTTCACATATTGTGTAAGAACTTTGAAGCTATATACTTCCATTCCAACCCTTTTGGCTTTTGTGCTATTTTTGGCGTATTTTAAAATTTTTACATATCCACATTTCCTTTGTTGTTTTCCTTCTGTATAAAAGACAACCTTTAGCATTTATTGTAATGTTGATCTGCTGGTGATTAGTTCTTTCAGCTTTTTTATCTGAAAAGCAATTATTTTGCTTTTGTTTTTGAAAGGTATTTTAGCTCACTTTAGCATTCTAGGTTAATATTTCTTTTAGTTCTTTAAAGATTTTACCCTTCCATTTTCTAGCTTCCATTATTTCCATGAGAAATCTGTTTTCATCCTTATCTTTTTTTCTTAGCACATAGGCATCCTTTTTTTTGTTTTTTTAACCCCCTGGCTGCTTTTACCATTGTCTCTTTATTGTTGGCTTTTAGTGATAAGCAGTTTGATTATGATATGCATTCATGGAGTTTTCTTCATGTTTCCTGTGCTTGGGGTTAGTTGATCTGTAGGTTTATACTTTTCATCAAATTTTCTAATTTTTATGCTATTTCTTTTAATTCTTTTCTTTTTTTTGCCCTCCCACTCTTTGAGTACTCCAGTAACATGTAAATTAGGCTGCTTAATGTTGTCCCTACAGCTCACTGATTCCCCCCCGCCCCCCACCGTTTCTAAGTCTTCAGTCTGTTTGTGCTTCGTGTTTGATGGTTTCTGTGCTGTGTTCTTAGAGTTGGGCTAGTGAAAAATTTGTGGCTTTTATGAGACACTTGAATAGTACATAATTAAAAAAATTTTTAGCCGGCATTAGTATGTTTCATCATGTTGGTGGAAGGCATAGGTATTTGTTGTTTCTCCTCCTTCTGTCTCCTTCTCCTGAATGGAGATCACAGAGCTTTGTAGAATAATCTAAGGCAACCATACCTTAAAAAAAACACTGGTGTTTCTTTGGTTACCTATTATGGAGTCACTGTTTAATTCTGAGGCTAATTTAAAAGTTTTGTTTGAAATAGCAAATACTTTTTGTTCTTAATTAATGCTATTTAGTAGGTATATTGGCATTGCATCTTATCTGAGAACTAATAATTGTAGTTAGCCATGAAACAAAACTTGTACATATTCTAAATGTCTATTTTAAAAGATACATTAAATTGCCTGTAAATCACAATATAGACCAAAGTATTTATGCACTTCTCTAGAGACTCTCAATATGGCCAAATATCCAGTTTTATCTCTAGTGTAAAAAAAAATAAAGACTATATTTTATTCAGTAGAGTACGAATTGAAGTAGTTAGTTTGCATTTTATGGGTCGATTTACATGAAAAATACCTATTTTTAAACAGTAGAATCGCTCTCAGAGCAGTGAGATGCTGATATTGTGAGAGTTATTTAGGATGTGAAACTGACCGCAGAAACAACAGATTTGTGATGTTAGGCTTACTCATTGTGTCTCTTTCAGCCCTCCCCCACTACCCTCTCCTTTTTACTTCTTTCTCCACCTTCTTAATTGTGAGTTGATTGTATGTTTGTAATGGAATTCCACAGTGCTATATGATTTAAACGGCATATTATGGAACATATACTCTTAACTTACAAACATGGAGTTAAGGTAGAGGTCTCTCTTTGAGTAAAACGTATATAGCCTTTTTATCCTTTTCATTACTTAAAATTTTTTTTAAACTGTTAGAGCTAAAGTTTTATTCGTTTTCTTATTAAGAAATCTATGATATCTTTTGAAACTTAGATGGTATCGAAGTTTTTTCAAAGATAAAATGTTATGGTTTTATTTAATATGACTTTTGTCACTGAAATTTGCTTAATTTTCATTCATTGCTTCTTTGTAATACTTTTTCTTACAAATGTCATGTATTCATTGGATTTATGGCCATATTTATACTTCAGGGGTAAAGCAAGGATATTCTATTAAATGAATGGGAAAATTGACCAACCTTACTTTAGATTGGTATGTGGAAGCAAATAGTATATTTCTGTTTTTGGTACTCCACCCAGTTTTCTCTGCTTTCCTTATTTGATATATGGACAAAGTACGTGAAGAGCACCACTGTGTTTTCTTTAGACGACTTTTAAACTTCACTAGGGTCAGATGTGAGTGGGATGGAGAACCTCAGGATCAACTCAAGTTGTTGGAAAAAATTACTTGAAAAGTAAAGTGGGGTGGTTTCCAAAGTGACCTGCCCAGTGTAGAAAAGGTTCATGTTTCGAAAATAATCCATGAAGTTTAATCAGCTTAAATATGATTGGTTTATTAAATGGAAATTTGTTTTCTCCTCAAACTTACTTTGAAACCTTTGTTCTTATTTGTCAATTATAGTTTATTAGAACAGTGATTAGTTTGTGTTTATGAGATAATGTCTCTTGTATTTGATGATGTAAATCTGTTATTGGCGGTGAGATAATGTGGGGTGGGAGCAGCACTAGAGGGGCAAGTAGCAGAAAAGTAGTAATAAAGAATATTTTGTTCTCAAAACATTTTGAAGTCTTATTCGTTTCTTGAACATTGATTTTGCTACAGATGCCAACCATCTTGAGACCTGATTTTATCGTCACTTTCTTGTTTTTCAAATTTATCTGGTGGTTTGTATTGAGTAGTGGTTATATGTGGGAAATTTCCATTTTGTGTATCTTTAGATTTTTAAATTTGTATTACATCAAATTTCAGATAGATGTATTAGAAAAATATTTACTCATTTATTTACTCAACAGAAATTTAGGGCTGATTATATTCCAGGCACTTAGTGATCTTAACAGTGGCCACAAAAATCCCTGACCCTGTGGCCTTACCAACCTTTCGTTTTGGAGCACGTTGATTAGTGTACGTCTGCTGTAGCACATTTTCACTGTCTCATAATGTGCCCTTATTTGCACACACCTTGTTTTAAAATGATTATTAAAAACTGGAAGAGAATTGTTTAAACAAATCTTTATCTTGCTTTTTTCCCTAACATATCTAGATCGAGGGAATGATTGAGAGTCAATTTCAGAGTATAATAACTTTCGAGTTTTAAAAATCTTGGCTGCAAAATATAACTTTTCTCAGCTTAATACTTGAAAGAAATGATTTCAATTTCAAAGGCTTTAATCTTTCTGTTTTGAAAAGCAACCTTCACTTGAATTTAAAAAATTCTTGCTCTGACCTGTGCTAGATCCTTATAATCTCATGGATATAGGCCTCTAATGAATTTGTAGCACCTTACTTCTCTCTAATTGTTGTCTTCCTGTGCTGAACACTATGGCTGATTTTAAATTTCACGTCTAGGATGTAGTGTGTTCTTTTTGAAAATGATGTTGCTTGAGAAACAAGTACCTTCAGTGTTACTGTGTGTCACTGAATAAATATGACTAATATGTGCTTTTACTCATTGCTGCAATTTGATGCTCCAACAGCCATACTATAAATTGTCTACAGCTTTTAAAAAACTATTTGTAACAGATGCTAAAGTAATAGTTTTTACATGATTTTCTTAGGTGGACTGACTTATTTTTATATCTGTAATTTTAGTATGTTTACCTTACAAGTCCAATAATTATTTATTATTATTATTAATGTGCCATCTTTTTTTTTTCCTGTAGCCAAAATGTAATTAGTTCTTTTTCCTTTTACTTCCTTTCTCAAATCAAAATGTTAGACTTATACAAGCACTAGCAGCAACTCTATATCTGGATCATTGAAGCGCTTGGAAGATACTGCAGCACGATTTACAAATGCAAATTTCCAGGAAGTCTCTGCGCATACAACTAGTGGAAAAGATGTTTCAGAGGCTAGAGGGTCAGAGGGCAAAGGGAAGAAATCGTCAGCTCACAGCTCAGGTCAAAGGGGAAGAAAGCCTGGTGGAAGAAATCCAGGACCGACTGTGTCAGCAGCTAGTCCTTTCCAGCAAGGTATTAATTATGATGTTTTAGTTAAAATACTTGTTCTTATGATGATCAATAGTAGTTAAGTTTTGTAAAAGAATTTATTTTTTACTTATAACTAACGGGTCATTGGAGATTATTTTATGATTAGTTGCTGTAGTAAGCTTACTTCAAAGACTAGTATTCCGTGTTAAAACGTTTCTGGGACCTTTGCTTTCTTTTTATGTTATGACATGCTTCTGAAGTCACACTGTAATTTTAATGTTTAAATAGATGTGGAATAAAGTTTAAGTTTGGGGAGAAAATAAAAGCTGGAGTTTTCCTTTCTGCTTTCTAGAACAGTCATTGTTTTCCATAAATTGTTTTTATTTACCTTTCCTAATTAAACACTAAAACAGTTAAGGTATATATTTTTAGTAAGTAAACAAGTACTGGGTAATTTTCAGGGGATCTAAATAGTTCTCAGTAAATAACAGTTGTTGATTATTAATGCATTTAATATAAAGCTTGAAGTTTAAAGTAGAATTTTGCTCAACCTACATGTCTTTTGTTATGGCTACTATAGTTACAGGATACGCAGTTAATTTCAAATTTCAGTTAAACAACAAATTATCTTTCAGTGTCCCAAGTAAACTTATGGGTCATATTTATACCGAAAAAATAATTTGTCGTTTAACGGAAATTCAAAATTAACTGGGAATGCTGTATTATGTATGGCTACCCTATTTTATGACTGGCTAAACTTTTTTTTCTTTTTGTGAAGGATATCAGCCCTGAGCTGACATCCATGCCAATCCTCCTCTCTTTTTACTGAGGAAGACTGGCCCTGGCCTAACATCTCTGCCCATCTTCCTCCACTTTATATGGGACACTGCCACCGCATGGCTTGACAAGCGGTGCGTCAATGCGCGCCCGGGATCCGAACCTGTGCCGCCAGCAGTGGAGTACGCGCACTTAACCCCTATGCCATGGGGCCGGCCCCTTGGCTAAACTTTTGAATACATTAGCCCTAAGTTCTAGGTTTATACTTTCTGTAGTTTTTAACGTGAATGTAAATATTTTGACATATAATCATTAAAACTGTTGGCGATATATTAGTAAGTATACAATAAGTGCCTTATTCCCTCTATTTGCCCCCACCAGTAAATGAGGAAAAAATTGTCCTTTTCTTTACCCTGTTCAAGCTTTTGCTGATAATAAAAGTTGTATCCAAAATCTACTAGGATATAATTTGAATATGTAGAGAGATTGCTTAGTCTGCTGATTTCTCATTAAAAAATATATTCATATGTTTTAAACTGATAGTTATTTCGGGCTTCAAGATTTTCAAGTCCTAGATTTTTTTTTTTTTTACCTTATATATAAAACATTAGACAAGTAGAAGAGAAATAAAATGCCAAATTTGCTGTTTTATTTTACTTTATAGTTGTTACTTTTATGCCAGTTTGGGAAATAAATAGTAAAACCTTAATTAATTTTTAATGTAACTTCATTCACATTTTGAATGTGTCATTAACAGAATTCAGTCATCTCTTTTTAAGACATTTTCCACTGTTAAAATTGCATTTTTGAGTTTTTAATCTATCTTGGGAGTACTAATCCATTTAGAAAGGAAAGCTCTCGTTTTCTTAAACTTCACAACATTGAAGAGTCTTTTCCAGCGGAAGACATAGTAGAGAGTGTGTTATGTTTTCATATCTGAGGTAATGTTCTGTAAAAGTTTTAAAATTTAAAGGTATGATATTTGAAGATAATTGGTTTTATTTTTTTCACTGCAGGTAGTATGTGAATTTTAGAAAATGTACATTTAAAGTATTGCGTATGCTAAATGTTTAAAGTATTTGCTACACTGTAGTGAGTTTTTAACACCAGCTGTAAAAACAAAAATGTGTAGAAAAAAGACAGATGGTGACAGATTAGAATGGATAATAAAGAACTTCTTTATAGCTGCTAATTAAGTGGTAAATTGCAGTTATCCTTAAATGATTGATGTAATGTAAATGGCTTCTTAATATGTATGTTTTTCTATATAGACATAGCCTGAAAATGCTCACATAGGTACAAATAATTTTGTAAATGAATAAAATAGATATTCTCTTGAAAGAGTTAAGTTTTAGAACTATTAATGTTCTTTTTTAATAAGCCATTTCAGAAGAGCTTAAAATTTAAATATCAAAACCTTGAGACTAGTTTAAAAGAAATTCTTTCTTGTGCATGAGGAAAAAATATCTTTGTAAATATTTAGGTGGATTTATGTGTTATTACTTACCAATGTGCTCTGTAATAAAATTTAACACTTAGCTTGAAATTTCCTTTCCACTCCAATAAAACACTTTATTTTGAGCTTTTGTTTCTAAATAATTAGTTAAAATATGATATGGTTTAGTTTTATGAAACATAATAGATGTGTGGTCACAACTGAGTCTCAACACTTGTTACTTCATTTGGCAAGCATCAAGAGAGGGTCTGGTGAAATGGGATGGTGGACCAAACTGTTGTCTTATCCCAACCATATTATTTTTCTACCAGGTAAATAAGAACCTTAAGGTTCTTATATCTCATAATGACATGGTGGGCTACTAATGTTCTTTAACTAAAGAGTGGCGAGAGAATAAGCAGTTGTGAAAGAGATTAATGAGAGGTGCCTCTCCTATGATGTTACTTTCATAAAAGCAATAGCAGAATGTTAGTGGCTGGTTTCTTTTCTTTATGCAGCTCCCTGGGTAGTAGACTGGGAGAATGTAAGGTATATAGATTAGTTTCCTTGTGATCATTATTATTTCATCAAATCCATGTTTTGGTGGGAGTAGAGTTAACTGAATAGTAATGTTCACTAACATTATCTTGAAGTTAAAACTCAGAACTTATAACCTGAACAACATCTTTTGGTTTTTATTGTATTTTGGGAACATTTATAATCATATCTTCAATAATTGAAAAAGAGGAAGTTTTCCCAGCCATTCAGAGTCCAGTTGTAGTCTTGTCAAAGTCTCTTTGAGACTTTGCTGTTCTTCAGTCCTTCCTCAGGCATATGCATGGTATTTGGGGGAGAATTGAGGAATGCTGCCATGGTAAAAGGTAGGTTAAATAAAGCACAGCTTATATCTTGGTAATTGTACAAGTAATAGTTTGCAATTCAAGAGTTAATATTCAATCTAATAACTATAAAAGGACGAGAATTTTTTAAAGAATTTTATAGATAAACTTGATAATAACCTTTTTTAGATCTAGCTTTGTTACATATTGATGTCCTAAGTTTTATAGTTAGTTTTTTTCCACCCTCTCTTTTTGATGATTGTATCGTTTCTACTGCTCATGGGAACTTTTGCATCCAATTTTTTCTTTTCCTACCCCATTTTTTTTTTTTTTTTTTTTTTTTTTTTTTTTTTTTTTACTACAGGCAGTTTTTCAGGAACTCCAGGCAGTGTAAAATCATCTTCGGGAAGTTCAGGACAGTCTCCCCAGGATTTCTTGAGCTTTACAGACTCAGATCTGCGTAATGACAGTTATACTCATTCCCAACAGTCATCATCAACCAAAGATGTACATAAAGGAGAGTCTGGAAGCCAGGAAGGGGGGGTAAATAGTTTTAGTTCCATAATTGGTCTCCCTTCGACCTCAGCTGTTATTTCACAGCCTAAAAGCTTTGAAAATTCACCTGGAGATTTGGGTAATTCCAGCCTTCCTACAGCAGGATATAAGCGGGCTCAAACTTCTGGCATAGAAGAAGAAACTGTAAAGGAAAAGAAAAGAAAAGGAAATAAACAGAGTAAGCATGGGCCTGGTAGACCCAAAGGAAACAAAAATCAAGAGAATGTTTCTCATCTGTCAGTTTCTTCTGCTTCACCAACATCATCTGTAGCATCAGCTGCAGGAAGTGTAACAAGCTCTAGTCTTCAGAAATCTCCTACATTGCTCAGGAATGGAAGTTTACAAAGTCTTAGTGTTGGCTCATCTCCAGTTGGTTCAGGTAGGGATTTGCCCATTGTTTTTCTCCCTTGCTTCCACCACCGCCACTCTTCCTTTACCCCAAAAAGTAAATTCATTTTAAACTATTGTTATGATAATACTTTGAGTTACTAAGTGACATTTAATTGTCTTAATGAAAAAAATGTATTGTGATCTTAGAAAGACAATTTAGTGTTTGGAAAAGATGTTTGGTACTAATCTGATGTTACTTGACTAAATATAAGCTACATAGGTTGTTGGTCATTCATTTCTTATGAAACACTTAGAATTTTTATTTTTACTTCACTTGCACAGTATGTTTAAAACCAACTCAGAATTCACATTTAAGATCTGAGAGTTTTTATACTGTGTTTTTGATTGGTATTTGTTTTTAAGCTTCCTTTCTCTGAACTTCAGTAGAGTCTTCATTTTCTGAACTATTCCTTGCACAAATTCTACTTGAATTACTCCTATTTGGGATATTTTTCAATCAGTGGTAAATGATTTAAGTTTATGGACTTTAACAATCACATTTTATTTCAGGAGATGTCTGAAATGATTTATATTCTTTTTGTTTTCAAGTATGTTCAACATTTTTTTTACCATTGTCTTTATTATAGTATGAATGAATTTATATATGTTGTTATTCATACTGTTGGGATGCTTCTTTAACCTGTACTTTGTATTATGAATGTTATTTTCACTTTTTAAAAATTTTAAAATGCATGTTTTTAGACAAACTTAATAGTTTGCATATTAGCCAAATGTCAACATTTATCTTTTAAATAGCATCTTGAATTTGAGGTAAATGATTTTAAATAAGTGTTGATTGTAAACCTCACCCCCTTTTGATTTTAGATTTCTCATGGAAAAATGATAAGATTTTGGCTAAAATAAACTATTATGGATTTTATCAGTTCTGTTAGTTGGTGGGGGAGATAGGAAATGGTATGGAAAAATAATAAATAAAATTTAAATGAAGAATGTTCATGTATATTTTATAAATATAGAATTTTGGATTGTTTTTATAGTTGTGCAGATATTAATTTCAGTAAGTAAACGTAACAAAGACCATTCTAAGGGAGAAAAGAACATGTGTAAAGGTCAGATGTGAAAAATAGTAACTATAACTACCATTTGTTTTGTGCCAGGGTCTGTTAAGTGCTTTATATTTGTTATCTTGTTTAATCCTCACAACAGTTTTATGAAGTAAGGGCTATTAATGCCCGCATTTTACAGCTGGTAAAACTGAGGTGTAGACAGGTAAAATAAGTTGCCCAATATCACACAGCCAGGGATTTCTTCCTCTTTCTATTTCTCATAGTTAGCTTCAGTGCCTATGGTGGACCTGTTTGGCAAGTTTTTTTTTGAGAAATGAGTGGAAATTATGGAAGGATTGTTTCATTAGAAGCATTAAGGATGGTTTTAGAGCAGGCCTTCTCAGTCTCAGCACTGTTGACATTTTGGTTGGGATAATTCTTTGTTGTGCAGTGTCCTGTGCATCGTAGAATGTTTATCAGGATCCCCAGCCTCTACCCACTAGATGCCAAAAGCACCCAAGGACACCCTCCACCCCCCCGCCGCATGGTAATAATCAGAAAATGTCCCCGACGGTGCCAAAATGTCCTTTGATTGAGAACTACTGTTTTAGAGGGGAAAAAAATATAAATTGCAGTGAGGAATAAGTTCATTGAAAAGATTTTAAATATATTGCACACTTGAATATACATTTTATTTATATGTTTCCTTTGAGACCAGAAGGGTTTAGCTATTAGCCATAGCCCCTAGTCACAAAAAGTAAATTTATACAAATTTACTCAGAAAAAAATTGAGTTCATATTCATTTTTAGCAAGAGGCACAGTAATCAGATGAGTGACTTGCTTAGAAAATTAATCCTAAATTTGCTTTTGTGAAAAGAGATCCTCACTGATTTCCTATACATGGAAGCATAGTCTAAAATTGCTGAATTTCGGAAATTGCATTTGGATGCCATTTGAAACACACATCCTCAAATTAATGGAATTAAAATATTGATTTACATCCCTGAAAAGACTTCCCTACCTGTTACAGATTTAGAAAGAATTTAGGTGTGGGAAATAGTGTTCTTTTTTGTGTGTGTGTGAAGAGATCAGCCCTGTGCTAACATCTGCCAATCCTCCTCTTTTTTTGCTGAGGAAGACTGGCCCTGGGCTAACATCTGTGCCCATCTTGCTCCACTTTATATGGGACACTGCCGCAGCATGGCTTGACAAGTGGTGTGTCGGTGTGCACACCGGGATCCGAACCGGCGAACCCCGGGCCACCACAGCGGGGTGCGCGCACTTAACCGCTTGCGCCACTGGGCTGGCCCCGGGGAATAGTGTTCTTCACAGAATGATCATTTTCAGAGGGCGATGTTTGTGGTACATCTGTGGCGGAAAAATATGAATTTATATCCCTTTTACCTCAGCATTAGGTAAACAAATTTAGGGAGAAATTCCCATAAATACTATTATTTCACGAAAATAAATAACTTCAATTTAGACTTGCCAGGATTTTTTTTCTTAAACTTATGTGTAGAAATTTGAAGATTGTATATGTCTTGTTAAAGTTAAAGCTTTAATTATGGAATAAGATTAGTTACTTAAAACTATTTGAGATAATATATTCTTTAATTTTATACGTTTTAATAAAAGTTTTATGACTAGATGAAAGCACTCTCTTACTGATAAACTTAGTACTAAAAAGTCTATTTTGGGGCCAGCCCTGGTGGCCTAGTGATTAAGTTCAGTGTGCTCCCCTTCAGTGGCCTGGGTTCGGTGCCTGGGAGCGGACCTACAGCAGTC
This sequence comes from Diceros bicornis minor, assembly GCF_020826845.1. Classification (NCBI taxonomy): domain Eukaryota; kingdom Metazoa; phylum Chordata; class Mammalia; order Perissodactyla; family Rhinocerotidae; genus Diceros; species Diceros bicornis. The sequence goes on from NC_080775.1 coordinate 21,376,424, forward strand.
CTCTGTCAGTGGCCATGCTGTGGTGGCGGCTCACATACAGAAAGAGGAAGATTGGCAACAGATGTTAGCTCAGGGCGAATCTTCCAAAAAAAGAAAAAAAGTCTGTTCTTACTTAGAAGAAGCTGGCTAAGTGCCATGAATATTTAGGATTTATACCTTCTTACCATAAGAATTGTTAACTGCTGTTGAAACTTAGTGTGTGCTACACACTGTCTCAAGAACTTGACAAGCATCAAGTATTATTATTCATTATATAAAAAAAGAAACAGAATTCTCACAGCTCTAAGTGGTAGAGCTATGTATCTTCCTTAATTCCAGAGACACTTACTTATAAAATTCAAGGGATATTTGCTGATGAAGGTCTAAAACCACATTAGTATAATGTCAGTCATACTTTAAGCAACAATATGGATGAGAAAATTTGAGCCAGTAATTTAACTTGCAACAATAGTATCTCCTTCTAGTATGAAAATGTTAATTTTTCCTTTGGACTAATTTTAGATTGAGAAATCATTTAGTAATTGTAAAAGCAGGAAACTTTATATAAATAAGTAGGAAGGAGAAAATGTATACTGTTTACTACGTTATCAAGAACTGTTTTCTATTATGCCCTCTTAAAAAGATTCATTTGGTTTAATGACAGGTTGATAATTTAGTAACGATGAAGGTTACCTCCATAAGCCCCTGTTGGCTGTGGTGTTAGACTATACGGTGCACTGTAATCCTAGCTCCATGAGGGAGGACTGTGTCATGTTCACCGCTGTCTCCTCACTGCCAGCACAGTGCTTTGAACATAACAAATACTAGACATCTTGTTAAACAGTGAGTGAATACTATTAATAATCACTGAGAATGTATCCTGTGGTTAGTAGTATTCTTTGTGATTTTGTACTTGCCTTCCAAGTGTTTATAGCCAGGTCGCAAGTGAAATTCTTTACTTGTAAAGCTTTTCATGTCGTATTAGAGGCAAGTTTAGTATGTATAATTAAGTTGGAAAAGACCATGGAAAAGATGGAATTTGAATTGTACTTTGGAGTAGGCAGAAAAAGGTCAGCAATATTATCAGAAAAGAAAGTGAAGGTATGTTTGAGGGATAAGCCTAGTAGAAACAAGAAGCTTGTGTTTGTGGGATAGTTGGAGGTAGTGTTGATTAAATAGGGCAGGATGGGTTTATGGAGAATTGAATGCCAGGCTGAAGAAATCAGACTTACAGGCTAGTGGTCTTTCTCCTAGAATTAGCATCCTGAACTTAATTCTGACAACTTACTATTAAAAAAAGTATATCATTAGCAGAATAAAAAATATTGCTTCTGTCAGCTTATAGTAATGGTAATATCTTATATTTGAGAGCACCTAACAGTTTCTAAAGAACTCTAATTACTATCTCATTTGATCCTTGGAACAACCTTGTGAAATAGGCAGGACAGCTGTTATTATTGTTGTTGTTGTTATTATTTCTCCTGTTTTACCACAACTAGAACATAAATCAGAAGTAGAATCAGGTATTTGTGGTGTGATTCTCTTAAAATTGTTAGTCAGAAGCATCAATTTAACAGTAATCAAAATTCTCTTGGGCCTGGTCTGGTGGCGTAGCGGTTTAAGTTCGTGCACTCCACTTCAGCGGCCCGGGGTTCACAGGTTCGGATCCCAGGCCCGGACCTACACACCACTTGTCAAGCCATGCTGAGGTGGCGTCCCCTATAAAGTAGAGGAAGATAGGCACAGATGTTAGCTCAGGGCCAATCTTCCTCACACACACACACAAAATTTCTCTCATGACATGTTCAAATTATAGTCGAGTGTACGTAACAAGATATTTATTCTGGGAGCCCCAGATCCAGTCAGAATAGAAACCCAGAAAACACCTGTAAACTCCTTGTCTGATCAAGCGTTTGGATTGTAGGATTTTATAGATTATGTTAAGCTTTTGAGTGAATTCTTTCTACGTATATTCTTTTGAGATCTTAATAAGTAGGCAGCCAGTCTATGGAAACATTGGAAATTAGTAGTATAACATTGAAAGAGGTGACATGCTGTATTTGTCCTTTTCCTTTTTCCTATCTATCTCAACCACATTATGAGAGTTTATGATTCACTAAAGTAAAAGATAACATTTTTCATAAAAATTAACATCTTGTTATTTTCTCTGAGAAAAATCTCGTATTTATTAAATGATAAGAAGTTTATGGTTTAGCATTAATTTCTTTTCTTTGGACATACTGTGTCCTTTCAAAGTATACGGTTCCTTGTTTTTTAAAATCTTAGTCTCCAGTTCCTTAATATAATGCTGCCATACCTTTCTAAGTTAAGATACTTGAAATCTATTTCAGTGATGGAATTCTTCAGTGGTGATAAATACTACAAAAGGAGATTCTGGAAGGGCACTCCTTTGGTTGCGATCCTACGTATTTCGTCTTAAAGTCTTTAAGATTTTTTGGAGATGAGTTATTAATATGAATAGATCACTTCAAGAGAAGTTTGTTCTAGTTTCTACTGAAATATGAAGGTTATGAAAGTTTAACTTGAGCCCATATAACTATGAAAGGGTTCTTGTTAAAGATATCCCTACTTATGTCGTATCTACTTAGGTTGGTAAAATGAAACTGAGAAGTCTTTCCCTGGTAAATATTTTAGTTAGGAATAGACTCATTCTGTAAACAAATAAGGGAATCATAAATATACAAATATTAATCCAGTTAACTCACAAGAGTAGAGTTACTAATACCCTGTTGTAGACCAACGAGTAGGTACATTTACTGAGCATAATTCAAACTTACCTTAATGATTCAGATTCATGGTTTTATATACATTGATCAGATTGTGTCATAAATGAAAATTGTATAGGATATTGGATGCTGCTAAGACCAGGGCATACCTTAGAATTTGCTTTCTTGGAAAATCTCCTGATTTTGTTTTGTTCTTTGATGATTTGAAAATTTGCTGGCCCTATACCATGGCTGTCTTTCTATAAAAGTAATAGAACCAAGACCAGGATAGCCATATTCCAATTTTTTTCGCCATTGAGAAAATCCTTCTGCTATTATGAGTGCCTTTTGATTATTTATCAGTACCATTCCAAACAGCTCCCATTTCTCTGTAATGTACTATTTCAATCTCTTTTGTAGCACTCACTCCCTTTTTAAATCTCACTTGTATTGGCTTTGTTAATGAAGCATTAAAGTGGCAAATTCTTCCACCATGTCTCATTTTCTGTGTCATCTGGAAAGGACTTATACCAAACTGGTCTAAATGTTTGATTTTTTAACAGTATCTAATGTGAAGCTCTTTAACATTACAGTGATTGAAAGTGAGTGCTGGCTTGCTCTATGTTGCTTTGTCTTTCTTCTTATTTCAAGTTATTCAGAGTGGGCCCGTGATTAGACTCAACTTCTGAGGTACATATGTGGGTAGATGTGTGACTCATGGTTGCCTGGAAGGCTCTGTTGTGCATATGGTTCCTTTAGATCATGTTTTTGGTTAAGTAATATCCAGAGAATTACTAGATATCCCTCCTTAAAAAAAATTTGGTAGACACTGTTACCCATAAGGGAATACCAGTTGTTTCCAGGATTGATTAGCAGGTCAGGTCCTTTGAGTCACAGCCTTAGTCCTGGTTTCATCAATTATTTTTTCCGTTAGAATGTCATATAGAAATTTATTTCCCATTTTCTGCACAGCTTTTGCTTTTAGCAGTGTTTTATTGCCTCATGTCACCCTCTGCTTGTTCTCATTTGAGTGGAGTAAGAGTAAGAGTAATGGCTTATTCATTCATTATCATCATCAAAAATAAACGGTGCAAGAAAGTAAGCTGAATTTAGTTTAATAAGTTTTGTACTGTTACTTAAGTCATAATGGATTTCTGCTCAGATATAAACTAAATAATTTTCATACTTAAATTGCGATTTCTAACTGACCACGGCATTCAAATGTTTTTGATAAACTGTTCTCAACTAATGAATTATATAAAACACATTTGTTTATCACTATAGTTGCCTAACTAGACTCCCTCTTGTTAGTGAATCCATTTATTCTTCCACACTTGTTATGCAGATTCATTTTTAAGCTCTTATGTCTTTTCCTTATTCTTTGCACACACATACATTCCCACACAATCCTGTTAAGATTTGTGAGAATTCCATCACGTTTGGTCCTCCTACTCCTCAAGTCCCGATTACTGGCTTATAATTTCTGTTCCTGCAGTGGTATTTGCCCTCCTCAGCTAGAGTTTTGGGTGAATGTTTTCCTGTTTTTCTGGCCTGTTTCTTTTTCTACCCTGAGTCACTGGCAACTTCTTTGCTGATTTCCTTTCTCCTCCCTCCCAACAGAAATTTCCATGCAGTATCGGCATGATGGAGCTTGTCCAACAACTAGTAAGTTGTCGAACTGGGTTGGTAACCCAGGCTTTTTGACTCCTACTTTAGTGCTTTTTCTAGTATATTATGCCGCCTCTGAACCTCTAAATTTTAATTTTCCAAAATGCAGTTGGTTCTTACTTGAATAGATTTCTTTCTCCTACAAAGATATCTTGGTGCTTTGTCCTGTGTTTAGGATCCATTATTACAATCAAATTGTGACCAAATTTTAATTATTGTTGGCCTTTTAATATGGTGCTTCCATTGCAGAATTGTGACTTCTGTTTTCCAATGAAGTAATAGTTTCAGTATTTTGGTTTCCACTAATCTTAATGTTAATATAATTTTTCAATATTTGTATATTGGCATTAGGTAGCTTTCTTGATGAGACCTCTACATATGTTGAGACTATTATACTGAAGTCTAGGAAATGAGAATGTTTGATTGGGTTAGATGATAAAAGGAGGTTTTCTTTACAGTAAATACTGTAGAGTGTGACCAAAGGTGGATTTACCTATATAGAATTGCATCCTATATATACTCACTTTTAGCAAGAAAGACATTACATAGTTAGACTACTAAACGTCTTCTTAAAAGTGATTATACATATATTTTCATTACTAAGGAAATATGTCGTCATTATGACAACATACCTAACATATTACTTACATTTAGTAGGTAATATATTGGCAAATGAAATACAATATTTGGAAATTTATACCATGTAAAAACTGAGCTAAGCTTGCAGTTTTAATGATTCAAGCAATGATACGTGATGGACTTACTAAGATTTTATTATACTGTTTCACTCTATCGCTGTGTATTTCTTTTGTGTGTTTGAGAATGATCTTAACCTGAAGTCCCTTTTTTCCTTACTTAAAAGCTTTCTCAGAGTTGCTGAATGCAATACACAATGGTAAGTTTTATTAGAATCTTCTCTGGTGGTTCATTTATCACAAAGGTTGCCTTTTATAGAGAATCCCGATTGAAAGCTTGCATGTTCTATTGATGAGATGAAATCCAGCTCTGCAGTGAGTCAGTTGTTCAGCACCTTGGTGAAAACTTTTGTAGATTGCCTACAGGAGAATAGGTCAATATAGTTCATCAGTTTGGCTTTTATTGTGTCCTTGTAATGCAAAATGACAATGGTGTTGTTCTAACTTTATGAAAGTGTTTTCTCTTTTTTGCAAATAGATTTTTCTAGTTCTTTTGAGCTCTCTCTTGCCAGTGCAGTTGGTAATTGGTACCTACATCAGGAATTTGATGCCTCTTCCACAACTTGGAATGTGAATTTTATTTTTAGGACTTTTTTATGAATGTGTAGAATACTTTTATTATTTTGTTCCTATATTCCAGATAGTGAATAAGTGGAAGATAGACCTTTAAATTATGTCTAATTTGGGACCAGGTTTTTACAGGGGACTTGTATCTTCTATATCTGGGTTCTGAAATCAGAATATAAGGCAAATGCTATCATTTTTCCCTTTGCGACATAATTATAATGAAGGTCATTTTTGCAAAAATGTTTGAGTTTCTTCAGTTTCCAAGAACCTTCCTTAATCCTTTGATGTTCAAAAAAGTCTTTTGAATCTAGTGTCATCTTTGTTGATTTTCTTTTTTAGTTATTAACTGATATAACTTTTAGTTGTTCAAGACTGTTAATATGATTCCAAGCAGTTTTCAAACACATTTTCATTAACTTTATGAAATCTTGCATATTTTGGAATGTAGTTTAATTTGCAATTGATTTGCATTGTGTTTGGATTATATTGTCAGATGTTTACGAATCTACAGCCAGCAAGAGACTTATGGCATGATGAGTGGGCAAAGAGATTCATTTTAATTTGAGAGTAGGAGTGGTTGGGATGGGAAACCTATTTTATCAGTGATCGTTTTATTAATGAGTACATTTATTTGTAACTCTTGCTTCTCTGTGTAACCTAGAACTGCAGAGTCTTAGATAATGAATACTCTAGATAACAAGGAACTGTTGAACATTAGGTATCCAGAGGGAAAGGGATTGGAAGCGTTCTTGAGAAAAAACTGAACGTTACCATTCTTTGATAGGGAACTATTAAAACTAAGGAGGTTTGACATCTTTTTCAGTTTGTGTAGGTAAACTTGGACTTGCTCTTTAACTTTGGAATATTAGAATTTGGAGGCATACTGAAAGTTTTTATACTTGGGGTCAGAGAGAAAGTAGATATCGCGGAGAGCAGTTGTGAATGAACTGCCACATAAATCCTCTGGCATTATTAACTGACAAAGTACCGGGTTGTATTCATTTAATGGGACAATTGTCATGTTTCTTTGTATGGGTCAATGAAACTAATGCCATGGGATTAATATAATGAACACAGATTTTCTTTAAAATGTTCAGTTTTACAAGATTGTGTTTGAGAGAGAACTCTAGTCACATAATATAGAAAAACAAAATAAGAAATGGACTTCTGTATTTTTTCCTTTCTTTTTTTACTTCTTTATTTTATAACTGGAAGTTGGTACCTTTTAACCCCTTTTATTCATTTTGTGCCCCACCACCACCTCACGCAACCATCGATTTTTTCTCTATATTCATAATAAGCTTGGTGTGTTTGCCTTTTTTTTTTTTTAAGATTATGCATACTAGTGAGATCATACAGTATTTGTCTTTTTCTGTCTTACTTATTTCACTTAGCATAATGCCCTCCAGGTCCATCCATGTTGTCGCAAATGGCAAGAATTCATTCTTTTTTATGGCTGAACAATATTCTATTTTGCGTGCATGCGTTTGTGTATGTATGCATTTTCTTTTCGTTCATCCATCGATGAAGAGAACATTTAGGTTGTTTCTGTATCTTGGCTATTGTAAATAATGCTGCAGTGACCATGGGGACGCATATATCTTTTCAACTTAGTTATTTCTTTTTCCTCAGAAAAGTACCCAGAAGTGGAATTGCTGGATCATACAGTAGTTCTGCTTTTAATTTGTTGAGGAACCCCCATGCTGTTTTCAGAGTGGCTACACCTTTCCCACGAACAATGAACAAGGTTCCCTTTTCTCCACATCCTCACCAACACTTGTTAATTCTTGTTTTTTTGGTAATAGCCATTCTAACAGATGTGAGATGGTATCTCATTGTGATTTTGATTTGCGTTTCCCTGATTAGTGACCTTGAGTACATTTTCATGTATCTGCTGACCATCTGTGTGTCTTTGCAAAATGTTTATTCCCATCCTCTGCCTATTTTTTATTAGATTTTTTTGTTTTTTTGCTCTTGAGTTATATGAGTTCTTTCTATATTTTGGATATTAACCCCTTATCAGATATGCGATTTCCAAATATTTTCTCCCATTCACTAGATTGGTTGCCTTTTCATTTTGTTGATGGTTTCCTTTCCTGTGCACTAGCTTTTTAGTTTGATATAGTCCCATTTGTTTATTTTTGCTTTTGGTGTCAAATGCAAAAAAATCATTGCCTATACCAATGTCAGGGAGCTTAATGCCTATATTTTCTTCTATGAGTTTTATGGTTTCAGGTTTTATGTTCAAGTTGTTAATCCATTTTGAGTTGATTTTTGTGTGTGGTGTAAGATCGTTGGTCCGGGTATATTCTTCTGCATGTGGCTATCCAGTTTTCCCAATACCATTTATTGAAGAGACTTAACTTTCTCCATTGTATGTTCTTGGCTCCTTTGTCGAAGATTAGCTGTCTGTAGATGTGTGGTTTTATTTCTGGGCTTTCAATTCTGTTCCATTGATCTGTGTGTCTGTTTTTGTGCCAGTACCATACTGTTTTGATTGCTACAGCTTTGTATTATATTTTGAAGTCAGACATTGTGATGCCTCCAGCTTTGTTGTTTTTTCTCAGAATTGCTTTGGCTATTCGGGGTCTTTTGTCATTTCATATACATTTTAGGATTCTTTGTTCTATTTCTGTGAAGAATGTCATTGGGATTCTGATTGGGATTGCATTGAATCTGTAGATTGCTTTAGGTAGTATGGACATTTTACCTATATTTATTCTTCCAATCCATGAGCATGGAATATATTTCCATTTCTTTATGTCTTCTTCGATTTCTTTCAATAATGTCTTAATAGTTTTTATTGTAAAGATCTTTCACCTCCTTGGTTAAGTGAATTCTTAGATATTTTATTATTTTTGTTGCGATTGTAAATGGTTTTGTATTCTTGACTTCTCTTTCTGCTAGTTTGTTATTAGTGTATAGAAATGCAACAGATTTTTGTAAGTTGATTTTGTACCCTGCAACTTTGTTGTAGTTGTTAATTCTTTCTAAGTTTTCTGGTGGATTCTTTAGGGTTTTCTATATATGGAATCATGTCATCCGCAAACAGCGAGAGTTTCACTTCTTCCTTTTCAATTTGGTTACCTTTTATTTCTTTTTCTTGCCTAATTGCTCTGGCCAAAACATCCAGTACTGTGGTGAATAGGAGTGGCAAGAGTGGACACCCCTCTCTTTTTCCTATTCTCAGCAAGATAGCTTTCGGGTTTTCCCCAGTGAGTATGATATTGGCTGTGGATTTGTCATAAGTGGCCTTTATTATGTTAAGGTACTTTGCTTCTATACCCAGTTTGAGAGTTTTTATCATAAATGGATGTTGTATCTTGTCAAATGCTTTCTCTGCATCTATTGAGATGATCATGTGATTTTTATTCCTCATTTTGTTAATGTAGTATATCACATTAATTGATTTGCAAATGTTGAACTATCCCTGCATCCCTGGTATCAATCCTACTTGATCGTGGTATTTGATCCTTGTAACGTATTGCTGTATTTGGTTTGCCAGTATTTTGTTGAGGAGTTTTATGTCTGTGTTCATCAGCGATATTGGCCTGTCATTTTCCTTCTCTGTTTTGTCCTTGTCTGGTTTTAGTTTTAGGGTAATGTTGGCCTGATAGAATGAGTTAGGAAGTGTTCCATCTTCTTCAATTTTTTGGAATAGTCTGAGAAGGATGGGTATTAAATCTTCTTTGAATGTTTGGTAGACTTCTCCAGAGAAGCATTCTGGTCCTGGACTTCTGTTTGTTTGGGAAATTTTTGATTACTTTTTCAATCTCTTTATTTGTGATTACTATGTTCAGATTCTGTATTTCTTCTTGATTCAGTTTTGAGAGGTTGTATGAGTCCAAGAATTTGTCTGTTTCTTCTAGGTTGTCCATTTTGTTGGCATATAGTTTTTCATAGTATTCTCTTATAATCATTTGTATTTCTGTGGTATTCATTGTAATTTCCCCTCTTTCATTTCTAATTTTATTTATTTGAGCCTTCTCTCTTTTTTTCTTAGTGAGTCTGGCTAAGGGTTTGTCACTTTTGTTTGTCTTCTCAAAGAACCAATTCTTAGTTTCATTGGTCCTTTCTTTTGTTTTTTTAGTTTCTATTTCAGTTATTTCTGCTCTAATTTTTATTATTTCTCTCCTTCTGCTGACTTTTGGGTTTGTTTGTTCTTCTTTTCCAGTTTTGTTAGGTGTAGTTTAAGAATACTTGAGATTTTTCTTGTTTGTTGAGGCAGGCCTTTATTGCTATAAATTTCCCTCTTAGCGCTACTTCTGCTTCATCCCATTAGAGTTGATATATTGTATTTTCATTTTCATTTGTCTACAGGTATTTTTTTATTTCTCTTTTGATTTCATCATTGATCCAGTGGTTGTTCAGTAGCATGTTGTTTAGTCTCCACATATTTGTGACTTTCCCAGCCTTTTTCTTGCAGTTGATTTCTAGTTTCATAGCATTGTGGTCAGAAAAGGTGCTTGATATGATTTCAGTCTTCTTAAATTTATTGAGGCTTGCTTTGTTTACCAACATATGGTCTGTCTTTGAGAATGTTCCGTGTGCACTTGAGAAGAATGTGTATTCTGCTCTTTTTGGATGGAATGTTCTATGTGTATGTATCAAGCCCATCTGGTCTAGTGTTTCATTTAAGACCACTGTTTCCTTGTTGACTTTCTATCTGGATGATCTATCTATTGATGTAAGTGGGGTGTTGAGGTCCCCTACTATTATTGTGTTGCTGTTAATTTCTCCCTTAGGTCTTTTCATGGTGGCTTTATATGTTTAGGCGCTTCTGTGTTAGGTGCATATATATTCATAAGAGTTATGTCCTGTTGGTGGAATGTGCCTTTTATCATTATATAGTGCCCCTCTTTGTCTCTTATTGTTTTTTTTATCTTGAAGTCTGCTTTGTCTGATATAAGTACGGCAACACCTGCTGTCATTTGCTTGCCATTTGCTTGGAGTATGGTCTGCCGTCCCTTCACTCTGAGCATATGTTTGTCTTTAGAGCTGAGATGTGTTTTCTGGAGGCAGCATATTGTTGGGTCTTGTTTTTTAGTCCATCCAGCCACTCTGTTTCTTTTGACTTGAGAATTTAATCCATTTAAATTTAGAGTGATTATTGATTTATGAGGGCTTAATACTGCCATTTTATCTCTTTGTTTTCTGGTTCTATATTTCCATAGTTTCTTTTCCCTTGTATTTCTGACTGCCATTTCAGTTTGGTGGTTTTCTGTGATGGTTTTCTCAGTCTTCTCTTTATTTATGATTTGTGGCTCTGCTCTGATTTTTTGTTTAGTGGTTACCGTGAGGTTTGTATAAAAGATCTCATAGATGAGATAGTCCATTTTCTGATAGCCTCTTATCTCCATTAGCCTAAGCAGGTTCCATCCCTTTTCTCTTCTTCTGAGTTACTGTTGTCACAGATTGTTCTTTTCTGTGTCATGGGTTTGTGACTAACTTGAAGCATTTATAGTTATTTTTGATACTTTCCTTCCCTTTGTCTTTTATGTTATAATTAAGTGTTTACTAACCTATTCTGATTTAGAGCTGCAATTTTCTGTTTCTATCTGTCTGTTTATCTCCAGCTCAAGGTTCTGTAAACCCTTGCTTTTTAGTTTCAGATGGAAGGGCTCCTTTCAACATTTCTTGTAAGGCAGGTAGTGGTGATGAACTCCCTCAGCTTTTGTTTATCTGGGAAAGCTTTTATTTCTCCATCGTATTTGAAGGATAGTTTCACTGGCTAGAGTATTCTTGGCTGAAAGTTTTTATCTTTCAGTATTTTGAATGTATCATTCCATTCTTCTCGTAGCCTGTAAGGTTTCTGCTGAGAAATCTGCTGAAAGCCTGATAGGGGGTTGTTTGTAGGTTATTTTCTTCTGCTTTGCTGCCCTTAACATTTTTTCTTTGTCCTTGACTTTTGCCAGTTTTACTGTTATATGCCTTGGAGAAGGTCTTTTTGCTTTGATGTAATTAGGAGTTCTATTGTTTTCATGTACTTGTAAGTCCAATTTCTTCCCCAGGTTTGGAAAGTTCTCAGCTATTGTTTTTTTGAACAAACTCTCTGCTCCTTTCTCTCTCATTTCTCCCTGTGGAATACCTTTAATCCTTATGTTGCTTTTCCTAATTGAGTCGGATATTTTTGGAAGGATTTCTTCATTTTTTTTTTTTTTTTTAAAGATTTTATTTATTTATTTTTTTCCCCCCAAAGCCCCAGTAGGTTGTTGTATGTCATAGCTGTACATCCTTCTAGTTGCTGTATGTGGGACGCGGCCTCAGCATGGCCGGAGCAGCAGTGCGTTGGTGCGCACCCGGGATCCGAACCCGGGCCGCCAGCAGCGGAGCGCACGCACTTAACCGCCAAGCCACGGGGCCGGCCCGGATTTCTTCATTTTTTAAGTCTCAGTTCTCTCTCCTCCTCCATCTGAAGCATTTCTATATTTCTATCCTCTGAATCACTAATTCTGTCCTCCATAACGTCTACTCTATTTTTTATGGGTTCTAGATTAAATTTTATCTCATTCATTGTGTTCTTCATATCCAGAATTTCTGTTTGTTTTTTTTTTTAAGAGCTTCAATCTCTTTGGTGAAGTATTCCTTCTGCTCATTAATTTTATTCCTGAGGTCATTGAACTGTTTTTTTTGAGTTTTCTTGTGATTCATTGAGTTTTTTAAGATGACTGTTTTGAATTCTTGTCATTTAGATTGTAAATTTCTGTGACTTTAGGATTGGTTTCTGGAAATTTGTCATTTTTCTTCTGCTCTGAATGGTTAATGTAGTTCTTCTCGGTGTTTGATGAATTGATCCTTTGCCAGTGCATTTGTGGTAGTATCAGCTCGCAGATTCCGCTTACCATTGTTAGGGCAAGAGGAGCTGTGTTTTCTGATCCCATCTGCTGGGAGTTGTGCCAGTAGGGCTGATCTGTGTTTGCACGCTCACCGCAGACACTTATCAGGTCACACACACACACGCAGATGGGGGCTCTGCTCCACTGGTGGATTGCTCTTGTGTGGGACCACTGTGCTCAGCAGAGGATCATCCAAGCTGATGCACTCGGTGGGAGTGGAGGGGTGCTTTGTTGTGCGCAATGGGCCGGCTCTGCACTCATGGTGGCTCGGCTGAGCTGCTGCACTTGGTGGCAGCTCCTGCATCCTTCGTGGCAGCTGACCTGTGCCACTTGGTGGGAAGCTTTCCCGTGGGCTGGGCCACCGCGACGTGGTGGGTGCTCACATGGGCTGGGCTACCACTCACACTTAGGCCGAGCTGCCCCCATCTCTTCCTACAGTCGCGCCAGTTGCTGTGTGAGATCCCGTAACCTAGATTGCTGTTATCGAGGAGGAGGAGGGGTCCACTCACCTAGTTCCACTGCTTTCTGGGGATCTAGTCCCTCCATCTTCAGATATATGGCTGCGGGGATCTCTCAGACGTCCCGTTGTGCTTTGTAGGGAATCCTCTGTTGGTTAATGAATGTCGTTTATCGTCTAGTTGTAACCTAGATTGGAGAGACAAAGGAAACAACTCACTCTGCCACGATGCTGAAATCATTCCTCCATGCGTTTTGATTAGTATAGCTTTAGTTTGAAATCATGGCACGTGATGCCTCCAGCTTTGTTCTTCTTTCTCAAGGTTGCTTTGGCTGTTTGGGGTCTTTTGTGGTTCCATATAAATTTTAGTATCGTTTTTTCTATTTTTGTGAAAAATGCCATTGGAATTTTGATAGGGATGACATTGAATCTGTAGATTTCTTTGGGAAGAATGGACTTTTTAACAATATTAATTCTTCCAGTCCACGAGCGTGGAATATCTTTCCATTTAGTCATGTTTTTGTAAATTTATTTCATTAATGCCTTACAGTTTTGAGTGTACAGGTCTTTCACTTCCTTGGTTAAATTTATTCCTGGGTATTTTATTCTTTTTGATGCAGTTGTAAATGGGATTGTCTTCTTAATTTCTCTTCCTGAAAGTTTATTATTAGTTTATAGAAGTGTAACAGATTTTTTCATATTGATTTTGTATCCTGCAACTTTTAATTTGTTTATTAGTTCTGACAGTTTTTTGCTGGAGTCAATAGGGTTTTCTGTATATAATATCATGTCATCTGCAAATAGTGACAGTTTTACTTCTTCCTTTCCAGTTTGGATGCCTCTTATTTGTTTCTCCTGCCTAATTGCTCTGGATTTATTTTTTTAATTGCAAAGACGAGTATAGGATTCGCACCTAGTGAAGTGATAGTTGGCCTATGAAGGATTGAGGGAAAGTTGCTTGGACGTAGTTGGAAAAATCCGTATGTTTCTATTTTCTCTTTTTTTCAAGTGTTAGCTTTTCTTAAAAATTGTGAAATACACATAATAAGAAAATTTACCATTTTAACCATTTTTAAGTGTACAGTTCAGTAGTGTTAAATATATTCACGTTGTTATACAACCAACCTGTAGAACCTTTTCATCTTACAAAGCTGAATCTCTATGGTCAACAATAACTCTCCATTTTCTCTCCGCCCCCACCTCCTGCCGCCTCTGGTAACCAACACTCTACTTTCTGTTTGCATAAATTTGACTACTCTAGATACCTCATATGAGTAGAATCTTATAGTATTTGTATTTTTGTGACTGGCTTATTTCACTTAGCATAATGTCCTCAAGGTTGATCATGTTATAGCATGTGTCAGAATTTCTTTCCTTTTTAAGGCTAAAACTCCATTTTATGTATATATCGTCATTTTGTTTATCCATGTTTCTCTTCAGAGACACTTGGGTTGCTTCCACCTTTTGGCTATTGTGAATAAGCTGCTTTGAACATGGATGTGCAAATATCTGTTCAAATCTCCATTTTACCCAGAAGTGCAATTGCTGGATCATATGGTATTTCTATTTTTAATTTTTGAGGTAGTACCATACTATTTTCCGTAGTGGCTGCACCATTTGACATTCCCACCTACAGTGCACAAGGGTTCCAATTTCTCTACATCCTTGTCAACACTTATTTGTTGTTGTTATTGTTGTTTTGATAGTAACCATCCTAATGAGTGTGAGGTGTCAAATGTTGGCTTTTAAATTTTTTCTTTTTCATTATATTGAGCATCAAGCAGTAAAAAGCTTGAGACTTGTCCCTGGGAGGGGAAGGAAAAAGAAGAATTTACATTTCATGTTATTCTCTTATATTTGTTTTCTATGGTTGTGGTAACAAATTATCACAAACTTAAAACAATACAAATTTTTTTTTATTGTGAAATTTTTGTTGTGCATCATTGTTTGTCAGTTACCATATAAATGCATCCCTCCACCCTTTGTGCCCACCCCCCACCCCCTTGCCCCTGGTAACCACCAGACGGTTCTATCTGTCTGTGTGTTGGTTTATCTTCCACATATGAGTGAACTCATGCAGTGTTTATCTTTATTTTTCTGGCTTATTTCGCTTAACATAATAACCTCCAGGTCCATCCACATTCTTGCAAATGGGATGATTTTGTCTTTTTTTATGGCTGAGTAGTATTCCACATATATATACCACATCTTCTTTATCCAATCATCAGTCGAGGGACATTTGGGTTACTTCCATGTCTTGGCTGTGGTGAATAATGCTGCAGTGAACATAGGGGTGCATGAGCCTCTTTGGATTGTTGATTTCAGGTTCGTTGGGTAGATAACCAGTAGTGGGATAGCTGGATCATATGGTATTTCTATTTTTAATTTTTTGAGGAATCTCTGCGCTATTTTCCATAGAGGCTGTGCCAGTTTGCATTCCCACCAGCAGTGAATTAGGGTTCCCATTTCTCCATAGCCTCTCCTGCATGTTCTTTTTTGTCTTGGTGATTATAGCCATTCTGATGGGTGTAACATGATATCTTAATGTGGTTTTGATTTACATTTCCCTGATTAGTGATGTTGAGCATGTTTTCATGTGCCTATTGGCCATCTGTATATCTTCTTTAGAGAATTGTCTGTTCATTTCTTCTGCCCATTTTTTGATCGGATTGTTTGTTTTCTTGTTGTTCAGTTGCACAAGTTCTTTATGTGTTATGGAGATTAATCCCTCATCGGATATATGGTTTGCAAATATTTTTTCCCAGCTAGTGGGTTGCCTATTCATTTTGATCCTGGTTTCATTTGCCTTGTAGAAGCTCTTTAATCTGATGAAGTCCCACTTGTTTGTCTTTTCTTTTGTTTCCCTTGTCTGAGTAGACATGGAATTCGAAAAGATCCCTTTATGGCTGATGACAAATAGCTTACTACCTATATTTTCCTCCAGGAGTTTTATAGTTTCAGGTCTCACCATCAGGTCTTTGATCCATTTTGATTTAATTTTTGTGTATGACGAAAGAAGGTGGTCTACTTTCATTCTTTTGCATGTGGCTGTTCAGTTTTCCCAGCACCATTTATTGAAGAGCCTTTCCTTTCTGCGTTGTATGTTCTTAGCTCCATTGTCAAAGATTAGCTGCCCATAGATGTGAGGTTTTATTTTTGGGCTTTCAGTTCTGTTCCATTGATCTGTTTGTCTGTTTTTGTACCAGTACCATGCTGTTTTGATTATTATAGCTTTGTAGTATGTGTTGAAGTCAGGGATTGTGAGGCTTCCAGCTTTGTTCTTTTTTCTCAGGATCGCGTTAGCTATTCGGGGTCTTTTGTTGCCCCATATAAATTTTAGGATTCTTTGTTATGTTTCTGTGAAGAATGTCCTTGGGATTCTGATTGGGATTGCATTGAATCTGTAGATTACTTGAGGTAGTACGGACATTTTAACTATGTTTATTCTTCTAATCCAAGTGCACGGAGTATTTTTAGATTTCTTTATGTCATCATTGATTTCACTCAATAATGTCTTATAGTTTTCATTGTGTAGGTTTTTCACTTCATTGGTTAAATTTATTCCTAGATATTGTATTCTTTTTGTTGCAATTGTAAATGGGATTGTCTTCTTAAATTCTCTTTTCCATTAGTTTGTTGGTGGTATATAGAAATGCAACTGATTTTTGTAAGTTGATTTTGTACCCTGCAACTTTGCTGTAGTTGTTGATTATTTCTAATAGTTTTCCAGTGGATTCTTCAGGGTTTCCTATATGTAGAATCATGTCAACTGCAAACAGCAAGAGTTTCACTTCTTCATTGCTTATTCGTATTCCTTTTATTCCTTTTTCTTGTCTAACTGCTCTGGCCAGAACCTCCAGTACTCTGTTGAATAAGAGTGGTGAGAGTAGGCCCCCTTGTCTTGTTCCTGTTTTCAAAGGGATTGCTTTCAGATTTTCCCCTTTTAGTATGATGTTGGCTGTGGGTTTGTCATATATGGCCTTTATTATGTTAAGGTACTTTCCTTCTATACCCATTTTGTTGAGAGTTTTTATCATAAATGGATGTTGTATCTTGTCAAATGCCTTCTCTGCGTCTATTGAGATGATCATAAGGTTTTTATTCCTCGTTTTGTTAAATGTGGTCTATCACATTGATTGATTTGTGGATGTTGAACCATCCCATGTCCCTGGTGTAAATCCCACTTAATTATGGTGTATGATCTTTTTAATGTATTGCTGTATTTAGATTGCCACTATTTTGTTGAGGATTTTTGCATCTATGTTCATCAGAGACATTGGTCTGTAGTTTTCCTTCTTAGTATTGTCTTTGCCTGGCTTTGGTATCAGGGTGATGTTGGCCTCGTAGAATGTGTTGGGAAGTGTACCATCTTCCTCTATTTTTTGGAATAGTTTGAGAAGGATTGCTATTAAATCTTCTTTGAGTGTTTGGTAAAATTCTCCAGAGAAGACAGCTGGTCCTGGACTTTTATTTTTTGGGTGGTTTTTGATTACTGTTTCAATCTCTTTACTTGTGATTGGTCTATTCGGGTTCTCTGTTTCTTCTTGATTCAGTTTTGGGTGGTTGTATGAGTCTAAGAATTGATCCATTTCTTCTAGATTGTCCAATATGTTGGCATATAGTTTTTCATAGTATTCTCATAATCTTTTGTATTTCTGTGGCATCTTTTGTAATTTCTCCTTGTTCACTTCTAATTTTATTTAATTGAGCCTTCTGTGTTTTTTTTTTTGGTGAGTCTGGCTAAGGATGTGTCAGTTTTCTTTTTTTTAAGATTTTATTTATTTATTTTTTCCCTCCAAAGCCCCAGTAGATTGTTGTGTGTCATAGCTGCACATCCTTCTAGTTGCTGTATGTGGGACGCGGCCTCAGCATGGCCGGAGAAGCGGTGCATCGGTGCGCGCCCGGGATCCGAACCGGGGCCACCAGCAGCGGAGTGCGCGCACTTAACCGCTAAGCCACGGGGCCGGCCCTGTGTCAGTTTTCTTTATCTTCTCAAAGAACCAGCTCTTTGATTGATCCTTTCTACGTTTTTTAATTTCAATTTCATTTATTTCTGCTCTAATTTGTATTATTTCCCTCCTTCTGCTGACTTTAGGCTTTGTTTGTTCTTTTTCTATTTCTTTTAGGCATAGTTTGAGGTTGCTTATTTGGGCTTTTTCTTGTTTGTTAAGGTGGGCCTGTATTACTATGAGTTTCCCTCTCAGGACCTCTTTTGCTGTATCCCATATGAGTTGGTGCGGTGTATTTCATTTTCATTTGTCTCCAGATACGCTCTGATTTCTGCTTTAATTTCATCAATGATCCATTGGTTGTTAGTAGCATGTTGCTGAGTCTCCACAGCTTTGTCACTTTCCCAGTTTTTTCCTTGTAGTTGATTTCTAACTTCATGGCATTGTGGTCTGAAAAGATGCTTGTTATGCTTTCAATCTTCTTAACTTTATATAAGCATGCCTTGTTTCCCAACATATGGTCTATTCTTGAGAATGTTCCACGCGCACTTGAGAAGAATGTGTAATCTGCTGTGTTTGGATGGAGTGCTCTGCATATGTCTATTAATTCCATCTCCTCTAGTTTTTCATTTAGGTCCATTATTTCCTTATTTATTTTCTGTCTGGATGATCTGTCCATTGATGAGAGTGGGGTGTTAAGATCTTCTACTATTATTGTGTTGTTGTTAATATCTCCTTTTAGGTTTCTTAATAGTTGCTTTATGTACCTTGGTGCTCCTGTGTTGGGTGCATATATATTTAAAAATGATATGTCTTCTTGGTGGAGTGTCCCTTTTATCACTACATATTGCCCCTCTTTGTCTCTCATTACCTGTTTTATCTTGAAGTCAACTTTGTATGATATAAGTATGGCAACACCTGCTTTCTTTTGTTTGCCATTAGCTTGAAGTATTGTCTTCTGTCCTTTCAGTCTGAGTCTGTGTCTGTCTTTAGAGCTGAGATGTGTTTCCTGGAGGCAGCACATTGTTGGGTCTTGTTTTTTAATCCATCCCACTGCTCCGTGTCTTTTTTTTTTTTTTTTGTGAGGAAGATCGGCCCTGAGCAAACATCTGCCAATCCTCCTCTTTTTGCTGAAGAAGACTGGCCCTGGGCTAACATCTACGCCCATGTTCCTCCACTTTATATCGGATGCTGCCACAGCATGGCTTGCCAAGCGGTGTGTCAGTGCACGCCCGGGATCCGAACCGGTGAACCCGAGGCCGCCGCAGCAGAGTGCGCACACTTAACCGCTCGCGCCACCAAGCTGGCTCCTACTCCATGTCTTTTGATTGGGGAGTTCAGTCCATTTACATTTAGGGTAATTATTGGTATATGAAGACTTATTGTTGCTATTTTGTTGCAACTTTATTGCTCTTTTTCTGGTTCTTTTGCATTTCTTTTGTTTCTCATCCCGTGTGTTTCGGACTACCAGTTTGGTTTGGTAGTTCTGTATGAGCGTTCTCCTAGTTTTATCTGTCTTTACTGTGTGTGATTCTGTTCTGGTTATTTGGTTAGTGGTTGCCATGAGGTTTGTATAAAAAATCTCATAGATGTGATAGTCCGTTTTTTGATAGCCTCTTTTTCCCTTAGACTAAGTTGATTCAATCCCTTTTCTCTTCCCCTTCTAAGTTATTGTTGTCACATCTTATTCCTTCTTGTGTTATGAGTTTGTGTTTAACATGATGAGGTAATGTTTATTTTTGGTGCTTACTTTCATTTGACTTTTGGTTTTATAATTAAGTGTTTGCTAATCTATTCTGATAGAGAGCTGCCATTTTTCTGGTTTTGTCAACCTATTTTCCTCCTTGTTCAAAATTTTGAATCCCCTTTCTCTTTTTATTCTCAGGCGTGAGGACCTTCTTGAGCACTTCTTGTAGTGGGGGTCTTGTGGCAATGAACTCCCTTAGCTTTTGTTTATCTAGGGTAGTTATTAATCTGAAGGATATTTTCGCTGGAGAGAGTATTCTTGGCTGAAAGTTTTTGTCCTTCAGAATTTTGAATAAATCGTTCCACTCTCTCCTAGCCTGTAAAGCTTCTGTCGAGAAATCGGCTGAAAGCCTGATAAGAAATCCTTTGTATGTTATTTTTTTTTTTGTCAGCTTCCCTTAATATTTTTTCTTTGTCATTGATTTTTCCCAGCTTTACTACTATATGCCTTGGAGAGGGTCTTTTCCTGTTGATCTATTTAGGAGATCTGTTGATTTCATTCACTGGTATTTCCAGCTCATTGCCCAGGTTTGGGAAGTTCTCAGCTATTATTTCTTTGAACAAGTTCTCTGCACCTTTTCCCATCTCTTCTCCCTCTGGAATACCTATAATTCTTATGTTGGATTTCCTAATTGAGTCATATATTTCTCAGAGAGTTTCTTCATTTCGTTTTAGTTTTAGCTCTCTTTCTTCTTCTGTCTAGAGCATTTCTGCATTGCTGTCCTCAATATTGCTAATCTTTCCTCCATATTGTCAGCCCTGATGCTTAAGGCTTCTCTTCTATTGTGTTTTTCATCTCTAAGATTTCTGATTGGTTTTTCTTTATAGTTTCAATCTCTTTTGTGAAGAAGCTCCTGATTCCACTGAATTGTCTATCTGTGTTTTCTTGTATTTCATTAAGCTTTTTTATGATGGCTATTTTGAATTCTCTGTCATTAAGGTCATGCATTTCTGTGCTTTCCAGGTTGACTTCTTGGCACTTGTCATTTTCTTTGTTGTCTGGAGATTTAATATATTTTTGCATAGTGCCTGTTGATGTTGGCTTCTTTTTCCTCACAGTGAAAATATATGGTTGCAATTTCCTCTTGCCGCCAGTGGGTGGGGGTCAAGGGCTGTGTGTTTTGGCCTGCCTTGATCCACAGGAGCTCTGGTCGGCCCCCAGCTGAGCGGAGGCTGCTGGGGGTGAAACGTGGGAACAGCTGGAGCTGGACTGTGGGAATAGCTGGGACTGGAGCGCAGCTAGGCCAAAGCAGCTGGGGCTCGGGTACAGGTGGGTTGAAGCAGCTGCAGCTGAAGGGCCGCTGGGCTGAAGATGCTGGAACTGGAATATGCCTGGGCCGAAGTTGCTGGCGCCAACTCAGCTGGATCTTGAGCATGGCCAAGCTGAAGCAACTGCAGGCGGGGTTGGGGGGCCAGTTGAGGCAAAGGATCTGGGGCCATTGCACGGTGGAGCCAGAGCAGCTGTGATGTGGTGGAGCCTGAGCCGCCGCTGCCTCTGGTGCAGGGGCACAGGCACGCCATGCTGCTGGTGGGGCCTGGGCCCCTGGGGGCTGCTGCCTCTGGCTGCAGAGCATGCTCGAGCTGCCACTGGGGCCTGGTTGCCTAGGGGCTGCTGCCTCTTGGGGTGGGGTCGAGCTGAAGCACCACTGTGGTGAAGCGCTTGGTGGGTGGGCAGGCAGGCTGGGTGGGGGAGGGGCACTTACTTTCACCTCCCCTATCTCAGAAGGCTCTCACCTTGCTGTCGCTCTTTGCTCTCCTGGCAGGCTGGCTTGTGGAAAGTACCCTCACAACAGTTCCACTCCCTCTGTAGGGGGATTCCCCATGGGCTGTGAGGGGTCTTGGAGAGCGCAGGTTTTCCCTCAGAGAGCCACCCCTCCCCTCCTCTTTGAGGGCCACGTGGTCTCAGTCTCAGGGTCACAATCCTTGGGGAAGGAAGGTAGCTCCTCTTACCTCCTTCCACTTACTCTGGGGATTCCAGCACCTCAGTCTTCGGGTGTACTGCTGGCTGGGTACCTCAGGCGTCCCCTGTGTTGGGTGAATAGCTTCTGTTGGAATATGAATGTCCTTTTTGTTGTGTCTTAGAGGGGGAGAGTTCCCTGGGGGAAGCTCACTGCCATGATGGTGACGTCACTCTCAAAACAATATAAATTTATTATCTTCACAGTTCTATGGGTTAGAAGTCTGACATGGACCTCACTGGATTAAAATCAAGGTGTTGGCAGGCTTTGTTCCTTTTTTAAGGCTCTAGGGGAGAATCTGTTTCTTTACTGTTTCCAGCTTGTAGAGGCTGCTTATTTTCCTTGCCTTCTGGCCCCCATCCTCCATCTTCAAAGCCAGCAATGTTGGCTGGAGTCCTTCTCATGCTTTCGTCTGTCTGGTTTTCAATATCAATGTTTATGAGGACTCTGATGATTAGATTGGGCCCACCCAGACAATCCAGGATACTCTCTCCATCTCAAGGTCCTTAAGTTAAACATGTTTGTTAGTCCCTTTTGCCATTTAAGATAACATAGTCACAGTTTGTGGACATTAAGGCATGGACATCTTTTGGGTTTGGGGGGCAGTGACATTATTCTGGCTACCACATGTGCTCGCAGTTACTCGAACTGCTTTGCTTCTAAAAGGTATTACTTAAATCATTTCCAGGGTTAGGTTTTATTAGCATACACATTTATTGAATAATTTGGGCTTTAGCACCTTTTCTGTTAACTTTTCTCCCTTAAATTACTAGTGACTAGTTCTGGTTGCCAATTCTAGGAGACAATCAGGTTTTTATCTTGTTTGATTTTGTTGCAGAGAAATTGTTGGCCACTCCATTTGGAAGCTTTTTGTATTCCACTACAATATTCTCCTCTTTCTTGTTTTTAAGTTATAAAATATTTCAGATTTATAGAAAAGTACAGAGACTAATACAGACATCATGAATTCATTATAGATTTAACACCTATTAATAATTTGCCATATTTTCATAGATCCTTTTCCAAATTTTATTGTGAAATATTTGATATATTAAAAGCAATATGTATAAGTTATATAGCACTCACTAATAAAACAAACACTCAGGAACCTACCACCAATATACAAAATAGAGCATTACCAGCACTGTTGAAGCTAGTGCATGTTCTTTACTATTGCATTCCCCAAAGGTTAACTACTATTCTGAATTTTATGTTTATCATTCCTTTGCTTTAATTGTTTTGCATGCAGGTATGTATAAAACTACACTCCCTTATCTCCTTTTCGTACTTCTCTCTTTTCCAGAGTAAATGGTTCTTGTTCTGGTTCTCCAGTATCTCATTATCTCTTTTCCCTCCAGATTTTTTAATGAGATAAAATGCACATATTTACCATTTTAACCTTTGAAAAGTGTACAATTCAGAGGTAACCTAATATATTCACAATGTTCTGCAGCTGTCACCATTATCTAGTTCCAGGACATTTTCATCAACCCAGAAAGAAATCACATACATCCCAATCCTGGCAATCACTATTCTACTTTCTGTCTCTATGGATTTGCCTATTTTTGACATTTCATATAGAGGGAGTCATACAATATGTGGCCTTTTGTTTCTTTTACTTAGCATGATGTTTTCCATGTTTAAGCCTAAAGTTTATCCATGTTGTAGCATGTACCAGTCCTTCACTCCTTTTTAATGGCTTAATAATATTCATTGAATGGATATACCACATTTTGTTTAGCCATTCATCAGTTGATATACATTTGGGTTGTTTCCACTTTTTGGCTAGTATGAATGATGCTGCTGTGAACATTCATGTACAAGTTTTTGTGTGAACGTAGGTTATTTGTCTTGAGTGTATACTTAGGAGTAGAATTGCTGGGTCATATGGTAACTCTATGTTCAGCTTTTTGAAGATCTGCCAAACTGTTTTCCATAACAGCTGTACTATTTTACATTCCCATTAGCAATATATGTGGGTTCCACCTTCTCCACATCCTCAGCAAGACTTATTTTCTCTTTTTTTAATCATAGCCATTCAGGTAGATGTGAAGTGGTAACTCGTTGTGGTTTTGATTTGCATATTTCTAATGACTAATGATATTAGCATCTTTTCATGTTCTTATTTGCCATTTGCATATCTTCTTTGAAGAAATATCTATGTCTTCTTGAGTTAATGTTTGTACTTTCTAAGAATTTGTCCATTTTATCTGCATTTCTTAATTTATTGGTATACAGTTGTTCATTGTATTCGTTTTATAACCTATTTTATTTTGGTAAAGTGGGTAGTAATATCCCCTTTCATTCCTGATGTTAATAATTTGAGTCTTCTCTCCTTTTTTCTTTATCGGTCTAACTGTAGATTTGTCAATTTTGTTCGTCATTTTTTTCTTCTGAGGAAGATTGGCCCTGCACTAACATCTGTTGCCAATGTTCCTCTTTTTCTTTTTTCTTTCCAAAGCCCCAGTACATAGTCGTGTATCATAGTTCTAGGGTTGTGGCTCTTCTATTTGGGATGCTGCCTCAGCATGTCCCGATGAGCAATGAGTAGGTCCGCACCCAGGATCTGAACTGGGGAACCCTGGGCCACCAAAGTGGAACATGCGAACCTAACCGCTACACCACTGGGCTGGCCCCGCAATTTTGTTCATCTTTTAAACCAGCTATTCATTTTCTTTATAGTTTTCCTATTCTTTATTGTATTTCTGCTCTGTTTATTATTTCCTTCCTTCTGCTTGCTTTGAGTTTAGTTTGCTTTTTTTTTCCCCTAGTTTCTTAAGGTGGAAGGTTAGATTATTGATTTTAGATCTTTTTTTTTTTGAAAGTAGGCTTTTACAGCTATAAATTTCTTTCTGAGAGTATGTCAGCATCTTTTCTAATTTCTTTGAGTACTCCTTAATTGTTTTATTCCCAGTATCCTCTTCTCTACTTTTTTACTTCTCATTCTATGCATATTCTGTTGGACAATATCTTATACATGCCTACAGCTTCAGCTATCATCTGTACTCATTAGATTCCCAAAACGGTCCCTCCAATGTAGAATTTTCCTTTGAGTTCCAGACTTACTTCCAACAACCTAATAAACCTCAGTTCTTCTTATGTATTCCCACTCTAAACCTGCTTCATCTCTTGTGTTCCTTATCACTGTATGGTTCTTAGCCACCTAAACCAGTTAGGTTAGGGATAGAATTGTTCTCTTTCTTTCTTTCTTTCTTTCTTTTTTTTTAATATTTCTGGGTTCTTGTACAGGTATTCTAATACTTTTTTCAGTCTATCTCTACTGCTCCTCCAGACAATTGTTTTTGTTTCTGTGATCTATATCTTAGTCATACTTGTCTCACATTTGGGCAACTTTTAAAAAAAAACTCTTCCAATTGACAGTTGAGAGTTAAAGACTGGATTATTTTCATTATTTACTCTATAGCATCTGATGCCTCTCAAAATGTTTTATTATGTAGAACTTTATAAAATTAAAATTTATTATTTCACTGAGACTTATACTGAAGAACTAATGAAAGTATAAGGACCAAGGAAATATTGTATATTAATAGTCATAGATGTTGAGTTAAGCATACGTCTCAATTTGGTGTTTTTCAGAGAGGCTCTTAGGACTTAATGGTAGTTGTTCTTTTGGATGTGTGTAAAATATTCCATAAACTTTGAAATTGGTGTTTTCCAATAAGGAAATAAGAATATCATCAATATAAAGAAAAATACTTCTAGGAAAACACTTGACCAATCTGAAAAAAAGAAAAATTAGGCCCAGTGGGATGAATTTTATGTGACCCGGGAAATTTAGGAAACTTTAAGAGTTGAAGAAATAACATTAAAATTATTGTCCAAACAAAGGAAAAGGGAAAAAGAACAAGTAGAAGAAAGATAAAATGTGAAAATCTTTTAGTAAATTTTGGAAACTTTTAAGGCAATTTGGAAAGGCAAAATAATCATTTAAATATTTTAAGCAACAGTATAAGGGGTGTAAACTTTAAATAGTTGCCCATGAAATATGAAGTGCATTGCATTTCATAACATTTGGTTTTATAGTGTTGCCTTGGAACTAGCCATCTTGAGTAAGAGAATTTAGATTTCATGATAAACTGTAAGTGTAACTTCTCTGTTTCATTTAGTAGGTATGTTTAAAATGCTTATAATAATGATGAAACAAGTAATATGCATATAGGGATTACAGTTTAGTTTCATAGTCTATTTGAAAACTAACATATCATCAGCCCGGTTTTCGTAGTCCTATTTCAGGTATGATTTTGTTCTAGTGCTCCTCAGGTTGTTTACTAATTTATTTACAAGTTTTTCTTCCTCACTAGACTATAAACTCATTTAGGGTGGTGTTTGGGTTTTATTCCTCTTTATGTCATCAGTATTTAACTGATCATATAATAGACTCTCCATAAATGTTGAATGAATAAATTGTTGTCAGTTGCTATGCAGTCCTTGAATAGGTTTCGTGTATTCTTGGTAATATGTTCATTTTCTTCGGGAATTAAACTTGGCGTTAAGCAGTCTTGTTTCTGTCAGAGTAGTAACTTGATTCTTTGCTGCAGTAACGAAGTTGCTGCATTTGTTTGTCATGGCAATTCTCACTTTTAATATAGTTTTGAAATAGTAGATTAAAATAGTTAAAGAGCTTAGGTCTATTTTCACAGCAGTATATTGCTAATTGATTTCTGTGCCCCACTTACTATGCTTTTAAATTCCCTTTAATTATGGTACTTATAGTTTGTCATGACCACGCTCATTAAACAAATCTCATTTGATGGAGGAGGCAAAGTAATGTCAACCAATTATTCATAGATATCTGCTATGGGATTGAGAATAAATATGAATGCCAGTTAATTTTAGGGGTGAAAATGCTCCCTCAAGAATGGGATCCTACTCCAGTTTGTCAGAGTACTTTCTTAGGAAACTAGATCTTTGTTCTTCATGTGTCCCCATTTCATTTTAGGGAAGCGTTCAGAAGGTAACAATCTAAGAAGAGAAATAAGTAATTCTTGGGTATAACAGTTTCACAGTCTATCTATTAAACATTTGAGATTCACTACATGTAAAGAGAGATTACTGATGGGGGATTAGTTGACACTGTGAACAGCAATCTAGATTATTCTAGATCTAATTTCTTCTTTTTTCATGGGGGGGTGGCGGGACAAAGGTTAGCCCTGAGCCAATATCCATTGCCAATCCTCCTCTTTTTGCTGAAGAAGATCGGCCCTGGGCTGACATCCTTGCCCATCTTCCTCTACTTTGTATGCGGGATGCCTGCCACAGCATGGCTTGATAAGCTGTGCATCGGTCCGCACCCGGGATCCGAACGTGCGAACCCGTGGCTGCCAAGCAGAGCGCAAGAACTTAACTGCTACACCACTGGGCCAGCCCCTATCTAATTTCTTTTTAATCACAAGAGATTTCTTTTTGCTTCTTTCCTGATTAGTTGATGTGTTCTTTATTTTTATACAATAAATTGTTACATCCCAAGATACAGTAAATGCTACTCTTTGTTCCAGTGTTTTGTTCCTCTGTAAGAAGAAATTTGGCTAATACTATACAGCCTTGCCAAGTAGTACAAGACACATAACTATAGAAAGGCAGTCAGAGTTTTTCCATTTCAAAGCATCTAAGCTACTTTGTCTCTTGGATCACTGTAAGTTCCTGGAAGATAGGCTTCAAAGACTCTTAAGTGAAAGCACAGAAGATTAGCATTTAGATGGTGAATCATCCACTGGAGAGAAGTAATTTTGAGGATGCATGTTAAGGACTACAAAGCAAAATGAGTTTATAAGTATCTCATTGAAACTGCAAGAGAGACAGAACCTGAAAAGTTCCAGTTGAGTGAAAGTATTAGTGTAAATGGAAATGAATTTATAAAAATTACTTTTAAATTAATTAAATGGTTATGTCATTGATAATTCCTTTATTTAGAGTGCTGCCTTTTTTATTTTAGTGAAAACAAATAAATTTATACTGACTTTTAAAATTTATGTAGTTTGTTTTCAACTTTAACCCTAATGATCCCCTCCCATCCCCAATGTCTGAAGTTCCTCAACTCGTGTGTCTTTTCTTTAGACAGAGATGACAGTTCTACACTAACAAAGCAGGAACTTAAATTCATGGGTATGTATGTACTGAACTCAAGCATGGTTCCATAGATAATAGTGTTAAATTAATCCTAATGTCCTTGGAAACTTTCCCATATAAAGCAGTGTTAGAGATCTGTAGTCACAAAAATGATAACTGAAAGGAATTGTCCCTAATTTTGGGTGGTTGGTGAGATGAACTATGTTATCATCATCTTGTTGTTGTACTTGTTTGGATTTGTCATATTGCTTAAGATATGGTAGCATTATGTGTCAGAGTCTAGATGCCTAGGTCTTTGATTTTTAGACCACTTTATACATTTGTGACCCTTCTCTCTTGCTGAGGGAAAGAAGAATCTGAGATCATATTCTATGATTTATAATAATTCTCTAATTCTGTAATGTACCCCTCAAGCCTACAAGATTGAGACCCTCTGGGTCAGTTGAGAGTGAGCATGTGTATCCGGCATCGACTACTCTTAACCAACTAATGTATGCATCTACTCCACCCCTTTTCCTCCTCTAAAAACTTCAGTTTCACGTATTAATAAAACTAATGTTGCAGGCTGTGAGTATTTGCAATATGGAACTTTCCTTCTCAAGAGTGTCTTAGCTTTTTTTCATTTGCAAGTATATATTAACATCTTTCTATATCTAAGATCCTGGTTAGTTGCTTTGGGGAAATATGTGTATATACTACAAATGGATCTTGCCTCTAGGGAACATAAAATGTAAAAGGAAGAGAAATATGTGTATAAATAACAATTTCTAGATACATAGTTATAACTTCTTTAGTGATCTATAGTACAATAAGAGTTCAAGGTCAGGGAAAATTACTTTCAACTGAGGAATGAGATGTCTAGAGAATGTAACATTTTACCCAATGCTTAGAGAGTGTGTAGAATTTAGCTATTTGGAGGTAAGGGTCAGGACTAGACTCCCAATCCCAGGAATGCAAATAGCATAAGCAGTGGCACATAAATGAGAATGCACAGGCTGTGTCCAGTGATGGTGATATTGATATTTGATGTGAAATATATGAAAAATAACAGCCTTAGCTATGAGGCCAAGGAGTGAAAGTAGTTGGCGTTTGAGTTGGGAAAAAAGATAAAACCTGTTCTTTAAGAAGGTTCATCTGGCTGTAGCGTATAAGAAGATTGAAAGGAGCTAATGCTGGGACAGAGAAACCCATTCGATTTTTGTGATAATCTAGCCAAATGTATTGAGGGCCTGCATGAGGATAATGGAAGTCAGACTGATGGGACATAAATTACCCAAGAAGAACTGGTAGTAATTGTCAATGAATTGAATGGCAGTAGTTGAGGGAGGTTGGATATTCATTTACCAATGAGATATTTAGGTAGAGATGTTAGCATGCAAATGAGTAGATGAGATTAGAGTTTGGGAATGGAGGAGAATTGAAAATAGTCTATACTGTATAGGGATAAATAACTGAAACTCTGAGATTGATCATGGCTGAGAAATATTGATAGAGAAGACAAAGGAAGAGGTTGGATCAGGTTTATTTTAAGATAGGAAAGTCTTAATAGGTGGAAAGGAAGATTCTAGAAAGGTAAAGGATTAAGATGCAAGAGAGGAATATTTGATGGACCAAAGGATCTGGACAGATGGGCAGAGATCAAGTGAAGAAGTAGAAAAATTCAACTTGAAAGAAGACAGAGGGATGCTGTGGAAATATTCAGTGTAAAACAAAATAAAACAAACTTAGTTTTTTAAAAAAATCTTCATAATTTTGGATTAATGAATGTTTAAATTAGTAGAAATTCTAAAAATAGAATTCCCCCCAAAAGAAATGATTATTACTTTGAATTATGAGTAATAACTTGAATGTGTTTACGAAAGTGTTTTCTTTTTAGGTACTTCAGAATAAGGTTTATTGATTACATACGAGTAATAATGACATCTATATATGTAAAGATTATGCTTCTGAGCTACAGTTATTTTCTTTTGTAATTCTCAATGTCTCCTGAGAAATTATCTCCTCTCCTCTTGTATTCTTTGTCAAGAGTGTGTTTGTCTGTCTCTCATCCTATTCTCTACTGACTCCTAGGTAGAAATGAATCAGTCACCAAGTGGTAGCTTCTAAATATTTTTTTCTAATTAATTAATTTGAAGCTTCCTAGACATACATTTTATGTCTAATTTTTTCATTATTTTCAAAATCCGTCTTTCTTCTTCATGGCTATATCTCTTTCACAGATTATTATATTAGCCTCCTTTTGGTTTTGTCACTGTATCTCGAGTTGATCAGGTGGGCTGACTCAAGACAGTGTCTCAAAAATAAAGGTAGAGAAGAATGTTATTTAATCATTTATAATAAAAACGTAACTATCAAGAATGCTAAATGTTCTTGACTTAATTCTTCCTTAAAGTAATCTTGGGAAAACAAATTATAATTGGGAAGCTGCTTGCTTAGTGAATCTGACATCAGAATAAGGACAGTTAGTTAGAGCGTGTTTAAAGATTATCACCATCTTGGTAACATTCTTTTTCCCTCAGTGTAAAGCAGTTGACTGCTTTGCAGCTTCCTTTCCCATTAATTTCTAGTCATGTGTTTGCAGAAACTATGTCCCGATCACCTTGATTAAACCTGGACTTACAGACCGTGTCTTATGGTGAATTATTTCTTTAGATAGCTGATATTATTTGTTTTACACTCAGAGGGTCATTTTATTTCAGAATTTCTGGATGTATGTGTGTGCCCATTCCTGACAGAATAATGTATTTATATAATAACTACTAGGTATTTGGAATTATACTTCTCAGACTTTTCTCCACCATGCTTGTAATATTAGGAACAACTAATATTTTTGTTCAAAAAGTATATTAGGAAGCTTATATTCAAAGTTGTTTCTGGGTGTGTCAAGATTTAGGAGACCAAAAGTCTTTAATCCACGTTGGCAATAATAGAAAATCTGATTTTCTACCAAGATCAGTACTCAAGGAAGTAGAGAGAAAAAACAAATCAGTGCAATAAACGTATAAAAGAATGAGGGAAGATGATGATAATTTGAAACAAAGAAAATACTAAAAAGAAACAAGTGGAAATTTTAGATATAGAAAACTATAATAGTCGAAGTTAAGAACACAGTAAATGGGATAAAGAACACAATGAATACAGCCACGGAACAAAATAATTGATGAGTAGGTCAGATTAGGAAATCTCTAGAAAGAAGGAGAGGACCAAGACTATATGTATGTGTGTGTATACACACACACACACACACACACACAGATATATATCTGTAAAATATATATATGTATATATAATACATATTATATACGTTTATATATAATATGTATTTTACATATATATATATATATGTAAAATAAAAACTACATAATATGGAGGATAGAAGTAGAATCCAAATAGGAGCCCCAGAAAGGGAGAGAGAGAAAAATGAAGGGGAGGAAATAATCTGAAGAAATAATGGAGGTAAACTTCCTTAAAAAAGATGAGAGATCTTAGATTGAAACCGTCCATAGCGTGCCAAAGAAAAAAGAGTGAAGGAAAACTCATCATCTGGACACATAATAGGGAAACTTCAAAATATCAAGACAAGGAAGGAATTCTAAAACATGGACTATTAATATGAAGTACTTTTTGAGGAGAGATCTAAAAGGACTAAATAGAAGTGACTTCTATCATAAGGAAATCGTACAGCATATGAAAAAGCTAGACTTACAGAGATATTTATCATAGCAAAAAATTGGAAGTACTGGGAATGTAAAAATTACATTCATATTTCTTACAGCATCTCCTGAATTTGATTATCAAGTGATATTTAAGAAGCTATTGACCTTAAACAAATAGCCAGTTATTTCTTCAGCAAAAATGGGTTTATTAGGAATCAACAAAGAGTTGCAATTCGGGGTCTGCAACCATGGCAAGCCTTGTGCAAGTCCCCCAGCAGCAAGGGAGGAGAAACTCTTTTATAGACAAGAGAGAAAGTTGGGAGGGCTGTTGTAAGTAAAGAGTCCATTGGAGGAATTGAGAGTTTGATGTATAGTGGCTTTATATTGTCTGAGTTGTGACGGTCTGTCCTTGGCTGAGCTTCTTGCCAGTCAAAGAGATGAAGTCTTTCCTTCTTCCTGTTGGACTCGGCTGTTGACATAGGGCATGAGAACTCCCGCTTTTAGCCCCCCGACTCCAATTTAATGAGGTTTCTATTTATTAATTTGACGTTTACCCCTTTTGATCAAGATCTTTCTCTGAAAGCATTACTGATCAAGAGTCAGGTTTTTCTGGGTTTCAGCAACTTTTTGTCCCCTGATCCCAGGAAGAACTTTTCTTCAGTGTCATGTTGGAGGGAAAATGTACAGATTGGAAACCTATTGAGGCCACATTTGGGTAACAAGGTGGGATACTAGGGAGAACTCGCAGGCATTTTTCTTTGCTGGAGTCCGTATGTTATCAAGATCACAGGCATTGGAGAACATCTGAAGCATTATGTCATCATCAAAGGTTTGGCAGACAAACTTCCAACAGGCCTGGTCTGGACATCTTGGGAAAGCTGTCTCATATCAGATGCCATCTGCTTCAATTCTGGGAAATCTTTACTTTCAAGTCACCAGATGGTGTGCAGGTCCAGTCAGGGTTTGGTGCTTTCTTTAGGTGTGTCACATGAATGCAAGGGTCTGTTCTCTGGAGTTTTGTGGCACAAGGGTTAGTTAACAGACCCTGGTAGGGACCTTTCCAGTGAGGTTGAAGAGAGTCCTTCTGGAGGTGTCTTTTCCAATAGATGAAATCTCCAGGCTGCAAAGTGTGATGTTTAAGGTCTTTGTCTCCCTGAAGCACACTGTGAAAAGATTGCTCTACCAAAACGTGTTTATTTTTAGTAGAAGCAATTAGGCCTTGGCAATATTGGAGTGTATCTCCTTTTGTCAGCTGTGGGTCAAAAGAGGTAGGAGCCAAATGCATTGGGGGTCCTGTGACTGTCTCAAAGGGTGAGTGTTTATGAGTTCCAAAAAGGGTGGATCTGAGATTTAGAAGGACCAAGGGCAATGCTTTTGGCCAAGTTTTTTTGGAGAGTCTCTACAAATTTTGCCAATTGGGTCTTAATAATGCCGTTTGTGTGTTCAACTAAACTAGAGGATTGAGGGTGGTAAGCACAGTGAAAATGTTGTAAAACTGGCCAAACAGTGCAGACTTGTCGAAGTACCTGACCAGTAAAATGAGTTCTTGATTATTATGAAGCTCAAGCGGAGTTCCCCAGGTAGGGACAATCCTTTCCAAAAGGACTTTAGCCACAGAAGATGTAGCAGCCTGTCAGCAAGGAAAGGCTTCAATCTAGTGAGAAAGCATGCAGACCACGACTAAAACATATTTATATCCATGAGACAGGGGAAGTTGTATGAAATCCATTTGCCAAATCTTGAATGGTCCTTGAGGCAGTTTAAAATGTCCGGGAGCAGTACGAATAGGCTTTCCTGGATTATATTTGAACAAGTGGGACAAGTGAAGTAGGCCTTGTTTTTGTGGCCTAGTTAATATTTTCCCACCAATATTCACCATAAATGCTGTCATTTTGTCAGTGGACCAATGGTTTAATGCATGTACAGTGTTAGGAATGGGAATTTTAAAGTCTCCCGTAAGACTGGGTTGTTATTTGGTCTGCACCAGAGCTTTCTGTTTTTATCAAACCAGCAGTTACTGAATTTGCAATCTTTTTTTTTTTTAAAGATTTTATTTATTTATTTATTTATTCCCCCCCCCCCCCCCCCCCAAAGCCCCAGTAGATAGTTGTGTGTCATAGCTGCACATCCTTCTAGTTGCTGTATGTGGGACACAGCCTCAGCATGGCCGGAGAAGCGGTGCGTCGGTGCGCGCCTGGGATCCGAACCTGGGCCGCCAGCAGCGGAGCGCACGCACTTAACCGCTAAGCCACAGGGCCGGCCCAGTGAATTTGCAATCTTGTTTTTCCTTTCCTGAGGCCAATTGTTGGGCTTCTCTAATCAGTTTTTCTAAGTTATAATTTAGGGAACTATCCCTTTGGACCAGGCCAGAGGCTTGGCTGTTGTTGGTTCTTTTAAGGGCTGCATTTCTTGTGGAAATATCAGCAAGGTGATTTCCTTTAGTTTCCAGAGAGTCAAGTCCAGAATGTCCCAGGATCTCATAATAGCTAGAGCAGCAGGTAAAAGTATAGTATCCAATAATTCCCGAACATAGGGGCCATTTTAAATTTTGTTTCTGCTGGAAGTAAGGAAGCCACATTGCTTCCACAACATTCCAAAATCATGAGCTACTCAGAAAGCGTTATCTACTATCAGTATAAATATTGGCAGTTTTGCCTTTAGCTCAAGTACAAGCCCGTGTAAGGGCATATAATTTAGCCTGTTGGGCCAAAGTATCCATAGGTAAAGGTGCTGCGTCAACAATATCACAAGGAGTTGCAATAGCATACCCAGCACAGTATTTGTCATTATCACCTTTTAAATATGAACCATCAGTAAACCATGAGAAGTTGACGATACCTGAAGGAGTTTCCTGCAGATCATCACGAGGAGTCAGGAGGTGATCTGTCAGTGTTAAGCAGTCATGAGGGACTTCATCGGTAGGGAGGGAAGAAGAGTAGCAGGGTTAAGGTTAGGACAGTGTAAAAGAGTCATGTGAGGAGCAGTTAACAAAAGGATTTCATAGGAGGTGAGGTGGCTGGCTGAAGTACGTTGAGTGTGATGAAAATTCAGGAGGGCTTCTTCTGCATGAGGTACAAAAGTGGTTAAAGGGGCTCCCACAATGATTTTCTTGATGGCTTTAACCAAAAGGGCAGTGGCAGGTCCCTGTGTTTTTGGGTGAGTACCCCAAGGGCATTCCCTTCCTTTTCATATACAAAGAGGAGAAAGAGAATCTGATCACTGGGATGTCCAAGGGCAGGTGTGTTCATCAAACTCTCCTTTAAGGCCTTAAAGGCTACGTCGTTCAATTCTTCCTATAAAATTGGGTTGAGTTGTTGTTCTTTAGTAAAACCTACGGAGGTTTGGCCATGAGAAAGAAATTTGGGATCTAATTTCGGCAATAACCGACTAGCCTGAGAAAACCTGGCAGTTCGTACTTAGGTTTGGGTTTTGGAAAACTTAGGACACCATGAAGCCTATCTGGATCTAGATGTAGTCCTTGTTGTGATATCAAATGCCCTAAATATCGAACTTGGGTTTGAGCAAACTGCAATTTCTCTTTGGTGGCTTTATGTCCGTTTGATGAAGCTTTAGCAAGTGGATGCTGTCTTCCTGTGAGGAGACTTGGGAGGGAGAGCAAAGAACCAAATCGTCCACATATTGCAACAAAGTAGAGTCTCTAGGAAGCTTTATATCATCTAGATCAGCCTTCAGGATTTGTGAAAAGTAAGAAGGGGTCTCAGTAAAACCCTGAGGCATTACTGTCCAGGTGAATTATTTTCCTTCCCAAGTGAAGGCAAAAGGTATTCATCAACTGGAATGCCAAAGAATGCACTACATAAATCAAGTACCGTAAAGAATTTGCTTCCAGTGGGATTGGATGTTAGTAGTATATAAGAGTTAGGAACAGCAGGGTGTTGCGAGATAACAATGTTGTTTATTGCTCAGACTCCTGGACAAACTTCTACCCTTGACGCTTGGAGTTTCTCACAGGTAAAATGGGAGTATTACAGGGACTAGTACAAGGGGTAAAGAGGGCTTGAGCCTTGTAATCGTTTGTTATGGGCTTTATACCTTGAACGGCTTCTTTACTTACAGGATATTGATTCATTCTGGGAAGAGGTTTTGAGGGACTTATTTAAATCTTGATAGGAGGTGTGCTGTGAGTTTTACCAATATAACTTGGGGATTTTGCCTATAAGGAGGGCGGTGGCTTCAATAGGGACAAATGATTAGTGTTTCTAGAATCAGCTCTACTACCATTAGAGATGGAGCAAATAAAAGATGTCAAGGGTCCTCTAATTCACCTAATTGGCTGTTTTCATGACCACTGTCAAAGTCTAGAATTATTTCCCCCTTTCAGGGGAAAGAAATTCCAGCATGATACTTCTCTAAGAAGTCTTGGCCTAATAAATGAATAAGGGCGGAGGAACTAAGGAAAAAAGGTTGTGTCTCTCAAAGGGCCTAAACCAAAGGGAATAAGTTCAGAGACAGGAACCTTTTAAGGTTTATCAGAAATCTCCACTATTGGAACTGTTTTAGTACTCCAAGGCAGGGGAAGTTTTGTAGTAGTGGAGTTGAGCACCGAGAGTATGACTTCAGTATCAATTAGGACAGAAAGAGATTCATCTCCAATCTGGAGAAGTGTTTCTCCAAGCCAATTAAGAGAGAGGATTGGGAAGAGTCCCTGTAGTTCCTCAGAGCCCCATCACTGAGAATTTGGAGGACATTGGAAAGGTTGGTTAGAGAGCTGAAGGCATTTAAAGCACTTAAATTAATGTAACAATCTCCTCCAATGTCCTGGCTCTTGCAATAATAAGAGAAACTAGGAGGCTTTTGGTTTTGGTCAGGGGGTCTTCATTTGCTGGAGTTGAAGACTAAGAATTTTAGCAGCCTTTCTTTTAGGTGACTCGTCTAGAGTGCAAGAGAGTTGATTTGCCAGATTAACTAAATCTGAAGTGGACGTAGTTTCCTATTCCATCCTAATCCTTTTTACTAGAAGGGAAAGGTCCCAGTTCAGTCCATTAATAAACAGAGTTAAAAGCTACCTGGGTGCAGTTGACATCTGAAGGAAGACCAAAATTTTCTTAGAAAACAATTTGAAGTCAATTGTAATAGTCATAAACAAGTTCATCAGGTTTATGTGCACAAGCGTTCCAATCAACAGGTTTTGGGAAAGCCCTAGGAATTGCCTGATGAAGTCGTCTAGTGCTTGCCCAAACCTGATCATACAACAGGTCAATGGATTGGTCTCTTGGTTGTAATTCTAGAGACCTTTAGGAATTTTCCCAGTTAGCAATTTTCATGCCATGCTGGGCCTGGCCTTCACTGACAAGCATATGAACCAGCTGATATAAATCAGAGAAACCATGTTGATAAGTTTGAATGACTATATTAAATTCCTCAGCAAATCTGTGAGGATCTTCAGTTTGGGAAAATTTTTGACTATGGCTCTCAGTTCAGCTTTAGTCCAGAGAGCATAAGAAATTAAGGGTTTAGCCTCTGGATCCTCAGAAGGCTTAATTTTGAAGGGACAGGTTCTGATAGGTTCAGAGCTAGAGGGAGTGGGGAGAGAATCAGGGAAAAGGGGAAGTTCAGGGAGAGTGTTAGTATGGGGGAACTGAGAGTATAGAGGAGGTGTAAAGAGTATAGAAGAGAAGGAGGGAGATAGCTTTGGAGGCGGAGCCTGAGAGAAGCAGAGGAAGAGGAACAAGATGGTGCCGGAGGAGAGGAACATGAGGCTTCAGAAGCCATTTTATCTTTCTTTAATAGTTTGTTTGCTTCAGTTAATCTTAAAATTTTATTTTGCAAAGAGGCAGTTTTAGACTTCTGATAACATTTGGAAGCCTCAAAATACCAATCAAAATACATGTTCCATTCAGTTTTGGAAATTACAAAGCTATGGTTGTCCAATTTGGTTTTAAGAAAAGTAAGTTTGGGGAGTTCTCAAGTTTCCCATAATGCCATTGACACTCTAAATTATTTTTGGTTAAATCAGTCCATTTAGTCAGAAATGCACATGAGGAATGACCTTGCTTTTTAAACATAAAATTGGCCGGGGCCCCTATGGGAGGAGTACCCTCAAAAGTTTTAGATACCTGAGCCGCCATTTCTTAAGAGGTTTTTTTTATTTATTTTTTTTCCCCCAAAGCCCCAGTAGATAGTTGTATGTCATAGCTGCACATCCTTCTAGTTGCTGCATGTGGGACGCGGCCTCAGCATGGCGGGAGAAGCGGTGCGTCAGTGCGCACCCAGGATCCGAACCCAGGCCGCCAGCAGCGGAGCGCGCACACCTAACCGCCAAGCCACAGGGCGGCCCTTTAAGAGGTTTTTTCCTAGAGCAAAAGAATGATTCTCAAGCAGCTTGAACAGCTTGTAACTCAGATAGCTTGAACAGCTCAGATAGCTTGCAGGCTTGATACGAGCTGGTCCCAAAAGAACAGTCCAATTTTATGAAGATGGACCAAAGGTCAAATAAACACAGTTTCAAGGAACAATGCAGTTTCAAAGAATAATCTGATTCCCAAGGGAATTGAACTGAAGGTTGATAAACACAGTTCTAAGGGGCAGTCTGCCCCCAAGAGACTCAGGCTGAAGGCTGGACTGGTTACAATGAACAGTCTGAAAGTCTGACTGAAAGCTAACCAGTTTCAGTAGAAACAGTCCAGTTCCAAAAGGAATCAGAGGAACAGCCTGATTCAGCGAGTCAGGCCGAAGTGCCATCTGAGTACTCACAGACACACAAGACCCTAGCCAGAAAAGGACGAAGCTTTAAAATAGATCTCAAATAAAGCCTGGAGAACCTCAAATGCAAAGAGGGCGGAAGCTGGGATCCAGGAAAAAGACTTACCCTCAAACTCCAGGGACGGCAAGAAAAGCAGTGAGCTCAGTGGTCTCTGTTGTGGGTATTGTATGTGTTTGCTCACCAGCCTCAGTCATCCAGGGTCATCTCTGGATTCCCATATGGGCCACCAAAATGTTGGCCTTAAACAAATAGGCAGTTATTTCTCCAGTGAAAATGAGTTTATTTGGGATCAGCAAAGAAGTGCCATTCGGGGTCTGCAACCATGGCAAGCCACATGCAAATCCCCCAGCAGCAAGGGAATAGAAACTCTTTTATAGAGGAGAAGAGGACGTTGGGAAGGCTGTGGTAAGCAGAGTCCATTGGAGGAATCAAGAGTTCAGTGTGTGGTGGCTTTTCATTGGCTGAGTTGTGACAATCTCTCATTGGCTGAGCTTGCGGGTTAAGAAGTCTGCTTCCTTTTGGGCTCTGTCCTCAACATAGGACATGAGAGCGCCACCTTTTGGCCTCCTGATTCTAATTTAATGAGGTTTCTGTTTATTAATTTAACAAAGCTTACCTAGCAACTTGGAAATATATCCATGATATATTTTCCCAGACGCCAAACTCAGAACAAATTGCATATATATATTATGCATAAGGTACTATATACATGGCAAAGGACTGTCAATTTCTTATTATTTGGTTCTTGTTTTCATGGTGCTCAGATTCTAGTTGGAAGACTCAGAAATATAAATGAATAATTACAGAATAAAATGTTAGACAAAATTATCATAGTGGTTATGTTAAAATCATATGTTTGAGAGTAGTTTTTTCTTGTCTTCATATTCTAAAATTGAATCTGGTCCTTTTATGTTATTTAAATTATAGAAAACGTTTAATGAAGAATGGCA
The DNA here is from genome assembly GCF_020826845.1 of Diceros bicornis minor. NCBI lineage: Eukaryota > Metazoa > Chordata > Mammalia > Perissodactyla > Rhinocerotidae > Diceros > Diceros bicornis. The sequence continues at coordinate 21,415,422 of NC_080775.1, forward strand.
AATTGTTTTAATAGCTGCCACAACTAATAAGATTATGTTCTTCATTTTAATTGGCAATTTTTTTTTCCTACTAAGCATTCCTTTTAACTTCCTTAAGGTAAAGAAACAGAAATAAAAATCACCGTGTAATGCATTTCATGATGTTTCTCATCTAGGCTTATGATGGATATTAATTTAGGTATATCTCATCTTAGTTGAAGTACTCTCCTTCATTAACTTGACCACCTGTATTTTTATACTTCATCTGAGCTAAGTGTTTCTAGAGAAAAAAAATCACACCATGTACAAATTCGTATCATTGTAGATTCATGATACTAGCCTCGACTGACATTTAAATTGCTTGGCAATGTTACTGCATGTCTCTTGGAAACTCTCTTACTCTTTGCCATGATTGTTTATTTTTTTAGCTCTTCTTTCCCTTTCCCCATCCCCAATATGTTAGATGTCTTTGTCTCTTACTCCCAGAAAACATTTCATGTTCTCATCCCCTAATTCTGCAATCTACTTGTTTTGTATCCATCCTCATTTTCTTCCTTCCAGTTCTGCTTGCAATCAAAGGCTAGTCCTTACTTAGTCTCTGGATCTCATCTTTCTCTGCCCTCTCAGAGACCTTGTCATTGTAGTTTCTTCCTCGTCTCTCTCACCATCACTTATCTTTGGCTTCTACATCTAAACATGCTCTAGTATCTCTCCTTTTGAAAAAAACCTAAAAAGACCCAAACTCTCTTTTAATCTTGCATTCCTGTTTGTGTGCCTACCCCTCAAACTGTTCTATTCTTACTCACTCATTTAATGTCTTTTCTTTGTTTTGGGCAGTATGTCTAGATGTAACTTTATTCTTTTTGGGACTTTTTGTGCTTCTTTATTGAGAGAATTCATGACTTGCATCAATTCTGGACATAGTTGTAGCCATTATGTTTTAAAATATCACTTTTTCCTATTCTTTCTATTCTTCAGGATCTTTTGTTAGACATATTTGCACTTTCATTCTGTCCTTCACCTCTCTTTTATAATTTCCATTTATTAATCTATATAGAGAACTTTATTTTCCTAAACCATTTGAGGGTAAGTTGCAGACATCATGCCCCATCGACCCCGAATACTTAAGTTTTTCTTTCCAACAAGAAATACAAAATCATGGTACAACTATCAAGAACAGGAAATTAACATTGCCGTGTTACTAGCATCTAGTCTTCAGATGCCATTCAAGTTTTGTGCTTGCCTTAAAATTTTTGAAGATTATAGGCTAGTTATTTTGGATTTGGTTTATTTTTTTCATTATTGGATTCAGGTTATGTTTTTTGTAGTGGGATATCATAGAAGTGATCTTTCCATTGCATCTTATCAGGTGGCACATAATCAGGCTTTTCCAATGCAAAGGTTTTCTTTTCCCCTTTATAATTAGTAAGTGTTTTGTGGAATAAACTGTGAGACTATGTAAATATCCCATTCTTCATCAAACTTTCAGTTTATATCAGTGTGGCCTTGTGGATTTCATGTGGGTTATAATCCATTTATTGTGATGCTCAAATTGTTCACAATTTAGTCAATGGTATCCCCTTTAAGCTGGCTCCTTGTCCTTTTGATATGTCACCGTTATTCTTTGAACGCTTCCTTACTTTCTGGTACTGTAAGTTTATTAGTTTTCTGTTGCTGCCATAACAAATTATCACAAGTTTAGCAGCTTAAAACCACAGAAGTTTATGAGCGCACAGTCAGAAGTCTGGATTGAGTTAGCCGATTTCTCTGCTTAGAGTCTCACAGGGCTGACATTAAGGTGTTGGCCAGCTGGGCTTTTGTTATCAGGAGACTCTGGGAGCAGTCCACTTCCAGGCTCATTCAGGTTGTTGGCAGAATCCAGTTCTTCTCTTATAGTTGTAGGACTGAGGTCACCATTTCCTTTCTGGCTGTCAGCTGAGGGCCTCCCTGAGCTCCTAAGAGGCTTATCTCCCGTCCTTGTGCTTGTGTCCCTACATCTTAGATCCAGCAAAGGTGAGTTAAATCCTTTTCACACTTAGAATCTCTCTGACTTTCCCATCTGTTTCATCTCTCTTGCTTTCTCTTCTGCTACATCTCCCACTGACTCTTCTGCCCTTCCTCTTCTGCTTTTAAGGGCTCGTATGATTACACTGGGCCCACCTTCATAATCCAGGATAATCCACGTTTTTTAAGGTTGGCTGATCAATACCTTAATTCAATCTGCCAAGTCTCTTCACAACAGTACCTACATTAGTGTTTGATTGAGTAACCAGGGGATAGGAAACTTGGGGAGACATCTTTAGAATTTTGCCTACATAGAGAGTGTTGTTACTTTCTCACATTTTTTTTTTTTTTTGTGAGGAAGATCAGCCCTGAGCTAACATCCATGCCAATCCTCCTCTTTTTGCTGAGGAAGACCAGCTCTGAGCTAACATCTATTGCCAGTCCTCCTCCTTTTTTCTCCCCAAAGCCCCAGTAGATAGTTGTATGTCATAGTCACACATTCTTCTAGTTGCTGTATGTGGGATGCGGCCTCAGCATGGCTGGAGAAGCGGTGCGTCGATGCGCGCCCGGGATCCGAACCCCGGGCTGCCAGTAGCGGAGCATGTGCACCCAACCTCTAAGCCGCAGAGCCGGCCCCCAGAGAGGTTTTATGTTTGCTTCTGATGTGTACTCAAGTGACAGTACCACCTGACCCCTTCTTATGTAATTTAATGTTTGAGATTTACCAGACCAGGCACATAGTAGAAATTTAAATCCAAAACCTATTTGAAGGCAAGGCTGTGGTTATAAATCCTCGGGGCAGACTTTTCATCCCCTATCCAGAGGTCACATCAAATTGAACAAGCTTCTTTATTTTCTACCTATGCTATGATTTTTGTGTTTTGTGGTTTTCGTTTTTTTTTTGGGGGGGGGTGGGGAGATGATCTATCTTTCCCCTAAAAGTGTAGCCCTTGGAAAGTCCAAGTTATACAGTCGTGTGTCACTTAACGACGAGGATATGTTCTGAGAAATACATTGTTAGGCGATTTCATCATTGTGGGAACATCACAGAGTGTACTTACAGAAACCTAGATGGCATAGCCTGCTATACACCTAGGCTATATTGTACTAATCTTATGGGACCACCGTCATATACGCGGTCCACCGTTGACCGAAATGTTGTTATGCATTGCATAACTGTATAAACAAGGTCTCGTCAGTTTCAACTTTCCCTCCATTGGAGGCCCAAAGTCTCATCCTTTTTCCTTGTGAGCATTAAAGCCAAAGGTTCTAGGTTACTAAAACGTGTTGGCTCCTCTAGGGCGACCTGTTAATGCTTTTTCCTCTTCAGTTTTGACTCCTAAGGATTTCCCTTACCTTCTTGTGGGCTCAGCTATTCATTTTTAGGTCATTTTAATTAGGAAGGTTTTTAGGTTGTCTAGTCTGCCTCATTGCCAGAAACAGAAATTCTTCCGTTGATTGATTTTTTTCAAACCTCTTCTGCAACTACTACTCCACTGAAGTCATCAGGAATAGCTTTCACATTGCCAAGTCCAGTGTATATTTTTCAGTCTTTCTCTTACATGACCTCTTAGCATGTTTGTTTTTGTTGAGGACTATTGGAACTCCTTTTCTTTCCTTTTTTCTTTTCTTTTTTCTTTTCTCTTTCTCTACCCTCCCCTTCTCCTTCGCTTCTCTTCTCTAACATTATGCTTAACTTGGGTGTCTTACTGTTTTGACCATTTCTCTCTAGTTTTCTAGTGGCTTCTCCTTTATCCTAATTTAGTGTTGAAATTTCTTGGGGCTCAATTCTGAGCCTTTGCTTTTCTCAATCCATAATTCTCACCAAATTTAAGTTACTTAAAATCTTTTGTCCAAAGCATTGTAATAGCTACTTAAGTTATCTCCCTGATGCCACTCTTCTATTGTCTTTCAGGGCATTATTCACTTTTTTTTTTTTTTTTTTGTGAGGAAGATCAGCCCTGAGCTAACATCCATGCTAATCCTCCTCTTTTTGCTGAGGAAGACCAGCTCTTAGCTAACATCCAATCCTCCTCCTTTTTTCCTTCCCCAAAGCCCCAGTAGATAGTTGTATGTCATAGTTGCACATCCTTCTAGTTGCTGTATGTGGGACACTGCTTCAGCATGGCCAGAGAAGCAGTGCGTCGGTGCGTGCCCGGGACCCTAACCTGGGCCGCCAGTAGTGGAGTGCGCGCACTTAACCACTAAGCCACGGGGCCGGCCCGTTCACATTTTTTTATCCAAAGTGATCTTTCAAAAATATAATTTCGATCATGCCACTCTCTTGGTTAAAACGCCTTAATGGCTTTTCATTAGGATGAAGTTGAAAAGTCCTTTATGGCCTGCAAGGTTCTACATGATCTGGTCCTTAGCCTGGCTTCTAGCTTCATCTTGGAGCATCTTATTTCTTTACTTATACCACACTGGCTGTATCATTTAGGGTCCGTTGTGGGTAAGCCACAGAAGTGGATTCTGTCAAATTTAAGCACGAAAAATTTATTGGAGATATATGTTCATTTTAGCAAATTAAAGGAGAAACCCTATCCCAGACTTTGGGGAGAAGAGAAATAAGGGTAGTTTCAAGGGCTAGGTAAATAAGAATTAATAGACTCCTAATGTTACTACCATTAGACTAACTTAGGTCTGACCATTTTCTGCCATTGTAAGTATGCATTCAAGATTTAAATTCCCAGGAGAGACAAGTTTGTCTCAGCTTCAGTCACATGTTCAGCCCTAGGCCAAGAGTGTATGAAATTTAGGAGGGTACTTCCCTGATCGAAAATAGGGTGCTATTTGGAAAAGAAATTGGGAAGAATTTTAGGCAGGTAAAAACAACAGAAGTGGTCTCTGAGGACTTCCTTTTAGTTTATATATCACTTCTTCACAGAGGCCTACCCTGTGCTGCTAATCTTAATTTAAGTTACCCCTTATATTGTGTCACAGCACGTTCTACTTTTTCATCATAGCACTAATATTGTGTGATTATTTAATGTCTGGCTCCTTCACTTTAAACTCCATGAATGCAAGGATGGTATCTATTTTCTTTTTTTGTAGTACCTTCAGCGTCTTGTATTGTGTCTGGCATATTAGGCACATAAATATTTGTAGAATATTGTAAAATGGAGTCAGCTATGCGATATTCAATTGATTCCATCAAAATGATATTAAAAACATTTAAAGAGATTTTATAATGAAATAGGCAAATATGTATGTTAAGTGTAAAAGGATTAAAAGTACTATATCCAGTATATAGGTAGCTATATAAAGCAAAATAAAACCATAAACTATGCATCAAAAAGTTTAAAAACATGAAAATATCTACGTTTGCAGATGATTTTTTTCTATTTTTCCATTTATTTAAAATTTTTAATAATGAGTATGTGTTGTTTTTATAGGTAAAGTCAAAAGAGGCAATACATAATAAACAAAATTGTTTATCTCTGTGTAAAAATAGAGCAACCTAAGAAATAGTTAATGCTTGCCTGGAGAGATTTAAGAACACCTATATTCCATCAAGACGGCCAAGAGTCTCAGGAAAGAAAGACTCTTACTTTTTTCTAACTTTTATGTTACTCTCTCTGAGTAATGAATGTGTTAATCATATAGAGACTTATTTCACTATTTAGAAAGGGAAAGCCAAGATAAAGAATATCCTTAAAGTGTTCATTCATTAGTTGTCAAAGGGAAGGAACATTAAGGCCACGTCAACAATGGAAGCTTTCTATTATTGTGTATATTATCCTATTTACTTCTTTTAACATTAATAGATATTGTTCCTTTTTATATTTAATAATATGACTACTATTTATCAAATACTATGTGATAGTATACTAATAATATTAGTATATTCTTTGCATGTATTAGCTAATCCTTGCACCAACCCTGTGAAATCATTAGTGCCATCCTCACTTTATAGATGAGGTATGTTGGGTTCAGAGAGGTTAAGTTATTTGCATGAGGGAGCAAGATTTGGACTTGTAATTATTTTTACACCATATTATCCTCCAGAAAGAATATTCAATCTCTTGGGATGTGGGTTAGGGGTAACTTATCAGGCTTAGTCATTTACTTGGTTAAATGTTCTTCAAGACTGTCCCATTCATTTACTTGGATTCTTTGCTGAACAAGCAACTTGATGTGGTGCTGGTTTGGCCTCCCAGGCAGTTTAAAACTTGGAAGCAGGACTCGGGTTGGTGAACACTAATATTTCTGTCACTGGACAAGTATACTTCTGTCTTATATATCGATTTTATGTAATTGCAATGGGTGCACCAATAAAAGCTTAGGTCTACACAATGTTTTCTGGGCTCCACCCACACCATACTGTTCTTCCTAGGATCACCATCTGTCTCCATGTTTCCAAATCCAGGGCATTTTCAGTCCATGTCTTAACTAGACTGTCAGCATCATTTGGTAGTATTGATGTGCCTCCTCTTTCTTTAGACTCTCTTTTCTTGGCTTCAGTGACACCACACTCATTACTTTGTTCTTCACTGATCTCAGTTTTCTTTACAAATTCCTTCTCCACTAACCATCTTTGAAATGTTAGAGGTCTTCAGGACTTAAGTTCTAGGCTGATTTTTTTCTCTTTTTACAAACAAAAATCCACTCTTCCTGTTGCAGTTTTCACCACCTCCGTAAATGGTACTTCTAATCACTAGCCAGAAACCTGAGATTCATTCATAATACTTGTCTTTACTCTGTCTACCAAATATAGCTTATCATCAAGTTTAGATGATTATAATTTCTAGATGCACTTCAGCTGTATCTTTCTGCATGTTCCCTACACTACCACCGCCACCTTAGTCCAGAGGGACATAACCTTCATCTGGGTTGTGGAATAGCCTACTAAATGGTCTTTCTGTTTTGTTCTTCCATCTTTCAGTTCATTTGCTGCATAGCACTTAGAGGAATGATCTTTTACAAAGCTAAGGCATGCTATTTGCCTTTGGTGTCTTCCCCTTGATCTTCACATAAATTGTAAACACCTCTACATGGCTTACAAGGTCCTGTGAGATCTGTTCCTTCCCCTCTCTCCAACCTTGTCTTCTGCCACTCTCTCCACTGTGCTTTAACTGTGTTACCTATTTTTTCTTTCTCCTTGTATTTTTTTTTAATTTTTTGTTTATTGCAGTAACATTGGTTTATAACATTGTAAAAATTTCAGGTGTACATCATTGTACTTCTATTTCTGCATAGATTACATCATGTTCACCACCAAAATACTAATTACAACCCATCACCACACACATGTACCGAATTATCCCTTTCACCCTCCTCCCTCCCCCCTTCCCCTCTGGTAACCACCAATCCAATTTCTCTCCCTATGTGTTTGTTTATTGTTGTTATTATCTACTACTTAATGAAGGAAATCATACGGTATTTGACCTTCTCCCTCTGACTTATTTCACTTTGCATTATACCCTCAGTGTCCATCCATGTTGTCACAAATGGCTGGATTTCATTGTTTCTTATGGCTGAGTAGTGTTCCATTGTGTATATATACCACATCTTCTTTATCCATTCGTCCCTTGATGGGCACTTAGGTTGCTTCCAAGTCTTGGCTACTGTGAATAACGCTGCAATGAACACAGGGGTGCATGTACCTTTACAAATTGGTGTTTTCAAGTTGTTTGGATAAATACCCAACAGTGGAATAGCTGGATCATATGGTAGTTCTATCCTTAATTTTTTGAGGAATCTCCATACTGTTTTCCATAGTGGCTGCACCAGTTTGCACTCCCACCAGCAGTGTATTCGAGTTCCCTTCTCTCCACATCCTCTCCAACACATGTTGTTTCCTGTCTTGTTAATTATAGCCATTCTGACGGGCATGAGGTGATATCTCATTGTAGTTTTGATTTGCATTTCCCTGATAGTTAGTGATTTTGAACATCTTTTCATGTGTCTGTTGGCCATCTGTATATCTTCTTTGGAGAAATGTCTGTTCAGGTCTTTTGTCCATTTTTTAATTGGGTTGTTAGTTTTTTTGTTGTTGAGATGCATGAGTTCTTTATATATTTGGGAGATTAAGCCCTTATCAGAAGTATGGTTTGCAAATATCTTCTCCCAATTGTTAGGTTGTCTTTTCGTTTTGTTGATGGTTTCCTTTGCTGTGCAGAAGCTTTTTAGTTTGATGTAGTCCCGTTTGTTTATTTTTTCTATTGTTTCTCTTGCCCGGTCAGACGTGGTGTTTGAAAAGATGTTGCTAAGACCGATGTCGAAGAGCGTACTGCCTATGTTTTCTTCTAGAAGTTTCACAGTTTCAGGTCTTACATTCAAGTCTTTAATCCATTTGGAGTTAATTTTTGTGTATGGTGTAAGGTAAGGGTCTACTTTCATTTTTTTGCATATGGCTATCCAGTTTTCCCAACACCATTTGTTGAAGAGACTTTCTTTTCCCCATTGTATGTTCTTGGCTCCTTTGTCAAAACTCCTTGTATTTTGAACAGCGTTTCTGCTTCACTCTTTGTCTAGTTAACACCTGCCTACCTAAACCTTAGTTCTTGGCTTAAGTATCATTTCTTCAGACAAGTCTTTTCTGCTTCTTAATTTTTCACTTTCATGGTACCCTTTGTCTTCCATCACAGCTCTTGTCACATGTATAGTCATGTGTTTAATGTTTGCCTCCCTAATTCAATAGTAAATTCCTGGAGAGCAGAGAACTTTTCTGTCTTGTTCTCTACTTTATTTCCTGCTGCTAGCACAGTGCCTGTCTTCTAGTGGATACACAATAAATATTTATTTGATAGATGGATAGATGGATGGATGGATGAATGAATGAAATTGAATGAATCATGTCACTGCCACCCTCTGTATCATTCTTTATCTTTATTTCTATTCTCTATCCTGAATAGGTGAATTTCAGAATAGTTTCCTAGAGCTTGTGCGTTGCAGGATTCAATTCTATTTAATTCACTGAGTGTCACCTTGATTTGGACTAAAATACCATATAACTTGTAAAAGATGGAAATAGAGTGAAGTTAAATAGAAAGCAGGTACAGAACAATCTAAGGAGGATTATTTGCCTTGTGAAAAAACTCTAGAGGTCTTAGTAAACTGTTCCTGCTGTATCAATCATACCTGAGGTATGACGGATTTGAGGGAGTCAGTGATCCTCATTTTCAAAAAAAGATTTAGAATTTTATGCTTTCCTGCCTTGATAGGAAAGGAAAATTTTGATTTGTTCTATTATATAGTAGTAACCTGACACAGTTTCAAAGTGTGATCACTATATTGCACATTTAGCTGTGCAGTTTCCTGTTTAAGTACATGCTAATACAATATAAAAACAAGTTGAAGTTTAGAGATTGAAAGTCTTCAATCACCACAATTTTACTTCTCAGTATTATACTTTCATGATATATTATTGCATGTGGTAACGGTATTTGTAGTTTTCAAAGTGTAGTGGGTGCATAAGAGGACCTGGTAATTATAATACTGTACTTTCTTGACTTAACGATAACTTTTTAATTAGACTCTGGTAGTTTTAATTAGAGCATTAACTCTAAAATAGCTATAGCTACCATTTATGGAAATTTACTGTGTATTAGGCATTCTAGAGCCTTTACATGGATATTCTCAAATAAAAGCCTTTAAAGTAGCTAATTATCTTGGTTTTATAGAAAAGAACAATATAGAGGCTCAGGAAGATTAAGTAATTTGATTAAGATCACATAGTTGGGAGAGCCAGGATTTTTGTCTCAGTCAAAAACTTGTCTGTTTTGATTTCAGCATGCTGCCTCCAGCTAACTTTTGTCTTTTAGTTTTAGGAGTTGGAGATTGCATGTTTAGTATGCTTTTCACTGTTAAAAAAAAACCAGATAGTCAGCGTTCTACCTTTTAAGGTACTTTGAGAAAGCTGAGTTTAAGTACTTCTCTCTGGAACTCCTCCACCCTGGTCTCTTGCTCGGAACTTAAATCTTCCTTCATGTTATATGTCCTTCTTATGGTACCTAGCATTTCTTTCCTGTATCATAGTAGCTTATGAATATTTATTAGCTCTGCCATGAGACTATAAGTTCTTTGAAGGCAGAATTCCTTTCTCGTCTTTGCTATCTTCAATACCTTTTTTTATAATAAGAACCTCAGTAAATATTTGTTGAATAAACTATGGGTAAACAACTTTTTAAAAATAATTTTTTTCTCAGCTATGCGACTGTCCTTTGGAAGATAATTATAGGTTTATAAATATTCACTTCATTTACACGCTATCTCTTTTTTGTCCTTCACAGCCAAACGTCTTGAAAGAATTACCTTGCCAAGATTTATTGTCACGTTTAGTGACTCTTTTTTCTGGCCTAACCTTAAATGACCAATAAAATCATTTGACCTTTTCCGTTGAAATTCACTAAGTGGTTGCTAAGACTTTCTCTTTTAGTTTTCTTATTTTGTTCTTTGTGGTCTATCTTTCTTTGTCTACCCTTTAAATGGTAATGTTCCCTAGGGTTGTATCTTTGGTCTTCTTCTCTTGGTCATGCTGAGAACTTTCCGTGGGTGATCTCATTTTTCCATTGCTTGGCTTCGATCAGCTTCCGTATCAGGAGATGTAAATCAGATACTTACAGGGACCAGGTAGGTAACATAAATGAGTGAAGAAGAGGTGACGATCAAGGAATGACGGGACTCTGGTAGTTTAAAGAGTCTATGCTTCTATTAAAGAATCCAAAGCTCCGGCAGATTGTTGATATTTCAGAATATATAGTATCCGGTGTTGACAGAGCTTCAGTTTTTCAGGAGAAATGAGAAATCTAGACTTTTTAATATGGAATTTCCATGTTTCTAAATATGAACTAGTTAAAAATTTCAAATATGGTGTAGGAGAACAGAAAGCCTTTTTGAGTTTTCATGTTTACTTATTCTAACTTTACTGTTCTTCTCACTCTTAGATTTGTATCTCCAGACCTGATTTTTCTGCTGAGCTTCAGGCTCATCCTATTCTGTTCTAGACTATATAGGAGTTTTGTGTTTGACAGGCATCTCAAAGACCATAATGATCAACCTGAACCTCAAACTTGTATTAGGAAGTGGTTTCAGTTATGGCATCAGACAGCTGTGAGTTTGAATTCTGGTTCCACCACCTGCTAGGTCGCTAAGCAAGTTACTTTATTTCCTTAAACTTCTGTCTACTCATATGTAAAATGAAAGTAATATTTACCTCATTGGGCTATTGTTATGCTAGCACGGTGACCTACACAAGGTAACCAAAAACTGGGTGCTCTCAGTTGGTATTCCTGTTTCTTGAATGGTGTCACCACTCTCACACCCACTTACTGATGCTTAAGAGTTATTCTTGACTCTACCCTCTTTTTTATTCTTCAGGTCTAATTAGTTATCAGTCCTATAAACTTTGCCTTTATAATGTCTCTTTACTACTGTTACCTTAGTTTAATCCTTGTTTTTGCTCATCAGTATTATTATTAGCAATTTAACAGCTTTCCCAGTCTCTATTCAAATCTCCTCCCCCGTCTGTTCTCAGCCTTGTGCCAGTGATATATGTTTTGCTTCAGCACCAAGCTTTTGTGTACAATCCTTTAGTGGCTTCCTATTTTCTCTATAAATTTTTAATTTTTTTTTTTTTTTTTTTTTTTTTTTTTGTGAGGAGATCAGCCCTGTGCTAACATCCGCCAATCCTCCTCTTTTTTTGCTGAGGAAGACGGCCCTGGGCTAACATCTGTGCCCATCTTCCTCCACTTTATATGGGACGCCGCCACAGCACGGCTTGCCAAGCAGTGCGTCGGTGCGCGCCTGGGATCCGAACCAGCGAACCCCGGGCCGCCGCAGCGGAGCGCGCGCACTTAACCGCTTGCGCCACCGGGCCGGCCCCCTAAATTTTTAATTTTTAACATTTTAAGTTTTAATGTTCTTCTTGATCTGATTCCTGCTTATTTTTTAGCCTTATTTCTTGTTTGAGCTATACAGATGTTACTTACAAGTTCTTACAATTTACTCTGCTCTCTGTTGTATGTTTCTTCCTCAAACCACCCTTCACCCCTGTTCTGCAGCTCCTTTAGAAATAAGCTTTAAAAGCACCCATCTCTTCCAGTAAGTTTTTGAACTCCTACCCTCTCTCACCCCAGGTCTGGGTTAGACACCCCTTTTTATGCACTCATAGCCTCCTGAGGATGTCTCTATCTTAGTACTCTTCATAGTCTTTTGTAATTGTCTCTTTTTTCCACTAAGCTTCTTGAAGGCGCAGACCACATATCTTGAATGGCTTTCTATCTCCAGGGCTTAGAATAATGTCTGGCAAACAGTGAGCTCTCAGATGTTTGCCGAATGGATGCATTTATTGAATGAATAAATTATCTTTTTTCTGGAGAAATTGTAAATAGAAAAAGGATCTTAGACGCCTCAATTATAGTTGTAAGGCCTTTAAAAATGTCCCTTCTTTTATTTCCCTTGTTTGAAGATTATAGGTGCTTTTATTTATTACGAATCAATAATGTTTATGTTCTTTAGAACAAAGTAAATTGTACTGTTGATATAAGTAAGTAATTATTGTTGCCTTCAAGGGCTATAGTTTCTCAAAAAAAATTTTTTTGGCTGCATCCACTTAGGTTCATTTTTTCTTGCTTTCCTCTTGTTACAGTGTCAGATTCTTAGGATCTTATTCCCTTTCACCCTCCGAAGAGCCTTGGTTATAGCAAGATTTCTCAGCTTCCACACTATTGGCACTGTGGGCCAGATAATTCTTGGTTGCAAGGAGCTGTCTTCTGCATTGTAACATGTTTAGCAGATCCTTGCCTCCACCTTCTAGATGCCAGTAGCACCCCCTGGTTTTGACAACCAAAACTTTTCTCCAGACATTGTCAGATGTCTTCTGTGGAGCAAAGTCACCCCTGGTTGAGAATCCCACTGGTTTGTTGATATTCCCATCTCTTACCTTATCTTCAAAGAACCTCTCCTTCTCTATGGGCTCTTTTGTTATCAGCATATGAGCATGATCCCCACCTTAAAAAAAAACCAAAACACCTGTTTTCAGTAATTCCTTGTTTCCTCTTAACTTTTGCTTATTGTCTCTTTCCTTCCTCTTTCCCATCCACTTTCCTAGAGTGAATTGTTTCCACTCTCTCATTTCCCACTTTCTTTCTGGCTTTTACCTCCATGGAGCTACTGAAAATGCTTTCAAGTCTCCCATCTTTTTCTGTGTTCGTTGAAGTGAGTGTTACCGCCACCTTGTAGTCCATGTCATCTTCATCTCTTAATCCTACCCCTACTCATACACCCCACGCAGTCAATCATAACGTTCTGTTTATTCCACCTCCTGAATATCTCTAGAACCTACCTGTGTTCTTCATTCTCATAGCTGTGTCCCACCAATGTCATCAGTCTTTTTATTAGTCTCTGAATCTCAAGTCTAGTTTTGTTCCATTTTATTGTCTACATTGTAGCCTGGGTGACCTTTCTAAAACAAAGTCTCTTCCCATTTCGGACCTTCTCAGTTATGAGTTCTGGGGCCCTAGTATCTGCATTTTGAAAGGCTTATTTACTAGGTAATTTTTATGCAACTCTTAATTGCTTCATTCTCCTATTTAAGGAACATTTCATTACTCTCAGGAGCATTTCATTACTCTCAGGAGCTCCTAAAACCCTTATTATTATTTTTACAAAGCACTTCCTGACGTGTTCCCTGCCTATTAACAAAGCCATTTTTGATATATAAAAAATGACTTAGGTTCTTTTAGACAAATGTCTTGTGAAAAGTCAGTATTTATTAATTTAGTTATTGGCAATTTTTTTTTTCCATCACCAATAAAATTTATCATTGGGGGAGGGATCAGGAGCAAACATGGGTATTCTAACTTATTGATTAATATTGTGTGTCTGTAACATTTGACTGCTAAGTTATAAAATATTTAAATAACTTTTTTTTTTCTTGCAGGTATTTATAACAGCAATGATGTAGCAGTATCATTTCCAAATGTAGTGTCTGGCTCAGGATCTAGTACTCCTGTCTCCAGTTCTCATTTACCTCAGCAGTCTTCTGGGCATTTGCAACAAGTGGGAGCTCTCTCCCCGTCAGCCTCATCATCTGCACCCCCCACTGTTGCTACAACTCAGGTAAATTATCACAGTGCTCTGAGTACATGGAGGTGGGTTTGTCATTTTTGAAAATGAGTTTTATTGGAGGAGAAAGAAATGAATGAAATAGGGCTTCCTCTAGGAATTTATAAAATATCTCAATTTGTATTTACATATTAGGGGAAATACTAAACGCTTTTACATGATATTCGTGAGAGAGGACAAAGGAATATCTTGGCACCAACTAGTTCTTTTCAATTTCTGAGTTTCTAATTTTGTCCTAATGATGTAAAATAGTAATTTGGGGGGGAGCTTTTATTCTTCTTTTAAAAAGTAGGACTTAAGTATGAACCAACTTTGGACTTTTGTGGTTTTAAAAATTCCTTTTATATTTTTAAAAATCACACAAATAATATATGAATATCTGCTATCTAAATTTTTAAAAACCAGTGTAGGAGAATATAGGATAAAGAGTGAATGATCCCTTTAAGTACTATATGTTTTTCCTCCTAGTAGGAGAGAAAGAATGTTCATAAATATTGTAAATAATGGTGACTCTGTGGTGGTTTTGTGTTATTTATTCCTTTTCTTCACTTTAGATCTGTAACTTGATAGGTGACCTAGTCTACAGGAATGCTTTAAAAGCAAGAGTCAAATCAGAAAAATCATAATCTTGGATTATATAAATAGAACAGTAAATGGGCAAAGCTGTACACACACACACACACACACACACACACACACACACACCCATTCCATTCGCTTCCATTCGCCCATCTCCACATTTCCCCAAAGGTAATAATTGAAAATTCCTAAAGTATATATATTTTTACTTGAAATTCTTTATAATTTTACTTTCATTTTATCCAAAGCTTTATAGTAAGTCTCCTAATGTTTTGAGAAAATTATAATAGTGACAAATGTCTAATTGCAAACAACTAGTTAAGTAGTTGTTTGTAAATTGCTATAAACTTATACTTTATGTATGTGTTCATAATTTCCATTCTGCAGGCTTTTACGATGTGTATACTCTTTTTCAGTATTTTCTGTAAGCTGTAGATCAAAGTCCAGTGTTGTTCAAGTATGTAATGGTGCAGTGCAGACAATCGCCATGATAATTAGGTCAAGTATTAGAATAAACAACAGACAGTTTAGCACAGAAAATCAATGGCATGATTGGTGTTATCATCTTTGAAAATGAAAGTTAACTATTTGGTGAACCTCTCAACCTGGATAAGGGGAGTTTGACTAGTTTAGGAGAGTTTTTCTTTAGCACATTTTACTGGCCTTGGTGAGGTAGCCATAATAACAGGTTTTGGAGTTAGAGAAGGTGAAAGGATAAATGAGAGAATGGCTCTTATAAATAGTTTTATCCCTTTCAATTAAGTGTAACCATATGCTGTTGATAGCTTTATATCCTTGAACAAAGTCTCACATGAACATTTTCAATGTGCATTTTTCTTTTCTTTCTTTATAAAAGTCTGTTTTAATTACTCTCTGGTTAATTCCAGGCTGAATTAAGCAAAAATCTCATTTCTTCTCATTCATTATGTTTGTGGTTTGGGGGTTGGCATTAGGGAGGTGGAGGGGGAAGTGGTGGTGAAGAGAAATTTATAGCTAGAGGGAAAATTCCACTTAACATATGACTCAACTGAAGAACAAAGAAATCATAGTTGCAAGTAATCCAGGATTCAGTCCAATTAAAATGTTTACTGTTTATCCTCTTTCCGTGTTTCAGTAAGATGGGTCTCTAAAAATATGATCATCCAGTTAGACTCAAACGCTGCATGCTGAGACAACTGCATCTATGTTTCTGTCTAGCAGTAAATGCTTTCTGCCTTCAAGCTGAAGCTTATTTAGCCAGGTTTATCTAGTGCTGCTGTAGCAACCATCAGTCTCCAGGCAACTGAGGCACGTTGACCTCTCGGTTGAACTGAGTGCAGAACTACTTCAATTTAGCTGCCTAAGACAATAGTATTGGTATTGAATGTGCAAAATGTGAATTTTCTAGGCAACGTGCAAGGAAAAGGAAACAAAAATATTTAGAATAAATTGAATGTTTAGATAGGACTCTTAAAATTGTGATGTGCTTGGTAATTGAA
Source organism: Diceros bicornis minor (assembly GCF_020826845.1). Lineage (NCBI taxonomy): Eukaryota > Metazoa > Chordata > Mammalia > Perissodactyla > Rhinocerotidae > Diceros > Diceros bicornis. Next base: position 21,431,531 of record NC_080775.1, read on the forward strand.
TCTTCTTTTCAAAATGACAAAAGTTTATTTCTGTTTGACTTTCACATAGGCCCTGTTTGTTTTCAAATCACGCAATTCATTGTGCTTAGATAATCACATCCTAGGCTTTTATTTAGGATTTCTTTATAAGTAGTGGATTTAAAATGAAGAGAGCAATGGTATAAGTGGGTAAATGAAAATTATCAATATTTAAAATGTAATTATAGAAGTCTTGTTACAATTATTAAGCAAACCATCACACCAGCAAGTATTTTTAAAAATATAAATCAGAGAATAGAAATGTTAAATTTGAATGATGTTTTGCTTCCCTTTCTTCCCCCCCAAATCTTAATGAAAGTAGTAATTTTTAGTGACTGGCTTGGTGCCAGCAGGATAAAAATCCAGAGGTCATTCTTGATCTTTCTGGCCTTGGTTTTAAGTAAGATAGACAAGCCTCTTGTTTGGCCTATTTGCTGTCTTAAGAATTGTTCCCTGGAAAGTGGTCAGGGAGGTAAGATCAGGAAGAGCTAATAGAAATTAAAAACTGAGAATAGATTTGTGCCTTTAATGGGAGAAAAAGGAGAAACTTGTAAAATTTCAGGGAGGAGGTCTGATGCTTAGCAGCCCTAATTTGAAAAAGTCTTTTAAAAAAATGTTTGATAACCCCATTTTATATTCTTCAGTGTTAAATCCTTTTGTTTTATTTGATATACTTGTTTTTAAAGTAATTATTCATTCACAGATATCAGCAATATAGTTACAGTTATAGTTCCTTAATATTATTGGACAATAGAACCCACGTGATTTTTTAATGATGTGCTCTGCCCTCCTGTATCATGAATAGCGGTATAAATTAGTTTCTGTAGGTATGCCATTAATTTTTCAATTCGCCTTTCAAATTCCACTGTTTCCCAGTTCTACATTCATTGTGTTCTGTCTTTAGGAAAGTTCTAGTGCTTTTGTCTGAAGGATGGTTACTTTAATAGAAGAATTTAAGACTGAATGTAATGAAAAATAATTGTATTGTAATATATCTTGCATTCTGGGTTTTGCCTTTGGATACAGTCTTCGTGTAGATAATCATGGTTCCTTGTTTACGCTGTTACTTCTATAAAAAATGATACAGGTTTAAAAATAATTTAAATGAAGGAACTTCCAAGGTTTATTTATGTGTTATTTAGTAAATGCAGATAATTAAGTATTTAAAGGTACAGTTTAGTAACTAAGTTTTGCAGATTTCCGTGAGAGTTGTACTTCAATCAGCTTTCAGTATTTTGTTTTCCAGTATCATAACTTTGGTGTGTGTGTGTGTTGGTGACTTGTCTTAGGTGTGGTCCTTGATTTCCTTTCAGATGATGTCTGATATAACACTTTTATTCTGTTTGAGAAAATGGTTCAATTTCCCAGAGAAATTCATCTGATGTCAGACGATCTCTGACTTGATTGGTCAGAATCAAAGTTTCATCTATTTAAAATAATTTCATAATGACTTGTAATTTTTTTTTTTTAAACCAGAGAAAAACAAATTTAATTTTGTACGTGTATATGGGAACCCCACAAAGATATGAGACTCAAAGAGGTGACCAAAGCAGGAAACTTTTATACCTTTTAGATAAGGAAACAATAAATTTGTGAAAAATTGGCAAGACAAACATGTTTGGGCTTGGGTTAGTAAAATGGGGAAGAAGTAACAAGTTTTGTTTATACAGCCTTCTTGGCCCTAAATTCTCTATCTCTGTTGATAAGGATGTCTTCTACCCTTCTGATACAGGGAGGGTACCTTTCCCATGGGATATTTATCTCCTGCTTTCAGGGGGACAAAAGAGGGTCCAAGTGTCCTTCTCACCAGCTGTTTCCCAAATATCTTTAATTTAAAATAATCAATATGCCAAAGTGGCATATTTTGAGGTGATATATTCTGAACCTCCTACAGATGGAAGGGCAAATTCACAATCAAAAGAAAAGAGAGCAAAAGAGCTGTATGGTATAGAGGGCTCTTTTGTCCAAGGCCAGGAGAAACCTGGAGCAGGATCACTGCTGTCTGGCTAAAAGATGGGTGACCACCATCCTGGCCTCTCCTGGTCGAGCTACATAACCACTCAATGACTTGTAATTTTAAGGAAGTTAACATTCTGAGCAAAATAAGCTTTTATAAGTGCATTGTAACGTCACTTACTATTGGATGATGAAAAGGTTAAGTAACTGCACAAAGTCACGTGTCATGTAAGCGGTAGAACTAAGTTTGAAACAAGGCAGTGTGGCTCCTAGCCTGCTCTCTAGTTTACTAATCAGGATCATAAAAGTGAGTTTCCCAATTATGTGCCTCTGTGTCCAGGGGTATCTCTTTAAAAAACATTGTTAAGAATTTCACTTTGTCCATTTGTGTGACACAATGCAAAATAGCAGAAATTTGAGTCAGAAATCCTGGGTTCCAGAAGCTTTGCTACTCACTAGTGTGGGCCTCGGTTTTTTTTAATATGTAAAATAGAATACTTGAAATACCTGTCCTACCTGCTATACAGGTATGTTATGAAGTTCAAATGAGAATAAGTACTTTGGAATTGGTGATTATTACGCTGATGTTACAGTTATTATAGGACATTATTAATTTCAACTGTTACAGAAACAGCCTGATTTCCAGTGAGAAAAATTATACAGAAGCACTTTCTTTACTAAAAACAATATTAAAATTTTCTGTTAAAACTCACAATTCCATGTTAACATAGATATATGTAATTTTAGCCATTTTAGGTTCAGGTGTTGACTAAGGTCTTTTCCATTTCTTAAGTTATTTCAATAGCCCCTGTAATCATAAGGACTTAATTTTTTCCCCAAAAGATAGGTGATCACATTCATTAGATATTAACCAATTAGGAAACCTGCTTAGAATTGGTTAGGTATTCTATACAGTCCTGTTGTCCAATCATGAGTGCTCAGTGATGGTTTAACTACAATTTAATCCCTCCCACTACTTTATAGAAACTCAATTGTGGGGCATTTCAGCATTAGCCTAAACAATGGTTTTGAATACGTTAAGCTCCTAACAATTAGGGAGCAGTTTGGGGCATTGAATAATGTGGAATGATGCAATTGAACCTGACAGCTTTAACAGTCAGCCTACTCATGGGACCTGAAATTTGTTCACACTTGGTTTCATCTCTCATCACACGCTGAGTATTAAAGCCTTACTGGTGGTAGCTGACACAGAAATGGGGTCTGTTATCAGAATATGTTTCATAGTGCAAAGTTTGAATTGAGTTAGAGAATATATGAAACTTTCCATTGTTCTCCAATTTTTCCTGGAAACTTTTCTAGTCAAACAAATTATGTTTGCAAATTGAAAAAATTATATAAATTGTCATTAACATATTTGAATCCTTACATTATATTTCCAGTATTGCTGTGTTACTATAGAATATATAGATTAAAATATTATTGCATAATGAGACATTTATATGGTTTAATTTTTTTAGGGAAATATGTTTTAATCTTTGAAATATAACCATGTTAATATCAGAATATAATTGGTAAAAAGATGGAAACCATAATAGCTTATGAAAATAATTTTTAAAATAAGCTAAAATGTGAGTGCTTGCCATGTGCCAAGCATTCTTCTGAGCCCTTTACATATATTAACTCAGTTTTTCTCACACTATTTTTATGAGGTAGGTACTATTATCATCTCCATTTTTACAGATAGAAATTGAAGACAGGTTTAGTACCTTACCCAAGGTGAGACAGCTTGGTTTATGGCAGATATAGTGATAATAAAAAGTTTTTTCTTCTAAGAGTATATATGAAATAGGAATTTTTTATAAATGGTATTCAGTTTAGTGAGTCTGACAAGATTTTGGAAGAATGTATTTTTAAATCGCGTCAGGGTTGGAAAGCTTGAAGAAGCAGCTACTGTGTTTTAGAGCTTGTTTGAATCATTTGACTTTAATGTTTATTGACAGGTTAATTGTGCATTTAAAAAATGCTTCTATAACCTCTTCCTGTATGATTGAAGTATGAAGTTGCATACCCACTTCTAGATGATGTATTGCTATGATACTTTCCAGAGGTGAAATTTTTATACTATTCTTTCAAACCTAGTTTTTTTCTTTATTATTCTGCCTTGACCAACATTAGAGAGAAAAAAATCTACCAAAACAATACCCACTTTTAAGTCCCATATTCAGATAATTGAGTAGTCTTAGCCTGACTTTTTTCCCCCCACAGCTAACTATTTTAGGATGAGCCAAGTGCCTAGGAATTTGGTAGAGTTACTTTACTGCACAACCAGAGCTCTTTTAAAACTTCTCTGTGGTCATAAGCAGACATTTGAAATGTAAGAGGTGAACTATTAACAACAGGAGAAATTTCAAGCTGAAATATAATTTTAATCTTATTAATATTTTAATATGGTGTGTCAGTCTACTTAGGAAACACTGAATTTCTTTGATTTGTTTTGAGTTTGAATACTGCCTTGGTAGAAACTTGCATATCTTTCTAGATGTTTAACAAAATAAGTTAAAATTCTTAATTTGCTAAGGATATTCTTTGACTTGGGGTCCTAAACATATTTTGTTTCAAAGCGAGTTAGATTGATCTCAATAATTATTCAATTTATTCTTTTTTTTTTATAATTTTATTTATTTATTTGTTTTTTCCCCCAAAGCCCCAGTAGATAGTTGTATGTCATAGCTGCACATCATTCTAGTTGCTGTACGTGGGACGCGGCCTCAGCATGGCCGGAGAAGCGGTGCGTCAGTGCGCACCCAGGATCCGAACCCGGGCCGCCAGCAGCGGAGCGCGAGCACTTAACTGCTAAGCCACGGGGCCGGCCCCAATTTATTCTTACTCTGCTGGTCTTTGGATCCATCTTGTAAAATAATTATATTCTCTTAATGAGGCTTTTATTAGAGTGTTAGAATAAGCGTAATATAACATCTTGAGTGGAAATGGTTCCTTTCAATTATTAGTATTGGGGAGAGAACAAGGAAACCTCTCTAAGATATCATATATTGGAAGTTAAAGCAGAAGTTTATTGTGGCCATATGAACTTATAATTTTATAAAATATTTTCATCTTGATCTAATCTAACATCTATTTTCACATTTTGAGTAGATGACTTGATTTCAGTGGGACACTAAAAAGCCAAGTAACCCGTTTGTTTTGTAATCATATTCTTTTTGGCTTTAACGTCGTATTTTGAAATAATTTTAGATGTATAGAAAAGTTGCAAAAACAGTACACAGTTCACGTATATCGTGGATACCCTTCACTCAGTCTCCCCAGTGTTAACAACTCATATTCTTGTAGTGCCAATAGACTCAAGGAGGATGTCTGTCTACAATAGCTATTCTCTTTACCTGGGCCAGATAAAATTGAAATGTCATAAGGTAGGTACTTCTCTCCTGAAAGAATTGCCCGTCTTTATACCAGGTATTCTGAAACATGGTACGTTAGTAATTTGCTTTCAATGTACTTTTTAAAATCCATGCCCAAACGATGCTGCGGAGAACTGTGTGTATATTGTTTCCTTTATTCCTTGTTCCAGATTTCTTTTATATAAAAGCTTTCAGTGCCCCTTATGTTTCGTAACCACTGTTTCTTTAGGTTCACGTGAACTTCCTTCCATCCCTCTAAATCTTAGTGCTTTCGCTTATTAATGACAACAAAGGTTTTTGAGTCTACAAAATGCCAGATATTATGTGTGTACTCTTCTCAGTAAGTTGTCTTTCTTATCCCCGCTCTCTCATTTATCCTTCTTCCTTGCTACTGAGTTGTGGGATCTTTTCACTAAAATGTTGGGGGCGTTCTTGGCCCTAAGGTGCCCACAGAGTTATCGGGGGTTCCCAGCATTAACCATTCTAAACATCATTTCAGAAGTATTGGCTAGGCAGTGTCAGACATTTGTGGAGTGCTTGGTAACTCATGTTACCCACTTAAGATTATGTTAGTGACTTGAGTTTTAATGTAGAATGGTTTAGATGTTTCAGTATACCACAAAACCCTACCTGGTAAAATGAATAACTTGTTTTTAATCTCTTTTGAAAATTTCTTGTTTAGATAAATGCAATAATTTTTAAAAGACAAGCAACTCTCAGATAATTTACCCCTTCAGAAAATTTGGGAAATCAGTCATTCAGGATAATGAAGAATGCATTCTCATCTTATTTTATTATTTATTTTACTTTTGCCTGCCATCTTTGTAAAATATATACTTTCCTGCCTGCTGAAGATAATTTATTCTCTTCCTGGTGATAGTCATGTGAATCAGTTATTATTCTGTACTGCTTTGCATTTTGATCTTTTAGTATAGTGGGCCTAATGTGTGATAGGGAAACTAAGACAATTTGGAGACTGCATCAAGAAATTTGAAGCTAATAAGGATAAATATAAAGCCCTTGGCAGAAGGATCCCTTCCTGAAAAAAGTGCATTTCTGATTAGAGTAGGATCTTTTGATTCTTATCAAGAGACTAAGGCAGCTCATAAAGCTGATTACTGGAACTTAAGAAGTAGTCCAACTGGTATAATATTAGTTATGATTCAGCCAATAGATGACTCCATGAAAAAGGAGTGTCAAAAAGCGAAGATGCAGATGCCAAGGCGTCTAGATGTCCGTGTTCTTGGAGCACCACCCCACCCCACCAGCACTCTGGAGTATGCTCTCACTCGTGCTCGTATTTTTCTCTCCTCTCTTGCTGTCAGCTGTTACTTCTTGCTGCCAACAAAATGTCTCAAGATATTACTTTTTCTTCCTCTTTCTAATTAATTTTCCACTTCTAATCTGTTATATGCTTAGTTGATCTTTCTAGAATTATATCTAGAGTAAGAGTAAATTGGCTCTGCGAAGGGCATTTTTAAGTATTAAGTATAAGGTGCCTGCGATTTTAATACATGGGATTATCACATCTGGTCTTTCTGTTTTCTGTTTGGATTTTTCTTGTTATAAGTTATTTTATGAGTAGCCAAGATTACCAAGTAGTTGACTTCTGGAGAGGTAAAAATATCTTATTGTATTTCTGTTGATGAATTGTGTATTTTATGTATGCTGTACTACTAAATACATGGTAAATGTTTAGTATGATCTTTAGGTTAAAATTATGGCTTACCTTTTACTGAGGGCTAATTGATTGTTAAACAGGACTTTATAGTACAAGCTTATTGACTTTGTATACATATCGTTAATGAGAGGAAAAAGTGAAACTCACAAATTGACCGATTGAACTTAGACATTAAAGTATGAACTATGAAATATACCCTTTGAAACAATGGAAAGCAAGGGCAGGATTCTACATCACAGAGACTATTTCTGTGAATTGTGAAGTCCAATTTTCATGCTTAATAAGTTGGCTAGAGGCCAAACATAATGTCAGTGTCTGAGTCTTTCCAGAAGCACAGTTTATTCTCTGTAATATTTTGCTTGTTATAACTACTATGTCGTCTTAGTCTCTTGTGTGCAGTTATACATGTCAAAATGTCCCACATCTTTTGTTCTGCTGTTATTCAGCTTCTTTATATTAGAAGTGATTCAATTCTTTGAAATTATTTTCCAGAATTTTGTTCTGAAATAACTATACATGATTTCATTTTATAAAAGCTTAAGTTTGATTTCATTTATGAAGAAGAGTAAGAAGTCCACTTTAAAATTTGTGGTTCTGTTAAATTGCTATTTCAGGCTAGTAATAGCCTTCTGTGAGTAACGGTATTTTGTGTACAAAAGATTTGCTTCTAAAATGCCACATTTTAAGGTTATGATATTCTTGGAAAGTGGGAGAAAGTATTCCCATCAAAGAAGGCGTTTTTATTACATTGGATTACGCAAGACTTTGGCTAGCCTCCTTAGCTTCATCTGTTTAAGGGTTCATTTTCGCTTGTTTGGCACAAGTCCCAGTAGAGGCCTTCAGAATTGTGGTTAGCAACATGAATGAATTACAAACTTTGGACCAGCTCTTCAGTTAGTAGAGCTGGCTTCCTGCCAAAAAGACAGTGCCTTATATGGGGTCAAGGCAAAGCTGTGATTCGTTGAGCCCTGCATTGTATAGAAAACATACTTGTGATGCCTGTTTGCTTTCTTTTAAAATAAAAACAAAACAAAACAGAAAAAGCAGCAGGCTTCCAAGTCTCTCAAAATAGGAAGTAACAAAATAGTGTGCAGGTTTTACTAATGACAGCTAAGCAATGGAAATATGGCTCTGTATAGTTAAAATACTAAAAGTAGAAGTTGGACCTTTTGACCTCCTTAGCAAGCCTGTGATGTAAGACTAAAGCATTTGTTAGACATCTGTTGTCTACCTGCCTTATTTTGTAAATGGTTTAATATGATTAAATAGTCATATGTTCACAAGGTTACCATGCCACTGGGTTTTGGTATCGACTAGATACTTTGAAATTAAAGCAGGAGTATGAACTTTGAATGTGCCAATCCTTTAAAAAATTTTTTGGAGTTATGTAACTTTTCAAACGTTGAAATGTTGCCATCGTAAAACAAGAAAGAATGAAATTTGCTCTTCAGAAAGTCAGAAATTTTTGCTTATATTGTTAGGTTGGAGAAAATAATTACTAGATTCTATTAGGAGAAAAGGTATTAAGATACTTTCAAATATAATTCATGTATCTTTGTAATTCTTTTCATTTAGGCAAATACCCTGTCTGGATCTTCTCTTAGTCAGGTACCATCTCATATGTATGGCAATAGATTAAATCCAAATTCATCAATGGCAGCTCTTATAGCTCAGTCTGAAAACAATCAAACAGGTAAGTTTTCAAGAATTTTTAAACTCTAAAATTCTATTTCCCTCCCGTAATGTAATCCCCCCCACCCACCCATTGGCTCATTTTATTTGAAAAGTCTAAAGGTGTGGTTAGTATAGGATTGTACCTTTATTTTTTAACCCAAAGAATCACAGTTGGAAGTAAATAGTGTGCTGTGCTGCAGAATAGTGCTGTGCTTTTTTTACTGTCTGAAATGTAAATGTTTAAGCAGAGCCATCAGCAGGCAGGAATGCAACAATGTCTCCTGTGACTTTTGTGATTGATGTGTTCAGTTCTCAGTTCTCTGCAATGAAAGTAACATAACACTGGGCTTTTCTGTGAATAGCCTAAACCTTTATTTGCATAATTCATGAAATTGCATTACACAAACTTGGTTAAAAAAAATCCTGTTAGAGAATTTCTACAGTGTTTAGTAATCCTGTGAATTTTTACCAGTTGACATTTTGTAGCATTTGCCTCTTGTACTGTTTTAATGAGCCACTGGATTTGCTTTGTTTCATTCCATCCTTAAGGATTTGTTGACATGTCCAAGTAGTCATGCCTGTTTGGGGGAAGGGAATGGGTTTAGCAGTTCACCAAGAATGGATCAGTCATGTCTTTACCCTTTAAGGGTCAGAGGTTACCTGACTCAGAATAAGGAGAGGACAACCTTGAAAGAGGCCAGATAGGGTGATTTAACTTAGGGGAAATACAAGATACTTTTCAAGCAGAGATATTCAGTGTTACCTATGGGGTGTTTTGAAGAAATTAATTTTTTTTCCTTTTAAATACAGAATTATGTATTCCTACTTGTTTTTGTTAATTTGGATATTTAGTGTTATATGTAACTTTATTCTTGGTGTGAGAATCCATGTCATCTATATAATTTTAGTCTTGGTGTGTGGCTGTATGTAATACATTATGTATTTTATGACTTGTCTTGGGATGCAAAGTGTTAAAAAATACAAAGCATGAGGATTTGCTGTGATAAGCATACAGATTAGCTGTCCACAGCTGTGATTCATTACTTTAACCGTAGAAATTAAAAGTGGCTGAGGGGAGGGTACTGCAAATGCAAACCACGCTTCTGTGCTGTAAAATTGAAAGGAATGAAAGAACGGAACGTAATCCATGGCCTTCTACACCCACAAAAACGTGTAGGGACAACGCCTTACATGCCACACTTCAGCAATTCTAAACTAGCAAGGTACTAGATCTTCTGCTTTCATAGTAACTGCAAAGATAGTGGCAAAGGTTTTATGTATGTTTTAGGAAAAATCAGGGCAAGAGCTTAAAACCTCTTATCTAGTGAGAGTCACTTTATCAGCTATGAAATATTTACACTGCAGATCAAGATCTTGGAGACAATAGCCGAAGCCTTGTTGGCAGAGGAAGCTCACCCCGAGGAAGTCTCTCACCACGGTAAGCGCTATTTACACTGCAAAGTATAGGGAAAGGAAACATTCTGAGATTTGGAAACTTCTTTATCTCGTATCAGCAGAGTGTACATTTGTGAGGCTATAAAAGCATTCTGTAGATAAGAAGCATGTCTGGACAGTCAAGAAAAATGATTCTAAATTAATTTGAATATTTAAACACATGGTTAGATTTCTAAGCTTTTTAAAAGACATACCTTTTCTTAGATTTCCAATCAATCTGAACTCTTGTTTTTTTTTTTTTTTGTCACTTGTATACTTAGCTGCTGGTACTGTTAATGCATTAATTTGGGTAATTCTTTTTGGTCATAAAATAGGCTTAAAATCTATTAAAGCTACAGACTCAAGGTTTTCAACTTTGGGTTCCAGTTTTAGCCTTGTGGGCAATGCACTTAACCCTTTAGTCTCTACTTCCTGATTTAATAAATGGAGTTCTTGTGACTCATCTCTGAAATCCGTCTAGTTCTTAAAATTGTTTGAATCAGGGCTGGCCCTGTGGCTTAGCGGTTAAGTGCGCACACTCTGCTACTGGCGGCCTGGGTTCAGATCCCGGGCGCGCACCGACGCACCGCTTCTCTGGCCATGCTGAGGCCACATCTCACATACAGCAACTAGAAGGATGTGCAACTGTGACATACAACTATCTACTGGGGCTTTGGGGAAAAAAAAAGGAGGAGGATTGGCAATAGATGTTAGCTCAGAGCCAGTCTTCCTCAGCAAAAAGAGGAGGATTAGCATGGATGTTAGCTCAGGGCTGATCTTCCTCACAAAAAAAAAAAAAAAGTTAAAAAAAATTGTTTGAATCAGAGTATAGCAAATGTGTTATTTTGTTCTGTGAAATTACCTTAGGTATTATATGAAAGAATTCAGATACCATTTATTAATATATGATGTATGTGAGGTTCTTCTTGTTAGCAGGACACTCTTAACCAGAGTTATGCTGAAAGGGTTGGATTTCTCTGAGCACAATCTCAGTGCCCCAAGTCTTCTATTCTCAGTAGGGAGAACAGTAGGAGGAAGTTTAATAGAAACTTCCAGTTAATAGACAACAATGGAACTTTAGGCTATGGCTGTCTTGTTATTAATTTTATTCTACTTGCAACTTCTACACCTTCTTTTCGTTTGTTTTCTCTGTTCTCTCATTTTGTAAACTCTGCCTCAAGCTCCGTATTAGACTGGGTAAGAATGGAGAACAGAAGGGGGAAAAAGCCCATTCTAGAGTCTTTTTTCAACTACAGAAAATTTAAATTTTCAACTATTGGAATTAAAAAATTCTATTAAAAATTAAATTTTTTATGTGATGACTACTATGAATGTCAGTGTTGCTGTGTTGCTGATATATTTGGGGAATGTCTATTAAGGAATATCTTTATCATTAGAGAGATTAGTCCAGTAACCTCTAATTTTGCTATTTTCTATTGGTACATCTAGTAGTACCTTTTTCCTATATAATTCCTAGATGAACTAAAAGTAGTATTGTTTTCCCTAATTGAACTCTACAGAAAATTAAATCTTCCTTCTTTTGAAACTTGGAATCTGAAGTACACAAGGATAGCATCATCTGACTTACTAATCTGTAGTTTTATGTTGTGATTACTTCTGTACTGTTTTAGTCTTCTTTGCAAAGAAGAAAGTTAATGGATTTTTGCTCATGTGTTTAGTGAGGAAGCATTTCTGTATTCCCCCTTTAAACTTAAAATATTGTACCAGCTACCCAGAAATTATTCAAGATTCGTTAGTGCTCTTTTGCTTAGTGTAGTTCTTTGTTTTTCATTAGCTAAATGGATTTAACACAATAAATGGTACTAAATTATTTTTAGCATGTATTTCCAAGTTTATATTGCCCTTTAAAACTCAGCCTGAAATGTCATAACCTAAATTATCCTGGTGTAATGTACTCTTTGGAGAGGGATGACCAACTGTATGTAGCACGTGGTGTTTACCTGTGGAATAAAAAGCCTCCTTTGTTTAACTTCTTATTTAAAGACATTTTTATAGAGAAGCGTATTAAGGCAGTGGTAAAACACTAGAGGTTTGTTAGAAGACCTGAGTTGTAGCCCCACTCTGTTGTTTACCAGCACTGTGTCTTTGGACAAGTCACTAAAGCCCCATCTTGTTTCCCCATATAGAAATGGAGCCAATAAGCCAGGTTTTGACTTCTCACTAGGTGGTTGTGAAGATCATATGAAATAATTATGTGGAAACACTTTGGAAACTCGAAGGCCCTTTACTAACGTATTATGTTAGTATGGAGGCTGGAGACCAGAAATGGCCACATTTACTAATTTAAAACAAAAAGTAGTTAAGAGAACATAACAAGTTCCTCTTAATATAAGTATTATTTGTTTTGGAAGAGTTGATTAAGTCATTTTCATTTGAAGTACAGATCTAAGACAGTTTAGAAAGATTCGTGTAAAGGGCTCAAATAGAAAATTGCTTTGGTCTTGATAATGTTTCTTAATACTGAAAATAAGTATTTTTGAATTTATAACAAAATGATCCTTCAAAATTATTAAAAATTACTTTTCACTGATATTTGAGATTTTATTGGTTGTAACTTAAAATGCCTTCTACATTATTATAATTGTACAGTGTTATTCTGATATATTTTGCATATTAAAGCAGAATGGTGGAACTCTTTTCTAGCTAATTATTTTAAAGTCTTTCTAAACTTGTCTTTCTCCTTTTTGTCTTATAAAGCTATATCAAGTTCTTTCACAGCCTATTTCAGAGATTATTGGTGATTTGTTTATATTTTCCAGTGGTTTTTAATTATCGAGTATGGCCAGCTATTCCCTTGATTTTATAATTTGAGGAGGAAGAATGATAATTACTAAATTTTAGGGTAAGATTATGGTTTTGTAATTCTTCTAACACAGGCAGACTGGTGTTACAAAACTTGTATAGGAAAAGAGTCGGCATAAGGTGAGAACCGTGAATGCGCTCTCCTTCAAAGGGTTCTCCTTCTGCTTAACCTGAGAATAAATGTTTTCAACAGATCCCCTGTAAGCAGTTTACAGATTCGCTATGATCAACCAAGCAACAGCAGTTTGGAAAATCTGCCTCCAGTGGCAGCCAGCATAGAACAGCTTTTGGAGAGGCAGTGGAGTGAAGGACAGCAATTTTTATTAGAACAGGGTACTCCTAGTGACAGTAAGTATTCTTTTCTTGTCCTTAAAGAAAGATGAATGGATGAATGGATGAATGAACAGACAGGTGGATAGATGCAGAAGTCACTTTATCAAGAATAGCAATGTAATTATGATATATGTTTTATATAATGAGAAAGTATAAATACTACTATGTAGTATTTTCATAGAACAGATTCTACAGTTGTACTGCTTGGCCTTGAATCCTGTCTTTACTTCTTATTAACAGTATGATCTTGGGCAAGTTCCTTAATATTAGAGTGCTTTAGTCTCCAGTTGTAGAATGGGAATAATAATGTACCTATATCTTAGTGTTGTTTTAAGGATTAAATGACATTAAAAATGTAAAGAACACTGCTTGGCTTATAGAAAGCACTTACCTGTTCACTGGTTATTGTTACTGTTTATAATCACTATAATATTGATACTTTGTTTCTCCATTGTACTTTGTTCTCATCAGTTTTTAAGTTTTACTAAAATACACAAGTCATATCTTCTCTTTGCTTAACTGTTGGAAGAAAACTTGCTCACCTCTGGAGAATTTATTTTTTAAAATGCATGTGGTCAAATATGGCCAAATATCTTCTTGATTTTACAATATGAATGAAAAAGAATCATAATTACTAAATTATATATATAATTTTTATTATATATGTCATTTACTTATTAAATTATATAGCATATGTACATATGTAGTATGTTTACAATTTTAAGTATTAGGGAGTGCCATGGGTGAAAAATGCCAAAGAAGCAAAGATACTGCAGGTTGTGGTTAGCTGGAGGAGTGGCCGAGTGTTAAGGATATATATTTTGGGGAAAAAATCAGGTCTTTAGTACCATTTTGGGATATAAGCTTTTGCTGCTTTATTTTATTAAAACAAAACAAAACATTTTGCTTATTGTTAGTGGACAAGCTCCATAAATTGGTATTTTTCTGAATGGTGCTCTGACAAAAAATGCTAATTGTGAGGAAATTCATGCCAGGATAATCCTTTAAACATGATAGCTGGAGGACAGGTTTAGCTTAGTCTTATTGCATCTCATTTGGGTACACTGAGGGTTTCTTTAGGATCCTGAAGAGGAGGGATAAAAGTTAAATCCTTGGGAAATGACCATATGTGTCTGTACCAGTAGAGTTGTGTCTTTTGCAGGCCCTGAGGGTGTGTTAAACAAATACAACTTTTTAATACCTAGAACTTTTAAAGTGTCCATCACCGTGGCATAACAGCAGCACTCTCTTGTCAGTTGAAAGATCCGAGTTGTGGGAGGAATCGAAGCAGTCTCTGAGATGATGAGGCAGGACAGGACTGCGCCTGTCTACAGATGATGCGCCTCTCTCTGAGAGTTGGGAGAGGGGCCTGTGGTGCACACACACTGCTCCCTGCTGGGGGATGTGTGGATCAGCATGCCGAGCAGCGGGGCTTGGAGGTTTCTGCCCTGTGTCTGCTGGCATACTTAGCTTAACTGAGCAGCAGACAAACACGTGTGCTTTTTATGGTGGTGAGGGATATCGGTGTGATTCTTTCCCATTTTAAATATAATTTTAATGAAAAATTATGGCAGGCACTTTGTATTTTTCATTTTAATTTTATTTTGATGTAAAGAAAATGTTCTTGTCATTTTTCTTTGAGAATGGAAATTATTTGAACCAGGTCAGTGTTTTTCTTTGTTGTTGTTATGTGGCAACAAAGTTTCCAGAAGGTACATCTAGAACCAGTATCCCTTTATGCTTATATATGTACAAATATATTATGGTATATTTATATCTACAATGTGTATAAATAATAAAACCTAGTCATTTAGAAATGCTGTGCAGAATTTCTACTCTTCTATTTTAACTTATTTCTAAAGTTATTGACACTTACCTCCACAAAATAACTTAGTTCTGTCTGTGAACTTGTCTTTGTTAAAAACATTCCAACTGTTTGCTAGTTTTAGGAATGCTGAAGTCATTACACCAACTTCAAGTTGAAAATCGAAGATTAGAGGAACAGATTAAAAACTTGACTGCCAAAAAGGAACGCCTTCAGTTATTGAATGCACAGCTCTCAGTGCCTTTTCCAACAATAACAACAAATCCCAGCCCGTCTCATCAGATGCATGCATTTTCAGCACAGAATGGTAAGTATAAAAATAATTTATTATGTATCTAAGAAAAGTAGGGTAGACCTTCAATGTTTCTTCATAATAAATGGATAATAACTGGTCGCCAGTTATATTAAGATGTAGAAAAGGAATGATAGGTATTTTCAAAGAGCATAAAGAATCCTGTTAAGTGATCAGCTTGAATTTTCTCTAACTTCTTTAGTCTATAATTTAATGATAAAATTTATTTAAATGTGTAAAGATCTCTTTATTGATTTAAAGCCATGGTATTCAATAGAGATATAGATTTTTCCATTTAAACTGGTCTTAGGAATAGCAGCTATTAATATTTAAGTGTTTTAAATGTGGGCTTCAGGATAAGCTTTTAGATAAGCCTTTAATCTTACACATAATGTAATTTAACAAGATAAACAGGTTTTGTTTTTTGTCTTTTATTATTCTAGCTCCTACTACTGATTCTTTGAACAGCAGTAAGAGCCCTCATCTAGGAAACAGCTTTTTACCTGATAATTCTCTTCCTGTATTAAATCAGGTAATTTTGGTGTGGTTAGTTTCATTTGTGTGTTTTACTTATGAACAATAGTATATAACATTAAATGGTTTAAAATTATTTTGAACAGTTTTGCTGTGGTTCTTTACAACTGAGGTTTCCATTCTTTCTTATATTAGGATTTAACCTCCAGTGGACAAAGCACCAGCAGCTCCTCGGCTCTGTCTACTCCACCTCCTGCTGGGCAGAGTCCTGCTCAGCAGGGCTCAGGCGTTAGTGGAGTGCAGCAGGTCAATGGTGTGACAGTGGGGGCACTGGCTAGTGGAATGCAGACTGTAACATCCACCATTCCTGCCGTGCCTGGAGTTGGTGGAATAATTGGAGCTTTGCCAGGTAACCAACTGGCAATTAATGGCATTGTAGGAGCTTTAAATGGGGTTATTCAGACCCCTGTCACAATATCCCAGAACCCTACCCCCCTCACCCATACAACTGTACCACCTAATGCAACACATCCAATGCCAGCTACACTGACTAACAGGTAAGAAACTTAAATGTATTGGGGGTTTTTTAGTGTAACATAGTATCAGCATTGTCCATGCTTTAGACTGGGATTTTTAATATGTTCCTTGCAGATGCACTCTTAGAAATTAAATCCACCAAACTTTTAAACTAAGTGTATTATGCCAAGAGCCATTTATTTTTGAGACTTAAGTAATTCAGATTAAAAGAAAATTAAATCACTTTTAGTAACAAAACATTAAATATATTCTGTACTGAAAATTTGAGTCTTGATCTGTGATGTCTGTTTTAAAGGCTAATTTATCCTGTTGTATATTGCCTTCATGTATCATAAATTCTGAAGAAAAGTAATACTGTAATGAGGATCACATATGAATATTGGTTTCTTAAAATTCAGCTATGTAATTTTGTTAGCTTTATAATCAAAGATTTTGGTATAGGATGAAGGTCAAATATTTATCTTGAATTTCTAGAGAGTGAGACTCACTGTTTCATTGTACTGGAATTTCATTTGAATGTTTGTTCAAAATAAGGAGACTAAAGCCATGTTGTTGCTGAACATACTTTCGAGGAATAAATCGTTTTAAATGGATTTGCAGTGGATATTGCAGACTATTTCTTGTGGGTCTCTTTTCATTGGTGCTTAATTTTACTGATCATTGGGACATTAAAAAGGTTAGGGCAAGTCAATTAGTAGTGTATTTGGACTCTTTCTTTGTTTTAAATATGTGTTGCTTAATGTGGGTTAAATTACCCTTGAATAATTAAAAATGAATTATTACATGTGTGTGTTATAAACACATGTGAATTCCTATTCCATAGAATAACTTTAGTGCCTGCTTGGTTTACAATAAAAAGGAGAACAAAACATTTCTTGACAATGTGAATTCTTGTTTACCTGTATACAGAGAGAGAAAATAAGAAATCTGTACATCATTATTTTCAAAAGTGTTATTAAAAACTTACTAACTTATTAAATATCAAATTGAAAAGTTGTCTTTCATTTTACATTAAAAAAAAGTTAAAGGTATATAGTAGAAAGTAATTTTAATCGTTTTTCAGTGCCTCAGGACTAGGATTACTTTCTGACCAGCAAAGACAAATATTTCTTCATCAACAGCAATTTCAGCAGTTGTTAAATTCTCAACAGCTCACGCCAGTAAGTTCTTCCTTTTGATAATGTTTGATTTTTATTAGGAGCAAATGATCTAAGCTATAATAGATATTCGGCGTGGGTATAGATTACTCACTTTATGAAATAACATTATGGGGTGCATAATTCAAAAAAATTTGTCTTGCCATTTGGTATAGCCTGCAATACCTGTAGTGACGTTATATATTGCTTCATTTACAGATATTTAGAACATGTACTAGTAGTGGTACTCGTGGAGACCCTGGTGATACAGCGGTGAATAAGGCTTTGTATTTTCTTTGAGCTTCATTCTGATAAGGGAGAGAGACAATAAATAAATACATACTTTTTGGTAGTGATAAATACTGAGAAGAAAAATAAAGGAGGATAAGGGGATAGAGAAGAGTAGAGTGAGGGCTGTTTTAGACAGGATGGTCCAGCCTCTTTGAGTAGGTGACTTTTGGGCACAGACCTGAATAAAAGTGGAAGGAACATGATTTTATGACATGGAGAGATAGAAGAGAAAGTGCAATTAGGGAGAGGGAACGGTAGTTGTAAAAGATCTCAGTTAGGCGCGTGTTTATGTTTTGAAGAATAGAAAGAAGGCCAGTGTGGCTATAGAATGAGAGATGGGCTGGTGCAGAGGAGAGAAGGTCAGATGAGTGGACCCATGTGGTCTAGAAGATCATGGACTGCCTTATTTGGTTATCTGTGGCAAGAAATTTAGATTTATCTTAAGTGTGATGGAAAGCCAGTGGTGATTTTTTTTTTTCCCAAAACCTTTCTATTATGGAAATTTTCAAGTGTACCAAAAGTAGAGAGTATAGTAACTAATCACCTAGCTTTAATAATTATCCCAATTTAAAAAATCTTGTTTCGTATAGCCTCACTTTTTCTTGCTGGGCTATTTTAAAGAATTAATTGGAGCATTTTGAATAGAAAAGTGACACGGTAATTCATATTTTTTGAAGATTGGTTTGGCTGCTGTACGGAGAATAGTCTGTGTGTGTTGCGAGGGGAGATGGTGACAAAAGTGAAACAGGCGATTAGAGTAGTCCAGGTAGGAGATGTTGGTGTCTTAAAACAGCATGATAAATGTGGTGGAAAACTGTCCAGAATTGTATTTTTTTTTTTTTTGTGAGGGAGATCAGCCCTGAGCTAACATCCATGCTAATCCTCTTCTTTTTGCTGAGGAAGACCGGCTCTAAGCTAACATCTATTGCCAATCCCCCTCCTTTTTTCTCCCCAAAGCCCCAGTGGATAGTTGTATGTCATAGTTGCCCATCCTTCTAGTTGCTGTATGTGGGACGCAGCCTCAGCATGGCCGGAGAAGTGGTGCATCAGTGCGCGCCCGGGATCCAAACCCGGGCCGCCAATAGCGGAGCGCGCGCACTTAACCGCTAAGCCACGGGGCCGGCCCAGGAATTGTGTATTTTGAAGATAAAATCGCAAGACTTGTTTGTCAGACATTTAAGAAAAAGAAGAGTTCTAAACAATTGGACTTTTACTGAGCTTTGAAAGACTAGGAGGAACAGCAGATTTGGGAAAGAAAAGGAGTTCTGTTACGGACATACTCAGTTTGAGATGTGTGTTTAGATGTTCGAGTGAGATGTGGACTAGATAGTTATATGAGGCTGCAGTCGAAGGAAAGGATGCAGTTAGAAATATAAATTTGGATGGGGGCCGGCTCAGTGGCATAGTGGTTAAGTTAGCACGCTCTGCTTCTGGCGGCCTGGGATTCGCAGGTTCAGATCCCAGGCACGGACCTACACATTGCTTATCAAGCCACACTGTGGTGGCATCCCACATAAGGTAGAGGAAGGTGGGCACGGATGTCAGCCCAGGGCCAGTCTTCCTCAGCAAAAAAGAGGAGGATTGGCAACAGGTGTTAGCTCAGGGCTAATCTTCCTCACACACAAAAAAGAGAAAGAAATGTAAATTTGGGGTCATTGCTGCATATATGATGTTTAGGCTCACAAGATTCAATGAGATCAGTAGGGAATGAGGACTGATGTCTGAGGACTGAGCCCTGGACATCCCAAAAGAGGAGAATAATGGGAAAAAAAGTGACTAATGAGTTAAGAAGAGAACTGAGAGAGTGGTGTCTCTAGGATCCACGTGAAGAAAATGTTTCAAGAAAAGGACTCAGCTGTGTAAAATGCTTCTGGTAGGACAAGTAAGAATAGACCATTGAATTTAGCTATCTAGAGTTGTTTCACAAATGCGGTTTTGGTGAGAAGTAAAAACCTCATCGAGTGGTTCAAAAGAAAATGGGAGGAGAGGAAGTAAAGATGGCGTATAGGCAACTCAAGAGGTTTTACTATAAAGAGCAGAGAAATGAGCAGCTGACAGAACAATGACATAGTCTAACGGGGGGGGGTGGAGTTTCTATTTATTTTGAGTATGACAGCATATGTGTATGTTGATGGGAAAATTTCTGGTGCAGGAGAGAGAGAGGATGATACCAGAGCAGCCAAGTTCTTAAGACGAGAGAGGAGTTGAGAGCAGCATTCCACTGTAATAAGAGGGCAGGCAGAGCAGCTGTCAGTGGATTTTATGATAGGACGTTGAGGAAACCCACTTCTAATGTTTTTAATTTTTTAAATTAGAATTATAAGTTAAATCATCAGCTGAGGGAGATAGGGGTATTGGTGGTTAGAGGAGAGAGAAGAAGATGTGGAATAGATATCTTGGAAAAGGGGAGAACAAACTGACTCTTATAGATGTGGCAGTGTGTGGCTCATGTGCAGGAGCGGCACTGGCTGGCCCTCTGTCATAAATTTTAAGTGAGACCGAGTTGATAAGGGTGTGTGACTTTTCTCTAGCCTCATTTCCCTAGCACACTTCATTGAGTTTGACTGCTTGGAGAATGCACTATTTAATTAACTCAGAGTTTCGGCTTTTGTTTATAATTTCTTTCTAAAATATATCTACCTCTTTCTTGCTTTAGTCAAAAATATATTGAAAATATTTCTTTTGGTTCTGGATCATCATTTTCACTGTCTCTCTTCTTACAGTGTTATATAAATTCTTAAATGCTCACACTAAAATGTGATCTTTTCTTATCTCTTGCCTCATCTTAATATGAAGTACTAAAATTCAGTTTATTTGGGGTTCTTCCTGTTAATCAAGATTTTACTCTAATAATAGCACATATAGATATCTCATTTCTTAATCAACATGGTTGATTAAGGAATTTTTAGCACAAATTGTTGCTCAGAGACCATAAGGACTGAAGCAGTTTAAACTCTACTTTTTTCTTTGTCAGCCAAATTTGTGGGGTGAAGTTTGTTCATTTATGAGCGTAGAACCTTATGTAGGCAAGAATTTTAGTATAAGGCATACTTACTTCTCCCACCTTAAGAAAAACTCTTACTTGACCCGACTCCCCCAACCAGCTGCTGCCCTGTTTTTCTGCTTGCGCCTCCTCCCACATGGCCTTCATATTGCTAAGTCCAGGAGTCAGTTCTCGTTCTTCATGTTACTTGACCTAGCAACAGCATTTGACAGAGTTGGTCACTCCCTCCTGCTTGAAACACTTTTCCCTCAGCTTTCAGGATACCATTATCTTGGTTTTCCTCCTACCTAACTGGCCATTCTTTTTTAGCCTCCTTTCCTGGGTCCCCCTCTTTTCCTCAGCCTCTTAACTTTAGAGTGTCCTGGAATTCAGTGATCTCCTCCAGTCACATAGATTTAAAAACAATCTATGTGTGGATACTTACGTCTCCTGCCCTGGCCTCTCTCTGGAATTGCAAACTCCTGTATCTCACTGCTTACTTGATATCTCCTCTTGGATATCTTAATACGCATGTCAAGCATAACGTGTCCGAAGCTGAACTGCTGATCTTCTACCACAAACCTGCGCCACACATAGTGTTCCTTACCTCAGTTGATGGCAACTTCATCCTTCTAGTTGCTCAAACCAAAAACCTTGCAGTCATCCTTCACTCCTCTCTTTCTCTGACGCCTCACATTGAATCCATCGAGAAATCCTGAGTCAGATTGTGTCATTCCTCTGCTCAAAACCTTCCACTGGCTTCCCTTCTTACTTTGAGTAAAAGCCAAAGTGTTCACGGACTGCCACGATGAGGCCCACATTCTTCTCTTGCCTCCTACTTGCTAATTCCACTCCACCCTCCTGGTCTCCTTGCTCTTCCTTGATCACACTGGATGTGCTCCCACATAGCCCGTTAGCACTGACTGTTCCATCTGCCTAGCAGTATCCTCCACCCCGCATATCCACATAGCCAATTCCCTAGTCTCCTCCGAGTCTTTGTCCAAGTGGGACCCACCCTCATCAATCTATTTCAGATGACCCCCTGATGACACGCTCCTGTTTCCCTTGACCCTTAGCAATAATCACAGCCTAACATTTTTGTTGATCTCTCCCTCTTCCCCCCAGGGTAAGCTACATAAGGGCAGGGATTTTTTTTTTCCCCACTGATATGTCTCAAGCACAAAACATATGTTTCAAAAGAGTACCTGGCACATAGTAAGCACTCAGGAAATGAAATATATGCTTGCTGTAAAGAGTAGTCTCATAACTACATCAAGAAAGCACTCTTTCTGTTGGCATGAATGAGAACTTTAAAAGTTAAGTTCCCAGAATTATGGGAAGGGTTTGATCCACATAGTGCATTCTAAAGTCAAGTACAGATACCCTGTGATTTCTCGAAGTTGCTGTTCTCCTTGATTATCATGGATAACCTAATTTGAATAAAGGTCTCTTATATTTGTTTGCTCTGTTTTGAAAATAAGCTGTTCACTGATGATATTGACATTTTATAGTAGATGATTATTATCTAGTGTGGTATATTTTTCCAGATGAGATACTTGTTTTCTTTCTTAGTAGTATGATTGTGACTAACATTTAAATATCTGATATTAAAGTAAAGAAGAAAATAGAAAAGGCAGGCTTGACTGACTGCTGAATTGTGTGACTGGGAACTCATCTTCTCCCACATGTTTTTACCGAAGGAACAACATCAGGCCCTTCTGTATCAGTTAATGCAACAACATCACCACCAGCAACACCACCAGCCTGAACTACAGCAGCTACAGATCCCTGGACCAACACAAATACCCATAAACAACCTGCTTGCAGGTACTCAGGCGCCACCACTTCACCCAGCCACCACCAACCCATTTCTCACCATCCATGGCGATAATGCGAGTCAGAAAGTAACAGTAAGTGTCTTTGCTTTATTATAGCTAGTGAAATAATAAAGAGAATTTTATTGATTAATCAGAGATGATTATCTCTCCAGCGTCTCTCTCTTATTTTTTGTTTTAAATACTTTATTCCCCTGATAATTTCTTCTTAAAACCAGTTGTTTCACCAGCTGGATATTGTAAACACAACGGACCTGAGCCAATTTATATATCCCCTAAGTATATCAGTTTGAATTTGCACATACGGTTTGAAGGCCGTTTTATAATTCAACAATTTTCAAAATGAAAATATATTTTAGTTATAGCAAGTGGTATGGGACAGTCCAATCAAAAGATAAAAGATAATAGTTGGTGCTTTTTGAGAATCTTTGTTTAATTAATTTGTTTAATTATAGAACTAGTTTAGATAATTTAGGAATATTTTTATTATTTTGCTCTGAAGTGCTTTCTAAAACTGAATTATATTTATAATAAAATTAATATATAAGTTTTAGGGCAATCCAATTCTATCATATTACTTTTAAAGAGAAAATACATCATAATCACATTTGTAATGGAATTTAAATTCTTTATTAGTTTTATGTGAGTAATAACATCTTACCCTTTCAATGTACAAGTTAAGATAAATTAAAAATGGATACAGGAACAGTATACTATACTTATAGTAGCACTCATTTTAAGGCTGTTTCTTTCTATTAATTCTCCCCTTCAATTAGGTCTACTTTACTGGAGTATAAATGTTTCCCCTAAATTCCAGTTCAGGGCAGAACCCTGTTAGAGGAAGGATATTGGGATGTAGAATGGAGACTGGACATCAGGAAAAGGAAGAAGGGAAAGAATGAGGTGGGAGACTTGGCAAATAACAGTGTTAAAAGTCACAATGTTTGCTATTTCCCATTACTTTGAAAGCTTTCTGTTTACTGTGCTGTTAGTCTTCAGAAACTTCAGTTTGTATTTAGTAACAAGAATTGGTTCACAATACAGGATTATTGGTTTGCATTAACTTCTCAGTGCTTTTTGTTTGCCCCATTGTTTCTGACTTCCTGATTGTGAATGCTGTCATCATCTCAAACCTGGTTATAGCTCCAGTGTTTTGCTGACTTGTGAAATTTGAGTGATTCTGTATTAATTTAGAAATTTTTTGTACTGTTTGTTCCTCTTTCTCAAGTTTCTTCTTGTGTTAAAAAGTGAATTAATTACAAGCTAACTTTTTTTGAGTTATACAATATAAAATGTATTTTTTAATGGAAACTACAATAGTAAATTATATAAAATAAACAGAGTATTAATTACCTGATGGAGAAAAGCAAAGCTGGGAAATAATATTTATGAGCACCCCTCTGTGTGTCAGGCATCTTTGTTGGATACAATAGTATGTGTGATTTCAATCTTTAAAATAATAATAGGTTGTAACCCCATTTTTTTTATAGATTAGTAAAAGGAGACTCAAAGAGGTTAAAACTCAAAGGATAAATAGCAGCTGTGGGATCAGAACCCATGACTTTTAGTCCATTAAAAATCCATTTTTCGCAATACCATGTTACTTCTTTTGTGGAAAAGTTGATTTGGAGGGATGATTTCTATATTCATTCCTTATGAGTTCTATCCCTCAGATGAGCACTTCTGTCTCTATATGCTGCTGAATTTAATATAAAGTAACTGATAATGTTTACCAGTAAATTCATGTCTTCATATTATGCTAAAAAGTAGCCATGCCAACTTCTAGAAAAAAAGGAATAACCATATATACTGTCTTTTATCTCAGTTATAATTTCAATTAAGAGGATATTACCTCAAATGGGGGCCAAAAGTTGATTTAGCTAATGCGTCTGATTTTGTTTAACTGCAGAGACTTAGTGATAAAACTGGGCCTGTCACTCAAGAGAAAAGTTGACGCTTGAGAAACATCTAGAAATTGCCTATCCTGCTGTTCTAGCACTTCATCTGGCTGCTGTTGCAGTCCTCTTACTACACCTATGAAGAAACGCAACAAGAAACCAACCGCACAACAAAGGAGTAATTGCCACAAGGACATTCTTGTAAGGCTTTGATTGATTCTTGTTGCTTTGTTGCACTGAAATGGAATTCCTTTATCCCCCACCCCCCACCCCTCACCCAGATTTTTTGAACTTTGAAAGAAAATTTAAACTAACTTTTGTCAATGAAATAATTTACATGCAATGAGTTTATGAACCTAAGAGAAATTTAATATAGTTGGTGCACAACTAATTTTGTTATAAATTGGAGAGATAAATAGCAAAATAAAAACTTGTTCCATTTATAAACTATTTGATTTCATTGGACAAGTCAGAATATGAAATACGATCTTTTGTTTGGGTTCTAGTCTGCTTGCTCTATGAGTCAAATCTAAAACCAAATTTCACGGAACTGTCCAGTTTCTTCTACTAGAGTTTTATTAGTTAAATATTGCAAATAAATAGGTCATCAAGTGGGACTTGGCCATCTTTATTATAAAAATTTCCTTTCTTAATGAGATTTGGCCAATTTTGGTAATCAAGTTAGGATGGTAATGTCCACTTCTGCTAAAGGTAATTTTCTTTTGCTAAATGCTTTTTCTTTAGTGTTAGAACCTACTCATATTTTAAAGAACGCTTGAGTTAAGTGAGTTCTAAGGCTGCTGGGGGAACCAGGTCAATTCAAAGTGAAAGACTTCTTTCAGAAAGAGGGGCCACTCTGGAAACTGCTGGTAGGGTTTGGCCTGAATCAAGTGCCTCTTATACTTCCTTTGTGTTGAAATGGCTCTGGACAGCTGAGCTTGCACTGTAGTCAGTCCTTGTAGGTAGTAGGAATAGTCAGTGTTGCGCCAGCAGCCTTCCCCATGGTTCTGCCTTTTATATTAAAAACTTTCTATGCCACTGTAGATAGCTCAGGCACAACTATTACCTGGGTATTTATCCACTAATGAGTCACAAGGAAAATGAGTGGATTTGGTAAGAGTTTTTTTTTTGTTTGTTTTAATTTAAACAACTTCTCATTGTTGACAATTATTTCAAACAAACAAAACAAGACAAGAAAACCACCACTGCAGTTCCTGAAACAGGTGAAATCTGTATTACAGCCCTTCCACTTTGGGTAGCCACACTCCTGGTGTGATGGTATGGCAGAGTATAAATTAAACAATTGGGCATGTAATCACTGAACTGTTCTTAAATGTGTGAATTATTAGTGGAAAAGACCCAGCTGTAATTAGACCTCCACTGTGTACTTAGCTGGAAGAACATGTTAATTCTGCAATATGTCTCTTGGTTAAACATTGCACAGTTCTTACCTCATTTCTGTAAATAAGGTTTTGTGAATCTGTTTTGTATTGTGAAAAATTCATAAGATAACATTGATATTTTGATCTGTAATATTTCTAATTGGTAGATTTAACTGAAAAGTAAAATTAATTTATTTTTATATGTTCAGGGGAATTTTAAAGAAAGTCAAATCTTTTGTAGATAATTAAAAAAATCGGTGTGGTTTATTTTACTTATTTAACCCACTGGTTGTTATTCTGTAACAATTTGTATAAATGGTAAATTTTGAATGTGTTGTTATTTTACCTAGATGTAAAATTCCACATGTATTAAAGAAAATGTACAAAGTTTTTGTTAATAAAATTTAATAATGTTTATAACTCTGTGCCATTCATTTTTTCCAGTTTTATGAAGATGTAATTGACTTAAAGCACTGTATAAGTTGAAGGTGTACTGCATAATAATTTGACTTACGTATATTGTAGAATGATTACCACAATGAGTTTAGTTAACATCCATCATCTCATACAGATACCAAAAAAAAAAAGAGAGAATGAAAAGTTTTTTCCTTATGATGAGAACTCTTAGGATTTACTCTCTTAACAGCTTTCAACTAGACCATACAGCAGTGTTAACTACAGTCATCATGTTGTACATTACATCCCTAGTACTTATTTATCTTATAACTGGAAGTTTGTACTTTTTGACCGCCTCATCCAATTCCCCCTTCCCCTGCCTTCCACCTCTGGTAACTACAAATCTGTTCTCTTTCTGAGTTAGGTTTCTTTCTTTCTTTTCTGTTCCTTTTTTTAAAAAAATAGATTCCACATATGAGAGCATACAGTATTTGTCTTTGTCTGACTTATTTCACTTACCATGATGCCTTCAAGGTCCATCCATGTTGCTGCAAATAGTAGAGTTTCCTTCTTTTTTATGGTTGAATAATATTCTGTTATATGTATCACAACTTCTTTATCCATTCACCCATCAATGGGCACTTAGGTTGTTTCCACGTCTTGGCTATTGTGAATAATGCTGCTATGAACATGGGGGTGCAGATACCTCTTTGACATAGTGTTTTTGTTTCCTTCAGATATA
The DNA here is from genome assembly GCF_020826845.1 of Diceros bicornis minor. Taxonomy (NCBI): domain Eukaryota; kingdom Metazoa; phylum Chordata; class Mammalia; order Perissodactyla; family Rhinocerotidae; genus Diceros; species Diceros bicornis. Next base: position 21,458,618 of record NC_080775.1, read on the forward strand.
TTCCCACAAGTGGAATTGCTGGATTATATGGGAGTTCTATTTTTAATTTTTTGAGGAACCGTCATACTCTTTTCCATAGTGACTGTACCAATTGACATTCCCACCAACAGGGTTCCCTTTTCTCCACAACCTTGCCAACACTTGTTATCTCTTGTCTTTTGGATAATAGGCAGTCTAACAGGTGTGAGGTGGTATCTCATGGTTTTGATTTGCGTTTCCCTGGTTAGTGATGTTAAGCACCTTTTCATATACCTGTTGCCCATTTGTATGTCTTCTTTGGAAAATTGGAAAAATGTGTGTTCAGGTCTTTTGCTCACTTTTTTTTTTTTTTTTTTAAATTTTATTTATTTATTTTTTTCCCCCAAAGCCCCAGTAGGTAGTTGTATGTCATAGTCGCACATTCTTCTAGTTGCTGCATGTGGGACGCGGCCCCAGCATGGCCAGAGAAGCAGTGCATTGGTGCGCGCCCGGGATCCGAACCCGGGCAGCCAGCATCGGAGCGCACGCACTTAACCACTAAGCCACAGGGCCGGCCCTTGCTCACTTTTTAATTGGATTATTTGGGTTTTTTTTTTTTTTTTTGCTCTTGAGTTGTGTGAGCTCTTTATATATTTTGGACATTAACCCCTTATCAGATATATCATTTGCAAATATTTTTTCCCATTCCATAGGTTGTATGTTCATTTTGTTTATCATTTCTTTTGCTGTGTAGAAGCTTTTTAGTTTGATGTAGTCTTATTTGTTTATTTTGTTCCTTGTGCTTTAGGTGTCATATCTAAAATATCATTGCCAAGACCCATGTCAAGGAGCTTTTTTCTTGTGTTTTCTTCTAGGAGTTTAATGATTTCCAGTCTTACATTTAAATCTTTCATCCATTTCGAATTAATTTTTATGAATGTAAGACAGGGCTCTAGTTTCATTCTTTTACATGTAAATGTCTGCTTGTCCCAGCACCATTTGCTGAAGAGACTGTCTTTTGCCCTCTGAGTATTCTTGGCTCCCTTGTCAAATATTAGTTGACTGTATATGCATGGATTTATTTCTGGGCTCTTGATTCTGTTCCATTAGTCTATATGCCTGTTTTTATGACAGTACCATACTGTTTTGATTACTGTAGCTTTATAATATAGCTTGAAATCAGGCAGTGTGATGCCTCTCATTTTGTTCTTCTTTTTCGAGATTGCTTTGGCTATTTAAGATCCTTTGTGGTTAAATATAAGTTTTAGTATTGTTTTTTCTACTTCTGTAAAAAATGCCATTGGAATCTTGATATGGATTGCAGTGACTCTTTATATGGCTTTGGGTAGTATGGACATTTTAACTATTAATTTTTCCAGTCCATGAACATGAGATACCTTTCCATTTTATTTGTATCTTTAGTTTCTTTTATCAGTGTCTTGCAGTTTTCAGTGTAGAGATCTTTCACCTCCTTGGTTAAATTTATGCCTAAGTATTTTATTGTTTTTGATGCTATCGTAAATGAGATGATTTTATTTCTTTTTCAGATGATTATGTATAGAAATGCTACTGATTTTTATGTGTTAATTTTTGTATCCTGCAGCTTGACTGAATTCATCAATTAGATCTAACAGTTTTTGCTGGAGTCTTTAGGATTTTTTATATATAAAATCATGTCATCCACAAATAGGCAGATTTTGATGCCTTTTATTTCTTTTTATTGCCCAAATGCTCTGGCTAGGACTTTCAGTACTATGTTGAATAGGGGTGGTGAGAACGGGCACCCTGTATTTTTCCTGATCTTAGAGGAAAAGCTTTCAACCTTTCTCCATTGAGTATGATATTAGCTGTGGACTTGTCATATATGGCCTTTGTTATGTTGAGGTGCATTCCTTCTATACATAATTTGTTAAGAGTTTTTATCATAAGATAGATTTATCATATCAATGTTTATATCATTAGACCTAATGTTGAATTTTGTCAAATGCTTTTCCTATTGAAAATGTCTATTGAAATGATAATATGATTTTTTTCTTTCATTCTGTTAATGTGATGTCACATTGATTAATTTGTGTATGTTGAACCAGCCTTGCATCCCAGATAAATCTCATCTGATCATGGTGAATGATCCTTTTAATATGCTCCTGAATTCCATTTGCTGATATTTTATTGAGGATTTTTGCATTTATATTCATCAAGGATATTGGCCTGTAGTTGTCTTTTCTTGTAGTGTCCTTTTCTGGCTTTGGTATCAGGGTAATGCTGGCCTCATAAAATGAGTTTGGGCGTGGTCCCTCCTCTTCGATTTTTTGGAAGAGTTTGAGAAGGATTGCCATTAATCGTTCTTTAAATATTTGGTAAAATTCACCAGGGAAGCCATCTGGTCTTGGACTTTTCTTTGTTGGGAAATTTTTGATTAGTGAGTCAATCTCTTTAGTAGTAATTGATCTGTTCAGATTTTCTGTTTCTTCCTGATTCAGTCTTGGTAGGTTGTGTGTTTCTAAGAATTTTTCCATTTCTTCTAGTTGTTCATAGTAGCCTCTTATGATCTTTTTTATTTCTATGGTGTCAGTTGTAATGTCTCCTTTCTCATTTAGAATTTTGTTGAATTGAGTCCTCTTTCTTTTTTCCTTGGTTATTCTAGGTAAAGGTTTGTCAATTTTATCTTTTCAATAAACCGACTTTTAGTTTTATTAATCTTTTCTGTTGTTTTCATGTTCTCTGTTTCATTTATTTCTGCTCTAATCTTTATTATTTTCTTCCTTTTACTAACTTTGGGCTCACTTTGTTCTTTTTCTAGTCCTTGAGGTGTAGAGTTAAGTTGTTTATTTGAGATCTTTCTTGTTTCTTAATGTAAGTGTTTATTGCTGTGAACTTCCCTCTTAGAACTGCTTTTGCTGCATCCCATAAGTTTTGGTGTATTCTGTTTCCATTTCTTTTGTTTCAAGATACTTTATTTCCCCTTTAATTTCTTCTTTGATCCATTGGTTATTCAGGAGAGCCTTGAGTAATGTCCATGTACTTGTGAGTTTTCCAGTTTTCCTTCTGTTAATAATTTCTAGTTTCATACCATTGTGGTCTGAGAAGACACATGGTATGATTTCAATCTGCTTGAATTTGCTGAGACTTATTTTGTGGCCTACTGTATTGTCTATCCTAGAATATGTTCTATGTGCACTTGAGAAGAATGTGTATTCTGCTGTTGTCAAATAGAAATTTCTGTATATGTCTCTTAGGTCCATTTGGTCTATAGTGTTGTTCCAATCTTCTGTTTCCTTATTGATTCTCTGAACTCTGATTTCATCATGTTGTTTTGTGTAATTACTACACATTTTTCCCTTTTGGTTACCAGGAAGCTTATATAAAACGTCTTAAAGTTAATAACAACTTAACTTCAATAGCATGCCTAAACTTTACACTTTTACTTCTCCCCATCACATTTCAGGTTATTGATGTTACAGTTTACGTATTTTTTATATTGTGTATCCAATAACATATTAGTGTAGTTATGGTTATTTTTACTATGTTTGTTTTTTAACCATTAAACTAGAGTTGTAAGTGAACTATGTACTACCATTACCATTACAAAAACTATCTTTGACTATATATTTACCATTACCAGTGAGGTTTTTTTTTATTTATTTATTTTTTGTGTGTATGAGGAAGATCAGCCCTGAGCTAACATCTGCCAATCCTCCTCTTTTTGCTGAGGAACACTGGCCCTGGGCTAACAACCGTGCCCATCTTCCTCCACTTACACGGGACGCCACCACAGCATGGCTTGACAAGCAGCGCATCAGTGCGCACCCGGGATCCGAACCTGCAAACTCCGGGCCGCCGCAGCGGAGCGCGTGCACTTAACCATTTGCGCCACCGGGCTGGCCCCACCTGTGAGTTTTACACTACCTTCTTGTGTTTTTATGATGTTGATTACGTCCACTTTAAAATGTCCTTTTACTTCCACTCAGAGAACTGCCTTGAGCATTTCTTGTCAGGCAGGTCTAGTGGTGAATTCCCTCAGCTTTTGTTTGTTTGGGAAAATCTTTATTTCTTCATTTCTGAAAGACGGCTTTGCCGGGTATAGAATTCTTGGTTGACACTTTTTTTCTTTCAATATTTTTAATGTATCATCCCATTCTCTCCTGGCCTGAAAAATTTCTTTTGAGAATGCTGCCGATTGTCTTATGAGGGTTTTCTTGTAACTTCTCTCTTTTCTCTTGTTGCTTTCAAAATTCTTTGTCTTTGGCTTTTGACAATTTAATTATAATGTGTCTCAGTGTAGCTGTATTTGGGGTCCTTTAGGACCATTTCTCTCCCCTGGTTTGGGAAGTTTTCAGCCATTATTGCTTTAAATAGACTTTCTGCCCCTTTTTCTTTCCTTTCTTCTGGAATTCCCATAATGCAGATATTGTTTCTTTTAATTGTGTCCCGTAAGTCCCATAGGCTTTCATCACTCTTTCATTCTTTTTTCTTTTTGCTCCTCTGACTGGGTAATTTCAAATGTCCCTATCTTCTAGGTCATTGATTCTTTTGCATGGTCAAGTCTGCTTTTGAAGCTCTCTGTTGAGTTCTTCAGTCATTGTATTTTTCAGCGCTAGGATTTCTCTTTTTCTTTTTAATGGTTTTTATTTCTTTTGTTGAACTTCTTGTTTTCCTTTGACAGTTCATAGATCTTCATTTCTTTAGGGTCAGTTTAGGGTCAGTTATTAGAGCTTTATTAGTTTACTTTGGTGGTGTCATGTTTACTGAGTTTTTGTGATTCTTGATTCCTTACATTGGTATCTGTGCATTTGTGTAATTGGTTTCCTCCTCCAGACTTTACAGATTTGCTTTGGCAGAGACAGTTCTTCACCAGTCAGCTCAGTTTGGGTTCCTAGATGTATCTCCTGGTAATGTCTTTGGGCAGGTGGGGCCTGCTATCAGGGTCTATTTTTGAGTGAGGCCACTGTCTGAGCCCTGAGGTCTGGGGGCGGGGGGTAGCTGCTGTCAGAGAACAGCTGGATAGGACTACTGGCTTGGTTCTCTGCCCAAGCAGGCCTGTAGGATGGGCTCCTCTGTTGCCTGGGTTCTCCGGTCAGGCTTAGTAGACAGTTGGGGCTACGTACTATACTCAGTAGTAGGCAGGGCTCTGAATTGGTTTCCCTGCCCTGGCAGGTCAGCAGAACAGGCCCCAGGGCCTGCATGGCTTGTTGTCTGGGGACCCTAGTCAGACAAGACTATGCACTGAATTCCCTGGCCAGACAGGGCCACCAGTTTTGCTCTGCAGACGGGGAAACCATGGGCTTATCTTTTCTGTTCAAGTGCCACTCTAAGCAGGGCTGTTGGGTGAGCTACACAGCTTCCTGTGTGCTCTTCTAGGTTCCCTGGTCAGGTGGGCTGAAGGCTGTGTTTAGCAATGGGAGGGGTACAAATTAGTTTCCCTGCCTGAGTGGAGCCAGAGAACCATCTCCAAGAGCAATAAGCCTCTTGGTTTGTGGTCTTGACTCAAACCAACCTGTACCCCAAGTTCGCTGGCTGAACAGGGCCACTGGATTTACTCTGCAGGTGATCAGCTCTGCCTGCCAGACTCTCTGCTTGAGTGTTGCTGGGCTACACAACTTCCAGGTGTTCTGACCTGGTTTTTGGTCAGGTGGCTGGGAGCTACGCTTGGCGGTGGATGGGGCTATGAATGAACTCCTCTTGCTGGGCTCCAGGCAGCCTCCCAGGTGTTCTGGGGCAGGCTTTCTGGTTGGGAGAGTCTGGGAGCTGCACTCAGCGGTGTGCAGAGCTATAAATTAGCTCCACTGCCTGAGCAGGGGCAGACCAGTCCCCAGGGCTGGTGGACCTGCATCCTGCTGAGTTCCCTGGTCAGGCTGGCCACCGTCTGGGCTGTGCAGATGAGCAAAGCTGCTGGTTGGGACCACTACTTGGGCACTGCAGGTGGAAACTCAGTCTGCCAGGATCTGAGCGCTGGTGGTTGCAAGCCCCCTGCATTCACAATCAGATTCCCAGTGGTGGAGCCCTGCAGATTCCCCTGTGTTCCCCATGGGGCAGAACTGGAGTTCTGTAGGAGTTCCCACAAAGTGACCCACAGTGCAGGGGGCGGAGCTGAATGTCCACCCTGGGCTCTCTTTTCCCACTGGATGAACCGTAGGTTCAGGAGAGATCTCTCCGTGTGGTGCTAGGCTGCTCTGGGGGAGGGGCAATGTGGGCAGTGTGTAGCCGCTCCTGTTAACCTTCTAACGTGGTCAGTCTTGGTCTCTGTGGTGTAGGGGGTGCTTCGACCTCACCCCGTGTTCTAGGATTTTCTCAGTGGTGTCTTGTCCATGAATAGTTACTTGTTCTTGTGAGGGGGAGAGAAGTCAGGAATGATCTATGTTACCAACCTGGTGCCGTCACTCTCTGTGCCATTCTTGTTTGGAGAGGATGAAGGCCCTGAAGACCACTGATGGACGCCTCACGCATTAGTTTATTCCAGGAGTCTCTGGGTGTGCTTTGTGCTTTGGAGCTTCAGTGTAATTGCATCTTGGAGTCATGCAAACTTTGCTCATGCGTACACTCAGTACAATGTGTGAAGCTCTGCAGAGCAAACTGACCTGTGTTTGAATCTTAGATAATCATTAAATGAGACAGCACACTCTGAAAATTGCTGTCATGCAAACAAGAGGAAAATAATCACAGTGGAGATAAAAGGAAAATAAATTCCAGATGTGATAATTAATTATAGCACATTAATAAAATAATATTCAAACTTGGTAAACATTAAATTCCTCTTGTTTCTATAGTTAGCTTGAACCAGAGGCATTTAAATGAAAGGGAAATCTACATCTGTTTAGTGGTTCTTGGGTCTGTGGTGCTTTGCAAATGCTTAGACTTCATCCCAGACTTAATTGAATCAGAATATACTGATCTGTGTGATTTGCTCCTAGTAATTAAGAATTGAAGAAACAAGAAAAACTGGGTCTGGGCTTTTAACTTTATAAAGGAATGAATTTTAGATTCCTGGAGAGACTTCCTTTTTTTGTACACAAATGGAAAATAACTATCTGATTCTGGAAAGTCTTGTCTCTCCTAAGGCTAAGGAATATCATGCCTCTAAAATGACAGGTGAGGGCCCAGCCCAGTGGTGTGGTGGTGAAGTTTGCGTGCTCTGCTTTGGTGGCCCGGGGTTCGCAGGTCCAGA